>NW_026056205.1:0-600000 GCF_023757985.1 Alternaria ethzedia | reverse complement strand
CGCGCTGGTGCGGTGTCGTCGTCGACGAGGTCGGAGCCGTAGTCGTCAGCGTCGATTATCGCCTCGCGCCTGAGAATCCGTTTCCCACGGCTGTCGAAGACGGTGCCGATGCGGTTCTCTGGCTGGCGCAACACGCCGAGGAGTTGATGCTAGATGCAGATCGCTTCGCCATATCGGGCTTCTCCTCAGGAGGCAACATGAGCTTTACGGTCCCGCTGTGTCTGCAGGGCGAGCTCTTCGACCGAACGACATCTGGCGCCAAGATCATCGATGACCGCGCGGGTAGTGTTCCCAATGCTGTCGTTCAGCCTCCTCCCGCATTTGGCCAAAACCTCACCCCGAACGGCTCCCGCGTGCCACTCGTGCGCCAAAAGTCACGCCTCGATCGCATTGCTATGCTCCGCCAGACTGGCGCCTCCTCGCTATCGCTCATATCCTCATATAAAGACAACTCGGGAGTGTCAGTCATGACGGAGGCGTCCAACACTGTCCTCAAGATCAGAGGCATAGTATCCTTCTATCCATCGATCGATTATACGCAAACCCGCGCCCAGCGCCGAGAGACGTGCTCGAGGGTTGACCAGAACCTCCCCGCTGTCTTCACCGATCTCTTCGACGACTCGTATCTCCAACCACCTTCGCTCGATCTTGCACATCCATGGCTCAGCCCTGGTGTGGCACCAAAACACATGCTTGCGGCGCTCCCTGACGACATTGTCCTCTTCTGTTGCGAATGGGACATGCTTCTCGCTGAGGGCGAACGATTCCGCGACCGCCTACAAAAGGATCTTGGAAAGCGCGTGCATTACCACTGTGTACCCGGAGTGCCGCATGGCTGGGACAAGGCGCCTAATCCTCTTAGGGAGAGCCCGGGTGCTCGACAGCAATATATGGTAGCATGTAAAGAGCTGAAGCGTATGTTTGACATTGAGTACGACGAGGACGATTCGCACCAGAATTTGCCATGTAAGCAATATCATAAAAGTGTTGACTTGGGCACCGCGGGTCAGCGGGCGCAGGCCGAAGCATAAGCTGTGGCGTTGTTTTTTTCTTTTTTCATAAAATATGGGTCTTGAGTATAGGTTCATAAGTTTCACATCAGCGGCGTTTGATGAATCTTCGAGACTGAGCGATGTTTAGCATACATATGAACGCGTTTCTTTTTCATGTTGCGAAATTTGGCGAAATCTCGCTATGTGCTGTGTGATGTTGCTCTTTCCCGTGCTCTTTCAGATGTTTTGCTTGCTCACAATTACTACCTTTTGCAAGGCCTCAGTTGTTGCTATTCACTTTGGCATTAAGGAACTGCAGTGTAAATAGTTTTGTATTATGATTACTTGCTAAAAACTGCGATAACGCTGTATGGATTGTTCATAAAAGCATACCCCATCGCTTTACCCGTACGATTTGATGAAAGATTTGAGACACAAGCGCACAACATTAATCAGAATCCATGCTTCGCAAACTCCTTCTGGGTCCACTCCCACAGCTCATTCGCAAGTTTATCATTCTTGAGTATTGCCTGCGTGTACTCGTTCCCATTGCCTTTTGGTGTGTAGAAAGCCCCGCTCTTAACCTCGCTCTTCTTCGCGGTACTGGCCCACAACTGCGCCTTCGCACCATCGGGGACACTCGTCAAGAACAGACCAAAAGCTACAGAAAGGACCGTACCTAGTACAGGTCTTCTTGTCTTCAGATTATCCCAGATGCCCGTGTTGACAACGCCGGGATGGAGAGCTACAGACGTGATGTTTGGGTATTTCTGTGCGCTAATCTTGCTGAAGTAGTAGTTTGCCAGTTTCGATTGCCCGTAACGAGCTACAGAGCTCATATCCTCACAGGCAGTTGTGAGCTTAGGGAAGAGGATACCCTCTTTGGGAGCCTGCTTGAATAGTTCGGAGCTGAGGTTGATGATGCGAACGTCGCTGTTTGGTTCTTCGGCCGTCTTGAGCAGGAGTGGCAGGAGGAGCTTGGTGAAGAGAGTAGGGCCCATGTAGTTGCTTCCAAATTGGACCTCATAGCCGTCACTCGTTACGCTTGCAGGGTTGCCTGTTGTGCCGGCGTTGTTCATTAGGATATCCAGACGAGTGTTTTCGGTGAGGATGCGATCGGCGGCTTGCTTGACGGATGCGAATGATGCCATGTCTACCTCGAGGTAATGTATCTTCCCCTTTGCTGAGGGAACTTGTTTCTCGATCTCTTCGATCGCTGCGTTGCCTCGCTTGCTTGTCCGGGCTGCGAGATACACTTTGTCTGGGTTGTGCTTGACAAGTTGGAGAACACTCTCTTTGCCGAGACCGCTGCTGCCGCCTGTCACAACGATGACCTTTCCCGATAGATCGGGTATGTCTTTTTCGGGGTTGAAGTGCATATTGCAGTTGATGGATCCGACACCTGGGTGTACGGCAGCTTGTCGTTGTAGAAAGATAAAGGATAAATTCAGCGAATGCTAGTATTTGAGGAGGGATGAGTTATTGCAAGGATGTACGAAGATACAAGAGACGAATGGTCGAGTGGGGCTGATGTTGACGTCTGAGGGTGTGTTATTGAATACATATCTGAAAGTGCCATTAACCTTATATATCGTGTAGTCCAACGACGGTCAACGCGCCGAAGGCCCAAGATGCCGCCTCTAATTCACCGCAGATCTCGTCCGAAAGATTGGTAATTTCACCTTGATTTGAGGAATTCTGGCTACTTCGAGCAAAAGGTCAGAAGAGAAGTCCGACTAGGTGGTTGCCCGAGGTATCGTCTTTAAAGTTTCGGCAACACTCGTGACCGGTCGGGCAAACATGTCCCCGCGGCCTTCCATCGACCACCTTGAATGTTCTGCGCTACAGTTACCTTAGCGCCTACTTGTGGTATGTGGTCAGCTAAAATTGCGCCTGCAGCTGTCCAGGAACTCAAGTTCTGTCCCGTCGCAATGCGCGATAGAGCGAAACTCTTCTCGAGTAACTTGGAGTCGACTTTGCGACGAATCTCGTTTTGAATTACGTCAGAGGTAGCCTCGTGGTGTAGAAGTAAGATTACTGAACTTGCTGTCGGATGGTCCCGAGGCCTGCTTCAAAGTCTCTGCGGACTTCTCTCGAGTGCCGCACGGACGTTAAGTGGATTTATTGATTAATCAACACTTCCATTGCGTCCCGAACAGAGTCGATAAAACGTATTGCAGAAACTGTCGCTGTGCGGTGTTCGATATACGCTTCAATGAACGTGCAATTCATCCGGCCGAATGAGATACCCGAAGGAAGGCATGATACAGAAACCGCGGACGTCCGAAGCCATCATATTCTATTGGATCTACGCACAAGTTTCGCACTTGAACTACTCTCTCGAAGGGTGGGAACGATGTATGCACGACGCATGAAAGTGGCGAGCAAGTTCGACCACGTAGAAAGAGAAGAGAAGATGGGCGTGGGTGCTATGGCCAACTCGGAATGTGGAGATGGTCCTGAAGTCCAACTGCGACTTTTGTGCATGCTGCTACATAGGGAGCGAGGGTCGAAGATATGTTGCCAATCGGGAGCCAGTTCGCGAAGCCATTAGGAGTTTCAATTAATCGTCCGAGTCCGTCTGCGTTAGGCGACGAGGAGCGAAGTTCGAAAGAGGTGGGAACAAGACTCGCCTGCTTTGCCTCCCGATGAAGCAGCAGAGGCAGAGACCAAATGGAGCGGTCCTACGCCGCATCGACCGAGGAGTCTTGCATCAATTCCTGCGATACATGCGTTCGAGACTGCGACATCCTTTCCTAGATTGACAGCAGGGTCATCGATATGTCGAAGCTTCGTAAGGGATGTCCAGACCGGTATATCGGTTGCTTCTATATGTCGCAGGGGATTTGATCCGGCACTTGTGGATGTGGACACGCACGACGTGTGCTGGAGATGTTGGAGGAAAGTCGTTCGATTAGCTGCACAATGAGCATGCAGAGTGTATCGGCACATTAGGCGAGCAAGCTGTGGGGTTGCGGCAAGTAAAATGCCTATACTCGCCTTCGGTATGTCCTCTGGATTGAGCGTTCACAGGTGCATTGCGTTTTGCATACTGGGCGTGTTGGTCGCCTAGACAAGGTCGCGTGAGTGCCTGAGGCAGGCCAGACCGTTCATGCCTCGTTTCAATCATCTGTCGCGCGTATACATGCCTGTCTGATTAGGAAGGCGGCGACACCTCGTCCGCAATCTTGGGTAAGTAAGCCCGAAACGTCGCGCCGTATCCACACATGATGTGTTGGGGTCTCATTTCCCAGCGATCATAGGTGGGCGAGGACTTGCTGCTTCAGCGCGGCCCAGTGTCGCAGCTTCTCATGTTCCGCATGTGCACCTCAGCTTGCGTCTTGCAAGAGCAGACGTCAGCTTTGTTGTAGGTAGCCTCGTTGCACGGTGGGTGGGCTTGTTGACGGTTGATAATCTTATCACAGCCAGTGAAGTCGGTCAGATCGTCTTGGCGGCGGATCGCGAAATTGCTCCTCGGCCCAGCGTCGTCTTGAAACCACCTGGCCAAGGTTGGTGCATCCCAACCCTGCAGCATTTGTCGCTTGTTCCCCCCGGTATCGTCACCCTGCCACGGCGCAGACGAGGTGATCCTGCCAATTGCCATGGGTCCCGTTGGCGCGACATGCCGCAGAGCCAATCGAACCACCGATCTCATGCAGCGCATTACCCTTGTCCTGGCTCCGCAACGGGCGGGTTCTCGACTCTGCAATTTCTCCCAGACGCCCCGAAAGTGGATGAGTGATTGCCGCTGGTATGATGACAGCGAAGTGTGGAGGCGCCAGGCTCGTTTCCTGGCGGACCGGTGGTGATACTGGCGCACATTCCGCCGTTCTCTGCATCTCTTCCTTCTCTCAACCTCTCCACGACTGTGTCGCGGCTTGTTCCATTTCTTTGGCTCACTAGAGCTGTCCATTCCTTTACAACCACGCCTATATCTTCCTGTCTTTCCTTCATACTCACTATACCTTCACTCTAACGAATTTGAAACCCAAGATGCCCGGGATGCTTACAAGGTCGAAGTCATTGAGGTTTCTGAGAAACAATCGCAGGGACGCCACGGAGCAAGACAATGGGGCCTCAATGCCGCCTGTTAAGGGTTCTCAAACAGGCGTTGACAAATACAAGCCATCCACTTCCGATTTGAGCACCGAAGTAAATCTAGGAGTCCCAGGCACGGCAGTGCGGCCAAGCACATCGAGTGGACCTGGAGAGCGTCCATTCATGTTCCATAGGAAAACAAATCTTGCACCATCGATCTATTCTCAGGACCATATCCACTCGTTCCAATCGCCTACTACTTCCACAACTGTACTCTACAGTCCAGACGCCACGAAAGAACGAGGGGTTATTGGTATCGCTCTTGGGTCACCCACCTCAGGTTCACATTGGAAATCAACGCCTGAGGCTGCGGTACCAACAACCGACTCGAAAGCCGCCCATCCTCCAATGGCAACACTAAACCACCCCAACGACTCTTCGGCTTCGCTGAGCAGCCGTGTTGAGGCACCCAAGTCCAAAATCAGCCGATGGAAGTCGTTGTTTCGTAAAGCGCCTCCCCCTCAACCAGAAAAGCCATCGTTCTATCAGCTGGCGCAGACCGTTGCCGCGGCACCTCGCGCAGACAGCCACCATGACGAGGAAGCCAATGAGTCCCAGGCAGCTCGACCGGAAGAGAAGGAGAGGGAGAAGTTGCGCAGTGTGTCACCGCCGACCTATAGGCCGAATATCCGAGCATCGCGGAAATGGGCTCCAGGAGAGTTCGTCCCACCTCAGTCGCCACCGGAGACGTCTGCGACCCGAGATCGTGCTATGACGCTCGGAAATATGCCGTCACATGGACCTAAGAAGTCTATGCAACGGTCTTTCACAACACCTGCTCTAGGAGCGCGAGGCGTTGCAGGCGAGGTCCCACCTGTGCCACAGGTTGAAGTATCGGGCACAACCAACAAAGCACTACCACAGAATCCGACCGGGTCCGCAGATGATGGAGGACCGCTTCTGGACGTCAGCCTTCCCGATATCACAATGGAAAGATACAGCGTCATGTTCGGAAACCTCTTGCAGTCCGACCCAAACCGATTATCCCTTTTGGCAAGACGGCAAGGCAACTCCGAGAAGATCAAGCCGCTGCTAGAGCTGTCTGCAAAGGTATGTATCCGCAGGTGTGGCTATTTTCAACTAGGGCTAACGTGAAAGTAGGACGATCAAAAGGACGAAAGTCCCGTAGATTACAATCTCCAGCGCAGGGTGACGTCGCCCGCTCCAGCGTCTGGCTCGCCACGACTGTCCCTATTTCCGTCCACCAACCCCGGCCGCGCACCGTCACCTCTGTCAGGATCTATCATGAGCCGTAGCAAAAAGGATCTGAAGCGGTCCCGGACGATGCCCACGAAGTCTCCCCTTCAGCAAACTTTCGCTCAGAATACAGAGAACACGACAAGACAGATGGATTCTACCAAGCTGAAGCCTGTAGCATCTCCGTACCTGAAGCCAGCATTGACTCCTACCTCGATTTGCAGCTTCGAATCTGAGGCCGAATCGATCACGATTATAGTCGCCCAGGCATCACCCGGTCATCCTAAACCGATTACGTTGCATCTTGACGAGCGAGAGCCTGAATGGGAGATCTGCACGAAGCCAGTGAGGGCTCTGAAAAGCGAGACCCTTACAGTCAACAGCGAGCCGTCGTCCCCACTAATCCGCTCGCCCTCGCAACAGCAGCCGAAGGTGACCAAACTCAGCGCGCTGTCATCGCACCCGTCTTCTGCACCTCTTGACGCACCCTCCCCACTGCAGAGGTTGCAGAGCTTGTCAACTCCACCACACTCGGCCAGTAGACTCGGTGAGAAGCGAGCTGAGATCCAAGCAAGGAGAAGGGAGGGAAAGACAGAAGAAGTCGGCACAGCGAAAGCCATGGTTGGCGTCGCAAGAAGTGTATCTGTCAGCAGAGCGAATAGCCCAAGAGGCGTGGTTCGCACTTTGACGAGTCCGCACGAGGATCGTGTGGTGGATCGATTGGCCCTCACCCCCACGATGGTGGAAGTCAGGAACCGGAAGAGCCAGAGAGTACAGCTCGAAGACGCATAAGCTTTGTCTCTTCATTCACTTCTATAAACTTTCGAGAACATCTCATTCTTCTTTTTTTCGTTTGTCCTTCTACGTTGAATCGCGTTTCTAGCGATCGGGACTTGGTATTACTAGGGCGTTGTGCGCTGATACACCGAGAGTTGCAAAATGTACTCGCGTGCCATTTGGGTTTATGCGGGTTGTTTCTTATAAGCGGGGGTCGTTCTGGTTGCATTCTCCAGGATATCCCTGGACTTCTTCATGTGCGGATAGGGATGATTCGAGACGTACTGCTGGTCGGTGAAAGGATAGGGTTAGGCGAAAGACTTTGGTACCGCTAGAAGGCCTGCAAGCTTGCGAATGGAAATTCAACACCTATCACTGCGCTTATTGTCACTTTGTCGCTGATTAGAGCCTATGAGTTTTGGGCTCCTGCTGAACGCTGTGCGTCCCGAAACCCACATTCCTGGAATGGGGCCGAGAGGATCGACCGGTGAACCGGCAGAATGCATCGCATCGGCGCTGTTTCGTATGTATACAGGGTTGCGAACGCTTTCGAGATGTATTCTGGTACTGCGAAAAGCTGTCTAGAAAGAATGAGCATTCGGTTGAGTGTGTTCTGGCACAGACTTCTCGCGCGTACTCTTCGTAGGCAGGCATGGCCCACGGTCGCAGCTACCGTTTGGAGAAGCGTGGTGGCTATGGCGCGAACCACCTGGCCACCCCCGCTCGGGAGCGGAAGCAGGAAGGCGCACCATCATCTCACTGCCGTCCACCCAGCAGACTTCAGCCAAAGTGACCGAGCTCCAGTCTCTCGTCTCCGAGACCTACAGCGCACACTACCTAGTTACATGCTGAATTCGTATCCTGCAAGGAGGGCCGGCTCTCAAGCAACTTTCGGGGTGTGGCCCTCACCATTCAGCCCCCACCTCTTGGCGAGCAGCAGGCCTCAAGCCTCACCCGTCACGATAGGCCCTCATACTGGCAGCAGAGCGCATCTGTCAAATTAAGAGCCGGACTAGTCAGAGATGTGGCTGCAAAGAAGCCACCAGCCAAGCCTTTCCTGCTTTACGATACAGTATGCCACTCGCTTCCAGGCTAGACGGCATCACACAGCCCGCCTGGCCTGAAGCCATCGCTACTCATCATTGGAGCGGCCGCGCTAGATAGCACAATGAGCGCTGCACCTCGGTCAAGCAATACTGTCGCCTACGCCTGGCTCAGCAAAGGCTTAGCCTAATGTAAACAGCGGTCGCAGGCCACCCAGTCAGACTCGAGCGAGGCGGAGTACCGATGGGAAGGAACCCTCTTCAGCCTTCTGAGGGACTTCCCCTTCTCACTTTACAATCAATCTATTCTATTTCAGCTTGGCTATCCAATCTTCCCCTTCGGCCTCCATTGCATTATCTTACACGACGACTCTACGTGTAGCTCTGCTTCCTCTCGTCCTGATTGAACATGTGTTAGAAAGACCCATCACTGCGCGCAGTTGGTGATTATCGCAGGCCTAGTCAGCCCTAAATCCGAGGATCAGTCGAGACTTTCGGTTTTCAGCCTGCTCAGGCTCAATCATCCTCGATCCAACGAGAACCAGGACCAGAAACCAGTGGAAGGCTTCGCACTGATGGTCTCAACACGATCTGGGAGCGCTATTTAGCCAACCAGCAAAGCAAAACGGCTGCTTTCGAGGGACAATAACTCGTTATCGAGAATGTCCGGTCTTGAGGTAGGTCTACTCTCTTATGCCCCGAAAATTCATCTGCAGGTGTGCGCACGCGACCTCGCCCAAGAATACAAGTCTCCTCTTCTGACTGTTGCTCACAATTAATCAGATCGTCGCAGCAGTGTCTGCTGTTGTTTCCGCGTTCCACGGTGGATCAGAGCTCCTCAAGCTTGTCAAGCAGAAACGCCGCGCTCGTAAAGCCCGCGATCAAGGTCAGCAAGAATGGGAGGAGGAGCAGCTACAAGACTCTCTTATCGCTGGAGAACAGCAGATCGCTCTAAGATATAAGCAAGATCAGAGAGAATTGGGTGACTATGTGCGCGTTGGAGATGGTAAGTTCTACGAATCAGGCTCGTCTAGTGGACTTGAGAATTAAGACATGCGCACAGATACCGCTCGGGAACGTCTCTACCATATAGGCTTCATGCTGCAGGCCGAAATAATCAACAGCTTACGGCAAGCCGCTACGAAGTGAGTGTCCAGATGTTTGGCATATCGGGATAGAGCTAACGTTGAGCCTTCAGCGAAGTTTGTGTGCTTAATCTGCATGTCCTCCACGAAGCCTCCATTACGAACCGAAAAGAGACTCTGACGACATTGGACGAGCTGAAACAAAGAATCTACATAGCAAAGCCGATGGTGCGACCGTTGAGGGCGGTCGGTGGGAACTATAAGGACATATCAAGTGACTCGAGGCATGGCCAGATACGTTCGCTGTCAGATAGCTATCCGACCGCAAGCTTTCCATCGCAGAACGATTTTGGTTATACTGGACACAGTCTGCCCGACTATTGCCGGCCCCAAGACACGTCGAGAGCGTCTCGCGCGGCCTATACCCCTACACAAGCTGCGGAGCCTGTGATTCTAGCTCTGGACAGACTTCGCCCTGAAGACCGCGCATCGATTATGAATGATATCCAGCACATGATCAGCTCTTATCAAGGCCTCAACGTCGAAAACGAGTCAAGACTAGGGAAACCCCACAGGCATAGTGGTGCCTATCCTACCCGCCGAGAAACGCTGACCACGCTCAATGACCGAGACGCATATACTGAATCAATACAAGAGCTGGATAGAAGCCTGAATGAGCGTTCCCATGATTCACCATTGGCTTCCGGTCAAGTGAATACCGTCAGGCCGATAAAGGAGCAGCATGTCTACAATCAATCGCACCCCGCAAGTAGTTCATTTCACCAGACAGGAACGCATACACTACATCCTCGATGGTCTGATACCTCTAGCTCTACGCAGTCTAAGACAGCTTCTCTTGGCCGTAAAAGCTCCAACTCATCGCAAGGTGAACATGCCCGACCTCCAGTAGCACCATATGATCAAGACGATGAGATTCGTAGTGCTCCACCATACAGCTCTCCCTATATGGCCCCAGAAGACAGATATACACCTTCTCCCATTGCACCGCTGGCACCTTTACGCCCTCAATCTCATGCGCCGCCCATCAATACACCCAAGAACGACGCAAATGCACCTACGCACATGCCTTGGCCTGGATCACGACAGCAACGAGATCCTTCCCCTTCACTTTCCCAAACACCATCCGTACCGTATACGCAGCCACAGCAATATCCTGCACCAGCTGAAGGACACCTTGCCGGCCTTAGACAATTAGTGCACCCTCAGCATTATATTGCACCTGCAACAGAACGCGGCATACCCGGTCAGGGTAGCAACGGCAACTCCCAAGCGGCTGTGTATAGTTCTCCAACAGCAGCCGCTACTTCTTTGATGCCAGTTTCTCCAGCTACAAGTCGACCTCGACATGCTAGTTTCACGCCCTCTGTCGCCTCAACCGACAGCAGCAGCTCTATTCCAATCGGCATCCTTCCAGGCCACCGCATGCGCAACAACATCAGATCCGATACTATTCAAAGCGGACCAGCAGGTGGTGAAAGAATGATGAACGGCCGCCCTAACAAGGACAACGATTACTGGGGATTTTGCAAGGGTGCCTGGGCTGTCAGAGAAGACCTTAAGAAGGGTATCACAGTCCGCACTCAGCCCTGCGGCTACTACAACACAAAGCAGATTTGGGGGTGTAAGCATTGTACCTTCACGGGCGACGTCTTCACGAAGCCGCACCCCACGAAAAAGAACAAGACTGTCGAGATAGTGGACCCGCGTGTCAAGACTTCCATGTCCGGGATACGGTATCGGTAAGGGTTCCCATGTATAGACTGCATGTGAGAGACATACTGACTACTTCTACCAACATTTAGGTGGATCTTTCTTGCCAAATCGCATGTAAAGAAGAAGGCAGCAGAACCTAGCTCGAACGATGATAACTTCGGCTGCCTGCTCTGCTCAGGGCAAGACAAGGTCACGGGCGTTTATGGTGGTGTAGAAACACTTATGAACCATATTGCGCTCACGCATGTGACGGATATGAGTGAGCAGGCACAAAAGAAAGCCAATTGTATTCTGGGCAGAGTAGCGGGCTATGACGAAGACTTTGACATTAACATACCGATTTTTAAAGAGGCGGAGCTTGCTGGCTAAAGAGAAACATCGGAATTTCGAACTGGGGCTGGGGATAACGGCGTTGCGGAATCGTATTCGAGGATACCCTTGCTTTTCGTGTGCCATGTTGTAACATAAAGACCTTCACGGTGATCTATACCGATCTATCATACAAGCAAAGCACTTCGAATCTCTTTATCGTGCAATTTTGATACAACAGCCTTCTTCGCACTGTCTAAAGCATGTGTTTATATCTAGCCTTTTCAGATCAAGTACAAGATGAAAGCGCACGATCAGTTCGATCAATCTGATCGACCAACGGCATCATTTGATTATTTCTCCGACTTCGACGGCTCCGACAGCGACGTGCCTGGCCGCCAGTTCTTGTACCGTTCGGCTTCATCCGCAATGGTATGTGGGACGTGTTGCTGCAGCGCTTGCTCAAAATGTCGCATGTACACTCTCGGCTCGCTATTGGGATCCATTGTGTAATCCGTGATCGCCAACTCGATAGCAACAGCGCACAATCCACTGATGTCTGCTCCACTGCTCCCGTCTGTCTTCTTGGCAACAACATCGAGATCGACGTCCTCTGCGAGCGGTCGCTTCCGCGTATGGATTTGGAGAATCTGCTTCCGCGCTTCTTCAGTTGGGAGGCCGATGTGGATGTGTGCGTCGAAACGCCCGGTACGGATGAGCGCCGAGTCGAGAATGTCAGGCCGATTGGTCGCGCCGATGATGAACACATCCTTGAGTGCTTCAATACCATCCATCTCGTTCAGCAGCGTTGTAACGACATTGAGACCGCTATCCTGTGTCTTTTCGCGCGACTTGCCGATGGAGTCGATTTCGTCGAAGAAGATGATGCACGGCTTTGCTGCGCGTGCTCTACGGAACACATCCCGGATAGCTCGCTCGGACTCGCCCACATACATCTTGATGAGTTCAGAGCCTTTGACTGCGAGGAAGTTTTGTTTACTCTCCGTTGCAACGGCTTGTGCGATCAGGGTCTTTGCGCAACCGGGGGGGCCATAGAGTAGAACGCCTTTTCGGGATTGAGGGCCACCGAATTTGATGTCGAGGTCGGGATACTGGAGATGCGATTAGCTTTGAGCCTGGTTGCAGAAGTAGATGAACGCCTAAGGGTGCATCGTACACGGCCGTGGGAGATATAGGGATGACATAGGAATATAGCTTACCTTAAATGGGCGAATAGTAATGGCTTCAAGTACAGCGCGAACGTGATCCAGACCAGCGATATCTGTCCATCGAACCTTGGGCACTTCTAGAATGCTATCTTTGAGGACCGTCGGTTGTACTTCTCCGAATACGGCATCGAAATCTTCCTGACAAACATAGTCTGTTTGCTCAAGCTTCTCGCCAAAGGTGGTCTTTTCTTCCTCGCTTATCGTCTCATCCATCTGTTGTTCGCGTCGGTCTCGGGCGAGAAGACACAGATCGTGGATGTCGCGTCCGACGAAACCGTGTGTGCGCTCTGCCAGCGATGGGAAGTCAAGGTCTCCAAGTTTGCTCGTAGTGCCCAAAATTTGTCGGAGAATATCTTCCCGCTGAGTGGTGTTGGGTGGAAAGAGCTCTAGCTTCGTTTTGAAAGCTGACGGTGATCGAAGTCTGGTATCAACATCGTATATGCTACGCGCTGCTGCTGCGACGACCACTTGGCTACCGCCCAGCTTGGCCAACTCTTCCCGCAGCCTGTTTACAAGTGTCTCAGCTTTTTCGAGAAACCTGTCGAGATTATCCATTATGATCAAGCTCGGTTGGTTGTCACGAGCGTCCTCAAAAGCATCGGATATTGCCTTGGCTTGTCCTTTTGGATGCGTGTCTGGATCTACTCGGTAAACTTCTTGCCATGGGCATTCCGCTAGCCGTTCTAGTAGAAGACTTTTGCCTGTACCCTCGGGGCCGTGTAGTAAGAAAGAAGTAGGTCCACAAAGGCGTACGTCGCGTTGATGAGGTAGAGTGTTTGTGAGGTAAGAGAGGCGTCTGTTCATCGTAGTGATGTGAGCAGAAAGTCCACCGATGCCATCACCCCTTACCTGGAGAATCTGCTTAGAAGCTCTCGGGGTCTGTTGAGTAGGGATATCACCCGTGGTAGTGACTTCAGTAGTAAGTTCGTCGAAGTATGTCGCGTACTTCTCAGTTGGCAGCGGATCAATGTTCTGCACAGTGACACGCAACTTCTGGCTCTTTTGCTTGAAGCCTTTTTGCTGAACTGGAAAACTGCATCCCGGAAGAATGATGTCAGAGTCCACTGCTACATAGCTGTCAGAAACAGTAGTCAAATATAATCGTTGACCTACCTAAAGTGTGTCGTAGCCAATACAAAAGTTGCTCATTCGAGCTAAACTTGGCAGTTTGATTTGGTGCATCTGCGAGACTGATCTCTATGGATTTGAGAGGCTTCCAGGAGTCTACCTTCTCGATGAAGACGGGATCGTTAAGCGAGAGGTCGTATTGCTCTCGCAGAAGATCAGACACCTTGGCGATTGGCTTGTTGCCAGGATTTGTCTGCGAGGCTAGCCAAGCCACTCCATAGCCTTTGAAACCGGCAGCAGTACTCAGCCGTACACAATCGCCATTAACAAGCCCCAACGTTTTCAGCTCTTTCTGTGATAAATGAATACGGAAGGCGCCGCCCTCGAGTGCGTTACTGGGAATGCTCGGAGGGTTGCGCTCCAGAGGGCGCAGAGTGTAAGATGTTGCCGGGCTCATATTGTCACCGCGCACTGCAGCAAATGTCAAGACGGGTGGTGAAAATCTCGGAAGTGCTTTGGGTGCGCCGTTGGTGTGACTCACGTCACGTGTGTACTGAAAGCTTCAACTTTGGAAGTCTCTAATTAGCATGCGAATTCATCTCCACCTGTACCTAGGTACCATTGCCTCTTAGCGCAGCATTGTCAGGGCCCTCCAGTGCAGCCCAATGTGGTGAAAGATGCTGGGTGACTAAGCGATGGGGAAGCTAGGCCAGATGGGTGTGCTAGCGCGGGTCCATTCCGAAGCTTTTCTGAGTATCGCGCTCGAGAGAGGGTAGCTTGCCATGTTACGAAGCCGTGCAATTTATGCCACCGCCGCGCCTTCCTCGACATCTTCGGCCATGTCATCCTTCGGGGACCGCGTACCAGATTCGCTGCGCCCACAGGACGACGCCCGCACCGTCCTCGACCGTCGGCGATGAATCCCCGCAAACCACCACTGCCGACAGCCACACAACAGAGAAAGAAAGCTGGTTGAACGGGGGTTTGATCAGACTTGTACCCTGGACCCGGACTACACCGTCTACCAAATCGCAACCGCCATCGCCGCCGCAATCGCAATCGCAATCGCAAGCCCAGAACCGTCCTACGTCCGAATTGAATGAAGAGGGGAAGGGCATATCCGAAGCACAGACATATGGCACTGGTGCTGTGGTGATCAGGAAGACCACTGAATCGCTGGCGCAGCGCCAGCGAAGGGTATTGCATTCACATTCGGGAACACGCCCACAGGACAAGCACACAGGGAAGGCGGACAGTCCAGATCAAGATTTTGAGTCCGCGAGGAAGGCCGAACATACTGTGGAGAGACGCTTGGGCCAGCCAGCTGTTGTAAGGAAGGTTCTGGCCTTACCTGTGTCTCCCGAAACAAGAGAACGTGGACGGAAACACCAAGACCCTATACGCAAAGATCAGAGTAGGCAGAATCCGACCACAAGTAACGAGAAGGAGGTCGCTACAACTCTTCGAGATGACGATGCTACAGTCATACGTCAGCAGCTCCAGGGCCTGTTTGAGCAAGTCAAAGCCCTCCAGGCCGCATTAGAAACAAAGATTGCGCTGGGACAGCTGCCGTCTTCGTCCCCCAGGGAACAGGACATACCGACTGCGGCACCTGTTATACCCCGGAACGATGCATACCCTTCCACCCCGATACAGTCGTTACTAGGACATGCTTCAATGAGCGGCGATCCGGTTTCTTTCCGTCATTCTGATACTTCCTATCCGAAGACCCTGTCTCGCACACTTGAGTATAGCCAGAAAGCCCTCCGTAAGTCGGTCTACACATTAGGCAGTGTGGCTACAGAGCTAGAAACAGCACGCTCTCTAGCAGTGGCTCCAGTTACCCGACATGCTCGTGACTGCATACGCGTATTGGATGAAGACGCAGCAATCGAGGGTGACTTTGAGCTTAAGCAGGCTCTAAGAGCGTCATACAGGAACTGGGAATTGCTCCACGCGGAACAAAAACACTCTGCTCGCGTGAATGGGCGACCGGATCTACTCTTGAAGCTACACGTCAGCGACATAAGAGCAACGTCATCCAAGATTGGCAGTAGTGTGAAAGAGCTGAAAAAAGACCTTGCTCGTATTTCACCAACCACGCCAAGAGCGCCGAAACCAGTACTCCCGTCGGTGGAAGAGTATCGCCGGCAAGCCCGCGAACATGCCGAAAACGTGAAGAAATTCCCAAGAGGCTCTGAGCTGAAAAGCTCAGAGAAGAAGATTGACAGCGAGAGGTTGACGCGAAGGATTCATACACAGTCACGCCTAATGAAGTCGTCAGACGGCTTGAGCGCCACTACTGGAGACGGTGACGGAAAGAGTACAACGACGGAGCAATCTATGAGGACATCGCCGCTTTTGCAGCAGAAGCCAGAGGTTAGCCCATCCACTACTGCCAATCTATCACCAAAACCAACACGGGGTACCGCCGAAATGAGTGAGCAATCGCTTCTTGAAGAACTCTTCCCGGAGGCAAGCACTACTCTGCAACCTCGTCAGCCCGAGCAAAGCGATAGGTATCCCAAGCTCAACCTCCCGGACTCAACGCCTATCGTTCGTCGGGAAGTTTACGACCCTACTCCGTCACTCAAAGAGCAAGTGGTCAATTCGTTGCGCAAGCAGGGGGAACAAATTACCGTTCTTCAACTCACGAACTGTAGCACTGAGCTGACTGAAGCCGACTTCCGTCGCATCATACCAAAGAGCAAGCACATTGAGGGTTGGCATCGAGATGGCGATCTTTATAAGATTGTGCCTGGTCGTGACCCGCTGAGTCTAGAGCGACTGCCCTTCTACTACTTACTTTTCAAGAACGCAGAGGCAGCCCTCGCGTATCAGAAGAATGCTTCGAGATTGCACAAGCTGAGCGCTCTCCACCAGCCCGCGAGTATCTTTTCCGCTATTCCACCCCCTAGAGGGTTCCTCGAAGAGGGTGAAGATATCACAGCTGCCATCTCATCCTACAATCTTCTACCCGCACATCACCCCATGAGTCTCAATGTTCTCATGCAGCCCTATAACCCCGTACTGCGTACGTTGGTGGAGAGAGGCGGCTACCAACCCATCGCGCCCTCGGTCGACGAGAAGGGAAACCCCGTATGGAGGGTGCTCATGCATATCGAAGGCTACGAGCCTAGCACGTCGGACCTTTTCAAAATCTTCTCTCGCGATGCCTACAAGCATGGCATGACTCTTCCCCTGCGCAACGAGTCGCAGACATCGATTCACCGTCTTCGCGACGTGATTAATCTGAAGACGTCGTCCAAGGCCGTCTCGTCGAATCGGCCTCGCGCATATGGCACCTTTGAACAGCCAGCGAATCCAGATTTGGAGACGACGTACGATGACCCGGCGATTCAGAGCATGCTATCTGGTGCAAACGAAGACAGCCCCAGCCAAACGAATCAGCTAGTCATGAACCGCGTATACAATCGATGGGTGCTGGATTTTGAAGACGAAGACACGGCTCGCAGATGGAGTGTGAGGTGGCATCGCAGAGTACTGCCTGAATTGAGCCATACCAGGGGCGCGTGGAAAGACAGCGAGGAGGCGAAGATTTGCAACACTGAACTTTTGTGGTGATGCAGTAGATGTATGATAGTCTGTATATGTAATGATGAGTTTGCCTAAAGATACAATCTAACTGTCTGCTACGTTGTGGTGTGAAACACCGGGTATCATAATGCCGTATCTCGTGCGCTCGTTCCTCATGTCAAGCCTATGAAAGTGCTACGAGCTCATGCCGGCGGCAGTGAGGAAGGCCGGACTCCAGTATTCGTTCTCCCCGGCTTGTGTGTCGACCCAGACCAGACTGTCTGCCATGAGGTCCTCAACCACAGCATGGGCTCGAGGCCTCTCCCAGTTGAGATTCAGCTGCAACATGGATACTGTGACGTAGCCAAGAACCTGTATGGCTTCGAGTACCGTGCTCTGGTCGGTATTCAACTCCTTGGGTACGCTTCTTATCAAACTTCTGTGCCCAATCTTCATGATGGAGAAGCAAGATCCGAGCGGAGCGAGCGAGTCCACGGCGCGCTTGATGTCGTCATCGCTGACTTCCATGCTCCCGCCTATGCGCTGGGATTTGGATATGCGGGCTTTGAGATCCGAGACGCTGATGAGCCCGCCGTTCTCTGATCTCGTGACCCGGCACTCTTCCACGATCAAGACGCCCAGGTTGAAGTAGAAGTCATTCACACTCCCGCCCAGCAGTTGTGCCCAAATGCTCTCCCCGCCGGCGCCACTTGGCTTGCCATCTTTATTGTCCCGGTGGTACGAGGAAGCGAGGAAGTCGATGTTCAGCGCCGAGCACATGCGCGCGAACTCGGCGCGGAAAGCAGGGTTGGCGCGAATATCCTTGGAGTGGGTGACGGCGAAGTTGTGGAGGAGCGACTGGAAGACGGACAGCTGGGTCGAGAGGGAGTCGGCATTGCGGGTTCGCAGCGTGGCGCCGTGCGACGTGTAGTGGTGGTTCTGCAGGCCGCGCGACGAGAGCGACGAGAGGCCGGGGGTGCGGCGGCGGTCCATGGCGGCGGTTGTGCGCGTGCGTCTTCAGTGCGTCGTCTGTTGGATGGCTCGGACGGATGCTTCTGCAGGTAACATGAAGAGCGTGGGCTTATGTCACCTGCAACTGCTCCCTTGCGTGCGCGCTGGTCTCGGGGCGTGGGTGAGGGTTTCACTGCTGGCAGTGGGTCGGGCCGGGCGGGGTAGGGCGATGAGATATCGTCGAGGTTGCACGTCGCCCAGGCAGATCGCGTCTAGACAACAGGATGGCTGCCACAACGGCTTCTTGTCAAGGGACACCCATCAATCAGCTGGTTCCCTCGAGCACAAGTGGAGAGTCGGAATGAGATCGCCATCCCGAGCCGAGCCTCGTACTAACTCAATGACGCATGGCGTGTGTTTCGGGGAGATATCGGTCACTCTTTACCGGTACATGGCATCAGATGTCGACAAGCTCCCCCGATAGCTACTCATGCGGCGAAACAATCTTAAGCGCTGGGGGCGACGCGTCCGTTCGACCTCTGTCCCTTCCTGACCACTTTCAGCGTCTACGTACTTCCCTTGGTCGCGTTCATTGCCTGGGCCCTGCATCAGAGCTAGGCTGCCGCGCTCACGTGTTTTAATATTTTCGCGTCTTGCCCTTCCTGGAATTAATGATACCCCATTTCTCACCTGCTCGAGTAGAGCTTTGCGAACAACCTATTCTCAAAATTCTCCGACATTCCTGGTTCGAGGAAATCTTTCGCCCTAGGATGGACCCGTCAATAATCAACAACTGCGTACTGCTGCTGAATCTGCCCCCCAAGGCACTTGCCGGCATCGACCTCCTGTCCTTCACTTCATCACCACGTTTTCGAGGAGTCAAAAACATTCCACCAGGCCTGCATTTCGTCTTCACTGCAAGCGACAGCACTTTGTCTGTGAGGCACGGCGCCTGGTTCTACGTCACCCCTGGCGTAGGCTCGCCGCAAGTCTTCGTTAAGAAATGGGACGAGAGCACCGAAGACCTCGTAGCCGAAACCTCGCAGACCGAAGTTCTGAGACACAAGGCGAACCTGGGAAGCATATGGAAAGATGGCCTGACACCTTACCGACAAAGCGTCCAGGAAGGGGACTCTGGTGCTGAAGAAGGCTGGTCTGAGGAATCTACCGACTGGAGCAAGCTTACATCGCAAGTCACACCCACTATGCTATCGAGGATATGTGGCCTGAATCCGGATCACTGGAACTTGACATCCGCATCATCCGCCCCACAAGACCTGGACGAAATACCCGGCCTAGAGAACAGCAACAGCATGCTGCATCCGGAGAAGGAGCTACGGTTCTTACCCATCGATCTGAAAAAGACCTGGAGAGAAGGCGCGACCGGGAGGGAACGCACGGAAGCCGCGCAAGACCGATCCTGGTTTCTGGGAGATCTCATCGACAACCACTGCCAGGCGAGTGATCTACGTGGACGAGAGGACGAAATCTTGGGCGAGCTGCAGTTTACTTTCCTTATGGTCTTGACCCTCAACAACAACTCCTGTCTCGAACAGTGGAAGCGGCTCCTGCGCCTTTTACTCACATGTCGGCAAGCCGTCAAACAGCGATCGCGCCTGTTCCTCGATTTCTTGCGATGCCTGCGGATCCAGCTTGGCCATTGCGCTAATATAGAAGGCGACTTGTTCGACATGAATGATGTTGGCGGAGGCTTCTTGAAACCGCTCTTCGGCCAATTCCGCAAAGCTCTCGACGACTTCGACGGAAAGTGGAAAGCTGACTTGGTAGATGAGCTAGAGGATCTGCAAGAATATATGCAGAAAGAGTTCGGATGGGAACCAGAGGGCTCTTATCTAAAGCGCGGTATGCTTGAGCTAGAGGACGGTGAACGAGTAGAGATGGAAGTCAATGGTGCAGACGCTGATGAGGAGCTTGGCGACTACGCGCCTACTGTCGTCGACCTGACCCCAGAACAGCAAAGACTGCTGAACCGGAGCGATGTCGGTCATGCAAAGCCAACGAACGGCGACGTTGATTCAGAGTCAGAAGACGACGTTGATCTAGACGATATGGATACGAGATACTGAAGCCATGAAAAGGCCGTGCATAACCGGTGAAATTGAATCAGTCTGCCCACACGCTCAGCTCACCGGTTCTGTCTCCGCACACCTGGTCTCGTTACGTCTCGGTTGGTCGAATCAACAAACCTTGCGGCGGCACAGCGGTGCAAAAATAGGCATCTGCAGGAACGGGCAGCCCCTAGTCGCTAGTAGATATCCTGTAACCACGTGCTGATCGCGGTTATCTGCACAGCCTTACACCTAATGTCAAATGCCATCATACTTGTGCGCAATGTCTACTTCGAGCTCTAATGTGATGTAGCCAAGACGACGTGGCAACAAAGCATGCCGATGTCCGTTGTGGTGCGGCGTGTCAGCCAGGCGTTCAACGCAAGGCTTTGCATAATATGAGAATAGTATAGATTTTGGCCCCCAAGTTCAGGACTGCGTCAAACCGCTTCGGGAAATTACAGCCTTGGCTCGCTATTCCCTGGCACGCTACTTGCACCCTTCATCGCCAACGCCCTTCGCCCCATCACCAATGCGGACAGCTGAGGCTGAAGCGCCTCCAAGTCTTGCATACAGTCATGCTACGTGTACGAGATTCGGACCGCTCATTGGCCTCGTCAAGCAGCTAAGAGCCTTACGCGGGGTGAACGGCGAGTGATCATCACGCGAAATGAAGGCTGTGCTTGCGATACCCGGTTTGAGCCCCCCTTGGCCGTGGACCCAAGCGATGATGGAACGCCTAAAGGCTTCGATAAAAGCCACGTCCAATCTCACATGTTGTGGTAAACGCCGCTGCATAACACCCAACTCGTTTGCTGCATTCACACCACCGAAACACGAAACAGTATTCCACCGGCTTCAACGATATAAACCTTCACAATGGAGAAGCAAAACGGTTAGTAATTACCCTCCGACTGTTGTGTATGAGTTCTACGCGAATCAATGCGACTTAAGAACTACGCCGTCATGAAGCGCATAGTCCTTTGAATGACTACGCCGCCTAGCCTTCAATTTCCCTATCTCAAATACCATGACTATCTTGCTAACAGTCTTAAAGTGCCCATGCAGCAATACCCTCAATCGCCAGACGCGACCGGTCAACCACCCATCTACCACCAAGATCCCAACGCACAATACCAGCAGCAACCAGCCATGTACACACAACAGCCTCAAGATCACCCTACTGGCTCGCCAGCGCCTCAGCATCCGCAAGGCGCATACGTGCAACCTGATCACGCTGGCGCCCAGCCTGGCATGCCTCCCCAACAACAAAGCGGAGCCGTCTACCAGAACGCCACACCAATCGCGAACTTGAACCGTGGACCTGCACCTACAGATTGCCCTGCATGCGGACAGCGTGCCATGACCAACGTTGCTTTCGAGACGGGAAACTCGACGCACGCCTGGGCTCTCGGTCTTTGCTGCCTCTGCTGCTTGGGATGCATTCCTTATGTGATGAACTCACTCAAGGACGTCCAGCACAAGTGCGGTCGCTGTGGCGTGCTTCTTGCGACTTGGCACCGTAGCGGAAGCACCGAGGTTCACATCCACTCTTAGATCATGTTGTAATTGTGCTAGGGAGTTGAGTGCACATAGAGAGGGGAAGGAGGTGCGCGATGGTTTGAGGCGGATGATACCCAGGGGGAGGACAGGGCGTTGAAGCAATCGGGTGCAGTGTGGGTCAACCAGCCCTGATTTTGTCTGTTATCATGAGGAGTTTTGCGAAACAAGTTGCTTTATAGTACCCGCTTTGATCAAATCTGAATGAGAACATTTAGTCTTTACCTGAGTTCTTGTTGACCGTGCCGACGCGTGTTTGAGTGAAGCCAACGATCCGACGCGCTAAACCGAGAGATACTCGTTCAAGAACAATACACAGGTAGTTTTTGGAAGTTGCACCCGGCAAAAGTAACTTTGCCGTATGGTGCATGATTCAACTGATGTGCTGATGAGATGCGATGTGTCGTGAGCAGGATGCTCACCCCATCCACATGTGCGTATCGCTCCAAAATGCATACATCTGACGTCACCAACGGTCATCGCGCATCGACGCACATGGGAAACCAGAACATGCAGGCTGCGCAACACCATCGGCCCAGCGCCACACATCGTGAAGAATCGAAAGCAGATCCGGCACCAAAATGCCGCGAAAGCCACTTTCCTGACATCACCGCCACCAGATCAGCCACACAAAAGCCACCGCTAGCGAAACCAAGCTTTGGCTACATGCACCAAGCTTTTGGCAGGTTCCAAGATTCCTTGTGTCAGACCGCTTAATCGCGTTAAGATCGCCATGCCCTCCACATCACCATGCCGCCAGCCGTCCAGATCGAGAGTAACAGCAGGGTTAGCAACCGGTTTGTGGCTGGTAATTTACCAACGCAGTGGCAGAGATGCGAAAATGATGTCGTTTGACAGAGTGCGTGGCCGTGTGACACTTTGTAGTGTGGAAATTGGCTTTGGGATATAAGACTCGCATTACAAGTCTTTCTGTCGAGTTCCCACAAGGCCAATCCATCTTCTTCTCTCCCCTTGACTGTTCAGTCGGTCCGCTAAAGTGCAAGTGCTGTTGGCTTTGCTGGCACGCTACGTCGTTTGTTGCGTGACCCCTTCCGGAACAAACAATCACAACAAAGACAACAATACGTCATCAGCACGCGGTATAGATACCTCGAATCCAGCACTTTAACGGATCAACAACGAACCCACTTCCAACAAAATGGGGTTCTTCAACAAGCGCAACACGACGCCCGTCGCCGCAGACACCACAACGGCAACCGGTGCTCACGAGAAGCGCGCCAGGCCTAGACGTGCTTCCAAGGGCGGCTCGTCCTCCTACAACAGCAGGCCTGGCTTCGGATCATGGATCAAAGCTACCTGGCTCGACATCCTCACCATGGCCCTCATGGGCGCTGTCGGTCTCGGTGTATACTTCGCTGATCCAGCCCCGAGCCGCAGCTTCCCCATCATCTTCCAAGATGGGGAGATTGTCTACCCGCAATTTGCTTACCCTATGCGCAACGAAATTGTTCCCATTTGGGCTGCCGCGCTCATGGCCTTCTTCATCCCCTTTGCCGTGTTCCTGATCGTGCAGATCCGCGCTCGCAGCTTCTGGGACCTGAACAATGCTACCATCGGACTTCTCTACGCTTTGATCACCGCAGCTGTTTTCCAGGTCTTCATCAAGTGGCTCATTGGAGGTCTTCGTCCTCACTTCCTCGCCGTCTGCAAGCCTGTCATCCCTGCCGACATCCTTGACACTGTCGGTGCCAACGACAACGGTGTCGAAGCCGGTAGCGCATATGGCAACGTCGCAAATGGGTACCGTCAGATCATGTTCGACCGTAGCATCTGCACAGGTGACAGGAAAGAGATCAACGACAGTCTTGAGTCTATGCCTTCCGGCCACACCACGGCTGCATTCGCTGGTTTCGTCTACCTGTACCTGTACCTCAACGCCAAGTTGAAGGTCTTTTCCAACCATCACCCGGCTATGTGGAAGCTCGTCGCTCTCTACGCACCCATTCTTGGAGCTTGCTTGATCGGAGGTGCTCTTACTATTGACGAGTACCACAACTGGGTAAGTCTTAACAATTTCCACTTTACATGTCAGAACGATCACTAACGAATCCTTAGTACGATATCCTCGCCGGAGCTGTCATTGGCACTCTGATGGCTTTCAGCGCCTACCGCATGACCTATGCTTCCGTCTGGGACTTCCGTTTCAACCACATCCCTCTCATGCGCCACGCTCCTTTCGTCTACGGCGCCGGTCCAAGCTCTTTCGATGGCTTCCACGACACTGTCTTCACCCGCAAGGCTGGATGGGGTACGGTTGAGGGAACCAGCTGGGGCGGTGCACCCTTCGATGCCGCAGATGGTCCTAGGGGAACCATGATGCCGCATCCTGACGGGCCTGCTCACGGTCACCACGGCAGCGCCTCGAGCCGCGTGCAGAGGAAGCCTGTCGGTGCTGACAGGCACGGCGAGCAGATGGTCTGAGCAGGTTAGACTAACGATCTTCTGGGCTATATCAGCTTGTGAGGATGAGGCTGCACACCTGCCTCGTGGTGTGAATGAGATGAAATTGAGAAGGAAGGATGGGTTGTGCATTTACTGGGTCGCCTTCGTCGGCGACATTTGATGATCATGATAGCGAGGCGTTATTGAGCACAGGAGATACCATGACATTCAACCTAGGAATATAGTCTAATAACATTCTGCATGACTTGAGTTGTTGGCCGGTTGCTGTGCTGTGAAGCTTTGGCCCTATCGGAATCTCTCGGAATCACCCTCATTCCGAGCCTCTGCGCGCACGCGTCCGTCACACGAAGATCGCGCGACGTTCGTCTGGCAAACGACACCAATCCACGTACCTTTTTCCAGAACATCTATTGCCAAAGGGGTCTAGGAGTATCTGGACGGCCCCATCATGGTGTCAGAGACG
This sequence comes from Alternaria ethzedia, assembly GCF_023757985.1. NCBI lineage: Eukaryota > Fungi > Ascomycota > Dothideomycetes > Pleosporales > Pleosporaceae > Alternaria > Alternaria ethzedia. Next base: position 575,464 of record NW_026056205.1, on the reverse strand, counting down.
AGTATGCTATACGTACCAGCCCTGGTGCCTACTGACATATAACCCTGTGAGCGTCCTTCCTCTACTCCCAGGCACCATGCGACATCACCCAGAGACGTCCCATAGCCGCATGAAGGTCGCGTCGAAAAGCTCGAAGTCGCTTCAACTAACACGCGACTCCAGACCTAATCCTCAAAACCGCACGCTGCCATCTCAAACGATCCTTCCATCCCTTGCAGTGCCGACTACCCGCTTCCTCCTCCGCTTCGTCTCCTCCACTTCCCGCGCCACCAACCGCAATACCTCTGACTTATTGCTTCCGCAGCCCCCCCCCCCCACCCCTCCTTCTCGCCGCTTCGAAAACAAACCTGCGCAGCCGTCACACGCGAGTTGGCTGCCACACGAGACTACCAGCTAAAGGTAGCCTGCAGGAACACGGATCACATGCATACAAAGTACATCGGCTTGATGTGAATAGGGAGGCAAGTAGTTTGGCTGAATCAAGGTCATTGCGAAAAGTCTATATACACCGGGGCAAAGAATCAAGGTCCAAAACCATACAGGGAACAAACCCGAACGCCGTCGAAAGTGGAGAAAGAGAACGACCAGGCGCCTAGTGCTGTTGAACACCTGATACAACGAAAAAGAAAACAAAAGGCATTCAAAACGCTTCGAGCTGTCTCCTCAGCTCGTTTATCAGCTCTTCGCCAGCGTGAGGGCTCAACATCGCCGTTGGTGCGAAGACGCCTACATCCAAGGCGCCATTGCGGATGGTCGCCTCGATATCGACAGCATGCTACATATCTGTTAGTTCCTGCTCGTCCCAATATCGCGTAAAGGTAAACTCACCAAATATGCGCCATTGACACGCTCGTCCACCAGTTCAGCAGGTGGTTCCAAGCTGTGCTCCTCCACTTCGGTCACCCTACTGACCGGCTGCTGCCATTGTCGAGTCGGTTTGATGATGATAGAGTCCTTGCTCTTGGTCTCTCCCTCCGCCTGTGGGGTATCCGGCAGAGATAAGAAATTTACGAAAGTATCAACCTTGACACCCGTCCATTCGCTGATCTCGAAGAGGCTAGCAGAAGCGTTCATGGGCTCACTGATTTCTTGCAGGTCGCGTTGGATATCCTCAGCCATCCCTGCCATCTGGCGTTTGAGCGGCTTACTGACACGTAGTGGTAGTAGATTGACTGTTGGTACAGCAGCCGAGGCAATGCCATTGATAGGCAGCGAGCGATTGGCCAGGTAGACACCAATGATCACGTCCTCATCTGCAGTGCCCGATGTGTTCGTAGCATGAACCTTTGCGTACGCAGCGAGGAAGATGGACTGCGTTGAAACACCACGTTGGCGCGCAGCTGCCTCCAGGTTGGGCGTTGTGAACAAGGCTGGCTTGAAGAGCTGTGTCCTCGTTTTGGGGCTCTCAGCAGGCTGCATCAAGAGCTTCTGCGCAAAGTCCATGAGATACCGAGTCCAGAAGCTCTTCTTCTTCTCTAATTCCGATGGCCCGTATCCGTTAGCGACCATCTGGGTAAGTGCCTTGTCTGGCGGAGCGACTTCAGCGCCGTTGCAGATGGTTTGCAGTTTCTGCATCAAGAGAGGTAAGCTGACACCATCGTACAATGCATGGTGGATCTTCAGCTTCAACGCCCAGCCGCTGGAAGTTTGTGAAGCGAAGAGGTGGGCCCAAGGCTGCATGGTCGTTGTAGCCTGGACGCGCTGGCGGATTTCGTCATGTGTGCAGCCAGTAATGTCTGTGATAGAGCTCTCCAGATCTTTCAACACGACTGCTACGTAGGGTATCTGATGATCGCCAGTCGTGACGAAGGAGGACCGCAGAATCGGACTTGTCGCAACTAGGGCTTGCCACGAGTTGTTGAGGTCGTTGAGCCCAATACCTCCATGGATAGCGTATGTGAACTCGGCGTAGAAGTTGCTGCCTTTGGTATTCAGCCACGTCGACAGCATGTATAGCTGCCCGGCGGTGACTGGTAGAATTTCGGCGACCCTTGCATCGTCAACATGAGCCCGGTCTAGGATGTGTGATCTATCGAGATCTTTGAGAGCCTCCCGAACCACTTCATGAGGGTTGGCACTGGTTTCCAGCTGCTGTGTGGTGCGCGAATCCACAAGACTTGCCATCTGTTCAATCGTACCAGCTCGGAGCATCTCACCAACGCCGAGGATAATGCCCTGTTTGCGCAGAAGAGAAGAGACCTTGATCGCGCTGATAGAGTCCAGCCCCATGTGAAATATTGTCATGCCGCTCGTCATCTCATCTTCGGGTGTCTTTGACACAAAGGCCAGAGTCTCGCGTATCTTGCGAGCTGTTTCGGTGCTTGGTGGATCCCTAGCGTCTTCGCTGTCAACTGCCTCATGGCTGCTTGTCGCACGACTTTGTCTCTGCTTGAAAGCCGGCAGACCACACACTGATGTGCCGTTCGTAGTGACCTCAATTACAGATGTCTCTGGCTGTTCCATCAAGTGTCTAAGCACGTCGTCCATTCGATCGAGGAGCTGTTTTGAAGCCTCTTCGTCAAATACTTCCTCTTTCACCGCGCAACGCCAAACCAAGCTCTTGTCCATTACCTCCATTTCTACACACACCGGATACTCAACGTCACTATGACCCTCGATGCTGGTGTACAGCCTCTGTCCCTCCTCTTCCTCTGACGCGAAGCCCTTCTGGTAGATGAATAGACTTTCGAACAGTCTTCCATCAACACCGGCTGCCGAGAGGGCTTTCCGAAGTGGGTAGTGTTGCCACTGCTTGATGTTTGTGAAGTTGTCTTGCATGTAATGCAACATGTCTCCTCCAGATCCGTGCAGGACTGACCGTATCGCGATCGTGTTCATAGTGGGAAACATTAGTTGAGATCGCTCCTCGTCGTCTCTTCCGGATAGTACAGAGCCGAAGGTGACATCCAGACTGTTGGTGTAGATAGAAGTAACGAGAGCAAAGACGGTTTGGCCGATAGTTTGTAATGACACATTACGCCTTCTTGCGAACGTCTGGAGCTCATCTAGTACCACTGCGCTGTTTCGTTCGTGGCGATGAACATGACTGCCAGTTTCGCTAGAGATGTTTGTTCGTCGGGGAAAAGAGCTTGTAATGGCTCCCGAGAGATAATCTTGCCAAAAGCCTGTGGAAGCAGATACGGACGTTGTGACGATGTTGATCAGAGAAGCCTCGTAGCTTGGTCGAGAGGTGAATTGATTGTTATAAGCTCGTTGCACATCGGAATGCAGTAATCCAAGAGACCATCCATCGTATAGAGCATGAGCAATGGAGATAATAAGGTAACGCTGGCCAGATGTCTCCACGAAGCCAAGGTGGAAGCGGGGTGTCGAAAGCGAATTCTGTAGGGAATCATGTCGAAGTTTACGGAAGATTGAGGCAAATTCGGGCCTGCCCTCTGATTCGACATGCGTCCAGAAGTCACGATGTTGTTTGTGGACGACCTGTACGAAAGAATCGTCGAGTTCCGGGTCATCTACCTCTACGAAGCCAGTCCGTAGGATTGGTGACGCAGCGACGACTGTTGTCCAGGCCTCTTGGAGCTTTTTGACGTCTGTGTTGGGATCTAGTTCGAGTACATCATGGTTGTAGTATCTTGTGTAGTCTGACGCAATCATCTCAGCCACCATAGCTTCTTGCAAGGGTGTCAAGGGTAAAACTTTCTCAACATCGGTGTTGTTGAACGCATGCTGTTCGAGATGCCTCTTCATTGATCTTTTGTAGGCGTCAAGATTTGGCTGAAGAGTCGCTTCAGTTGACGTTTCCGTGGGCGAGATGAGTTGTACCATTTTCGCAATGGTCAGCCCGCGCATGATGCCGCTTACGGGAATGTTCACTCCGCGCTTCTTGAGCTTGGATGATAACTTGATGGCGTCAATACTGTCGAGTCCAAGTTCAAAGATGGAGGTGTTTTCGTTGATGCTCGAATATTCAAGACCCGATAGTTGAGCAGTCTCCTCTTTGATCTTGATGGCATCGCTCGTCCATTCAAAATCGCTCTTCTTGTCGCCGTTGCTGATCTTTCCATTTGTGGATAGTATACCGTTCTGCATCGCTCCATCTTCAAAGGTTACCGCAGGAATAGTAGACGGATCTACTAAGACCTGTCGCAATGCTTCTTCGAACCGATCAAGAAGCTCATTCGCCAAACACTCATGTGCGACATGATCTTGACTAACCAATGTCAACTTGAACACATCACCCCTCCGTTGCTCAACCTCGAGAGCCAGTGGGTAGTCAGCAACAGTTTCAGTGTCTAGGATCTCCCAAGCATCGTTTTTTGCCCATCCGTCACCTCCCTGTGCGATTTGGTACGCGAAGAGATTGTCGAAGAGAGGCTGGCTCGGAGTTCTTTTGCACCACTTCATGATTTGTCTCAGTGGAGTGTGCTGATGAGGATGAGCTCCGACGTTAAAATCGTGCACTCGTTTGATTGCCGATGACCAAGATTCGCCACGCTGAGCGCAATGCTGATAGGGGATGGTGTTGAACATTGGCCCTATGATGCGATCTGCACCTTCAAGATCGATACTGCGTCCAGAGACGACCATTCCAGCCGTTACGCCTCCTTGGACGTGCTCGCAAAGTACGCTGAGCCAGCAAGCCTGGGCAATAGCTTGTGATGTAACATTAAGTTGGCGTCGCACAGAGTCAAAGCCGGTCAACCCAGGCAGTGTACGTGTAATAACTACAGCTTCTTGACTAGCCTCGCCGGAAATGGTGGGTAAATGAAGGGTTTGCTTATCTAGATGGTTCTGCCAAAACTCCTTCGCCCCGTTAGGGATGCTGAGGGGACCATGAGCAAGTGCAGTATGGAAGGCAGGTGCATGCAATTGTAGATCCCTATTGTTGTAGACGTCCCAGACGGCCCGGAAGATGAGCTCGATGCTGTTGCCATCGTAGAGTCCATGGAAGATATGAACAGACAGCAGCTTCTGCGTTGGTGTGGTGATGAGATGTATCTCGAAAGGGCGGGTAAAGTCGGGTTGATTGAGCCCTAGCCAGCGTTGTCTCAACAATTCCAAGCTTTTGACAAGGTGGTGTTCTTTGGCTGGAGTGTGAATCATTCCAGTGTAGGCAGGAGCACGGAGAACTGCCTGCACGTGACCTTCCTCTGTGTTGACAAAGACTGTACGAAGTATGGAAATTGAAGCGTGCACCTTTTCCCATGCGGCGTCAAGTCTTTGTTCATCGATACTGTCGTGTAGCTTGAAACGGAAAGTGTTGAAATAGAGTCCGTTCTCGCTCTCCAGAGATCTCGCAATCATGCCTTGTTGCAAAGGAGTACATGGCGCGACGACATCGATGACGCTGGATTCGATAGAGAGTGATTGTGCGACAGACCGTTTGTAGCGGTGCTGCACTGCGTGAATAGCTTGTTGTGCTGCGAGGATAGATCCATGAGCCTCATCTGTGGGGCCGCCAGCTTCCAAGGCTTTAGCGAGACGTCGAATAGTCGGGCATCGCATTACTACAGATGCAGTAGCACTTGCGAAGCCTGACTGCTTGAGTGTGTGCGATATACCGATGACGGAGATCGAGTCCATGCCCATCTCGAAGCAGCTAGCATCCTTACTGATAGATTGTTCGCTAACACCCAGAGCTTGAGAGAGTACTTGACAAAGTTTCTTCTCATGCTCCGACCAAACTTCGTCTTTCTCGTTTGAAGTGGCTGATATTGCCTGCAGATCGCCAGAGGAAAGTGCGTCGTAAAGCTGCTTGAGCTTTTTGGCATCCGCCTTGTTATTGATGTTCAATGGCATCGTAGAGAGAGGAACGAAGTGCGTGGGAATCATGTATGGAGGTAGTTTCTCATGACAGGCTTCCTTCGCGATCCCCATCGCCTCGACGTCGCTTAGCTGTACCTGAGGTTGTGCCCTGGAGAGTTTGCCACACACGAGGAAGGCAACCAGTTGCTCTTTTTGCTGCTTTGGGTGCTTCAGTACTAGCGTTGCAACATCAGAGATCGCTGAGCTGGACTGCTTGATGACGGAGTTGATCTCGGCTACCTCGAGGCGTTGGCCACGCAATTTGACCTGATCATCTGCTCGCCCAAGGAATTGGAATGTGTCATCGTGTAGGATTCTAACGAGATCACCGGTCCGATACACGCGCGCACCTAAACGTTCGAGGTGAGGGAAGCGCTCTGCAGTTAGCTCTGGGCGATTGAGGTAGCCTCTGCCAACAAGTTTTCCTGAAACACAGAGTTCGCCTGCGCCGCCTCGTAGGACAGGCACTTCATCCCCGGGATGAAGAACCAAAGACCCCACATTGTCAAACTGAGGGCCGATATTGGAGGGTCTTCCATTGGCTGGAACGCGCGGGAACATGGTGCATCCTATCGTTGCCTCGGTTGGCCCATAACCGTTGTAGATTACGCCTTTTGGACCCCACACGTCGAGAATTTCTTGTTTCAGGCTTTCGCCACCGGTGATGAAGACGCCCTTACAAAGACTGGGTACGTCATCCGGATGGAGAATTTGGGCGAGACTGGGCGTCAGATCGATATGCGTGATATTGAGATCAGAGATGGTCTTTGCTAGATCTTCAAAGATGAGATCCCGAGGTGCTGAAACGACGCATATGCCGACCGACCAACTCCAGTACTGCTCAAGAACTGAAACATCGAAGTGGAATGACGCGAACTGAAGCCATCGCGACTCTGTATCCCAATGTCCGGTAAACAAGCGCTGGAAAGCAAGAAGCGCCTGCACAGCGTTCTCATGAGTCAGCTCGCAGCCTTTTGGTGTACCTGTAGTACCAGAAGTGTACAAGCAGTAGCTACGATCCTGGGAACTGATCCGGTGGTTGCGCAAAAGCGAAGATCCTGGTAGTGAACGCCAGTCGATCTCATCAAGCTTCAGTACTGGCACACTAACGCTGCCCTCAAACTGATCAGCTTGAGAAGATAGAGATAAAACAGCTTGAGCGCGCGAGTCTTCCACGATGAAAGCCTGGCGTGCAGCAGGCGCACCAGGGTCGATAGCGACATAAGCGCAGCCAGCCTTCAATATTCCCAGCATGGCGAAAGATGCTTCAGGACATTTGTCGAAACACACACCTACCAGACTCCCAGGCTGCACACCATGCGCAGTGATAAGGTGAGCAATTCTGTTCCCCTCAGCATCTAGCTCAGCATACGTCCATTGCTCAATAGTACGTGAGCCCTGATCGTTCCTGCAAACGAACTCAAACGCGACGCGCCTCGGGTACTTCGTCGCAGTGCTCTCGACCAGCTCGTGGAGTAACCTAACATCTGATGGCAGTTCGGGTTCTTTAGCAGGTGTGATAGAGTATAGTTGTTCGGAGAAGTGCGCCTCAATCGCACTGGTGCTTGACGTATAGCTTTCCATCAGGTGGTCTAGCTGCTCGAGGATCAGAGCGGCCTGCTCCTTTGGTACGATATGAGGCAAGAAAGTAAGGCGGTACTCCAAGTACCCTTCCATTGGTTCCAGTTCGATCGAGATCGGGTACTCAATAGCCGCATTCTCTTCAACAACTCTCCACAAACGGCTAGGTTCTGTACGACTAGGCAACTTCTGGTAAGCGAAAATTGTGTCGAATAATGCTTCGTTGGGAAAGCCCATAAGTCTCTGGATCTTGTTGAGTGGCGTGAATTGATATTGTTGGATTTGGGTGTTCAACGCCATGATGTTAGTAAGAGTCGCAGCCATGTCTTTTGAAACAGTGCATGCCACGGGTACTGTGTTGATACATGGAAAGACGACATCCTCAGCTCCGTCAAAGGTTCGGCCGGATAAGACGACGCCGCATGTTACCGAGCTTTCTCCAGTGTAAGAACTCAACAATGAAAGCCAACTCGCGATACCTGCAGCTTGCATAGTGATGTTGGCATTTCGACAGCCATCCTCGAGAACATGAAGCGGTTTCGTGGATTGACGAGTGCAAACGGATGGGGAGCTTGGATCATATCTCAAAGATGTGAGATTGGGAAAGCGACATGGACTTGCAGCCTTCCCAATCTCATTCCATACTGCTTCTCCGTCTTCGGTGCTTGTAGCGCTGAGCTGTATAATGCTACTAATGGTTGTGTCGATAGATGTAGGCGGCGATAAACCGCGGCCCTCATATGCAGCAGTAACATCATTTAAGATGGACTGAAGACTTTGGGCATCGAAGAGAGCATGAAACATGGCCAGATCAAGAGCGAAGTGACCCTCTTCTTGGACGATGCGTAATGACCAAGGAGGTAAATGTAAATCTTGCAAGAATGCACGTTGTAACCCTTTGAGCCATTCATCGATCGGGTCGGATGTAGTGCTTGAGGTGGTAGACCATGGCAGATTTGTCGAAGTTGGAGTATACTCAATCATCGCGAAGGCGTGAAGCGGATCTTTGATCTGAGCGAATCCGCTGCGCAATGTACTATGGCGTTCTCTCGTCATGTCCCACGCTTTCTTGAGCCTTTCGAGGTCTGTATCCACTTCCAGCTGCATACGGATGTGATTCATATACACAGCTCCTTCTGTCGCGAGGAATTGCGATATCATGCCCTTCTGGAGTGGAGTGCAAGGACGAACGGCTACGACATCCCCATCATAGATGCTATGGTCGCTTAGTACCCCCACCTTGTGCTTGCCTTCAAAAGCACTAAAGTTGAAATGCGGAAGTGCAAACGCATCCGATGCCTTCGCCTGGCCAATGAACTCGGCAAGATCGGCGCATGTGGTGTGATTCAGGACATCGGCAGCCCTCACGGAGTAACCCTGCTTCCGAAGTGCTGCAGCGATTTGAACTGCGCTGATGCTGTCAAGACCGAGCTGGTAAATGGAGGTTGTTGGTGTGATCTCTTTTTGCGAAGCATCAGACAGTCGCGCAAAAACGTCCCTCACCTCGGTTTCAACTTGTGTCCATTGATGACCTGAGCCATGCTGAAACCCATTAGTTAGCAACTCGGTGCCGATGTGTTCTCGGAATATGCTTGTCAACGCTCTCTTGTCAATTTTCCCAGCCATTGATCTCGGAATCTCGTCGACGAAGACAAAGAACTGGGGTACCATGTACGACGGTAGCCGGCTGCTTGCAATCGTTTTGAGCTCGCTCTCTTCGATCTTGCCATGCGTAATCAAAAATGCCACGAGTTGGTCCCTGTCTGTCTCCTGCTTTTTCAAGATCTGTGTAGTGACAAACGCGACATCTGGATGAGCATTCTGGAGGACATGGTTGATCTCGCCGAGTTCTACCCTAAGCCCGCGTATCTTGACCTGATCGTCCGTGCGTCCTACGAATTCGAAACTGCCGTCACTGAGCATCCTCGCCAGGTCTCCACTCTTATAAAAGCGTTGCCCACCCCAAATGACAAATCGTTCGCTTGTCAGATCGGGATTGCCGAGGTAGCCTCGTGCGAGTTGTGCGCCTCCAATGTATAGTTCGCCGGTGCTCAGCACAGGCAAGATCGATTTACCTCTTGCCGAGAAGATTGCGAAGGATGTGCTTGGGAAGGGTTTGCCGATAATTGAAACACGACCCTTTTCTGAAACAGGGCTTATTGTCGTACAGAATGCAGCTTCAGTAGGCCCGTACGAGTTGACGCATGAATCGCCCCACTCTTTGACGATAGCGTGTGCCATGGCTTCTCCGATGCAGTACAACCACTTGACGCTCGGTATATCACATCTTTTGAGAGAAACCGCTACTGAAGGCGTCAGGTCGAGCAAGGTGACCTGCAAAGAGTTGATGACTTTCGGTAGGTCGTTCAACAAGTCATTCTGGTCAGTGGCACAGAGCGTGAACCCATGGGTCCAAGCCAAGAAACAGTCGTAGTAGCACATATCGAAAGTTACAGCCGCATATTGTAGCAGTCGTGAAGAAGGGTTCCAGGGAATACGGGAATCTGAGCTTGCGATGGTCTGGACAGGAGCGCGATGTTCCATGCTGACCGCTTTCGGTACGCCTGTAGAGCCAGAGGTAAACAAACAATACGCTAAATTTGTGTCCGAGAGGCCGTCAATGACAGGATTATGATGCGGCACAGATGGTATTGCTTCAGCATTGACAATCCTCGCTTCGATAAAATGATCGGGCAGTGTCGAGGCATCCGAACAAAGCACAAGCTTTGGCTTCAACTCTTGGAACATAATCCGTCTGCGTGCTTCGGGCAGTCCTGGATATACTGGTGCAAAAGCAGCCCCAGCTTTCATAACTCCTAGAATGCTTGCATAGAAACAAGGGCCCTTCAGCATATGAATGGGGACGATGTCATCTGGACCAACCCCTTGCCTAATGAGCGCGTGTGCAATGGAGTTGGCTTTTTCATTTAAAGTCGCGAAAGACCAAACTGTCTTGCCACCATCTGGAAGCAAATATTCCAAGGCGATACGGTCAGGGTGCATTGCCGCTATGCGCTCGAAACCTGAATGTAGCAAGACCGCGTCGGTTTGGCATTGCTCATAACCCATGTTGGACTCTGCTCGAAGGTGAGCTGGCAGTGTGCTTATGTCGGAAGAACTCATTCCCGGGAATGCAAGCAACGATGAGATGCAGGTGTCAAATGTTTCCATGACCAGCCGGGCTTCTCCCTCAGACAACAGTGATGTCTGGTAGTGCAGCGATAACTCTAAAGTATTCCGGAACGGATCTTGAATAAGCTCGCATACGATGGGTAGATCCATGTCACCCAGATCTTGTTCGAGTGTCCAGATAGTAGAATCCAAAGTTGTTTTCGGCTGCTGGAGTATCACCAAACTGTCAAAAAGACGGCCGCCTTCCCGGAGTGCAGTGCCTTGTATGCGACGGATCGGTGTCAACTGATGAGCTAGCGACTCGATGCTAATAGAATGGGCTAGGCGCATCAAAGCGTCATTGTTTTGCTGAGGATCGAGAATGATGCGGACGGGTAGGGTGTTGAAGCAAGGAGCAACGATGCGATCAAGGTCGTCTCCGGAGATATTGCGTCCATTAACGATGTTTCCGAAGCAAATGTCGTTTTCACCCGTATAGAAGTGCAGAAGCTTGGCCCAAGCCGCGTGCACTACCGACAGTAATGACAGCGACATGTCTTGACATGCTGTGCGTATGGTGGAGAGTGGTAGTTGTAGACATTTCGATGAAGATGCAGGGTTTCCTTGGGCTCTTAAATCTTTGCCGGTAAGACTGGGAAAGATTGTAGGCTCAAAGCCGCTCAATAGAGTGGCCCAATAGTTGTCGCCCTCTGCATAGTCTTGCTGTAGCATGTACTGCAGATACACATCGTAAGACACCGGTGGCGGAATTTTAATGCCGTGATATGTGTCTTGTACTTCCTGAATGAGCGTAGAGATAGCAATGCCGTCGTAGAGCGCATGATGGCAGCCAAAAAGTAGCTTTGTTGATCGTTCGTCTTGTATCAACGCGAGGTGAATCGGAGGGCTTTCGGCTGCTACTTGTTCAGAAATGACACTGTTTATACGCGGCGGTAGGCCATCCAGGGTGCTGTAGTGATGCCATTTCAAGTCGGTATCGCGTAGCACAACTTGCGTGAAGGCGAATGACGGGTTTTCAGTAGCAACGAAACATGTGCGAAGGATCTCATGTCGCCGTAACATACTCTCCCAGGACTCCTGCAACCGGGAGACGTCTCCTTTGACGTCGAAAAGCATTATGTTGCAGTACGCCGAATGTGAGGACGGCTGGCCGCTTGAAAGCATAGCCTCTTGAAGTGGTGTGCACGGTAGGATCTTAGCCACCTGGGATTCGCTTTGATTGTAACGCGCAAGAACACGAGACACTTCTTCTGAGCTCAAGAACTTGTCTAGGCTGACGGTATTAGGCCTGGTCGTTTCTCGAGTCGAAGGGCGCGAATGCAGTGGACAGACAGATGCGAGACGAGCGATTGAAGCGTTCTTCAACACTGTAGAGATGGAGAAGTCACCCAAGTCTTGTTTTCGAAGTCCGTTGCAGAAGCGTATAGCTGAAACCGAATCTAGACCCAGGCTGAAGAATGACGACGTCCGCTGTATTCCTTCCGGTGAGGTGTTCAGTGTGGATGAAAGAACCTCGGCCACGGCTTTCTCCCATGGCGAGAAGACCTCCGCCTTTGCATCATCCTGCGTCCATTGCAAGGCGACCTGTTCTTCTTTCGCTAAGTCCCAGAATGTGCGTTGAAGGAGAGCCTTGTCGATCTTGGCTTGCATTGTCATGGGAAGGCGCGAAACGGGAACGAGATGCGAGGGAACCATGTACGAAGGCAGGCGACGCGATAGCAGATCAGACAGATCCGATATCACCGATTCAAACTCCATAGGCGTCAAACATTGGAAGGAGTCAGATGCAGCTCCGTTGGGTACCCAGAACACTACCAGTGTTTGAGTATCGTCGGAACGCGGTAGGAGAAGGGTGACGCAGTCTTGCACTGCCTGATGATCGAGCATCACTGACGTTATCTCACCGAGTTCGACACGCTGACCACGGATTTTGACTTGATCATCCATACGGCCTTTGGAAAGTATGGAACCATCCGGGAGTAGTATACCTGTATCGCCTGACCGGTATATCCTGCCATAGGTGGAGTGGTTGATGATCTTGGCGGCATTCAGCTCTGGTCGGTTCAGATAGCCACGGAAAACCTGGTAACCTCCGAAACAAAGCTCACCTACGGCACCGAGGGGGAGAATTGCCTCGCTCTCGGGATCGAGCACGAGGGCTGAAGTGTTATCGAAAGGCATACCGATGTTGTTGATGAGATCATCCGGAGTTACCGCCGCCCGTACAGTGCATATGTTTGTGGTCTCAGAAGGACCGTAGCCTTGGTACAAGCCTTTGCCTGCCCACCTTCTTCGAACATGTTCCGTCAAAGCTTCTCCAGCAGTCACCAGGAATTCGACTTTCGGAACATTCACTGGATCTACCAATGCTGCAACTGTTGGCGTCAAACTTAGATGTGTGACGCCCAGACAGTTGATGGCGGCCTCAAAGTCGTGAAACAAGTCGTCTTTCGTTGCCGTGCATAGGCATATACCAACATGCCATGAGAAGAAAATCTCGAAAACACTGACATCAAATGCTTGCGAGCAAGACTGAAGCAAACATGAGTCTGCATGAACGGGGTATATAGTTGAAAGGTACTGCAAGTTACTCATGAGATTATCCTGGGTAACGAGAACTCCCTTGGGCGCTCCAGTGCTGCCGGAAGTGAATACAGCATAGGCGAGATGCTGTCCGCTATATGGCACGTCCAGGTTCTGATCAAATTGTTTCGCAAGATGAGGGGTGTTGAACTCAATTATATCGACGAGAAGATGATTTCGAATGCCTGTTGCAGTTGTTGTGTCGGAAACGCATACCGTTACTTGCGCGTCGTCCAGGATGCTTCTGACTCTGTCGATCGGCGTATCAGGGACTATCGGTAGATATCCGCAACCAAGCTTGAGCACAGCAAGGATACAGATGTAAAGATCAATGGACTTTTCCATCATTATGCAAACCAATTGATCGTCGCCTACGCCGTGATCGACGAGGACACGGGCAAATTGGTTAGCGCGTGTGTTGAGCAGACCATAGGTCGCCACCTCTTCTACTTCCACGACACCACGTCTGACGCGAGCAAATTTGAGAGCTGACCTTCGCGGCTCCTTCAGGGCCCATTGTTCTACCGCATGGGCAGGACCATGCTCTATCGTTTGCTGTCGAGGCGTGGGGTTGGCAATTGACAAGGAAGGCGTGGTGAAGCATCGTTTCATGGCATCGATGCCATGGTTGGCATTCGATAAGAGCAGATTCACTATCTCGTCGATCTGACGAGAGAGATACTTGATCTGATGCTCCGGTATAGTTGAGGCGTCGTAGGTAGCGTGGAAAAATATGTTGTCTTCGCGCGGCTCGAATTCCAGCGTAAGCCTAAATTCCAGATCGTCCGCGCTATCGATGACTCTTGAAGCGAGCGACGAGCTTGAGTCGGAGATGATTGACTGTTGCCATACAAACAGAACGTCGAAGAGTCGTGTCCCAGGTGGGATATTTCCCGCCTTCACTATGTCCCGGAAAGGAAGGGTGCTGTGGCTCAGACATTCTCTATTCAATGCTTGGGTCGTACGCAATAGATCATGAATGTCGAGCGTTTTACTGAGATTTATGCGGAAAGGGACGGTTGCGATGCATGGGCCGATAACATCCTCAACACCAGCGATGGGAATGGTCCGTCCTGAGGTAACGTTTCCAAGAACTATATCGTTTGTGCCGCTATAAAGGCTGAGTATGTACGAAGTAGCCGCCTGGAAATAAACCTGGGGGTTGACAGCCATCTCCTGAGCTCGCTGGAATAGTCTGGATCTGTTGATAGCAGAACGGCCCGAAAAGTGATGTGTCGCCGGGTCGCGAACGAGCTTTCCATGGTAATTAGGGAGGGCCACCGGAAGGTAGCCATTGAGGAGACTACTCCAGTAGCTCTTGGGTACTTCTTGATCCTCCGGCCTAAGTTCAGTGAAGTACTGGACTACATCACGAAATTGTGGCCGCGATACTGTCTCCTCTCCACGCAACCGTGTGTCGAGATCGTGGAGCAATAGATCGAATGACCAGCCATCGTACAGTGCATGATGTATGCGGAACAAGAGACGAGGTCGTCTAGATATCGACATAACTTGTACGTTGAAGGGACGAAGAAAGTCTTCATCGGAGCTCATTGAGTAAGACCTCGAAAAGACATCAACTTCCTGAATCTGTGATGGCAGTAATGCTCTCCAAATAATCTGCGAGAACGTTCCTGCGTGCTGTGATGCCGCAACGAAGCCGGTACGCAGGATCTCGCTCTTACTGGCCAAGTAGTCGAGGGCGTTTCGGATATCTTCATACGTCCGCGCAACTGATAGCTCAACTTCGATCCAGTTGCAGTAGGCAGTAGGCCTGGATATCGTCTCCGCAAGCATGGCTTCCTGCAATGGAGTACAGGGTATCACGGATGCAATATCATTCTTCCATCGCTTGAGCTGAGGGATCTCTACGATGCCGGTCATCTTCGCAGAGTGATAGGTCGGATTATGCCGATTAGCGCTTTGTGTAGAACCTCTACATATCGCAACGAGATCGCTCAACGTTCTCGCAGATAGTACTTCCATGGCTCCTAGGACGAATCCTTGTCGACGTAGCGCAGACGCTATGCGAATAGCTCGAAGGGAATCCAGGCCAGCAGAGCTAAGGTTGGTATCTGATCCAAGGTCTTGAGAGATGTGACGACCAACGGTTTCCAGGACTGATTGGCTCACATGATCGCCTGGGGATATGGTGGTAGACGTGGACAGTCCAGCAGAGTTAGTCTTGTGAAGATGTGTTTTTGCAAGAGAGTCTTTGTCAATCTTTCCCGACGGTAACTGCGGCATTGTATCGATGAAGTATACGTGTGATGGAATCATAAATGCCGGAAGCCATTGGTTACAGGTAGCGAGGACATCTGCGCGGGTGACTTCGCTCGAGTCGGCAGCGCAAAAGGCAACCAAAGACTCTTCGACAATGATTACGGTTGCTGTCCGACAGCTCTGTATCCTCATGATAGCTTGTTCAATTTCGCCGAGCTCAACCCGTTGCCCTCGAAGCTTTACTTGACCAGCAACGACACGACCCAAGCATTCCAAGACGCCGTGGCGGTTGATTCTTGCGCGATCGCCGGTACGATATAAGCGACCATGTTCCGGATGTTCGATGAACGATGCAGAAGTGAGATCCGGGCGATTTAAATATTCTTCGGCAACCTGGGGTCCTCCAATGGCTAGTTCACCAACTTCTCCGGAACTCAGTATCTCGATGTCGGCCGATGGTCGTTCTTCATTCGTAGGCGCGATTATGAAAGCCGAAACAGTATCCAAGGGACGACCTATGATGCTAGTTGACGAATGTGTCGAGAACTGTGGCTGCAGCGTGCAGTGGATCGAGGCTTCAGTCGGCCCGTACATGGCCCATAGCATACTTTCCTTCGTTTCGTCGCCACCATACTCATCAATGACGTGTTGGGTGAGCATCTCACCGATGGTAAGTAACAGTTTGAGTCCGGGCACGCTGGACCTGCCTTGAAGAAGGTTGCTCACGACTGTTGGCGTAAGTTCAGCTGCATCGACCTCTAGATTGTTGATGGCTCCTGGAAGGTCATCGAGCATGTGGGCACGTGTGCTGCTCACCAAGGTTCGCCCTCGGAACCAGGGAAAGAATATCTCAAAAATGGAAACATCAAACGTCTTAAACTACATTAGTAGAGAAAGAGCGCTTATTCTGCATGTGCACTTACAGGGGCTGCGAATTGAAGAAAACGGGCGAAGTCGGGAATGTGGCGGTGGTGAGCCAATAGACTCTGGGTAACTGCATGATGAGTTACGCTGACAGCTTTTGGCTTCCCGGTAGAGCCGGAGGTGTATAGTACATAGGCCAGATCCTTGGTGTTTGGTCGCCGCAAATCGATTATAGGCTGGTCCTCGCGGTCGCAGAGTTCTTTGTCAACCGAGATTACTTCGATATTGATCGCTGCTCGTATCCGCTCATCTAGAATCGAAGATGTGATGAGCAGGTCGGCGGAAATATCATCGAGGATAAACTTCAGCCGCTGTGTAGGTGTATCGAGATTAAGAGGACAGAATGCCTTTCCCGCCTTCAAGATGGCCAAAAGAACGATATACAGTTCTGGGGACTGTGGTAGGAAGACCGGAATGACAGGCGAGGCACTTTCGAGCTTTGCCAGTCTTTCTGTGATACTGCCAGCCAGGGCATCGCTCAGACTATGCAAGTCCTTGTAGGAGAACTTCCGCCTTTTCGATCCATATTCCAGGAAATCGATAGCAGTTGCATCGTGATCAAGTGGACGTACAAGCTCGTGGAGAAGGTCTGGCCCGCTCAAGATCGAGGGCCGCTGATTAAGTACCGACAGTCGTTGGTTCCCGCCGCTTTCTTGAATCATCTTGCGTTAAATTGTTAGATATGTCGACCGATGGCAACGGTTACTGGTAGAACATTCGAGTCTATGTCGTCCCTAGCGATACGTCCATGAATTTCCCGAAGAAAGAATTGCAAAAAATGCACTCGATATTGCTGGACGGGAATCTGCAGAATGTGATGCTTGATCGCAGGTTTCGATGATGAGAAACTGAGGCACGATGATTGGTCGAAGGTCTTCAAGTACCTTGAGACCAGTACACACAGGGGTGGCGCACGTGAGAACGGGTTCCAGCACTCTGTACTTGGGTAGCGCGTTCGACACTTGACGACGGAGTGTGCAGTGCTCCGGTGTAAGCAAGCAGGCAGCAAGCAACCTTCAAGAAGCGACCTCCAAGAACGTATCGCGGTCGCCGAATTCCAAATGGTCGAATAGTGCTAGAATCAAAAGTCGAGAAAATCCAAGCTGAGGCGTGCACTGATCCGATGATTTCTGGTGTCGCGACTCCGTGATGTTGAGCGCGTTGTCCGTAGATGCAGCGTCATACATCCTGGTTGAGTGACAAGTGGACGTGTCATTCGACAAGCGGCGCGTGAGATCTGATACAGTAAATCAGACGCGTTTGGCGGCGGCTTTGCAAGTGGGCGAAAACGGGAGCAAAAACTGTTCGAGACAAGACTAAATCGAGACTGAAAACCGAAGCTCCACCTCAATCATGCTAGTCCGGAGTAGTAGCGTGAAGTGGTGGACGTAAAGGCGTGGGCGCGTCTCCGATGACGACAAGGCCGTCGCGGTGGCTGGTTGGGCGTCGTTGTTCCATAGCCTCTTTGCTATCGCCCCACGCTATGGAGCAGAATCAGTTTGTCAAGCGCAAACGCGTCGTGCGCAAGATTCTGTCGCAACGTGGTTGTGGACGCGACCTCGGAGCTGTGCCGCTGCTTGGTGGGGAAGACGCGGCCGGGCATGCCGCCGAAAATCCCGTGCTTGCGTGACATGCCAGGCGGGTCATCCCTTGAGCAGAAATTATCAGATGCAGCAGCAGGCAGTCTACCCCTGACCTGGCTTCACGTCGCCGCTAGCCCAGCCCTACAACTGCTGCTAGGGATGCACGCTGCACGCATCCGTCAGGCTGTCACCCGACTGCCCACTGTGAACTCACCTGCCGCAGCCCGATGACAGAGTATATATGGTAGGCCTTACACATGCGGCCTCTCCAGATGCCCAGACAGTCGCTGGTTGTCGCTGGTTGTCGCTGCCCTTCTGGTGCATGAACATGTTGCAGGGCGGCCATCTATGACCATGCCAAGACTCTAATTTAGTCCTGCGCTCCTACCACGTCTTCCGTGTTGGCCATGGATGTGACATCAACAACGCTGCATTATCAACATCGCCTCCATGGCATCCTCGCTCATTCTAGTCCACAGTCGCAAGTTTATCGCTGCATCTCTCGCTCGCTAATGCTCATCTGAGCAGCAGCCGAGCACTGCACACCCGCAATCGCATTGCGCAACGCCAGGCGCGCGCCACAATGCCCGACTATCACGACGATGACAGCTCCGAGAGCCAACCCCTTCTGGATTCCGAAGAAAGTGAAATTGAGGATCAGCCCTCTGTCCGCCACAGTACGCAATGGGAAAGGCATGTAGAACCGTCGTTAGCGACGGTTCAGCCTCAGGCTTTTGAAGGTCCCACCGTCTTTCGTCAACGATTCATCCGCCAAATCCTTGGCTTGAACAAAACCTCCTATTTTGCACTCTACAGGCAGCTGGATGATGTTGGCTCCAAGCTGATTCTGGTTTTGGGCATCGTAACTGCGATTCTGGCCGGGCTGCCGCTTCCTCTGATAGGTGTCGTGCTTGGGCGCATTATCAACAACTTCCCACCCAACCCAGACGAGCTGAAGCATCTCTTGTTCCGTCTGATGTCAGTCGCAGTCGGGTATTTTGTCATTACCTGGGCTTGGGCGGTTTGCTGGGCTGTCATAGGAGAACGCGTGAGTAGGAAAACAAGAGAAAGACTTTTGCATCGTGCTTTAGGCATGGACATGACCTACTATGGTGCGTAGATGCCCGAGAAATGCCTCGCATAGACTATGTATTGACTCGATTTGCCTTTCGTAGACACCGTCTCGCCTGATCTTTCTAGTATTCTCACAGAGAAGACACAGACCATTCAACTCGGTACCTCGGAGAAGGTGGGCCTCTTCATCGCATCCATAAGCTACTTCATCTCCGCATTCACTGTGGGTTTTATGCTAAACGCAAAACTGACCGGAGTAATGTAACTATCATCATCGCTGTCATGTCAAGAGAGAATCGTTAACATAGCTACATAGGTTCGTCACGGTTATACCTTCAATGGCATTCGTTGTCTATTTCGGTACTAAACAAGTTTCCGATCTCGCCAAGCAGGCTGCACAATACACCGAGAAAGCTGCCTCGGTCGCTGAGAGTGCTATCCGCGCAGTACAGATCGTGCAGGCGTTTGGCCTGTTCGAGCAGCTTAGCGAGGAACACGTTCATCACCTTCGATCTGCCTTGCGGGTTGGAATCCGGAAGAGCGTTGCAGGAGCTGTCATGCTTGGCTCGGTTTACTTCGTTGCATATGCGACCAACGCACTTGCTTTCTGGTACGGTGATCGCTTAAGAGACGGCAGCGCTGAGGCTGGTACCATCTATGCAGTCGTCTTCCTCATACTAGACGCTTCTTTCGTCGTCGGGTCATTCGGTCCATTCATTCAGACATTTGCAATGGCCGCCGCCGCTGGGGCTGCGGTAATGGATGTTCTCGATCATCCCACATCCGATATCGATGTCTATTCCCCAAAGGGAAAGCCGGCGGACAGGACACATTTCGAACAGGATCTGGTGCTTTCATCGGTATCATTTGTATACCCAGCTCGTCCTACTGTGCGAATCCTCGACAGTATCAATTTACGCATCAAGCCTGGGCAAGTCACGGGTCTAGTTGGACCGTCCGGTTCGGGAAAGGTAATCATCAACTTTCGACTAGCACAAACCATTGGCTAACCTCACTTCTTCCTAGTCTACTATTGCATCCCTGCTTTTGAGGCTCTACGATCCAACTTATGGCGCCGTAAACCTCGGCAACGACAACTTGAAGTCATTCAACGTCCACAGCCTGCGGACACACATCGCACTCGTCACTCAAAATCCGGTTCTCTTCACTGGAACAATACTGGATAATATCAAGCATGGTATCCCAAGTGCCGAAAGAGAACGATTGACTGAAGACGAGATTCTTGCTCGGTGTGAGGCGGCGGCGACAGAGGCATATTGTGATTTCCTAGACCGACTTCCTGAGGGCATACACACGAAAATCAGTTCCGGACCCCAGTCTCAACTTTCCGGAGGCCAAAAGCAACGTATAACCCTCGCGCGTGCGCTTGTGGGTAACCCGTCCCTGCTTTTACTGGACGAATTCACAAGTGCCATGGACGGTACAAGTGAAGCGATCGTTTTGGAAAATCTACGTCGTTCTTCAGCCAACGCCAACCGAACCACCATCATAATTGCACATCGTCTGGCAACTGTTCGAGATGCTGATCGTATCGTGGTCATGAAAGACGGAAGTGTAGAAGAAGACGGGCGCCATCAAGATCTTCTCAAAAAGAACGGCATCTACGCAGAGCTCATCAAAGCACAACAATTCGAAAAACCGCGGCCTTCAGCAACTTCATCGATTCGATCTGCTGCCAGCTCTACGCACAAAGAGCATGGAGAGTCTTCAGGCGAATCAAACAATGCCTCCCGGCCGGTTTCAGCATCACAAACCGACGCGCCAAAGATGAGTGCTTTGACATTAATTCGCAGATCGTTGGTATTGAGCCGCCGTGAAACGCCAGCTATAATTGTCGGTTTGATCTCCTCCGTCTTCAGTGGTGGAGTCATTATCGGAGAGGCGCTCATATTTGGCAACTTGGTTGAGCTCTTGAATGACACGTCCGGCTCGGACGATCTCACGAGGAGAATATCTTTCTACTGTTTGCTTTTCTTCGGACTGGCAATCATCGCTCTAACTTCACACTCTTTCGGCAAAACTGCTTTCGGCATGGTCTCCGAAAACCTTACCTTACGAGTCCGAGATCTATCTTTCCGGACTATCTTGCAACAAGACATTGCCTGGTTCTCTAAGCCTGGTCATTCTCATCACGCTTTAATGTCGCGTCTGAACTCTGATAGCGGCAGTATTAGTGGTCTATCTGGTGTCATACTCGGAACCGTCTTCTCCATTGCGACGTCTGTTCTTGGCGGAATTGTTCTGGCCCATATTGTGGCATGGAAAATCGCCATTGTTCTACTGGCGGCTGTACCTGTCATGCTTCTAGCTGGATTCCTGCGCCTTCGTATCTTGGCTATGGCCGAAGAGCATCATCAGACGGCTTACAATGACGCTGCAGCCCTCGCTTCCGAAGCCACTTCTTCTATGCAGATCGTTGCAGTTTTTGGCTTGGAATCGCACTTCCTGGATGGTTACCGAGAAGCAATCAGAAAGCCATACGAGGAGCACCTCAGGTTCAGCGTGCTTGGCAACATCTTACTCGCCTTTTCACTCTCGGTCACATATTTCGTCTACTCTTTGGCGTACTGGTGGTAAGCATATATGTTGATGCCGCTTCCATCAGCCACATGCTAATTGATGCGACAGGGGGTCTAAACAAGTGCGCAACGGTAACTATAGTCAACGAGAGTTCTTCATTGTACTCCCTGCGCTTCTTTTTTCTGCACAATCCGCAGGTCAGCTCTTCAGCTTGGCACCCGAAATAACTCGGGCCAAGGCCGCAGCGCAGAATGTATTCTCTCTACATGACGAGAAGCCGTCGATCATCACAGATTTGAGGCCTTTGGAATCCGCTACCACCACTGCATCCAATGGTAGCGCTTTGTTGTCTGGCCCTTCAGCATCGTATGGAACATTTGGAGTGCGTGGAGAACTGGAGTTCCGTAACGTCAGTCTCTACTATGAGAGTCGGCCTAATGTTCCCGCCTTGAACAACGTCTCATTTCAGATTCGCCAGGGCGAAAACGTAGCCTTTGTCGGTCGTTCCGGTAAGTCAACGAGATCGTCGCACGATAAGTACTGACTTCGTCGCCAGGCGCTGGAAAGTCGAGTACGATTCATCTGATAGAGAGATTCTTCGATCCAAATGCTGGACAAGTGTACCTTGATGGGCAAGACATACGCCAAGAACCCGTTCGAAACCATCGTGCTCGCCTAGCACTTGTGGTAAGTTACCCATTCTCGTTCAGATCAACACACACTTCATTCTGTTACATTTCAATCGAGTGTGGGGCTCTTCATGGGGCGCCTTTCATATGAAGATGACTGACACCCAGCAGGAGCAAGAGCCAGATCTCTTTCCAGGCTCCGTAAAGTTCAATATCGGACTGGGCGCTCGGCCAGGTACCGCAGTCGCCGATGAAGATATACAACGGGTGGCCAAAGAATGTGAGCTTCACGACTTCATCATGAGCCTTCCAGAGGGCTACAACACGGAAGTCGGTGCACATGGCTCCAAACTCTCAGGCGGTCAGCGCCAACGCCTTGCTATCGCCCGAGCTCTCATACGTGATCCCGAGATCCTACTTCTCGATGAAGCGACATCGCAGCTGGACGCCAATACCGAGCGCGACATCCGAACGGCTATCGCCGCTGCCTCCAAAGGACGAACTACCATCATGATAGCACATCGATTAGCGAGTGTGCAATATGCAGATCGTATCTTCGTGTTTGATGGCGGTCGTATCGTTGAGCAAGGCAGACACGATGAGCTCGTAGCCATGGGAGGCATTTATGCTGCCATGGTCGCAACACAGGAGCTGGATTAGGTGCTCATCTATACACTTTGTCGACCTTTCATTTCGCAGTCTCCTCGGACCGGTTCGTCTTTTCGATGCGTGTTGTTTAGGCGACTGGCGCATTGTAATATGCGTATGTACCAGTACCCTCATGTTTTGACTACCTATAGGAGCACCCCTCGCATTTCGAAGGCGTTGAACAATGTTTGTTCCTGTACCATCATAGTTCCTTTCATAATTAATTAATGCTTCATGCGTCAAGCATGGCACATGATCTTGTTCCTCAACCTGCCTAGTTCGCGCTGGTGCATTCCCTTCAGTATATGTTGCCGCGTTTGCATGCTAACGAAATGGCATGCTCACAGTGGGCCCTAAGATGGAACAGCGACAGATGCATTTATCCAAATGAGCGCACTGTTCCGAAGACTGGCCGGTGCAATCTTTTCGTTCCACAGCTATTCACAAAGTCAACGCTTCTGCTCTGCGCATGTCCTGTTTCTCTTACCGCATATTGCTCTCAGCGATGCGAGGGCGACTTGACGAGCGGAAGATGGCGTCTTCGAGCGCCTCGTTCGTCATCAGCTTGCTTCACTATGCGCTAGCACGACGTGCTTCTGGACCTTGGAATGATCGGCGGCTGCGGCGTGCTAACCGAGCCTAGTAGCAACGCCGGAACATGCAGTTGATGGTGGTGTCGTTGGGCGTGCACCAGTAAGACCGAGGCCGCTCCGAACTCGCAAGAAATCTCTTCATCTAATCTGATCGATTGATTCATTTTCATCTGATAACTTTTACTCCGCCAAGCGCGCATGTTACCCACGACCCCACGGAGACTATACTCGATCGCGTCGCTCGACGCAACTACAGGACAAGTGCTGCGGGGCACGTCTGAAAATTTTGCCTCCGTCACACGCTTTACCAGTGCCGAACAAGCTGTTGCTCGACGGGCTATGCTCCGTCATCTTATCAGATGGCGCGTCCGAAGATCAGTGACATGGGGGTTGTGCTGCCATCACCTGCTTAGCGAACCACACATGGTGACACTAGGTTGGAACGGACCGTCAGGGTCTGCTCTTACGAAGTGACATCGGACCATTCTCTGACGAGCATCGCGGCCGCTGCCGATCGACATGGATGGGCTACACGCAAGAACGGATCCTGGGCACGGCCATGGTCAAGGTACAACTCATGGCCGCCGTCGTGGACCTTCTCCCATAACCTGACGACGGTAGCTACGTTGACCATCCAGCGTCTTGTAACCTTACAATTGAGCGATCAAATAGGTACGTTGCTGTCATCAGTCTTTTCGTCTTGTTCATCTGCGTCAAGTGTAGACGTCATTGTTTATCACATGAATCCGCTGACTGTCGGCTTTCCACTTACAGCTCCGCGACTCAAGCTTCTTGACGCCTGATTGCCCAGTTCTAAAAGAACCCAATTTGAAGCGTTGGTGACAGTTGTCAGTGTACGTAGTCCCGCCAACAGTTGCGCACAGCGCGACACGAGCTCGCGTAATGTGTGCCAGCAACACTAACAGAAGAAGGGTACCTCGTAGTGACAACCCGGGAATAAATCGCAGATATGAGTCCTCACGCCGAAATGTCGTCGAGCACGTCCGAAGGGCCAGCCCCAGCCGTTCAACGAGCTTTCAACGGTTTCCTGACCGAGAACCTCAATGAAAGCCATCTCCCCACGATTGAAAACCGTTCACACCTCCGATACACTGCAGAAGATGAACTGCACGACCTTATATGTGTCGGTTTTGGTCCAGCGTCACTAGCCATTGGTGTGGCTCTACATGATGCTCTGGATGGGACTGATCCTTCCTTGGTGGATGTTGCGGGCCTACAAAGCAGACCACCAAAAGTCGCGTTTCTCGAGAAGCAGTCGCAATTCGCGTGGCACGCTGGCATGCTTCTACCGGGTGCGAAGATGCAAATCACATTCATGAAGGACATGGCCACTATGCGAAACCCGAGAAGTGAATTCACCTTCATCAACTATCTGCACCAGAAGGACCGCTTAGTCGAGTTCGCAAACCTGAACACCTTCCTACCAGCTCGTGTGGAGTACGAGGACTACATGAAGTGGTGCGCTAGCTGGTTCGAAGAGGTGGTAGCATACAGCCAAGAAGTCATCAAGGTCATGCCTGAGAAGTCGCCAAATGGCGAGATAACCACATTCACAGTCGTCTCGCGCAACACCCTGACAGGACGCATCGAGTCGCGGAGAACCAAGCATGTCGTCATCGCTGCGGGTGGAAGACCCAACATTCCTGCGCCATTCCCGACAAACCATCCCAAGGTTGTCCACTCGTCAAAGTTTTCATACATCTCGAAGGAGATCTTGAAGGATCACAGCGCACCTTACAGTGTGGCAGTAGTCGGGAACGGCCAGAGTGCCGCTGAGATCTTTGACTTCCTACACGCAAACTACCCCAACTCGCGAACACGGATGCTGATCAAGGGCGGAGCCCTGCGACCAAGCGACGACTCACCATTGTAAGTGAGAAATGACTGTTGCCGAACTGCCTCGCTAATATACCAGTGTCAACGAAATCTTCAACCCGTCGCGAACAGACTGCACATACGCGCGCGCCCCTAAGCTTCGCGCAACTACGCTGCTCGAAGACAAGGGCACGAACTACGGCGTCGTCCGCCTTCCGCTTCTCGAACACATCTACGAGACGCTTTACCTACAGCGCATCCGTCATGGTAACTCGCCCGCTGAGGAAGAGAACTGGCCGCACAGGATCATGCCATACCGTCGCGTCATCGATGTGACCGACTCCCCAGTTCGGCCGGGTGGTGTACGCCTTCAGGTACAAGACACCAGTCCATTATACTTCTCGGAGTGTGCGGGTACCCAAGAAAGGCAGGAGACATTGGATGTCGATGCCGTCTTTGTTGCGACTGGATACCACAGGGACCTACACGAGACGCTGCTCAAGGACGCAAGACACCTAATGCCCGGTGGAGAGCTAGAGGGCGCCAAGTGGCAGGTGCAGAGGGACTACAAGATCAACTTCACCGAGAAGAGTGTTGGTGACGATGCCGGTGTTTGGCTGCAGGGCTGCTGTGAGACTACGCACGGTGTAAGTATTGCCTGGGCATGTTGCGAAGAGAAAGATGTGCTAATTGTGTGACAGTTGAGCGATACCCTTCTTTCGGTGCTTGCGACGCGTGGAGGTGAGATGGTGAGGAGCATCTTTGAGAGGCCTGCCACGTGGGACAACGGCGACGTGTTGGGCGGGTATGAGATGCGCGAGTAATGGATGGTTCGTCGGTGGATTCCATGTAACTAGGCACACTCCTCTTCCAGCTGCACATACTACTATGACGTCTTTGGTCACGCCAGCTTTTCGCCCAGCCATGTCCAATCTCGTTTGTCGTTCCAATTGCACGTGTCGCTTGCACTTGCTGCGGTCCGCGGCGGGTGTTGTGAGGGAAAAAAGCAACGCTTATTTGAATTTGATATCGGTGCCTAGGGCATCCAGGGTCGCGCCTGCCTGTTTGAGGACCCTGAAGAAGGAGGCAGCCCAAAGAAGCTGCAGTCGACACAACGAGAAGCTGCGCGGCGACCGTCGTGTGCCTGCTGTATGCGTGATAATAATGAACAAAACGGCAGAGAAAGGCAGCTGCAGCCCGCACAGTGAATGACGGCAGTCACCCCACGATGATGGGCGCGAGGAGGCTGGCCGCTTTGGTCGCTAGCGCAACCAAGGAAAGAGCCCAATTCCATGGATGTTGCAATGGCGCCGACATCAGCGCTACGCTGACCTTGAAGCCATCCTTTCCCTCTGCCTGTGCATATTCCCCTCTGCGCTTCCCGTCCGCGCATTTCTTCCCTGCGGCTGCTCCAGGCCCTGCTGCGACAGCGTACAGCCGCTGACCACGTAACACCACCCCGCAACCGCCAAACGCTCCAAGCCCGTCACCCCGAGTCCCGTACGGCCACAACAAGCGCGCTCCCCTCGAGCCCACGCCTCTTGCACCCACGACTCCAGCGCTGCGCCGCAGTCACCGTCCGCCGTAGCTCGATCCTCTCCATCAGCGGGCGCGTATCCTCGGCATGCAACACCGGCAGTGAGGACTGATTGGCGTCTCTATCCGCGACCCCGTCGCTCTACACCCTTAGCCCTCGCTGCTCCCGGTTGCCATGGAACCGCAGTGGACTGCCTACTCGGAGGCACCGGGTAATCGCTACTCGCACAGCATGGCCCCGTCTCCGCACGCCTCGCGGGACGCCAGCGTGTCTTCGCAGGTCAAGCCGGACCCCTACGCAACGCCGTCACGACAGAATTCAATGCCTTTGCAATCGCCTGGCGGCACTGCTAGCCGAGGCCCCGAGTACAACGACGGCGATGGCGATGTTCCCATGGAGGACGCATACAAGCCGCGGCTGAACATGGCGCGCCCTACGCAACAGCAGAGGCAATCGCAGCAGTTCCTCCAGCAAGAGGAGAGTGCCGCCGCCCGCAGATACTCGCCCATGAACCTTTCACCTACCTCGCCCTACTCGGGCGGTGCGCAGCAGGGCGGACAGAACTACACCAGCTTTACCCCTCAGGCCCAAGCGCAGACGCAAGCCAGCCGGCAGAGCCCGACGCGCAACAATCCCTATATGTCGCCGCCCAACAACTACTACTCTCCGCCATGTAGGTTCAGCCTGTGCTTGGATATTCACATGCCTTGACCCCCAGTACTAACAGTCTCGCTTTAGCCTCCCGACCGCATGCGCCTCAACTGCCGCCTCTACAGTCTAACATGAGCCCCGAGAGTTTCTACCCGCAATCTGCGACGGCGCAATTGAACGCGGTATACAACAGAGACGCTCGATCGCCGCGCGCCTCCTCCAGCTCAAACCCTCCACAGCTGCCTCCGCCAGGCCGAGGGCCAGTACCAAAATTCGAAAAGTGTGTCAACACTGCCGATTTGCAACCTAAGATCAATGCCCAGCCGCCCTTTCGTCGCGCAAATCCTGAGGGCGGCTTTATTAGCGTAAGTCGAACAGTGTGGGCGACAGCTTCCATACTAACAGAACGTCTAGCCCCTACAAGCGCTCACTGCCCACCTGCCCATGACCTACAAGCTGTGCAACGGCGGCTTCAACTACCAATCGTCGCGCAACCCTCGCCGAGTCCTCACGAAGCCGAGCAAGGGCGTCAAGAACGACGGATACGACAACGAGGATAGCGATTACATACTCTACGTAAACGACATTCTTGGGTCAGAGGAATCAGGGCACAAGAACCGCTATCTGATTCTAGATGTGCTAGGTCAGGGTACCTTTGGGCAGGTCGTCAAGTGCCAGAACTTGAAGACACAGGAGGTTGTTGCGGTCAAGGTTATCAAGAACCGGACAGCATACTTCAACCAGAGTATGATGGAAGTGTCGGTGCTTGATTTGGTCAGTATTCACCTACAAAGACGCAGGACGGCTCTAACACGGCGCAGTTGAACAAGCAAATGGACAAGAACGATGATCATCACCTTCTGCGGCTGAAAGACACCTTCATCCACAGGCAACATCTGTGTCTGGTCTTCGAGTTGCTCAGCGTCAACTTGTACGAGCTGATCAAACAAAATCAGTTCCGTGGACTGTCCACAACCCTGGTGCGCGTGTTCGCACAGCAGCTGATCAATGGTCTCGCATTGCTTGGAAAGGCAAAGCTGATACATTGCGACTTGAAGCCCGAGAACATCCTATTGAAGAAGTACGTAACATGTCTGACATTTGCGCGCATCCACTGACCTGTTGCTAGCCTCGAGAGCCCAATCATCAAAATCATCGATTTCGGTTCCGCATGCGACGAACGCCAGACCGTGTACACGTACATCCAATCGCGATTCTACCGATCACCCGAAGTTCTGCTTGGTCTGCCGTATTCAGCAGCGATCGACATGTGGTCATTGGGTTGCATTGTTGTCGAGTTATTCCTCGGTCTGCCTCTGTTCCCAGGCTCGTCTGAGTACAACCAAGTGTCAAGGATAACGGAGATGCTGGGGCTACCACCGCATTGGATGCTCGAAATGGGCAAGCAATCAGGAGAGTTCTACGAGAAGTCGCAGGATGAGTATGGTCGCAAGCAATATCGGCTGAAGTCAATGGAGCAGTACTCACGGGAACATGGCACCAAGGAGCAGCCCAGCAAGAAGTACTTCTCTGCCACAACCCTGCCCGACATAATTAAGAATTATCCCATGCCGCGGAAGAACATGAAGCCAAACGAGATCGAGCGAGGTAAGCAGGCCAACAGACTGTGTCACCTTCACGGCTAACATCTCATAGAAATGGCCAACCGAGCGGCCTTTATCGACTTTGCACAGGGACTGCTGAATCTCAACCCACTAGAACGTTGGACCCCTGCGCAGGCCAAGTTACATCCGTTCATAACCCAGGCCAAGTTTACTGGTCCATTCGTACCTCCCATGACTCTAAAGTCTGGCTCAAGCAGGTCGCCTGCCCCCGGTGTTCAGGAACAGCAACGATACGAGGGCATGAGCAGACAGCGACAGCAGCAGCAACAACAGGCCGTCGCGCAACAACAACAAGCGCAAGCAGCCCAGCATGCTGCGTATGCGAACATGCAGATGAACCAGTATGCCGCTGCACAAAGCCCGCAGGCTCAGCAAAACCCCTACAACATGTACGGCCCGAACCACCAGGGCGCTCCTCCACCATATCCTGCACAGACAGCACAATACGGTCAGCCGATGAATATGATGCAACCACAACAGCCACGGCAATACAACCAGCCCCAGAACCTGTATGCCCAAGCTACTACCCGCGCTGGGCGGCAGCGAGCAACGACGATGGATCAACAGCAGTCGGGACAATCAGGTATCCCCCCTGCCCTTCAGAGGGTCATGAGCCACCTCGATCCCAACGCGCCTGTTCGTTTGCAACCATCACCGGCATACTACCCACCGCCACCTGATGGTGCTCCTGAAAGCGCAAGCAGCGCCGCCAGGAGAAGGGGGTCAAGGGCAGGCAATTCAAACCGCAACCAGAACTTTGTGCGAAACTTGGAAGACCGGACGCTTGAAGAAGGTTTTATGGGTCAGAATCATTGGCAGTGACGGGATGGCTTCGACGAGTAGTTCTCATATTACGAAAACAACCCTCTGCACCACGTAGAGATGCGACGGTGGATGAGTCGCGGCGTTCTGAGTTCTCCTTGATGCACGTTTCCCTCGGAGTGCTTCCGTCAGTATCGTTGCCCAAGACTGAGATAGGCAACATGTCGCTATCGACAGGTGGAGCAGGACTCGGATGACCGCGCAGGCCGCACATGTTCCCCACGATCTGCTCAAATTGTACCACGCTCTGACGATGCACAGCGCCCTCAACTGGCTTCTGACAGGCTCTCTGCTGGGCCAGATTGATGACTCACGGCCTGCACTGGGAGTCACTGAACGAGAGAAGCTGGGTCTTGATTGAATGGTACACAACGGGGCGGACCAGATGCATGTTCAACAGCTTGGCTGGGGTCGCTAGATGTCGAGCCATGACTCGAACGTCCTCAGCAGTCGGGGAAGCGGTGGATGGCAGCACATGTACTTTTATTAGCATTCTCATAAACCTGTTTGGCTGTGTCCATGGCCACAAAAGCATGTGTATACTTTCAGCTCCTCGCGATGGGGTTGGAGGATGAATGAGCTCGGTGGAGGCTGACTGTGCTATTGAATAACTAGTAGTGAACGCAAGCAATGAATGTCGAATACCAACGCTTTAGACGTGGTGCAAACTTCAGTGGTTAGAGTGACTGCCCTAGCGTATGGTGGTGAAGGCGTTCGCGTCTGCTTAGGGTTAGGCGCGGGGCACACAGTCATGGCTTGGCGCTGGCTCGAAATTCGGCTCCGGAAAGTTCAACCAAGGCGGCAGTGACTCTGGTCAACCCACACGGCGCCCGCCACACATATTACCCTCGACCCCTCCGGCAAATCCCTACTCTCGAGCACTGCAACCATGGCGTCGCGATTCTTTGCCGCCAGCGACAGCTCCTCGGACGAGTCCAGCGAGGAGGAGCTCTACTCCAACGACGAGGAGTCTGAGCAGGAAGACAGCGACAAGGACTCGGACGAGGAATCCGATGACGACGACTCGTCCGACTCTGGATCCGAAACCGGAGCCAACCGCTTCTTGAAGGACGCCTCGAGCGACAGCGACAGCGACGACGAGGATGTGAACAAGGTGCTGAAGAGTGCCAAGGACAAGCGCTTCGACGAGCTCGAGGCGACCATCCGGCTCATTGAGAACGCGCAGAAGATCAACGACTGGGCTGTCATTTCCGAACGTACGTCCAATTCCGAAGTGGCTCTGGGCATGGCATAGAACATGGTGGCGGGGTACACAAACAGTGCTGACATGCGTTATACAGAGTTCGACAAGCTCATCCGCCAGGTGCCTACTCTGACCAAGCAGAACGATGGCAAGGTCCCCAAGCTGTACATCCAGGCCGTTGCCGACCTCGAGACGGTTGTCCTCGAGACCCACGAGAAGCAGAAGGTCACCCCCAAGAAGATGAACGCTGTCAACGGCCGCGGTTTCAACGCTGTCCGCCAGAAGATCAAGAAGCACAACCGCGACTTTGAAAAGGACATCAACGCCTACCGGGAGAACAAGGAGGACTTTATGCGCGAGGAGGAGGAAGTTGTTCAAGCACCCAAGGAAAAGAAGAAGAAGAACAAGATCCCTCAACTCGGCACCGAGGTCGTTGAGGAGGCCACTGACGACGGCTTCATCACAGTCGGAGCTGGTGGCAAGGCCGTCCTGTACACAGCTGAGGGTATTCTCAAGCACCTGCGCGCCATTGTCGAGCAGCGTGGTCGCAAGAATTCGGACAAGCTGGAGCACATCCGAACACTGGAGAAGTTGTTCGACGTCGCCGTCAATGACTACCAAAAGGTCCGCGTTCTTTTGACCCTCATCTCGACGCGCTTCGATTTGACGTCTGGTACTGCCAGCCACATGCACCAAGATCAGTGGAAGCTGTGAGTACCTTTGGCCTGACATGTTTGCCATTTGCTAACATAACGCAGGGCCGACCAGGAATTCGGAAAGCTCCTTGAGATTCTTGAGAACAGCAACGAGATTGTTGTCATTGAGAACGCCGAGGAGTGGGAGGACGACGAGAAGCTGCCCACCATCACACCCGGCGAGATCTTCCGCATCCCAGGAAGCGTCGTCTCTTTCGTTGAGAGGCTCGACGACGAACTCACCCGCTCGCTGCAGCACATCGACCCACACACTTCCGAGTACATTGAACGGTTGACCGACGAGGCTCTGCTGTACGCTCAGCTGGTGCGCACCCTGGTATACGTTGAGAGCATGAAGAAGAACCCAAGCCTGGAACTTCCACAAGAGCCATTGAACCGCATTGTTATGCGGAGATTGGAACACGTCTACTTCAAGGTAAGAAACACGCCGTTTTCTGCTTTCTATGCTAACGTCCATAGCCCTCCCAAGTTATCACTATCCTCGAGAACAACGTCTGGAAGGCGATCCCGGAGAGCCTTGACTCCGAGATCACCCCCCGCGCCATCTCCAACGACACCGCCTCCCTCGTACAAACTCTTTGCACATACCTCTTCCAGAACAGTGAGGGCATCATCCGCGCTCGCGCCATGTTGTGCCAGATC
The DNA here is from genome assembly GCF_023757985.1 of Alternaria ethzedia. Taxonomy (NCBI): domain Eukaryota; kingdom Fungi; phylum Ascomycota; class Dothideomycetes; order Pleosporales; family Pleosporaceae; genus Alternaria; species Alternaria ethzedia. The sequence continues at coordinate 543,151 of NW_026056205.1, read as the reverse complement.
TACTTCCTGTCTCTGCACGACCAGTACTACAAGGCTCGCGACATGATGCTCATGTCGCATTTGCAAGAGACCATTAGCAACTTTGACGTCAACACACAGATTCTCTTCAACCGCGCGCTGGTCCAAGTCGGTCTCTGCGCGTTCCGTGCCGGTCTCGTCTACGAGGCACAAACCTCGCTGCAGGAGATCTGCGGTAGCAACAGGCAGAAGGAGCTGCTTGCACAAGGTCTGCAGATGCAGCGATACTCCCAGATCTCGCCCGAGCAAGAGCGTCTCGAGCGTCAACGGCAACTTCCTTTCCACATGCACATCAACCTTGAGCTGCTAGAGTGCGTCTACCTGACCTGCTCCATGTTGCTTGAGATTCCTCTTCTCGCACAGCTTGGCTCCTCGCCCGACCTGAGGAAGCGAGTCATCAGCAAGACCTACCGCCGTCTCTTAGAGTACCATGAGCGCCAGATCTTCACTGGTCCTCCTGAGAACACGCGTGATCACGTCATGCAGGCGTCCAAGGCACTGTCTGCTGGTGAATGGAAGAAGGCAGCGGAGTTCATCAACTCGATCAAGATCTGGGAGCTCATGGCCGACTCGGAGAAGATTAAGGAGATGCTTTCCTCGCAAATCCAGGAAGAGGGTCTCCGGACATATCTCTTCACATACGCACCTTTCTACGACACGCTATCCATCACCACACTGGCGGGTATGTTCGAGCTGTCGGAGCGCAAGGTCTCCGCAGTCGTCTCCAAGATGATTTCACACGAGGAGCTCGCTGCCGCTCTCGACCAAGTCAACTCCGCCATCATCTTCAGGAAGGGTGTTGAGCTGTCAAGACTACAGACCCTCGCGCTCAGCCTGTCAGACAAGGCATCCGGTCTCATCGAGTCGAACGAGAAGACACTGGAGCAACGCACACAAGGAACCGCCAACGCCTTTGAGAGGCAAGGTGGACGTGGCGGTCGCGGTGGCCGAGGAGGCGGCCGTGGTGGTGGTGGTCGCGGCGGAGGTGGACCACGGGGCGGAAGGAATCAACAGTTCACTGGCGGTGCTTTGGGACGTGCGATCCAGGCTTAGACGTAGATACCTCGTCTTCTAGGAGGCAACGTAGGGTCATGGGCGGCGAATACGGTTTTGTCGGACTACACCTTTGGTAGCTCCGTGGTAATGCGAATGCTTTTCAGCTAGATCATGAGAGCGAATGCAGGAATGAAAAGTACGCAAAAAGCACATCATGTTCGTGGCCGCGTAGTTTTGACTACCTTGGTGGTTGATGGATGTGTGAATAAAATGTATATGATCGCAATTCCGACAGTTTCTAACAGACTTTGATGTGACTTTGTGTAGCCATCCATTCTTCGAGTTCGTTGAAGTGCCTAAATATAAGGCGACGAAGTGGAAATTTGCCTTAGTACAGTTGTGCTCTATTGGGTGTGTTGAGTAGTGTGCAGAAACGCAAGTCGATCAAAATGGCTTCGCATAGCGAATTAAATACTCTAGAGGGAGTAGAGTGAGAGCGATAGATAATGTGATAAGGAGTCTTCCGTATCTTCTGCGAAAGTGTTCAAGAGCACATGAACGATATGTCAACTTACGGGCTTCACGTGCTGTATAGATCTTAGCACGTATACCTTGAGTTTGAAAGTAGCTAATGAATAACCCTACACGCTGCTTCTTACGTCTCTGGATCAAGTGGATACGGTAAAGGTAGGATCGTTGAGTAGCAACATTCGCCTGTCTCTTTGAGCGGTACATCTGGCGAGCAAAAGTTGTCTAAGCAAAAAGAATAAAAAGCTTGACACCCACACTCTCGAATAAAGATGTTCTAGATCCCAGACGTCTGCAGGGGCAAAAAGAGATGGACGGGCGGGTGATCTACCGACTTTGTTAGCAACTGTGCTCGAACTCGTTCAATTCACTGTCTTACCGAAACCCGGACCTTCCGCAATTGTTTTCAAGTCTTCTGCACTAGGACTAGCGCGAAAAGCCTTGCAAAGCGGACTTCTTTAAGTCAGTATTTGTACCGCATACAGTCTGTACAGGGTGGTTACTAACCGCTCTACCACTGAGCCACACGCCCTGGAGTCTTGAAGACTGGTGTTGATGGGAAAATGTCGAATTAGATTGTACTCAATGCTGGGTAGAAGCGGGGACGAGCCCCTCACCGTACGACAGACCAACCAAGCGAAGAACAACTTCTCTTCTAACCGGTGACCCAAAGGTGGGGCTGTCAGAATGTGGAATCCGAATGGTATCCGATAGTTGGCCGAACCATACGTTTGGATGGAGTCAATCTAGTGGATAGAGATCTTGAACGTTGAAAGATGACGCGACAACAACCGTCTGAGGGATAAGGAATGATATGTTGCGGATATAGAAACTTAAGTAAATGAATTTGGAAATCTATTTGCTTTGGATCTTCCAAGGTTGTTAGCCTTCGCTCTTGTAAAGACGTAAAACACACTTCTCAAATTTCCTCCCCTCAGAACAACAGCCTGGAAACTCTGACAGACTACATCATCGCGCGTAATGTCCATACTGCGAGCTTCATCCTCGTCGTCGTTCCACACACGTGCAAGGGGAAACGACGGAGTTACCGGCCCGCCAAGACCCTGTCGATCCATCGCAGACACGCGACTTGAGAACACGAGACGAAACCACATGGCAGCCGCAGCCCTCCACATCGGTGAACCATGAAGCTACGAATAGCCTCTGTATGGCACACCCTCGCCGTTCTGCTTCTGCTGGGCGGAGTAGCCCAGGCCTCATTGGGTGACAGACTGCCCGATTTCAAGGACTGTGTTCAGGTACGTGTAGATGGAGTTGCGCTTTGGTTGGAGACATGAGCAAAGAGAATGCGCCTTCACCGACTTGAGACTTATAACTAACTGCTCATCTACAGGTGTGTAAAGAAGCCAATTGCGGTCCAGATGGCACGTCAATACGTATGCCCACCCCATTCACCCTCCTCCACGCCTACTCACACGCGCAGCTTTCCACCGCCGCCTGCTCCTCTGGGACTGTCCCTCAGAATGCGACTACACGTGTCAGCACATCATAACCACCCAACGCCTCGCGCGCGACCCTCCCTACATGCAGCCCATCTACCAATTCCATGGCAAATGGCCCTTCTACCGCTTCATGGGCATGCAAGAGCCGTTTAGCGTCATCTTCTCCCTCTTCAACTACCTCGCGCACGACTGGGGCATGTCGCAGCTCCGCGACAAGATACCCGCGTCGTACCCGCTGCGGAAATACTACTTATGGTTTGGTTACGTGGGCCTGGCGAGCTGGACGTTCAGCATGATATTCCATACCAGAGACTTTGGGGTCACGGAGAAGCTGGACTACTTCGCTGCGGGCGCGAATGTTCTGTACGGGCTGTACTATGCGCCTATCAGAGTGTTCCGACTCGACAGGAAGGAGCCGAGGAAACAGAGCTTGCTGAGGCTCTGGACAGGACTGTGTATTACGTTGTATACGTTGCATGTCTTGTACCTCTCGCTCTGGTCCTGGGATTACACGTACAACATGGCTGCCAATGTCGCTGTTGGTATCGTGTCCAACCTGCTTTGGAGCGGCTTCAGTTACGTTCAGTATCAGAAGATTGGGAGGACTTGGGCTGTCTGGCCTGGTCTGTGTGTTGCCTGGATCATCTTGGCTATGAGCCTGGAGCTGTTGGACTTCCCGCCTTGGATGGGCATGGTGGATGCGCACAGCCTGTGGCATCTGGGTACGGTTTTGCCGACCGTTTTGTGGTACAAGTGAGTAGATCACATATGTCAACGTCTTTTCGATAATATGGGCTAACGGCTTTCCAGCTTCCTCATCAGAGACGCTCAGGAAGACATTGCAGGTACGCGCCTCAAGGATTGATGGACGCGCTCGCTTCCCGACGAGACCACCATCCGCCCGCTGTCAATGGCTCCGTCGCTTACCATACTCGTTTCCAGGAAAACTGCCTACTGCTGGTTATAACGCTGGTGCTTGGAAGGACAAGAGCTAGTTTCACCCTTGACAGTCGCAACGAGGGTGTTCAGACAGGCCACAACAATACAAATACCGCGTCCTTCTGTGGGCTCACATCGCTGTGTACATGGATAATGGAAACGACTTGCATAATAGGACGGCATTTCCAAAGGGGAAACTCCAGAGACCACGGACGCTCTGTCGTGAAGCTCGTAAAATCATAATATAGAATATTTGTACCCGCCGTTACGCCAGCGCAAACGCCCAGGACTAGCCGTCGCGGTGACTGCGAAAATGACAAGCCCATTAATCTGACATGAAGCGAAAGTCATCAATCCTGCTCTCCCACTCCATACCTATTCATCGGGAATCTGCAAGGGTCCCTGATTCCACTCACCGCCTTCCAATCCTAGGATGTATTAGCAAGACTGCAGCATTGAATCAGGAGGCAAGCCCAGCATACCTCGCGTGAACGCCGTAATATCATCGCCTTCCGTCTGATAAAAGACATACAGGCTGTCCCACACCGTCTCCTCCCCACGCTTCTCAGCAAATGCAGTGACAGTGAGATGTGTACCCCCAAGCCCAAGCACTGGGCCAGCGGGATTAGTAATAGCAAACGTCTCGTTTGCGAAGAACGTCGTATTCTCGGCTTGGTACGTAACGTTATATCCTCTGATACTTCGATCCGCCATTTGTGCGTAAAAGTATGTTGTGTAGCCCAGCGACGTGATGGGATACACGTCCTGTATGGTGCCCATGGTGGCGTTTTGCCACGAGTTGATGGGATGGATTTCTGTGGACGTGAGGTTTTCATTTGTGTCTTTCCACCAGAACTCGACGTCGTTGTCCTTGTTGTTTAGCATGGCGTAGGATGTCGAGCCGGCGCCCCAGCTGTAGCAGCCGACGCCACCGTGGCCATTGAAACCGGACCATTTATCGGTCGCGATCCACGTTTCCTCCGCTTGGCCACTGTACCAAGCATATTGCTGAAACGTCGATTCGTCGATGGCGTACCAGATGTTCTGTTTTAATGATGATGGTGTCAGCGTATCTACTCAAGGCACTCTACAAACATGGAACTTACCATGCCCTTTCGTCCTGTAAATGGGACTGTGTTATTTAGACCAGAAGCGGTGGGGAATTCTGTAAAGTCAGTGTCACCATAGAAGTCACCCTTCCAGCACGCCTGCAGCCCAGTGGTCGGCGAGTCGAATGCTTTGAGGTTGAGGTCGCTGAGTGGTCCGGGCTCCCAGATGTCGGTGACGTTGGTTTGCGTCAGTTGCTTGACTGTGTTGTTCTTGTCAATGTAGAAGATGTGGAACTACTCGTAGTTAGTACATCTACTCGAGAAGGAGACTAAGAAGGGGTCAAAGTCAGTTTCAGAGTACCCACAAATTGGGTTTCATTGATGGCGAACGCGACCGCGGATATGGGCGATGCGTCCTTTGCATCACTGGCCACAGTCTGAGCTTTGGTTCCACCGATCCATTGCCTGTCTGTGGTGTATTGCATGAACCGGATGTCGCCTGTATGATGCTGGAAGTAGAGCGTGAAGATTCGTCGTTGGCCTTTATTCCACGACTCTCCAGCTAGAGCGATACCAGTGCCGTCTGGGAGGAAGTAGATACAAGGTTAGTGTGTATTTCACATTCACCTTACAGATATGTACTCACTGAATACACCCTTTTTCGACATGTACTCGGCGTTGAGAGAACCGCCGATGCATGATTCTGGGTTATCGCGACAGAAAGGATGAACAATGTCCTTATGTCTGCGTTGCGTTAGAGTAAGGAGTGCATGAAGAAGTACACTTGTTGAAACTTACGACTCCTTCTTCCTTAGACCCAAACCCAGACCGAGTCCCAAGCCAAGACCGATGAGTGCAAGAACACCGAGACCAATGAGGATGAAGAAAGTGCGCTTCTTCATGCCACATCTTCGATCGTCTTTTGGTGGCACTGGAGGGGCAGGTTCATGATAACTCTCATACGAGTCGACATGCTCTTTGAAACCGTAGGGCCGGATGTTTGGAGACGTGATGGTAGTGCCTCCATGCGATGAAGGTGACATTGGTCGGCCTCCATGAGGGTAGTGACTGAACTGGCCGGGCACTCTGCACATTCGTGGATGAAGTCAGTGTGTGTATCACAAGTAGTTAGTACAGGGCACATACACTTGAGGTCCGGAGAAGTCTGGAGTAGGCGTGCCTATTGGGTCGAGTGTGCTATACGGAGTCTCTTTCTCTGTCGAATACCTGCTACAGCGTTAGATTATGGGCCAAGAAGCGGCCGTGCGGTGTGATGATTACATTGAAAAAGACAATGGGAGAGATCAGACTTACCCTTCTTTGTATGCCTCATAGTTCTGCGGCTGTGGAGACTGGTGGTACTCTTGTTCATATGGTAGTGGGGGTGAGACTGCTGGCGAGGTGTTCGAGTTGGAGTAGGGTTGTGAAGAACCATCGACTGGGTATATCTGATTGTGTTCCTGGAAGTGCGAAGGTGGGCTCCACTGGCTATCGGCATAGCTTCGGGGACTGCTCATGTCCTCGCGATATTCTTCACGTCGATCCATTTTGCCTGATAGAAGGTACTAGGTATGAAGGGTGGATCGGAATCTTGACGGAACAGCAAGTTCACTAGCTTTGAGCCTGCCCGGGTGGACAAGAGACATGGTCCAAATGCAGCTGCGCCTTTAGAAAATGCAAGAGAAGTGCTGACGGGTAAAGACAGGGTAGCATGCATACCTGAGCGCGCCTGAGTGCTTCTAGGTTTGTGGATCATCCGGACATAGGTTAGGGCATGTCTACCGCACAACAGTAAGCACAGCAGTTAGTAGTTAGCATGTACCTAGTCATGACAAGGACCAATTGGGGTTCGTGAGGCTTGCTGTCAGCACCACCGCATTCAGAGTTCATTCAGCGAACACATTATCATTCGTTGAATGCTAGTTATGGTTCGATCGCGCGCATAGTGATGCCAATGGAGCCGAGCATTTGATTCTCTTCAGCCGCTGAATGTCTACCGTAAGTACTCCATAGCCCAAAAGATTCAACAAGAAAACAGTTGTACAGTACTGCTCTCACGACAGACCTGTATCGCAAGATATATGCATCCATCTGCTTCGATTGCGAGAATATAACCTTCTCGTCGGAGATGCAGCTTTGTGGCTTTCGGTAGCAGCCAAAGTTCAGCCCTGGGCTAGGGTCGGGCTGAAGGCAGAACTAATATTAGGTTCGTGATTTGCTGGGTCCAGTCATGCTCAATACCATCTCGCTTGCCCCGGAAAAGCCGAGAATATGTCAGCTGGAGGAGACAGAATCGTTCGTTCGTTATACAGGTGTGGTGGGTCAGACGGCGAGGTCTTCCTCTAGATTGCAGCGTCGTGCGGGAGCGTCCGGCAACCCCGCAACTCAACCTCCAGAGCCTGGTGTCGCATTGTAGCAGTGGATAGAGGAGTATGCACTCAACCGATGTGCGACGTTATAAATCTCACCGATGAAGCCAATATCCGAAGGCTCAATTACTAATATAAAGGCCGCTGTGACTGGTTGGGCATGTGTACGTACCCATATACCTAGGTACACAACGTTGCGGCTGTTCGGAAAGTCTGCGCTACGCGCTCGAACTGTATTTCGGGCTGAGCTCATCATAGTAGGCTTGAGTTCCACGGGGTGTGGTGACTCAATGACAGACCAGGCTCACCGGTTGGTGCACAACATGTGTGATTTGATCGTTTGGTGGAGAGCCGACCTAGCGATGCTGGCCCTGTCAACTTGAATGCTATCAGCAACGTACGACATTATTTGCGCACCAAAACGGATACGATAAGGAATGTGGGGCATGAAAGCAGTTACAGAGGAGGAGCGCGGCTCCAATAGTACGCTGTGTCTCTATCCGGATGTTTTTTCTGTAGCCTCATTGAGGGCATCATGTATCCGAGCGTGCTTCTGAAAGTCGCCGACGACTGTGAAGCCGGAGACTTCTTGCAAGCCAGTGCAAATCCAATGGGGTGCTCATGGAGCAATCAGTGGAATATGACTTGTATAAAGTACGCTTCGCAAAGCACACAGCAAGGCGCAGCATCACGTTGTGTCGCGAGTACCTTTGAACAATATGTCAGCTCCACACCACGAGAACGACGCAGGGTGAGTTGTACCATCCTTAAACTCTGCAGTACTGCATCAGCTAAAAGCGTGTCAGGCAGGTGTCAGACTGGTTCGAAGAACGCCCGATAAACAAGGCCAGCCGTCAACAGATTGCTCGTGTAATTGTCGATAGGATCGCTTTTGTAAACATCGACTGGGCTAAGCTCCCAGGTGGTACAGAAACGGGTAATACAGTGCATATGCTGGACTATGCGTGCGGGCCCGGGTTCATGGTAAGTTCTAGCTGTACGAAGTGCGTGTGAGACACATACTGACTTCGTACCTCCCTGCAGAGTAAGGTTTGTACACTTGCGTACAATACGCAGGTCCCTCGTTGATCGCAAATCAGATATTCGGACCATACGTATCTTCCATACACGCAGTTGATGTATCTCGTACCATGATTGAGAAGTACATCAACAACATAGACACGTTCGGCCTTAGACGCGAAAATATTGCAGGCACGGTCGGCAACTTGCTGTCAGACCCGATCGAGCCTTCTTCGCTCGACAGCGAAGAGCATAGCAATTTCGACCTCATCACAGTCGGCGCAGCTTTGCACCATTTCCCCTCTGCAAAGGACGCTCTCCGGATCTTAGGGCAGAGGCTGAAGCCCGGAGGTGTCCTTCTCGTTCAGGATCTGTACAGCTACGTTGTAAGCGAAGCTGTGCAAGAGACAGGCAAAGCGAAACATACGCAACAGGAGGAAAGTGACATGGCATCGATGATGCGGGAGGCTGGGTTGGTCGGTTTCCGCTTTGAGGTGCTGCAGGGAAACTTCGAGATTGAGCTACCAAGCGAGGAGGTGGGCCAGATTCAGTGCTTCATGGCGAGGGCTGCGAGGCCGCTGAGCTAGACCTAGGAATGTTTGATACCATAGGCGTTGTTGCAGTAGTTTTGTATGCGAATCCCATACCTAGGTAGTCATGTCTTGTCTGGTGATCAAGCTATTCGTGAGTCTGAGGGGGTGTGGCGTATGTGTGGCTGAGGAGCTCAGCGACAGGATGATGCGCTAATCTGCACTAGCGCGAACCAAATGAGTCAGGGGGTCATGACGAAACGCCCGCACCGTCCATTCGATAGTGTCGAGCCCAGCCCACGAAAGCTGACCCTTTCACACCCACACGCCCCTACGCCCCTACCCACACTGAAGACGCGATATTACTCGCGATCGACAGTGAAGCCCAGCAGAGAGCCGCCTCACAAGTCATCCATAGCAGACGCGTCTGCCCCGCCTTCTTCTTCACAGCAGCCGCCCTCCCCCACATCCGCACCCGACGCCGGCCCAAGTCGACGGCAACCCCCGCGCGACACATCGCGAAATTTCCACTCCACCCAGCAAAGCGACAGGAATGGATTATATCTGCCCGAGAATCATGGCCTTTTTCTGGTACTCCAATCTCCCCAAGATCGCGAAGTTGGGCGACGACGTCCGCACTGGTCACCGCGTCTGAGCGCGACACTGCCACTCCGAACATCTCTATACACCTATAGCCTCCTGGCGTAGACGTCAGACTTTGAGGGAGAGCGTTTCAAGCGGAAACGCAGCGACAGTCGCGCTCACTAGTTGCAACTTGTGACAAAGGACGTCCAACCGATCCGAAACACTCTTCGCCTTTCCCCTTCACAGCGCGCGCACAAACATCACGACCGTGCTTGCAGCAGTGAACGAACAGAGGCTCGCCCAAAAGACATCTGCGCAACCGAGAGTTTCCCTGGTACCAGCGGTCACATTCCCCGCAAACGAACCGCTCAACCGTGGTAGTGCTGCACCCGTGACTTTCCTCAGGGACCACCTGGACACGCACTACATCTGTCGGACGAGACTGTGAACACTCCTAGCATACACAACAACAGCAGTCAATCTCCATCGCCCCGCGACACGTCTACGGCACCACAAGTCCTGCTCTCTACCTGCAGGTCACTGACCTGCCCTTACCACGCAACACACAACGCCACCATGGCTTGCACCAAGATACCCGCGAGCGTCATCATGCCGCCCCGCGAGCTGAAACAGTACAAGCGATGGCAATGTCTGCACACGAATACTAGGCCAGCTGAGCAAGGCTACATCCCCACAGCACGCGAATACGAAGACTTCCACCAGTGGTTGAAACGACAAGACTCTGGATACTTCTCAGACCCATTTGACGACATCTCCGGTCACATTACCCACGGACGTTCTGCGGAGACGTCATCCTCCTTCGAATCGCCAGTCGCATCGATATGTCAGCATCCTATGCACCCTGTAGCAGCCGGCCAGCTACAATCACGATGTCCCGTCTGTATCATCGACCTGCACATCAGATACATGAATGTATTGTCAGAGGCTCTCGAAAGCGCAGGCGGTTGCGCGCCATCTTGTACACTCACCAGCTCAGAACACCAACACACCGTTTACAGCGCCTGGTGCAAGGGGAAGATCGGCACACTCAAGGAGCTATCGAGACTTGAGCTCATGGCCGAAGAAGAAGCTTCATGGTCTGCGCAGCATCCAGAGGTCGCGCACGAAGACGTGCGAACCGCAGCGAAGGCCGTGGAGCTATACTGGTCAGAGACTACGGGTTGCTTAGAAAAGCGACCGCGATCGAACAAACAGGCTGCAGTTGTCTTTGCCCCGGACACCGATTTCGAGCCCGGACGACCCGATCCGTACTTCCATAGGCGATCGCCGCGCTACGAGCCTGGGAAACACACAGTTGTTGAGGAAGGGGAACAAGAAGATGATGTCTCAGAGGATTCGGAAGACTACTCTCACGGAAAGATACATCATGTCGGCTCAACAGACGAGTCAAGCAACATTACTTCGCAGTCTGAGGCAGAGGAGTCACAAGCCGTCCTTGACTCAACCTGCGAGATCGAGGAGGATGATGGAGACAGTGACTGGGAAGATGTTGACTCTGACGAGGACAACTCTGACTGCGAAAGCGAATTCAGTGACAGTGGCTGCGCATACTTCGAGATTGAGGAAGAAGCGAGCTTCATCGTCTTTGGCGACGACTGAGCTGATCCACAGCGATCTACCTCATACACTCATCGCTACGCGACCACCCAAAGACAGCCTCACAAGAAGCGATCGCTACGAATCATGTACATATACCCAAGATAGGAGGCAGAGGCACGAAGGACCGTGTCTGGGGAGGAGGATAGAGAGGCAAAGCATACAAACAGGTCTCCAACAAAGGCTGGCAGATGTCGCGCGGCGCGGACGTGAAGAGAAGCAGCGGACTTGATAGCACACATGTGAGTAATCGGAAAGACACTCATCTATCGTCAATGACAATAATTCATTATTCTGACACGCCTGATCCATTTCTATGACTCTTTTTTCTTCATCCTCAAAGCATCATTGCAAGCCATTCCCACGCATCCCTTCATCGTGGCGCTGCCCTTCGCGCATCATTGCCAAAAGATACCATGTCCTGGAACTGGCTTCCTAGCTTCTTCAGCTCAGCCTCAATTCAAGAGCACGCCGATGCACTTGGATACGTTTTCCACTCTGAAGGTTACTACGAATCAGCCTACACAGCATGGAAAGGCGCCTTCAGGCATCGTAATACACCTTCCAACGTCTATGATGCCGAGTGGTGCCATAACCTTGAACTTCTTGGTCTAAAGCTTCACACCCTTGACCGACCTGAGGAAGCTTTGAAGCGCCTCAACGAAGCGCTCACCTACAAAGAAAGCACGCTCTCCCACGACGATATTAAGGTGTGCGATACCCTTGTCAGGATCGCGAGGGCGCAGGTCGCTCAACACAAGTATAAAGACGCAGAAACGTCTTTCCGGCGAGCACTGGACGGATACACACGCTTTCTCCCTGGGGGTCGTACCGAGATGTTGCAGATATCCAACGAGTTTGCATTTTGTCTAGCTTGTCAAGCCACGCCTGCTGCTGTACAAGAAGCGGAGGAAATGGCAACAAGGACGTTGGAAGCGAGGGAAACGCATCTAGACAGGATACATCAGGAGACGGTGGAGAGTATGTGGACGTTGGGATTTGCAGTGGAAAAGGCCGGGAGAAGAGCAGATGCGATGCGCTTGTATAAGACGGCGTACGAACAAGGGAGGCGTTTGTTGGGAGAGGAGCATGTTGATGTTGTGGACTATAAAAGTGATCTTGATCGGATGGAGAGGGAGGAAAGAGAGAGAGAGGAAAGGGAGAGAGAGGAAAGAGAGAGAGAGGAAAGAGAGAGGGAGGAAAGAGAGAGGGAGGAAAGAGAGAGGGAGGAAAGGGAGAATGATGAGACAGTGCAGTGACTATTATTATGAATCATATCAACTGTTATATCCAGGCGTCATAATTGTATATACTTGAACTTTGAATTGTCATGGCCTGGCGGGCGACCTACAACACTACGCCTTTTCTTTCCCCTTTCCATAAGCGTCCACAATAGGCGCCTCAGGTACATCAATACCCCCAATTTTCCATTTCATACTGGGGTACGAATCACTGAGCACGCTGATGTCGACCTTCTTGCCCTGTGCCTCAGGCGGCAATGACACCTTGGCTGAAGCCTGCAATCTCGACTGTGCGCCCCCAGATGCATTTCCGCCGCGTCCACCCCGTCCGCGATTGCCATTCTTACTGGGGTCGGGCCAGTTGATGCGCTTCAGAGCGATGATCTCGTCAGTACTAGAGTACGAGACAATAGCGAAGAAGCCTTCCGTCTGCGGCTTGGGGTAGCGTGGTGCGAAGATGCGTATACCGCCTTGTTGCATTCTAGCCGGGTTCTGGCGTGAGATCTTGAAATCCAAGGCGAGCGCGTTGACGTTGCCCAGGTCGAGCTTCAGTACGGGCAAACGAGAGACTGGCTCGATGAAACGCTTAATTCCAGTAGGTGTGACTCCAGCGAACTTGGCTGCACGTTCAAGCACCGCGGGCGATGCGGTAGTTGTCTCAATGAGATTTTTCGGACTGGCCTTAGGGTGCTCGAGACGTTTCTTTTCACTCTCAACTTCCACGCCTGGGAATATCGATAACGGCCCGTCATTTGGCCAGCGCGCTGACTTGATAGCTTGGAGGATCGTGATCATTGTCTCGCATGAAGAGAGGTAACCCAGTTCAGTGAGTACGTCAATCGATGCCTGTACAATACGGATACTCTGATCCAACACACTGTTTAGATCACCGACATAATCGGATATTGGCAGGTCGATCCGCGAGAAGTGCGCCTGTAGAAGTAGGAATGACTTGACGTGAGGGTCCCACAGGGGTAGGCCGAAGTCGTCCGCGGAAATAGGAAGGGCTTTCGAAAGCTCGGCGTTGATGAGGTCTTCGTTATGGCGAACAGGCAGCTCGTCGTATTCGGTGGCGTGAGAGATCCATGATAGAGCGTCGGCGAAGGTTGCGTCGCGCTTGACATTCTTCACAAGGTAGCGAATCGTTTTGTGGCTGAGGTAGTAGTAACTCATAATCTTGCCGAGTGGTGTTGGGTCAACTTCGCCTGTAGGCTCGACAATAGCGCAAGAGGACTCGTCCAGTTCACTGAGGGAGGTCTCCACCAGCTCGACCATATAGTCGTTGGCCAAGGACTGCGCGGCAATCGTGTTGTGCTCCTCTGCTGAAATCTCTAATCCGTAGAATGACGGGTTCTTATGCAACCGGCGGAAGAAGAAAGTCCAGGTCAGGTAATCGAGCGCGTCTTGTTTTGTAGCAATAGTGCCTGCAGAGATTTCGGCGCCCAAATGGTTGTCCAGCACCTTGTGCAGAGACGATTCGACGGGAAATCCAGTATGCAGGAAATGCTTGTAGAACTCTTTCTTGGCGTCTTGCGTAAATATACGCGCAATACCAGAGTCATCGAACTGAGGACGTCCGGCACGACCCAGCATTTGCAGCACATCCGTGAGATCCATATCTTTGTACCCTTCTGTTTTGGCATCGAAGAACTGCGTACCCTTGACTACGACAAGATGGGCTGGCAAGTTCACGCCCCATGCAAGTGTACTAGTGGCGACTAGGATTTGAATCTTGTTGTTCGCGAAGAGTTCTTCTGAGAGCGATCGATCAGTCTCGACAAGACCGGCGTGATGCAGGCCTATACCAAAGCTCAGTGCCTCGCGTAATGAGTCATCCTTTACTCGGTCGAGATTGAGTGCCAAGTCGTCTTCAGACATGTGAAGGAAGCGTCTTGGGTTATCTTCCATGCCGCAAAAGTTGATCAAATCGCGAGCCGTCAAACGAGTCTGTCTACGGGAGGCTACGAAGACGATAACTGGCTTTTCCGGTGAGTGAGCTTTGATTGCCAGGAAAGTAGGTCGGTTCATCGATTGCATGAGCGGGCAAAAGCCTCGCTGTTCCGGGAAGCCATCGATGAAGATTTCCAGCGGTACCGGACGCACAGAGTGGCGGAAGTTAAACAAGCCTTCTTTGACACCAAGCCAGTTTCCAAGATCGGACGCATTAGCGCAAGCAGTGGACATGCCAAGAAGACGGATTGACCCGTCTTTCTTCTGTGATGCGATATAGTTCATACGAGAGACAATGATCTCCAGAATTGGCCCACGGTCACCGCCCAGTAGATGAATTTCGTCGATGATGACTAGACTGACTTGCCGAACGTATCCACGAGTCTGCCAGCTACGACTGATACCATCCCATTTCTCAGGCGTTGTAATGATAATATCGGCATCCCGAATTGTGCGTGTGTCCGGAGTGTTGTCACCAGTCAACTCAACAAGCTTGAGGCCCATTGGCCCAGCTAAACGCTTGCCCCAATCCTGAACTCGCTCGCGAACAAGTGCTTTCATAGGGGCGATGTATACGACCTTCGAGCCGGGCTTCTCACGGAACGCCCACCACATTGCGAGCTCCGCAGCAACAGTCTTGCCACTACCTGTCGGCGATCCAAGCAAGACATTGGCAGGTGTATGGTATAGGCAATGGAAGATCTGCGATTGCATAGGGTTGAAGTACTGGAAGCGCTGCGCGTATACTTCCTCCAACAGTGGGTTCTTCAAAGCAGCGATCGGTAAAGGCTGAAGATTCAACAGATCGGTATAGACACTCTCTGTGTCCGGCCGAATGAGATGTTGGAAGGATATGGGATGGACAGTCTCGGCGCCTAACCATCGATCAGATAAGGCGCGAACATATACTTGCGTAGGCAAAGGATCAGAAAGTGGGATCGTGAAGTTCAGTTCGTGATCATCGTAGAGCTTTCGGCGCGACAGGATGAAAAACTCGTGATGGTAAATCTCAGATGTTTCCGAGTTCTCGACCCAGATCCAGAATGATTCGGAAGTACCATGGTGACGATCGTTCCAGACAAAGTCGGGCGTGAGGAACAGCTGGATGCGGAGCACATCTCTGTTGAGCGGAGCGATCTCAGATTCAATGCTCAAGGTTGGGAAGTTGTTCATGAGCTTTGAGATGACGCCACCCATCTTCTTGTTATGTACTAGGTCTCCGATCTCCGTTGCATCCATTTCGCGCAGGGTTTGTATCGACGGATATTTGTGATCGAGCGCGCGCAAGACTGGCTGCGGCAACTCATATTGATGCAGTGGGTGCTGGAAAGACCAGCATCGATGTTCGATAGATTGGCAAAGACTTAGCAGTACCTGACACTGGTAACCCCAGCGCCTATTAAGCGCAATCATGAATAGCGCACGCGCGATACGTGCTGCATTCTGGGTCACATAGTTCGTGTCTGAAACCAGGGTGAAATCTTCCAGTCGTGCTCGCGAGATGTGAGCTTGGAGAAGATAGTTTGTCTTTCCATGCGAAGTAGCATACCCATCCTTGACTTGTGTGATCACATGCCCTTCTTCTTTGAGGGCTGAAAGCTCCTTCTCCTCGGATTCGCGTGATTGTACCTGGTCGAACTCGCCACTCATGCTGACCATAGCCAGAGCATCCGCGTCTGTGCTACGAGGTCGCATCATTGTGTTGAAGATTTCTATACTTGATTGCTGGACGTAGTACTGGCTCGCAATACGCCCGACATCTTTCGCTCGCAGGTCTTCTGTGGTCTCGTTGAAGATGATCATTTGACTTCTCTGCAAGATTCGTGCGGCATCGATGATAAGCTTTCGACGTCTCCCGACAAGCTGTGGGTCGTCGCGTATCTCATTCCATTCAATGCCATACATCAGCGGGCTCTTCTGCATCCGTACAAAGAGGTAAGAATAACCGAGCCAAGTCACAGCTTCAGAGACAGTAGTCACTGTACCAAGCGATATCTCGGCATTGAGATTGTCTATGAGCTTTGCGGAAAATCTGGATTCGATAGGCTGTTGCTCAGTTACGGCGCGCATGTAGTGATCCAGCCTGTCGTGTGTCGTACAAATGAAGCCGATACCTGTATCCTGGAATTGGGGTCGACCGGCACGACCAAAAATTTGCAGAACATCCAAGATGCCCAAGTCGGTGAACTTACCTTCTTGTGCGTTGTAAACTTGGGTGCCCTTGATGAGGACAGCTGCCGCGGGTAAATTGACACCCCAAGCCAATGTCGCTGTACAGCAGAGCACTCTTAGAACGCCCTCAGCGAAAAGGCGCTCGATCAGGTTTCTGTCAGAACGAGGCATACCAGCATGGTGAGTACCCATGCCCTTTCCAAGTAGCTCGCGTAATTCTCGGCCCTTTGACTGCTTCATATCGCGTACAGCATTTTCGTAACGAGGATGGTCCTGCGGATCGAATAGATCGGTGCACTGTTCTTCCATAGCCATGTCGTATAATCGCCTGGCTGTTTTGACGGTGTCTTTCCTCGAATGCACAAAGACCATGATCTGGTGGCCCCGTTTGAGCATTTCAACGACCTTATCATAGGCCACTCTCTCCACGTTCTCACGTGACTTCGCTGTGCCTGGCTTGCCCTTGGCGCCGATGAAGTGCTGCTCCAAAGGTACAGGACGGAATGAAGCGTCAAAGTAGAACAGACCGGCCATCTTGTTGACTCGGAGAAAGTCGGCTACGTCGACATAGTTGGGTAAGGTCGCAGAGAGACCGACAATCCGGATGAGTGATTGTGTACTCTCCACTTGTCGCTGAGTACGCGCTACCAAGCTTTCCAATACAGCGCCGCGCTCGTCGTGGAGCATGTGAACCTCATCGATGATGAGCAGACGTACTTTCTGTACCAGCTCGGTGTCTCCAGTGCTTTTTCTCGTCACCACGTCCCACTTTTCTGGCGTGGTAACTATGATCTGGGTGTCCAGAATTTCGGCTTTGGTAAGGTGCATATCACCAGTCAGTTCGCGAGCCTTGATACCCAACCACGCTAGGCGCTTTCCAAGCTTGTCTGTGACCTCAGCAGCGAGCGCCTTCATGGGTGCGACATAGATGATCTTGAAGTCTTCCATCATGACTGTAAAGTCGGTCGCCTCAGGCTCGTCAATCGGGTTCGGCACAACATTTTTGGCCACGGTGTTGAGAATGGTGAGCATGGCAGCATCTGTTTTACCAGCACCAGTAGGTGCACAGATCAGCATGTTCTCACTGGTTCTGTAGGCAACTGGGTACACCAGACTCTGCATGCGATTAAGGGATTTGTAGCCTTTGAAGGTACGCTGACAGAGGCCGTCCAGTTCCTGGATCTCGAGAAGCCTTCGGCCGACGCCGACAGTACCTACCGGGACTGCGGGGATTTCATATTCTTCATACAGGTTGTTGTCGCGATGCTCAGTATCTGGAGGTAGCGCGTACTTTTTGCCATAAGCCGAGAGCTTGTTGCCGGCTTCGTGAGTCCGATAAACGTGGGGATACTGGGGCCCTGTTCGATCCATAGAAGGTGCCAACGCGGCGGTCTTGTGCTCCCAATCCGCCCGGCGCAACGCTTCTTCGCGTTCGGCTCGGGTCTGTAAACGGCCCATGGCACCATTGCTTTGAGCGGGAGTAGGGTTATGCAAGGATCGCATGATGTCCTTGCGATGGGATATGAGCTCGGCCACAAGGTCCAACTCGCCGTAGCCAACAATGTCTGCGAGCATCATCTGTAGCTCTTCGTCTACTCATAGTCAGTATGCTGTAGATGTCGAGTATTGGCATGAAGCCTCACCATTGCTGTCACTTGATAGGATCGCAGTGATCTGCTCCTTCAACGCTCCAGAATCCAGACCAGAACCACTTTGGGCTACTGAAGAGCATTTCTCTGCGAGCCATTGCTGGCTGTAAGCCTCGCCACCAACTTGGCCATCGGGGAATTGGTCGAGGTGATCACTGCTGAACTCTTCTTCATACTCGTCGCTGATGATGTCCCAGATATCTTCGCCGCTGACAGTTCCAGAGAAGTCATCATCATCGAAATCGAGGTCGTCTCCGTAGGCTGGCGCCTTCTCAGTATCGGCAGGGAGATTGAGTTCGGCGATGGCTTTGCGCATGGCATCGAGCTGCTCGAGCCATTGCGCCTGGGCGTCCTCGACGGCGGGCGACATTATTACAGCTTGTCCGAACGTTGGCGGTAGATGTGATTCAGGTGCGCGCATTGGAGCGCTCTTCACGATGGAAAGCGTGATTGCCTCTGCGTCAGGCTTGGCAGAATCGATGATGGGTGAGTGTCCTGGATTCGGCTGGACCTGCCCCGCCCCCGCGCATTAGCGGCATGACATAATCAGCGCGCCACATGCTGGTTCCGCCGACCATGAGACGCATGCTGGCGCCAGGAGTGCTATCTCGGGCCACGACTCCAGGCTTCCTTTCTCCACGACCCTACCACGCGCATACAAGCTACACAGCCTTACCCTACCAGTCTCCCCACTTACTTTCCTCACGAATAAAATAAACCCGCCGCCAACATGAAGGTTCTCTATATTGGTGTAGGAGCCCATTCACCGCCGCTTCCAGTCTCGGACGAGTACTAACCATGTACAGATCCTCAAGAATGAGACCAAACCCGCGATCGAACTTTGCGCCGAGCGCGATCTGTCCAGCTTCGGCCGCTTCACACGGGGAAGCGTCGGAGAGTTCGTACGTCACCTTCACCGCACAGCCAGAGTTGTGGCAGGTCACACGGACCGAGGGACACAAGCTGATAGCAGCCCAGATGTCATTCACAGCAAAGACGGTCGCTTCTAGGACACTACCAGGGCAAAGACAGGATGTCGAGGAGTCAGGTACGTCCTTCGTCAGCATAGCCGCTTCATGCGCAGACACATGCTAATCGAGCGCGTCCAGATTACACATTCCACGCTTACGGTCGTTCCGAAGGCGTATGCGGCCTCATGATCACCGACCACGAATACCCCTCCCTCGTAGCCCACCAGCTCCTCTCCAAAGTTTGCGACGAGTTCCTCTCCAAATACCCGCGCTCCGCTTTTGCCAACGCGACCGAATCGGCCAACATGTCTTACCCCGAGCTCAAAGACTACATCGTCAAGTACCAAGACCCACAACAGGCCGACAGCATAATGAAGATCCAAAAAGAGTTGGACGAGACCAAGATTGTGCTACACAAGACCATCGAGAGTGTGTTGGAGCGAGGAGAGAAGATTGACAACCTAGTTCAGAAGAGTGATGAGCTGAGTGCATCGAGCAAGATGTTCTACACACAGGTGAGTGCTCAAGAGCTGGCAACTAAAAGCTCGGTCATGCTAACACAGTCACAGGCTAAGAAGCAAAACTCTTGCTGTATTGTCATGTAAAGTCCGGGCACGTTTTGGCGAATTTATCATTTTATTGGGCGTTGATACCTGACTTGTGTTCGAGACAAGTAGTCTTGCATACCTATTACCACATGTCAAGGCTGATTATCTCATAATTTCCTTACTTGTCATTTTGCTCTGAAGAATTTACATGTCGACTGGATAAGCATCGGTAAGGATTCTGCTCCAGCGTCTGCGCTGTGTAGCCGAGCTGGCGTTTCCTATTCATCTACACTGATGGCTACTTCCTCGTCCTCTTCTAGATCCATCGGATCAGGGAGCTCGTCTTCGTCTTCATCTGAGTCGGAGTCGGAGTCAGACGCAACGGAATCCTGGTCGAAGAAGTCCTCTGTCACCTCTGCTTGTACCAGCTCGGTCTCATCCTCCTCGTCGATATCGCCAATTTGCCGCGCATAAGCTTCTAGGTTGGTGCCCACGAGTGTTTCAGTCCTGTCCCAGTTGTTGAAATCCGTGTCAGCATCATCGTCGTGACGCGGATCTTGCCAGACAAGAAACATTTCGGTTGTAGTCAGCAAAATGTCAACCCAGGGCTGCTTCCAATCATCTTGCATCTTGCCGAGCCACTCCTCGATGCCGTTGATGAGGGTATCTTTTGAAGCTTCGTCGGCGAGTTCGCGGTAAGTGACATCGGGTTCATTGGGCGATTTGTTGCATAGCAGGGTGCGACATTGCCGTACATTGTACTCCCAGCTGTTCTTGAACGATGTCTCAGCCCATCCATCCTCTTCAGGACATCGATGGGGTGACTCAGGGTCGTAGGCAAGGCAGCGTCGAGCGAAAGCGGCACTAGAGCGATGACGAGTATCCTCCGGTGTGTCTGGTGAGTACGAGAGGCGCTTTTTTCGTTCCTTGCCTGTTGGTGTTCGGGGAGCTACTTCATCCGGTCCTGCTACGCGTGCAGGAAACTGAACACCCTTCGCATACACATCCACTGCCGTCTTGGCGCTGTACGCACGAACGACCTCCACGTCCGCAGCGGGATGCGCAGCCTCCCAGGTATCTTCCAATCGCGCGACATCCTCCAAGTTATCGACATCGTTGACTAGGTTGGTCTTCCGCATATAGTATGCTCGCTTGGCAATCTGCCAGCCTTCCGCTGTGGAGCCGGGACGTAAGACACGCCACGGGCCGCCGGAGTTCAACCACTTATCCCATAGCTCGGCAAGCAGCTTGAGATGGATCTGCAAAAGACACATCGAACACCAAGCAATCGTATCCTGTTCCTCGCCTTCTTCCTCGTTTTCTTCCTCTGCATCGTCCTTCGGTTGTCTTAGAGCATCTGGACGTGGATCTCCAGGATGTAGAGGGTGTCCACATCGCTCCGCCAATACATATCCCGAAAACGCTGGATCTGGCGACTTGCTCTCCGCTTCTTGAGTCCCATCGAGTTTCGAGCACTGTCTGGCGCGCCACTCCAGGAAGTCCATGTACTCAAACGCGGTGGGCAGGAGGACGTCATCGTCGTTCTCAGCAGCGATACCAAGGGCGGACTTGCGCCAGCGTTGGTAGAGTTCGATCTCGTACGGCAAGAAGAGCGCAGAGGCCTTGGGTACGATTTTCGGTGTAGGCAAGGCCATGTTCTAGTCGCGTGATACTAGTGGGTGGAGAAGCGCTGTTGCGAAAATGCGATTGCGGTTTGGAGCGGCAGAATGGAAGAGACGATGTTGAAGATCTCGTGCTCGTATCACGCAGTCAGAAGGATACGGACTGCAGGACATGAATTTTCAATGTTGTATAGCGAAGTGCGCGTGAGTGTGGGATTATGTCAACGGGGTGGGTCGCAAAGCTCAGTGAATGACGCAGCGCGGACATTTTGTAATAACAACAACTGAGCATTCACTCTGCTATTCACTCCGATTTCTATAGAGCACTCGTTGAGATGCTGATTCCGCATATGCATACTCTCCATGGTTATCGAGCTGCTATGACAGTGCCATCATATCCTTTTTTCTCAGATTCGGTCACGTCGAAGAGCATAGCACCTGGTTCCTGAGCCCCTGCACCTGTATTCTCGTTACTGAGATCGAATGCAGAGTTTATCGTCGCTGCATCCCAGTTCTCGTCTGATATCGCCGAGCTCTTCTGATACATAGCCTGCTCAAGTTTCTCGTAATCACGCTTGTAGTCTTTTGTATCCGCATGCGCTTCTCCCAGCGTCTGTCTCGCACCTTCATACGTATCACGATACTTCTGCAAAGCCCGCACAAAGCTCCCCTGTTTCTCTAGTACTCCGGCTAGTATCCACATGATCTCCAGAGTTTCGCGACCATGTGAGCCGAAGCTCTCAGTTCGCCATGAAAGGCAAACTATGGCCAGTTCTTTTGCTTCTTCAAGTTTGTCCGTATGTGCGATTGTATGGGCGAGGTCACTCATCGTCTGGAAGCGCTCTGGATTATCGTAAAACTCGCTGGAATCGTACCAAGAAAGTGCACGACGTAGCAGGGCCTCTGCTTCGATGTACTTTTCTTGAGAAAGTAAGATGCGTGCCAGTGTTGCAGCAGCTTCGGGCACTGTGGAGTCATTGTCCTCGCCAAACATACGCTCTTTCTCTGAAAGCGACTCTCTTAGATAATACTCCGCGTCGGCGGATTGACCATCTAATTGCAATCTCAACCCGATTAGATCCAATTCCTTGACCCAGCTAGTATCGCGTGCTACATTTCGTGCTTCAGAGGCTTGTTTCCAGGTGACGTAGGCTTCATTATAGCGACTTCCTGCTAGAAGAAAATAGCCGCGCTTGGTAAGGGATTCTTGCGTGCTGGGATGCGCAAGACCAAACTTGCGGACTCTGACTTCGAGCGATTGCATTTGGATTGCTTCGGCTTCTGAACGACGGCGTTGAAAGGATAATACATCGCCTATGCGATCCATGGTATCCAGTGTATCGAGATGTCCATGGCCGAGAGCTTTCTGCTGCAAGCGTAAGATATGGCGATACAGAATTTCCGATTCCGCATTTCTGTCTGTCTGGAAAAGTAGGAGTGCTTGCAGTTTACGGCATTTGAGTGCTTCGGGTGTCTTTTTACCTCCTGTAGTTTCGAAAGCCTCAGCCGCAACGCGGTAAAGATCTTGCGCTATCTCAAGCCCGGTTCTTTGGTCGTAGTAACGCGCAATCTTCCTGGTAAGCGATGCCCATGCACGTAAGGGATGTATGGCAGCATTCGATGGCCGGTACGGAATGGCAGCATATGCATGTGCGATCAGAGGCTCGCATCTCTTGAAGTCACCGTCATCTGAGTCGTGAAATCTATCATCGAGGATACGTATGAAGTGTTGACTCCAGATATCGAGCTCATCATGTTGAACGAGCCACCTTTTAGTCGTGAATTGCACCAGCGGATGCATAGAGAAATGCCTCCTGTCCCTGTTCATCTTGATCAGGCTAAAATCCCTGAGAGCGAGCCAGTCGTCCTCAAAGTCACGAGGGAGGCTCTTAGGACAAGACAACGACTGTTGCTCTATTTTCTTTCGGCGCGTATGAGGCCGTCGCTTCCACCATGATTTGCGGATGTTCCGTGACGAAAGTATCACTTCGCTGTATTGCCCCTGGAGAAGCGCCTCCGGAATGTCCTGTCGATCAAAGAGACACATCAGCGACAAGAGCCTAGAGGCCGAAGGCATGGTCTTGCGGACGTACTCGAATGTGATTCTCCATGTCTTGACGATTGAGTTGGAACGCCCTGCCTTACGACGTAGCTGTGGAATATCCTCTTCTAAGGCGTTTGAATCTTCCTCATCCTTCGTGCTAAGCTCTTGTAAATAGTCGCGTATTGGTAAGGACCGTCTGCTGATATAAGCTGCCGCATGAGTAATTGCGAGCGGGATGCAGTCGACAGTCTCAACAAGTAGTCTCTTGTCCTCATCTTCGTGGCTATCTTCTAGATGCGTTTGTAGGAGCGCGATTGCCTCTGCTTCACTCATTGGCTCCACATGCTTTATGTTTTTGTAATTGCAGGTGATCTGAAAAGCAGCGTCTCGGCTTCTCGACGTGACTAGGACTGAGCCATTTGAAGATTGCGGTATGAATTCTCGTATCTCTTTGGACTGGTCGGATCCCTTGTATTTCGGCGGTAGACGGTTGAAGACGTCCTTGTCGTCCGCGTTGTCGATGATCATCAACCATGTTGCATTCGCTTCGTTGCGCAGCCAATCGTAGACGAGACCAAAGACATCCGCGTCCTTGTCGCTTGCGCCATTGATGCGCAAAATTCTGGCAATCTCACGATAGCTCTCTTCCATCTTCGTAATATTCTCCGCATCGATCCAGAAAACCCATGTGTTTGGAAAGTCTCGTTGGACTCTGTAACCGTACTCAATTGCAATCTGTGACTTTCTGTTCTCAATTTTAGCTGCTGCAAATTGCCGTGCTGGGCAACGGGGAATGCGAAGGCTGTAGATAGTTCAGCCGGGTGGTTGTGTACGTACCCGATGCCGCCTGCTCCCACAAGCGCATGTCGCGATCCAGGTCCCCTCAAAACAAGGAGATCAGCAAGCACAGATCTCTCGATGAAGTCGACATCCTTGCCAAAAGGACAGATGAATCTCGGCGTCAGAAGTGGCTGTGAAACTGCAAGTTGTTGTTTGTTAGATCGATGAAGCCCACGTTCTATCATGGGCGACGCCAACATACCTGTGCCACCTCTGTTATTAGCTGCGATAGCAGACTCCAATGTCAATGTCGATACATAGCCTCTGATTACACCTTCTATGTGCTTCACTTCGCTGTCATAACGAAAGCTTGTAACGGCTTTGAGATTGCGAGACGCATTTGAGTTGACCCGCGGGCGCATCTTGAATATGATATCCGACAGAGCCTGAATTTGAAGTTCGAAGTCTTTGATAAGTGGTTCCAACGCTTCCTGGCTTTCTTGAGAAACCCTACCATCGTCAATAGCCTGCCGAATGCGCCTTAAAGAATTTATCAGCGTTGGAAGCTCGACGCTGAGTGACTTCAATGCCCTTGGCAGACCCTCGGTTGTCGCTCTGAAATCGTTAAGCCGCTTGACAACTTCTGTTGTGATGTGAATGATCGAGATGATGTTTGCAGCGACGCCAAAGGCTTCCATGACGGGGAGGACGGGAGGGCTGACTGAAGGCAAAGAAGCTACGGGCAAGGAACACCCAGCGACGAGGAATCCACCGCGGGGCATCCAGAGAGACCTTGATTTACGCATGAGCGCGGCACAGCAAGGCTGCGACGACTTGTGATGCATCGACATGGGTTGCTAGAAAGTCATTCGCTGAAGGCGCGTACAGCAGACGCGCGAAGAAACCCGTGCGATCAATTCACGCGCCCTTAGGCAGCAGCCCTCTTGAAAGTGAGCATGCCCAAATTTTTGTTGAGTTGATATTGGCATATCAAGAGTCAGAATGTTGCGATAGTCGTGCTACAGTGCCCATGGGCAGGATTGATCCCTTAGAGAAGTGCGAAGCGTGTTGGGCTGGAAGGCGCCTGCCAGGCGCAGCCCCGGGGGCGCGCGCGTCCAGGCGTCCAGGTACGGCGCTAACCTAAAACACGATGGATGCGAGGTGGGGCAACATCTCACCAGTTGACGCGTACAACCTTGCCCCATCACCAACGACGTTCGCAGCACTGACAAACTACTGCCGCGGTCGAAGAAGTCAATCAGCTGAAACGACGTGAAAGAGAACATCTTGAAGGATCTGTATCGGAATAGCAAGCTGATTACTACCTAGGTAGAGCTACCATCCTACCGTCTATTGCTGCAACAGCGGTTGACCAACGCCGAACCTGGGTACTAACTCTACACCTCATTAAGTAAATAAGCAAATTGGATATCTCGACATTGAAACATTTAGACCGATTACAACCCCCTCGATTTACCAACACCTTCGTACCGGAAACCCAGAGCTTCGAGAGGCACAGGATCGACGACGTTACGTCCATCAAAGACGTACATTGGACGGCGCATGACCTGCGAAACGCGCTTCCATGATATCTCCTTGCGCGTTGTATCCACATCACCGTTGTGTACTGAGTCGCCGCGAACATGCCCGCTTCTCGTAGGCTGCTTGTTGCTGAACTCGTCCCACTCCGTCAATATGACCACGGCGTCGGCGTCGGTACACGCTTCGTAAGTCGAGGAACAGACCGTGAGTCTGCCTTTGATGCTCTGCGGACTCGGGTTACTGCTCTCGATGTCGTGCAGTATTTGCGATTCCTTGACTTGCGGGTCGTAGATCCTGACGTTGGCACCTTCAGCAAGTAGGTTGTTGACGACTGTGATAGCTGCTGACTCGCGAGTGTCTCCTGTGTCCTTCTTGTATGCAAAGCCAAGAATAGCAAGCGTCTTGTTCGAAAGCGAATTGTACAGGCATCGCACTATGCGGCGGGTAAATCGGTCCTTCTGGTACTCGTTTATGTCGACTACTGATCGCCAGTAAGCGGCGACCTCAAACAGGTTCAGGGACTCTGCGATGTATGCAAGAGACAAGATGTCTTTGCGGAAGCAGGAGCCACCAAAGCCGGCCGATGCCTTGAGCATTCGAGACCCAATGCGGTTGTCCAATCCAACGGCATAGGACACCTCATCGATGTCGGCGCCTACTGCCTCGCACATGGCACCCAGTGCATTGACACTGCTGATCCGCTGAGCGAGCAGTGCATTTGCAGCTAGCTTGGCCAGCTCGGAGCTAAACAAGTTGATCGTGATGATGCGATCTGGGCTGACCCAAGCTGAGTAGATTTGAGAAAGAGCTCGTGCAGCCGCCAACCCTTGAGGAGTCTTAAGAGAGCCGATGAGAACGCGATCAGGGTTCGAGAGATTTTGGATAGCGGTTCCCTCGGCCAAGAACTCAGGGTTTGATAGGATCTCAAACTCGACGCCAGGTCTACTCGTTGCTCTCAGAACATCTCGCAGCGTATCTGCCGCCCGGCATGGCACAGTGCTCTTTTCTACGATGATCTTGTTGCCTGTAGCAACAGCACCAATCTTTCGCACAGCAGACTCCAAATAGGAAAGCTCACTGGCATGTCCGGCACCCTGACCCAATGTCTTGGTGGGGGTATTGACGCTCAACAGGATGAGTTCGGCTTCGGCAATGCCGCGGTCGACATCTGTGGAGAAAAAGAGGTTTGGCGTTCGCTTGTTGGGGATGCCGTCGCGGGCTGGCTTGACCACATCCATGAGGCCAGGTTCGTAGATGGGGAGATCTTCAGATTGCCATGCAGCAATGCGCTTGCTGTCATAATCGACCACCGTCACCTGAATGTCGGGGTTGGCGTTCGCCATGACTGCCGAAGTCGGTCCTCCCACGTATCCTGCACCGATACAACATATCTTGGTTATGCGTCCGAACAATTTGGACTCATGGGTGGAGCGGTATGAGGGCGCTGGGGTGGGCGCATCTTGCCGTGTGTGACTAGACATGAGGAGTGTGTGAGGGTTTGCAAAAACGAGTGTATAACAGGATGCCTGGTAATCGAGCAGGACAAGGACAAAGAAGCCTTCGTGGAAGTGAGCCGGATACCTATAGGTACACAAGGGTATCGAGATGTTGGATGAAGTATCAACCAGCCATAGTCACGGACCGAGCGGCCGAAGATACTCATGGTCGCCTGGACGGCTATCGGCATCTTCTATTATCGTTTACACGATCTCATTTTGGCAATTACTGGTGCCGAGGATGGACCTGAACGTATCGGACGGCTAGGAAACGCTTGGTTGGGTGACATGATGGTGATGAGCGCTAGCGTGACGGAAGTACCGGGGACGCCACAAGGATCAATTGATGGGGTGCCTGCCAAGCCAGCCGGGGCCTTCTTAGTAACGTCGCATGTTATCTTTGTGATGTAATCCTTAGCACGAGTACTCCACCACTCGGCGAGGCTTGACATCGATTTCGCATTTTGGCCACTATGGCTATGCGCGTAGCTTTTCAGTTAGTTCTGTTGCAGGACTCCAAGCTCCGCCCCGAGTTACGCAGTTTTTCGCTCCGCCCCAGAGAACGCGCAGAGAAGCCAAGTGTCATAGGACACTAACCCATAGGGACTGTTCTTATTCTGCTAATATCGGAACCCGGCAACGCATGATTACAGCGGATGAAGCCACTGTGCCCAAACTATGGCTTAGTTGGACTTCATGGCGCAGTCAATGGTCAGCACAGTTTCAGCGGGCCAGCGCACACGTGCAGCCACTACACATTATTCGCCCTTGCTTGAGATGCAGTGTTAACTCCGGTCCCCGACAGCCACACCTTACCCGGATCCATCGTGTGACACGGCACACACCGTTCTCAGCGGGTCCTGGGCAGACAGGCATGCGAAGGAGCTAAGGTGTCGGCCAACCGCAGCATTATCCGGTCGTGGTTGAGGATTAGACGCGAAGAGACTTTGTTGGCCCTAGCCACAGTGACGCTATAATCTCTTTCAACTAATACTTGTCGGATCAAATACCGGTTCAGCCACCTGAATTTGAACATCCCTTAGACTGTCGAAACGCCTCATCGCGAGGTAGCACGCGACTCCTTCCTCACGTCGACCGACAAAGACGACAACATCATGGAGAAATTCGAAATGGCTCAGGCCGAGCCTGTACTCAACCAAGTGGCCGAAACCGATGAGCAATATCCTGTTGAACTGGATATCAAGGAGAATGAACCGCTACTGGACCTCGAAAGCCAACAAGATGGAAAGCATGTGCTTTCTCAGCGTCCTACAGAGCCAGCTGCCAATAGGACGAAGACGTTCATATACCTGGCGACTTATTTTATAATGAACTTGAGTCTCACATTTTACAACAAAGCTGTTATGGGTTCGGTATGTAGCAGGAGCAGATACGAGGAGTCGATTTAGCTAACGAGATACCCAGTTTCCGTTCCCGTGGATTCTCACAGCGGTACATACCGGAAGTGCTGCTCTTGGAAGTTCAGTCTTCTTGATGTTCGGGCATTTCCAGCTAACGAGGCTGACGCCGCGCGAGCATCTGGTCCATTTCATGTTCTCGCTCTTGTTCACGCTGAACATTGCAATGTCAAATCTGTCGTTGTAAGTTTCCATTACCTTACATACATCTTCGTACGCTAATAACTTCGCAAAGAGCCATGGTCTCTGTTCCCTTCCATCAAATCATGCGAGCGACATGCCCGCTCTTTACCATTCTGATATACCGTGTTATTTTCTCCCGAAGATATGCACTGATCACGTATCTGTCCATCGTCCCGGTAATGCTAGGCGTCGGACTGGCTACCTTTGGTGACTACTACTTCACCGCCATTGGATTCACCCTGACACTCATCGGTGTGGTCCTCGCTGCCATAAAGGTAAGTAATACCCGAAGGATTATGCACGTTCTCGCGAAGGATGCTAACAGCTCGAAATAGACCGTTGTTACCAACCGTTTGATGACGGGGCGCCTGCGACTACCCGCTCTGGAGCTGCTCCTCCGCATGGGGCCCCTGGCCGCAGTGCAATCTCTGCTGTACTCGGTGCTCATTGGCGAATTCTCAGAATTTCTTGCTTTTGTGAATGCCGGACACTTTACAAGGGAAAGGATTCTGACAGTCTCGGGCAACGGCCTGCTCGCATTCGGCCTCAATGTCGCGTCTTTCGAGACGAACAAGCTGGCGGGCGCGTTGACCTTGACCATCTGTGCAAATCTCAAGCAATGTCTGACCATCGTATTGGGAGCCTTCTTGTGGGACGTGCCTGTCAGTCCGATGAACGGCGCGGGCATCCTGCTCGCTCTGGCAGGTGGAGCGTGGTACAGTAGTATAGAGCTTAAGTCAAAGGCGAGAGCAAGTGGATGAGCGAATGACACATGGCGTCGCGCTTTCTTAGCGTGACGCGCTACTCTAGCGAGAACAGAGTCCGTGCACATGTGATTCTTCTGTGACCCCAGACGTGCGTCCAACCGATCGCTTGGAGCCTGGATCCGAGTAAGACACTAGCATCCGTCTTTCCCGATATCCTGGTAGTATGCCTCGCTCTATCAACTTCTTTCGGAATCATGCCATTTATGCCAATCATGCAGCTCACCATACGAGATTGCCATGGGTGACGCCACGCTCCCGAGGTCTGCCTGACCACGGGGCTGCACGGTATCAATGCCAAAGGAGAGTTTTGCTGGGCTATGGCTGGCCTAAAATTAGCGCTCTATTACCACTGATCATATCATAATCGCCTTCAGACGGCTGTGGCTCAATACACCTGCGCCATGCTTCGTCCTAGGACTCTCGTCTTCGGAACCCTGGTTTTCGCGACCCTGGTAGTTTTCTGGACTGCACTACATCTCAACTCCCTCGACACCATACGGCAAGCCGCGGTACAAGATCCACTCACCGCGAATATCCAAGAATCGCGTCTTCACCTGCTCATTGTAGCTACGAGTAGTGGCCTCGACTTGTGCCGCCTTCTTCTCTCCGCGTCGGTGCTCTTGTACCCACCTCCTGTTCTCATCGACTGGGCAGGAGCGGGCGCATTCAACGCTGCAGAAACTCACCTTGCGAAAATCGCGGGTCCTCTTCGCTACCTCGAGAGTCTGTCCCCCGCACAAGATACAGACATAGTCTTACTGGTGGATGGCTTCGATGTTACGTTCCAGCTCGGTCCGGATGTCTTGCTAAAGCGTTACTTCGAAGAAACGGCTGCCGCCAATAATCGGCTGGTCAACCGGTACGGCAAAAGCCATATGCGGAAACACAAGATTTACAACAGCATCCTTTTCGGCCCTGACAAAGTATGCTGGCCAGAAGATGTTCTTCGCTTAGCGTGCTGGGTCGTTCCTGACTCACCTCTTCACCCCGACGCTTTTGGCCCTTACACTGATGGATGGGGTGATATGAATCACGCAAGACCGCGCTGGCTGAACTCAGGCACCATCATCGGGCCCGCTGGCGAAATGCGCGAGATGTTTCGTGCAACTCAAGAAAAGATCAAGCAGACGTACAATCCCGAAGACGTGCTGCGCAACTCCGATCAGAAGTACTTTGCAGACGTATGGGGTGATCAAGAGTATGCGCGCATACTATCGCATGGAGATAAGCCCTACGGGATGCCCGAAGGAGTTCAAGAAATTGACCTACCAACGCTCAAGGAAGGCGAAGTGACTGAATATCACATTGGGCTGGACTATCGATCGAGCCTATTCCAAACAGCTGCGGGGTATAGGAACTACATTGCTTGGATGGCGACGAACCGATCCTCGCTTCCTTCATCATCGAAATCCGTGGAGCCGTACAGGATTGATCTACAGGAGGACGTGCTGCAGTCAAGGAAGCCATTTGCTGCTATATCAGATGATCCGGCCTTGAAGGAAACTTCGTGGCGAGATGTGTCTCTGGGTTTCAACACAGTTACTGGCCAGCCTTTCCCAGTGCTCCACTTCACAGGCGACAAGTCATTTCGAGACACTTGGTGGCCCCGCATGTGGTACTCTGGAGAGGCTGAGCGCCTTCAACGCGCGGCATCTCAAGTAAACGACGAGAAGATTGGGTCAGATCCTATCAATGGAGTTCGGTGGACCAAGAACATGCCGTACGACAGTAAAGTAGGCGAGCCAGAGGAGAAGTCGGGGGCTTGGAGTGACCAGGGGGCATCGCTCTCGTGGAAATCTCTTTGCGAGTCGCATGAACCTGCGTTGTACAGTGGAGAGCCAGAGAAAGTCTCGTTTTGGGACACTATATACCATTGATCGCGAAGCATCAAGCGTTGAATTTACTAAATCTTAATAGCAACGTTGTGTTTCACACCAAACTGTACGATCACATGTAAGGTCTCTCATCGAACTGGCACCAAGAGTGGAATGCACAAATCTTACTGCCTAATTTTGCTCCTGTTCACATAGCCACGCCGCCCCTGTCGTGGCAGTTTACCGAGCAGATGGTCCAAGCCATCAAAGAGACTAGTGGCATCTCGGCACACCTCTTCCGGATGGTGCCGGCAAGTAGATCCACTAGTGTACGCCCATCCGCCACCTCCCGGAGTTGACGCCGCACGGCTGAGATATCCGACTAGCTCAAGTGTAAGTTTAGATCCTAAGAAGGCGAACTGCCATCGGTGACAGCTCATTACCAACATGAATAATGCGCTCGGCCGGGTGCAGATGCACTGCCAACTACGGCGCTGTCGCAAGCATTATCTCGCAACGTGAGCTTCACAGTTCCGCCGTGTCAGCACGGTTTTCTGGATGATGCGCGGGTACAAGCAACTCTCCAACGACGCGGTCGCGCGCCTACCAGGCTGGAGTCGCCGGCGTTGGATACTTTTCGCAGCATCTTTTATACTCGTTGTTATCTTCATTACTACCGTCAACAGCGACCGCCATCTTGTTCCCACTGCTTTCTCGTCGAGCAGCAAGAACAAGGCGAAACACTCCTCTATCCTCCACGTCCTCATCCCTGCGGACCACAAAGATGTCAATCTTTGCAAGACGATGCTCAGCGCTGCAGTGGCTGGGTACCCAACCCCTACGCTGATCAACTGGGGCGCCACATTTGACGATAAATCGCTAGTGGCTGGAGGTTCGCATATCGCCAAGATCAGCGGTGTGCTCGAATACCTGCGTAAACTTGGGCCGGAACGCGACGACGACTTGTTGCTGCTGGTGGATGGATACGACATCTGGTTTCAACTACGACCCAGCGCGTTGATCTCGCGCTTCCACGCTATCAACAACGCGGCGAATGCGCGGATACGGAAGACTATGGGCTCCAGAGCGGCGGCCGCAGAAGGCATAAGTCAGGACATTGTCTTCTCCGCGCAGAAGCGGTGTTGGCCCTGGAAACCAGAGGACCCCCCTTGTTATGCTGTACCACAGTCTTCGCTGCCAGAAGACGTCTATGGACCACAGACAGATACCGATATCGGCTGGGACAAGAACCCATACGTCAAGTTTCGACAACGGTACCTCAACTCCGGAGATGCAATGGGCCGCGTGGGCGCGATGAAAGCGCTCTTCGAACGCGCTATGGAGAAAGCAGACAAAGATCGAAACTTTGGCAGCGACCAGAAGATCTTCAGTGAGATTTTTGGAGACCAGGAGTTCCAACGTGAGGTCATGAGGCAACGACACAGGGGTTTCTTCCAAAAGACAGGAGATTGGTTAACGGGGAGAAAGAGCATCCTCAGCCCGCAGTCTGAGCGGCACTTGCGCGAGCACAGGGCTGGGAAGCCAGACGAGTTTGGCATCGGACTCGATTATGCCAGTCTACTTGGCCATCCCACAGTTTTCGCAGAAGAAGACTCAGCATGGGTAACACACGGCGATCCCAAGTCCATTGCGCAAGCGTCTGCTGAACTCAACGTCGCGCCAGTACGCGTTCACGACCTTGTCCAAGACATTACAGAGTCGCAACCGCCATTCCGCCCCGCAGTCGTCGCTCCGGGTGCCAAATTCCCCGATGAGAAGTCTTGGAACGATGTTCCTCTCTACACGAACATGTGGACGAGCGTCGTCCCTGGCCTGATCCACCACAACGCGCATCGAGATGGGCTCAAGTCCCTCCGCGTTTCGGTCTGGGATCGCATGTGGTACTTCAATCACACTAGGAAGTTGTACGAGTCGAATGCCATGGGACCGGTCGCGCCCGTTGCTGTAGTACATGATGATGCGGGCGTGGAGCAGGCGTGGTGGAGCCCAATCGCGGAGAAGGGCGGGGCAAAGTCGGACAAGGATGAATGGCTGCCATTCAATGATTTGTGCAAGGACTTTGAGAAAGAGGTGTTTAGAGATGTTTAGATTCTTCAGTGTCTTTCTAGTCATATTTACACGATAATACCGATGACAATTACATACAAAGATAGCATTTGGTCTATGCGTGTGTTGAGAACGTGGCAAGACACCATTGCAATATATCAGCTCACAGTAGTGACATCAGACGCACGATCAAATGTATACTGCCATTGTTCTAGGGATTTCAGAGACAGAAAGAGACAACACGATTCAAGCAGACCCACACGGAATCCCAAACTAACACCATCATAGCCGCAACACTCTCGAAGTCGACATCAACGAGACGCACTCACTATACAAGCGTGCGACCTCACATGAACCAATCTGTAACACCGTCCCAATATTTAATCTCGTCGTCATCTTTCGTCGGACTCGTACTCTCGTCAACTCCAGTATGTCGCAATTTCATCGCCTCTTGCAAAGTAGGCCATTCCACTGCGCTCGTGCTGGCACCATCACTCGTCCATCGTGCAGCACTGGTAGGTGTGGCGGGTGTCTCCTCCTAGTGAGACTGGAAGTAAGACTCAGAGTAATACTCGTCATCTTCATCGTCGCAGTCGGAGTCGTCAATGGGTTCGACATCAACCGTAGTCTCGGGTGGTGTAGGTACTTCCTCCCAGGAATCCGCCATGGACTTCGTAGTTACCGGATCGATGATATCGTACTCGGAAAGAAGACTAACAGTGTCGAAGTCATCGGTGTCTGATTTGGAGACGCTTTCTTTATGTTCAGCTTCAAGGAGTGCAAGCACTTTGGAGATTGTGGCCCTGTGATTGTCTTGCGTGGATGGTTTGGAGTTCACGTGGCAGATGTCGAGGTTTGGTGAGCGCTGTGGGATGCTGTCCTCATCATTCCGCGTATTGGGCGATGTGAAAATATCTGAGAAGAACGCGCTAGATGCTGCAGGCTTGTCCGACAGCGCAGTATACCATTGATAAGCGTTCCACGGATGTTCTGCCTCCGACGTTTTGAACGGGTCCCCAAAGGGTGGACGAGAAGAGCTTTCGGGAGCAGGAGAAGTGGATGAGCTTGTTCCAAACGATGGGGTTCCGAGTACGGGATGCTGGGCTGTGGAGGTGCTCTCGCGCGCGATGAGTTTGCCGTCGGCGAAGAACTTGGACTTTCGACCGGGTTGCTGAGGAATATAGCAACGCGCGTGGGGCTTTGCTGGAACAGTCACTTCTTGCGGTGACAGCCTGATACGCGCATGACCCGAGCTCATCAGCGTTTCCGACTGACGAACCTTTGCTGGAGTTGGTATTGAACGGCGTTGCCAACAGCCGTGAAAACGCGGGTTGACGTTCATCTTTTCAGCGTCCAAAAATGGAGGTTCCCGCCCAAGGCCATGTGCAATGGATGGAGTTCCAGTTTTTCCATTCGCTGTCTCGGGTTCGGTGGGTTGAGATGCACCAGAAGGGGATACAAAGGTTGGCTCAATCATGTTGGAGGACATGTTGACAAGACTGAGAGGACAGGGCGTACAAGGGGTATTCGCCACGGTTGGGAGAAGAGGTGGTCCCTTTTGCTGGATATCTGACTCGTCAGTGGATGTGGTAGGCTTGGTCTGTAGACTCCTCGAAGTGAGTGCACGATGTGCTGCTTTTGTTGCGGCGTGTTGTGCGTGGGACGAGGATGTAGGAGGAGGGACTGAAGACTCTGAGGGTTGCGGACCTTTTTCAGGAGCTTTTGATTCTAGAAATTTAGACTTGGATGGAAACCGTCCTGAAAGATCGGGACAGGCAAGAAAAGCGGAGATTGGGAAGAACTGAGAATTCTGCCGCTTAGTCGCTGCGCCATTAGAGGACATCTGAGACCGCAGTGCTTTGATCTGGGAGGACTGGGACTGGCTTGTTGCAGTGGCTGTTGAATCTGGAAGAAATTGTGGGGCCCAAGAAGGTCTGTCGATATCGAAACACGGAGGATTGATAGGTGCGGCCTTTCGACTATGGCTAGAAG
Organism: Alternaria ethzedia; assembly: GCF_023757985.1. Classification (NCBI taxonomy): domain Eukaryota; kingdom Fungi; phylum Ascomycota; class Dothideomycetes; order Pleosporales; family Pleosporaceae; genus Alternaria; species Alternaria ethzedia. The sequence goes on along the minus strand of NW_026056205.1, from coordinate 507,781 downwards.
TGTCGTCCATCCCTGGTTTAATCGGCTCATCCTCGTTAAGACGCAACGCAGCCATGGTCTTGCACAACGCGCTAATGTTTGCATTTTCGCATCGTTCAGTATCCTTGGTAGATGAGTCTTTGCTTCTATGGCGCTTTCCTCCCCGTTTGCCTCGCCGCCTCGTGCTTCCGGTAGTGGTGGGAACAAAATCGAAATTCCACTTTGGTTCGGTGGGCGAGTGTTGGAGCTCTGCTAGGATGCTGAATTTGTTCGCTATAAATGTTAGAAGCCGTCAAAGCGCATGCCATCTAGTGCCAACGTACGCGTAGGAGTGAAATCATGCTCATGAGGACAGGTAGTCAAGCAGTAATTAGCGGAAATGGCTCTGGTGTCGCGTACTCGACAATCTGAGCAGCGACCGTCCTTCAACGGGCGCGCAGGCTTGGAGAATCGCGTCGAGGTTCTGTCATTGCGGATCGGTTGTGCCTGTCCTAGGATCATGCTAGAGGTGTAACGAAAGGCAATGTTGGACTAGGAAATATAGGGCAAACGGGAGAAGGTGACGGAGCTGTAGGTGCAGTATTTCGGTTTATCGTGCGATAGCAAGGAAGAAGATTGAGGTGTATTCGGAAGGACAGCCATGGCGATAAGGGTGCCATGTGGCTAAGAGGGGCGTTACTGCCCTGCAAAGGAGCGCTGTTCGTCCTGCCTTGAGGTAGTGCCTTCTCCATCAGCGGTCAGTCAGTGGCTCTTTCCAGTTCGAGCGTTCTGTTTGATGTCTGGAGCAGGAAGGTACACCCGGTGGAGTTCAGAGTCGATATGAATATCATGATGCTCTGCATGATTAGTCGCTTCGACTGGAGCTGTCGCAGGAATGCACAGGTAGCCACCTAGATGAAGTGAGAGCCAACTGATGAACAGTATTCCCTTGCATTACTAGTCAGCCGATACGCTGTATCATACAGAATATATCATTCTTGTGGAAGCTTGCTTTGCATCGCAGCGTCGCCGCCTGCAGACTCTCCTTGACTGTCACTGACCCATGAGCACGACATGTACTGGCGTCATTTCCGACACCCAGTAGATTAGTCTCTTTAAGCAGCACGACGACAACGCGTATGTAGAGAAAAGGGAACAAAGAAAGTGGTGGTGTTTCAGTGTGGGCGGTGGAGGATGACAAATGGAGCTTAAGCTATGGCCATGAGGTCAGAGGTGTGCAGCTAAAATTGGTGGGGAAGCCATGTCTCCATCTCTGCCTGGACTTCTCTGCTGTCGACTAACCCCACGTAGCAAATACCCTCGCCGCACACTTCTCCCGTCCCAGGGCGCTCCAGGATAATTGGCAACAAGCAGCAGGCCGCAATTACCTGGAGCCGCTTCCGAATCTTCAGTCGCACTTTCTGCCGCACGCCCCAGCAAACATGGCCGACACCGCACGCGCAGCCACCGCGCAGAAGCAGCACCGGCGCCCAGGCTCGCGCATCGTGCCTGCCATCCCCTACCGTCTGTCCAGGTCTCAGCCATCAGCCAGACCCATCACACCAGACGGCTCCACCAAGGACAGTGTCGCCCAACCAGCTAAGCCGCAGCCGGAGCCGCAATCCGCGCACGAGAGGCAGGAACAAGAGCAAACTGAAAATCAGCAGGCCGAGGCGGTGCAGACTCCTCTTACGCCAGAGTCAAACACTTCGGGCGCAGAAAAGAGAGAGCTCGATGCAACCGCCGCGCCTGGCCCGTTGCAGAATGGCCACTCGGCACCGGCAGACACTCATGGTGAGCATTCACTACCGGCTCCTTCTTTGACGCAGCACGTACTAAACTCCCCAGATGCAGACAACCACGTCAACGGCCATGCCGACGAGAAGCCTCCCGCGCCCGTGGAGCCCAGCGCCGAGCCCAAGCCTGCCACGAACGGAGTGCACCGCAAACTGACCATACCCGCCCACCTGCCTCCACCCTTCTATCCCTCGAACAAGACGGACACGCAGACACCGCCCACAGAAGGCAGCGACAGCGCTCACACTTCCTCGCACCGCCACCAGCTCAGTGCTGGTGCTCTGGTCTTCCAGAGCGCGAATGAGTCACCGGCACCTCCTGTGGCTCCTCAAGAGCCAGAGCTGCACCAGCACGAACAGCACGCGCTGCCACGTCCTCCGCCTGGGTTCGGTCCCCAGCAGTTTGCGCCCTTCTTCCCCGGCCACGCCCAGCATCCCTCAGAGGCAGGAGCGCCCTGGCATGTGCCGCCACAAGCAGTCGCACCGCCTGAAGCTGCCTACGCAAACGGCTCCGAGTTTCGACCCTCGCAGTTTCCCAGCGGTCCTGTCCTCTATCCGGGTCCTCCCAACGGTCACTTCTCGCCGGAACAGGCAGCTTTTGTCGCAAACGGTACCCGCACCTCGCACTCGCAGTCACCAAGCAAGGCACAATTTGGCGACACGGTACCCACATCAGACCACGGGGACGAGCATCATGCCATGCCCTACCAGAATGGCACTGCCCCTCCTACCGAACGCCTCGAGGAGTCGCCGTTTGAACTTGCCAGCTATTTGTCAATCCAATTCGCCAACCCCGAATTCGCCGACTTCATCCTCCAAGTTCGGTCACCTGAGTCCATTCTGATGTCAGTACCAGTTCACGGCATCGTAGTCGTGCGGAGCCCTGTCATAGCCGAAGCAATTCGTCGCAGCCCGGCCCCCAGCCACCGCAGCAGAGACGCGCGCCGACTGGTCGATGTCCTTGCGCTCGACCCTTTCACTACCGGCGAATCCCTAGAGGAAGCTGTCAGGGTTCTGTATGGCGCCCCGCTCCTTTCTGCCCAGACCTTCCTGTTCGGCCTTGCACCTTACATGTACGAGAACGACCAAGCGTCCCCTTCCAACGACGCCCGCATGCGCATGCGACAAGTTCTGAGCTACATTGCGGCAGCAAGGACTCTCCAGATGCCTAGCATGCAGGCGCGCGGTATTGAGATCGCACGGATGCTTCTCCGATGGGATACTGTCGAGCAGGTACTGCAATATACACTGCAGGCCAGCTCTGGGCCACGATCAAGAGGTGAAGGTCCCGATGCAGAAGACCCCTTCATTTCAATGCTGCTCAATCACGCTCTCGAGTTCATCGCCTACACCTTCCCTGCCGACTTCAAATTGTACGCGATAGCGCCAGAGTTTTCAGATGCTCCACGTCTGCCAGCACTCGTTGAACCACGTAACGCCGCGCATAACCCAAGGCTAAGCAAGATTCGGTTCGGTGACGCGCCACCGGAAGATGATCACCGTCCTAGCCACGCGACCGTCGTGCTGTCGACTATTCTGCTATCTCTGCCACTTCCACTCGTGGAACGGCTCTTCAATCATCGGGCAACAGCGAATCAACTCGGATGGAGTGGTGCCACTAAGATCTTGCGCGAAGTAGTCAATGAGCGTGAGAATCGGCGCCAAAAGGCATCGGCGGGCCAGTTGAAGCCGAGCCAAGATGGTACCATTCCAGCCGGCCTCTTGAACAACGTGTATCTTGAAGAACGCGTGGAGCAAGTCGAGCCATCATCTCTTCACCCTTCCGGCCATCGCTTGGCGACGAAACGGGTCGCCAGCGACACATGAGGAGCAGTCCGAACAAGTGGAGCCTCGACGACGTTAGTTCTTTCCCATGTCAGCATTCGACATTCGGCACGACTTTTCGGGCCGGCGACATACAAACCAGGTCGGTTCTTTCCTTAGGGTGTAAGCATAGTGAGCGTTCATGGGCGTTCACGCAGGCGTTGTGAGCGAGTCCTTCCACCAAAACCTTTCCTACGGTCACCAAAAGTACGTTACGATGTGACGAAGCATATTCCCCAAGATCATGACAGCATGCCAGCTTGACTTTGATTTGTACATCATTACGGCATAAATGTTTTCTTTTCTCTACGATGGTGGCGGCGTCTTAGGCAAATGTGTCGGAATCAGACGCAGCGCGGTATACAAAGGTGGAGGATGAAATCTCACGGGTTAGATAGGCCGCGCTGAAGGGCGGAAAAATAGCATCAGGGTATCAGCAGACTACATATGCGAAGCGCAGTGTTCTTGGAAGGTACGACGATGGGATACAGCCCTGTCTCGGCCGGAATTGCACGGCTGTAATGCGGAGATAACAATCAGGAAAGTTTCATGACGTGCCTGTTGCCGCGCACGTGGCGCGCCGTTGTCTGCAAGGCTGTACTCCCTAAGGTTTTGACTAAAGCATGAAACCGGATCGTTCCTCATAACGAAATCCCCCGATTGGATTACGGAGTGTTGGACAAACCTTAGCAAGTACGTTTCGCCATGTCTTCCTTAGCCTTAACTTCTAAGGCTAGATGCCTAATGTTACGCTGCGGAAGACGTTATAGTGCATGCTTATAGGCTTATTAATTACTAGTCTACTTAATCTTATCTTTTTTACTTACTTTAAACTAAAACTAAGATATATTTTACTTATCTTTATACTTTTCTTTAAAAATTATTTATAAGCATCTTAATAGCCTCTTTATTATTAGTAGTAGTATTATTAGTAAAAAATTTATTATAAAGTTATTTAAAAACTTTTAGCTTTATAAGTATAAAGTGCTTAATAATATTATTAGTATTATTAAAAATATAAATAGCTATAACTTTATATATAGTAATTACTTATAGCTTAGTAGTATACTTTTAGCTAATAGTAAACTTATACTTAGTAATATAGTTAAAGAACTTTTTTTTAAAGAAGTTAAAAATAATAAATAGTTTATATTTATTAAAGCTAAGTTTTAATAGTATTAAGTAGGCGTAAAGCTTTAATTATACTACTATTTTAAAGTTTTATATATAAGTAAGTAAAAAAGAAATAATATATTTATAAAGTTTTATTTTATTTTTTTAGGTACTAGTAGTATATAACTATAGTATACTTTAGTTATTAAGTTAAGATTTTTCTAAATTTCTATAGTTAAGAAATACTAAAGCTAAGGCTTACTTAGACACGTGATCTAAGGCTGGAGCGAGCCGTCGGTTGCTTGAGAATATGCCCGAAGGAGGAGGAAGTGTAGCGCAGCCCAGGTCTGTGTTGCACCCTTTCTAGCCGATGCCCCCAGTCAACTCCGAAGCTTGATATATGATCTCCTGGGGCTGCTTGTCTCTCATTCACGTCTCATTTAGACGTCTTTCTAAGTCCGCGTTCTGCCAACTCTTTGATTATTCTATCCGTCATCTCCTGCTTGTGTGCCTCTCAGCAAGCGTTGCTACTGGTAGTTTCCGTTTCGAAGGACCCCATTTCTCGAACAAGAACCTCGTTGGCCACTCACTGCCGGGCCACTGCTCCGTCTTGACACCCAGCGACAACAATTCCACTCGCGACAGCTACACTGGTAGCGGGAACGGGTTCAGTATGCCACCCACGAACGTACCGTCGCTGGATCCCGGTAGACAGACTGGACCGACTTCCTATGAGTTGACGAACTTTGGCGGACCTAGTCAACAGCCATCCCTTGCGACTTTGAATTCGCAGTACAGTGCGGAGTCATCGAAGGATCCAAGACACCAGCCATCCTATGCGACTTTGAATTCACTGCGCAGTACACATAAGGAACGCGTGATAGAGGACAAGGACGATGAAGATACAGACGAGAGCAGGCTGGAACCTGATCGATCGAGTAAACCTAATGTGAACGACGCGTCCGAAGTACCGAATGGTGGGCTTTGGGCATGGCTGCAGGTCTTGGGAGCATTTTTTCTGTTGTTCAACTCTTGGGGCGTAAGTGACAGCCACATACAGAGTTCATGTAAGACCTGAACTGACCCTACACCACAGATTATCAATACATTCGGAACATTCCAAACATATTACGAAGCGAATTTGCTCGCCAGCTCGAGTGCTTCAGCCATATCCTGGATCGGGTCTATACAGGCGTTCCTGCTCCTCTTGGTCGGCGCCCTCACTGGTCCCATTTATGACGCAGGCTACTTCCGCGCACTGCTCATCGTGGGAAGCTTCATGCTGGTTTTGGGCCAGATGATGCTCAGTCTATGCCATACGTACTGGCAAGTCCTTCTTGCACAAGCTTTCTGCATCGGTATTGGGACTGGATGTCTGTTTATCCCGAGTGTGGCCATCCTTTCAACCTACTTTTCTACCCGGATCGGAACCGTGATTGGAATTGCCGCAGCTGGCTCATCGCTTGGCGGCGTCATCTATCCTATCGTATTCCACAAACTCATTTCTCAGATCGGATTCGCTTGGACGACGAGGGTGCTCGGCTTCATTGTCCTCGCCACTATGATTGTACCGAATGTTTGCATGCGCGTCCGCGTTCTGCCGGCAGAATCGCGTTCTCTTCTTGACCTGCGCGCTTTCCTGATGCCGTCATACAGTCTCATGGTCGCGGGATTCTTCCTTGGGTTCATGGGCTTATATATGCCGTTCTTCTATGCGCAAACCTACGCTATCCAAGAACACATTACGAGTGAGAGTATGGCATTCTACCTCCTCGCCATCATGAATAGTACGAGTGTCTTTGGACGTATAGTACCGAACTTGGTAAGTTTTTCCGCCACCCTCCAGAAATTACTTTTGTTCGGCGTGGAGTCACTAACCTCTCTCCGCAACAGTTCTCCGACAAACTTGGTCCTTTCAACGTCGTAATCCCTTGCTGCATAATCTCTGGCGTTCTCTGCATATGCTTCATGGGTGCCACCTCCTCCGCCGGCATCATCGTACTCATGGCATTCTACGGTTTCTTCTCCGGATCTTTCGTCTCGCTTCCACCCGCCATCGTGGTTCAGCTGAGTAGTGACGCGCGAGACAAGGTCGGCACAAGGATGGGTCAGGCCTTCGCTGTCGTGGGTGTGGGGCTGCTGATTGGAACGCCGATCGGAGGTGCGATTCAAGAACAAAGTGGTTTTGCTAGCTTGTGGGTGTTCGGAGGGTGTTTGTTATTCGGATGTGTGCTGTTGCTTATTGCTGCTCGGGTGGCATTCAAGGGGCGGAAGATCATGGTCAAAGCATGAAGTAGGAAACGTGAGCACGAAAGAGAACGAACCGTTACGCATGGAAGTCGATGACAGTCTATATCTTACTCAACATCAAGGGTATTTCCCAACTCCAGATAACCCAAACAACAGACATTGGACGATGACGCGCATCACTTCGATTCACACCACGCCTTCAGGTCATTGTTATAGCCCTCCCATCCTTTCTTCGTCTTTTCCGGGAAGCCGAACTTTCGCGCCACCGCGTTGTCACCCATGAGAAAGGACAGCGCGCCGCTGAAGGCCTCTTCTTGAGCGAACTTCGTGCCGCCTGGGATGGTACTACTGGGCTCGAAATTGAAAGAATGCGTGCCTGTGAAGAGAAGTGGTATAGATCCTGTCCACGCAAAAGAGGTAGGTGTGTTATGCTACAAACTCTATTAGACAATGTCGCGTCATAGTCTAGTACAGTTATGACGTACTTCTATTGGAGCATCCATCTTTTGTCCCGATGAGAAGACGACGCGTATCTTGTTCCCGGGTTCGACGGGGCCGAGTGGGGTCAGAGAAGCGAAGAAGCCTCTGTGGTATTTGGGGAGGGATGCGAAGTCGAGAAACTTGCGATCTTGTAAGCATCGCGACAAACAAGCTTTGTATTAGGCCGAGAGAGGCGGTGCTCGTACTTTTGCGCGGACATCTTCCGGTGAGGATGCGATTTCGATGCTTGCTGTGACGGTCATAGCTGCGAGTTGGCAGATGAGATGCGATGATCACTTGGTAAGTTCAAGGGATAGGATTTGTTCCGACGAAGACAAACTTGCACCTTATGTGCCGATGGAAGATGCAGTGACGATATTTATTGCAGATAGCGTGACGCCTTCGTATGAATCCATATCTACAGCTGCTTAGCGGACGAAAGATACCACGATATGCCTATGCCTTTTGCGGCTCAATGCGCGCATACATATCAGTGTGGCTTTACACTGCAAGGGGACCTGGGAGACTCACTGCGCGTTAGCGTTGGAAGGTTGACGGAAGAACGCAAGAAGGGGCGGTGCGGCACGTCTTAGGGGTCGAGGCATCTCGCCCAATGAGCCGCAAGCGGTTTAGCCTAACCCCAGATTAGGCCGATGTCCCCCCATGTCAGCCCATGACCTCCCCACCTGCCTCTTCAGCCACCTCGTCCAATGCACCGCATCCGTCTCATCCATATGCATCTCGCAAAAACCAAGTCTAGATCATGGTCAATGTAGCCGGCCGTTCGAAAGGATGCTCAACCTGCCGCAGGCGCCGTATCAAGTGCGGTAAGCGCCATCGTCGTGCACATTAGACCTCAGGCTGACCCTACTAAAGATGAGACTCGCCCAACATGTCAGAGATGCGAAAAGGCTGGCTTCAAATGCGATGGTCCACAGTCGATCGTCTTTGTGCAAGGCAAAATCGTCAAGTCTAGGAGGTCACAGAAGTTGAAGAGCAAGGCGGCGGACCCGCCTGTAACGACTGTCTGGAAGAGGCAAGAAGTAGAAGAGTCTACCTCGGAATCTCCTGAACACCGCTTCGACCTCCCTGAAATTAGGCCTAAATTCAACGACAAAGAAGTTTGCATATGTTATGCACGCCGCCATCTTCTACCCAACGGTCCCATAGACCTAGGGTTACAGGAGCTTCAGCCCTCAGACATTGTCACGGATAACTACGCCGCAAGAGGAGCAAGCAGCCCATTATTTGTTCAAGCCGCACTCAGCTTTGCAACCCTCTTCTTCGGCGCGCAGCATCACCAGAGCGGGATCCTCGCCGAAGGTTATGCCATACATGGTGTAGCTCTCAAGCGGCTGAATCAGGCTTTGAGCCAGCCAGAACGCCGTATGCATGACGACGTAATCGTCTCCGTCATTCTATTGGCTATGCTTGAACTTTTCATGCCCACTGGACCAAGAAATTGGCTCAAGCACATGCTTGGAATGGAGCAGCTCCTAGCATTACGTGACCCATCATCCCTGGTTCACGCGTCATTTCGGACACTTGAGCTGTACAAAGGTGTGCGGCATATGATACTGATAGCATCATTGAGGAACAGAACGCCATCAATCTTTGCGCGACCACAGTGGAAAGCTGTACTGAGAACAGCGCTCTCGCTGGAAACTCCAGATGAACAAGACTTGCATGACGTGCTCGCAGATTGTTCGGTGCTAATAGCTGCGAGTGACGAGCTCTTCAAGCTTCAGCATGCGTCTGGCTTAAGCTATATTCAACGGCGACAGGAAATGCAATGCAAGGCAGATGGGACCTTAGTCTTTCTTCGAGCGTGGAAACGACGATGGGATAGCAATGAGGAGAACGTCCATATCGAAGAAGAGTGTCTTGATCCGACCAGTACCCAGATTTCGCCACGCATTATATACCGGTTCATGAGCGACTCTGTTGCACGGATGCTGATGTTGTACAACACCGCATTCATCTACACCCTCCGTGTCATGGCGACTTTAGGAAGCAAAACCAACGGCACACAAGACATTCCGAGCGATCACATACAGGGCGGCACAGGCGCGGATGTTGTGACCGAGAGTTCTTACTATCCTGCCATCCATGCAGCAGGGCTCAATATTGCCTGCTGCATCACTGACTATCTGCAACACAAACGTGCGCGAGGAGAAACAGACTTTGTCTCACCCATGGTACAGTGGGCTGTGATCACCGCCGGGCAGGCATTAGGCGGCGAGGAGTCTCCGGATGGCAAATGGATGGTCAGCCTGCTGAAAGGAGACGCTATGTATACGATTGCGAAGAGAGCTTGGGAAGTTTGAAGGTACTCATAGGTAACTGGCAACGTGTAAGTCGAGAAACCGAGAGTTGCGCCGCTTTGTCGCAGCTGGCCCAGCGTTCACTAATATGATGCAGTTCCTGTGCAGTCGAAGTACGAAGTCACTCTCAAAAGGTCTGACCATGGATGAGTTATCGATTCTTCGTCGTCAACACGTCTGAAGCCTTTCTTGGCAGTGCCGTGCCTAGACACTTACAATGCTCCTACGCTGGCAGCCCATATCTCTACCTCCCAACAATCTTCTTCTCGAGATACCGCGCAGGTATGTACACCAGGGCAGTCACAACGAATGTGAACTCATTCGCAACGTCACCCCCATCAGCTCCGATGAGCCCACCTAGCGGGCCGACATACCACGTTTCGACCATACCAAGGATCCACGCGACGATTCCGATGGCGAAGGCGGTGCCAGCAGCAATACCCAGCGGCAGACGACTGGGATCGTTCCATGCATCCAAGTCGTAATTGTCGAAGTTCATACGACGGAAGATGACGTGCTCGCTGCACAGAATGACAAAGTACTGCGTTGTCCAGTAGCCGAGTAGACTAAGAAAGTTCTGCAGGTAGACACTCAGTTGCTCACGGCCGCCAATAGCGAGACCAAGGATGGCGGCGAAACAGACCAAGATCCAGATGAAGCGGGGAACGCGCGCAAATGGACGGGAAAATTGCTGGCAAGAGATTGCGGCGCTGTAAATTGAAATGACGTTTACGTTGATGCCGGAAAGAACCAGGAGCGTAAGGATCAGCTTTGCGAAACCGCGTGGGTAGAGCATGGTTTGGATGAGGAAGCCGAGACCGTCGTTGTCGTACACTTCTTGCCAGTCTGGTCGGTTGTTCATGCCGAATGACACGACGCAGCCGGCCAGCATGCCGATCGAAGTAGGAATCGCGATACCGAAGGTGGTCATAAGGAAGACCTTCCAGCGGGAGACGTTGACCGGGTAATGGACGTAGTAGTCGGATGCCATAGTCTGCCACGATGCAGAACTACCGTAGACGATAGCAATCAAGCTCAAAACCTGTCCACTGAGGTCCGCTCCCTTCAGTTTAGGCGTGTTGCTGTTGTCGGTATACTTGCCCGTCTCGGCAAAGAATATGATGAAGATGATGAAGAAGACGAACCACGCGTAGCGCTCGTAGACCAGAATAGCTCGCAGACCGACGAAGGAGATAAGCGTAGCGACCACGGCCAGAATAACGATACCAACGATCAGCGAGATATGGCCATCCGCTACGGCAGTCAGTGCCAGACCACCCGTGATGCAAGCCACAGACGCCCAGCCAATCTGCACAATAGTGTTAAGAGCAGCAATAACCTTGTTAGGCCACCACCCAAACGCATATCTCGACATGGAAATCTGCCTCAGCCCAGTCGGCGCACCAAAGGTGGCAGCGAAACCAGTCGCTGCGCCACCAAGGATAGACGCGAAGATGGTGATGACGATACTCTGGCGAAGTGCTGCAAAACACGAAACAATCAGTCAAGCTGTTGCAAGTACGCGGGAAACGGTACGTTCTTACTCAAGCCAAACTCATGTCCAAGGAAGCCCGTCGCGAAACAGGACGTGTTCATTGTGCCCGAGGCCCAGAGGAAGAACATGTTGAGTTGGTGGTGCCATGGCACGTCGCCCTTGTCTTCTGGCAGTTTGCGACTGATGGCTTCGGATTCAATGCCTGCAGAGGTAGAGGTACGAAGTAAGTATATGTCTCACATGCACTTCGTACAGTCAGAACTTACCTAGTTTCGCATCTAATCGCTCTTCGAGCCGGCGCAGTTTGGCGAGGATTCCGGTTTCGCGCGGAACGGCTGTCGCAGCGCCGACTACTCTGCCGCTGTCTGTCGAGAGACTGGCTTCGTCCTGGGCTTTTTCCGCTGACAACATCATGGGCAGCGTCGATCGTGACAAAGACTCAGAAAGAAAGGTGACTAGAAAGGGTTGGACAAGACCAACCCAGGGTCAAACAGGGCGAAGCATGGTCGTTCTATAGTAAACTACCCCACCGCGCACACTCGGCTCCCAGCCGCGTCATGAAAAGCCGTTTTGACGCCGATGGCAGGGTGCGAAGAAAAACGATTGCCGTATGCCGCCTAGCCTGTGTGCTTGCGAAGAACTAGTAGCTCCACTCTTATCTTTGACAAGCACTTCTGGGCAAAGCTTAGCCTGTCGGCAATCGTGGATTACTCCCTCGGTAAGGAGCGTTGCGTGTGAGCCCTGCATATGGCTTGATTCTTATCAGGAGTTGGTACGCTGATTAGGTGCGACTTCGGTTCGTGGCTGACTAGCGGGATGATTTCAGGCTTTCGAGCCGTTCACAGAGCGGCTGGATGATTTGCATTCTCGGAGCAGGCCGATGCGTACCTAGGTAAGCACACTATCCTACAGGCCACGTGCGAAGCAGCATTCCATCACGCGACCATTTCGCAGTCCGTGAAACATTATTGCCATTTGCATGAAGCAAGGCAGAGGGCATTCATTTGGCCCTCCAGCAGAAGGAAGCTATCAACTATGCCAGCTCTCCTAGTGTACATACTATACAATGTATTGACCCGTTCAGATCATGGTTGGGCATAAGTCATGCATCGGATGCAAATGTATTCATGGTTCCAGGAACTGTCCGCTACACCGCTTTTGCGCGTGCTGATTGCAAGGTACCGCTCTTTCTGAGCAAGAAACCGGCGGCCTTGCTGGTTAAGGGGGTGACAGTTCCACGCTCGGGTTGTGCCTTCTTTGCTCCCCTCGATTGCTTCTGCTTCATCTGTTCAAGCCTAGCCGGTATACCTGAACCCAGACCACGCTCCCATAGAGCATAGCTGATGACCTTGTCTTGACCAGTCTTGCTGCGCTTCTCAACCTTGGTAGGCTTGACGCGACGCAATTCGACGTTGCCCAGATTAATCAAATCGCCCAGGTCGGCCCTCCTCTTGGCGTCGGCATCAGATGTGGCCTGCTGCTTCGCTCGCTGACGTGCCTTCTGCCCTTCTACATGCATAGCGCTGAAGAGACTGGTAGGCTGGGGTTTGGCGGCCTCTAATAGATGATTGTATAGATCGCCTAGGGTGTTCGCGGAAGAGAGGTGTGGATCGGAGATGCGGCAGCCGGTAAGTTGGTAAAGGCGTTTGTAAAGCTACATAAGTCAGCAAAGGTAAAATAAAAAGGGTCGATACACGTACAGCGAACTTGACGTTGATGTCAGTGACGGGAACGTGCCGCCATTTCGTCTCTTCAGGCTTGATAGCAGACGAATCTCTGCTGCTCTGCTGAACTGAGGTTTTTAGAGCCGCAAAGTCAGCCGCCAAACGCTTCGCTCTCTCTTCGAGGATAGCATGTCGCGACTCGCTCGCTGCAGCTGGAGCGATTTGGTTAACGGGCTCCGGGTCGGCTGCATGGTCAACAAGCTCGGTTTGGGGTACATCTTGAGCAACTTGAGGTGGCGTAGTTTCTTGAACGACCACTTCCTCAACAATTGCCTCCTTGACGGGCGCTTCAACTGGCTTGGCGCGAGGGACGGGGCGGTTCGACATGAAGTCAAACGGCTTGTTCTCGCCATCCATCTTGACCACTGCTGCTTTCTTGTGTGCTGGTGTGTCGGGGTCCATGGTCTGTACTTGCTCCTGTGCAAGGCCGGCATCCTCAAGTTCCTCAACGACCTCTTCAACGAGCAGCTCGTCCGATACCTCTGGCTCAGCCTCCCAAGCGGGTGCCGTTTGCATCGTCTCCAAGAGATCATCCAAGCTCTTGTGCTGGGGGAAGGCAAGAGCAAGCTCACCGCTTTCTGTCTTGACTAACTTGATGTCCTTGACCCAGCGTGGCCGATCGTAAACACCTCGGTTGGCAAACTTGGATAGGTCCATATCTAAACCAGCCTGCTTCAGGGCATAAATCTCGGCGACAGCTTGTGTGAAACTGGCACGCAAATCGGTAATCCGGGTAGCTTTGGCGTGGAGGCCAAAGTTGTAGTCGGTATATGGGCGCTTGGTCTTCTCGTGTACAGTTTGCGCCATAAGCAGGTTCTCGTCCTTCAAAGTGTACGGAGTGCCCGTGAGCTCTTCGATCTCATTGGCCATGTCCAGTGTCAGTGGCGTGTACGTCCGTAGCGTGAGTTTCTCGAATTCCTTAGCCAGGTCCTTTTCGACCTTTTCCTGCAGCCATTCCTCGCCACCGACCCGATGTAGGCCGCGTAGATACTTCGCAGGCTTGTATTGGGGGAATCTTGAGGCTTCCTCGTCAAGGACCTCTTCGTATTCGCCCTGGTCTTCAGGCGCTATGCGGACCGGTGATGTGGGATCATAAGGGTCGACGTGTGCACCAATAGGCTCCGAGTCGCCAAGAAGACGCTTCTGCCATCTTCGCACGAACTGCTGGTGCTTTCTCTTGTCCTGTTTGCCCGGTAGCAGGAAGGCTTGGGGTGCGGTTGTGGAGAAGGCGGCGGATGGGGTGCGGAGATGGGTGCAGGGCGACGGGGCGGGGCGGCAGGGCAATGGCGAGACTCGTTGCCGTATGCAAGCGGAGAGGGGATGTGAGGGATCAATTGCCCGCGAGGGGCGCGGTATTCGGCGCATTGGGTTCGAGATGCGGGTGATGCACATCTGCTGGAAATTCCTTCGACATGTCGACGAGCACGCCAAGCCGCCGGACATGAGCCAATCAGCGCCCTAGCAGCCCCGAGCACTGGAGAAGCCCATGGTTTTGGAGAACATGCGTCGTCTGATCTCTGCCTGCACTTTGATTTTTTATCTAGACATGTTGGCATCAAGATACTGTCATGTTCAAGTGTCTATTATGTATATCACGAGAACTTCTTTACTAGCCACGTAGAGCCTCTCTCGTCATAGTCGGCTTTGGACACGAGCAACTCCTTCAACAAGTCGGGTTGGCTAGCGACGTTTGCTCCTCCTAGCCATGTGTGCTTGATCGGGTCATCTGCCCGCGCCACATTCAGCGTGTACTCGGCTGGTACCAGAGCCCTCAGCTCTGTCTGCATTCGTTCCATGAAGCCGGCAATCAACGAGTTCCCGCCTACCACTACAACATTCGCCAACAGGCCGATTCTTAGAGCTTCTGGCAGTGTGCTCAGCGACTCCATGACGGCGCCAGGTATTCCAGCTTCCTGGATGCCAATATCGGAAGGGTTGAAGAGGAGCTCGGGCACGGCGAAGCGCTCATTGCCTAGAGGCAGCAGATCTTCTCTCGGTCCTTGCAGCGGCTGTAGCCCTCTGCGCATGCGTGATTTTGCAGGGTCGTGGGGTCGCGCATGCCCGTGTATAGCATTCTCGTAGTCCGGCAGCACATAGTCGACCACTATGCTCGAATCCAGCTCTCGTTTATCTCCCAGCCGTCCTTTCCAAGTGCGCTCCAGATCTTTGGCGAATTGCTGCGATGATGGCACGACGTACGAGACTGCTTCTTTGATCTCGTTGAGCAGGTATGTCTCCTCCATCATGTTGTAGTGCCGCAGCGAGGAGAGCTCTTTCAGGTAGTTTGTGAGCAGCTTCCCACCGACTGTGAGCCGCCGCACAGCCGATTGTATGAGCTTGCCATTGTAGAGAGGGAGGACGGTCGTGTCTGAGTACGATGTGTCGATGATGAGGAGGCATTCTTGCGGTAGCGATGCCAACGAGGACGCGATGGGAGGGTTGTAGGCATTGAGTGTCGCGCCAACGCATCGGTAGTAGGCCGCGAACTCGAACTGCTCGAAGATGATCTCGTCGCAGTTCTTCTGCAGCTCTTTCGGGCAGTTTGGCTTCTCTGTCAAGACCAGATTTGTGTCTTTCGGGTCACACTGCGTACTGTCAGTTCTCACACCCTTCACGAGCTCGCGACTGTGCGTACCCACCCTCAGCCCCTCCCCCACGGCGTCGCCCATGAACTCATGCTCCCATATCGCCTTCTCCGCCTCCCAGTTGACAATGAAGCCCTTTTCCACTGGACGGCGAAACGCCAGTTCTCCAAAGTCTTTACACGAATCGAGCTCGGCGCCGACGTAGGTGCACTTGTCGCGTGTGCTGCGCGCGATGCAGTTGGGAATGACACTGCAGTCGTCGTAGGTAGGCTCCGAGGCTGGCGAGACTAGACCGGCTTTGATCGAATATGCGCCATTGTCCAGGACGAGCGTCTTGTTGGGCGCTGCAGCCGCCGACTTCTTAGACCCTTTGGGTGCCATCGTTGGTGTTTGTTGGTTTGCGCTGACGGAGCGATTCGCGACGCCCGAATTCCGACGCCTGTTCACGTGCGGCCCACCTGACCCTTGACCATTGACATGCCGCCATCAACTTCTTTTCCCAACCCCGATGATAGGTACACTGTGCCCGGGACGGCAAGACCTGACAAGCCCGTCATGACAGATGCAGAATGGCTGGTCCAGCCACCAGCACATGACTACCGTTGTGGGAGTGATCCGACCAATATAAGCAGGTTGGAAGTGCGGAGTATGCATGCCCCGCGATGCACCCCTATCACCGTCCTGACATCCTTTATGCTTCTCCCACTGTGGCATTTCAGAGGCACCAGTGCTATCGCTCGCTTTCTTTAGGCCCTGAGGCTGGAATCCAGCTAGTCTATGACGTCAACCTCTCTTTGGCAACGAGGCACACGAGCCCACGAACACCATTCAAACAATCTTCGAATCTAGAGCCCTGAAATCCATATTACTTTACAATGGACGACTGGCAGGACGCCGCCTTCTCGACGCGGCACATGCACAACCGCACTGGCCGCAGTGGAAAATCCAAACACACGAGCGCATTCGACGTTCACAAGACATTCGCAAGCTATTCTGTCAAATGTCCGGCATGGCAAAAGGCCCTGGGCGCAACTGGGGATACGCAGCCAGAACAGGATGCATCGCTGGAGCTGTATCGCTTGACCGAAGCCGGCGAGGGTGTCGTGGGCCAATTGTCTTTGCCGGGCTTGTTACAAGCCTCAGTCATCTTAGCTGGCAGTCGTGACAGTCTTCGGCGAACGATCGCAGAGATAGAACCAGATGAATCAAACGAAGAGGAAGATGAGGAAGAGGACGAAGAAGAGAGCGAAAACACGGAGCCGGAGTCTCCCGAGAGGACTCGCTTCGAAACATTCGAAAAGAACAGCTTCCGTTCACCAAAGTTCTGGTTGCGATGGAGCGGCAGCCCTACAGACTCCAGCCACAATGCCTCCAAGGCACCCGAACATAACGAGACAGATTTGGGGTACATTGTCTTCTCTGGCAACGATTGTCGCAAGTTCAAGGGCACCATCAATTGCACAAGTCTGAAGTGGAAGAATGTAGCAATCACTGGTCACAAGCTCGTGGCACGATCATCATCCGACGCACAAGTCACTTGGGGAAAAGCTGGAGTGTTGGTTTAGAAGGCATATTCTGAACCATAGCTAGCGACTGCGTTATCCACCAAATATCAGCAAACTTATCGCGAAGGTGGTCGCGAAACCGAGTGAGCGAGAAGCGCATCGTAGCCGTACTACCTCCGTTTGCAGCACGCAACATCAGCAACCGCTAATCGTTCCTATGTCGGATCAGTACAGTATTCCCGCAGAGAATTGACCACGGGTTGAGCGCACCAGGCCAATCCATATACGCCAACGATACCCATCGGCCATTACCAACACCTCCAGAGACCTTGGCCCAGCGCCTTCACTCATGTCAGCATAAAAGTTCTTCCCATGTCACGTCATGACTTACTTGTCTCCATTCACCTCAGTAGTACCAGACGTGGTGTAGCAGCTTAATTTGATTTTGGTACCCTTGGGATATTGACCCGGAGCCGAGCAGGTCGTCTTCGGGCACGTTCGATAGCGCAGCCCGTCGACGGCGACAGTTGCGTCAATGACGGCGCGCTTGTCCATCTCGGCCGCAGGAGCGGCCAAAGCGACCGATGAGAGAAGAGCGATAACAACGGCTGTGAGCTTCATGATGTGCTGATTTCGATCGTTGGCAGGAGAATATGCGAACAAGATTGGATTGATCGAAGGAAGGACATAGACGACTGCGAACGGCTCTTTATAGCCCAAATTGCGATCTCCCCCCCTCTTTCATATTTGCAGGTGCTCGCATTCGTCGTGTCATCCCAGTCGCACACTGCAAGAACTATTATGGGGTCCGCATCTCTTCCCTCCCTTTCTCTATTTCTGTAGTCCGCAATAGATGCAGATTCGACACATTCGTCCAATAGATATGTCCCTTGCCGGTTTCATCCTCGCGTTGCTCGCATAGCCTTCCATACTCAGGCGGTACGCGTTGCCTCTTGTTGCACGAGGGTTCAGCTTTAATTTGGTTCCCCGTATTTATCCATTTGGCCCCGAACACAACTTCTACGTGCCAGGACGCACTCCAACTCATCCAGACGATGTATTTATAGTCTTCTTTCTACATCGTTATCCTCTTACATAGTAAGTCCTCACGAGCCCTAAGTGTAGACATCACTGATGACATGACCCCAGCCAGCCATATGACTTCCTTAAATTCCTCCAGCGATCCGTCCTCATCTCAGTCCATCATGCAAACCAAAGACATGCGACACGTTGTGGGAATATGAGACTTCATTCACCCAGTAGCCTAGCCCAAAATCGCACTACTCAACCTTACCAAGCCATCCCTAGCTAGCTAACTTGACGCCCTTTTCTAGACCACTTGATTAAGGCGCACTGGGATGTGACATCCAAACAGACTTTCCAATAACAGAATGACACCGGAGATGACTTGTAGGCCGTGGGGACAACGTTGCGTCATGGTAAACTCAAAGCTACTAGTGTTGGACATAGCTAACTCAGGTCCCTTTTGCCTGTCCGCGCAAAGCCATTCAGTAGGTCCTTTGGAGCAGAAGATTGGTCATGCGATCTCTTCAATGCGGTATCGACAGGTTTGATAATTGTCTATCAATCTGAAAGGGCGTCAAGACCCACACTTCCGTTTGTTTGTTGTGCTGCCTAGTCACGTGCATGACTCAGCCTGGACCACCTGCAGCAACTGACAACTCGAATGCGCGCTATAACCTCTGTTTCTTTCCTCTTAACGTCTCTTGTCATTCTCTTGACGGAACCGAACCTCGCGACCGCAACCTTGCAGCACCTCGTCGTCATGGCGCAGTACCAAGCTAACACCGTTCAGTCACGCTCACTGCGACGTCGACTCCTCAAGGACATCGCGGAGATCGAACAAGATCCATATCCCAACGTCCGAATTCACTTCCAGGACAATGATATCACAAGAGCGTGTCTTGTTCTTACTCCGGAAGGACAGAAGCCGCTCCACCTCAAGATCCGCTTCACCGGCCAATATCCGCTGGTGGCGCCCGACGTCACGATCCAAAGCGCAATCAACCACCCAAATGTCTTCAGCGACTATGTTTGCGCCACCATGCTGAACACCGATGAAGGCTGGACGCCAGCGTACACCCTCAAGGGTATCGCTATCCAGCTGCTGAGCTTCTTCTCCAGTGATTCGCTAGAGCAAGACCATGGTAATGGCACTGTCGATCTGGCTTGGTATCGGCAGCATGAGGCTCAAACATTGGGAGAAGATCACTTCAAATGCTCTCTGTGTGGATTTGGAGAAGACTCGTCACCAGTACCCGCTGGGGAGATGGAGGTCGACTCACCCGCACCAGTCGTTGTCGCCTCAGCCCCGAGCCAGCGTCCGGGAGGCCCCTCGGGGTTGTTTAGACTACCAGATGAGATTCTTCTCGAGATCCTCAGCAACTCCAAGACTGTTGACATTTTGGCTTTCGCCGACGCCATTCCTTTCATCAAGAATACGATGAACTCGTACGACTTCATCCGCATTCGCGAGCTGCAATGCTTTTGTCTCAAAGAATCATTCCTCGACGCCAAGCTTGGTATTGGTATCGCCGTGACAGGCGGTAACCGGCCGGTCTTCCGAACAGAGTTTGATCTGTTGAGTCACGAGGCGTTCTACAAGCACCACATCCGACGCAGCGTTCAGGGTGTTAAGTTCGATATCTGGCTACCTCTACCCCTGAGCCGACGCCACTGGAATCAAGTTAGAGATCATGTGCTGGAGAGCACGCTGGATATCCATAGGACTGCGAACATCACGAACCCTGGAGCTTGCTATGTGGATATCCTGTATCATACTATGAACACCGTTGTCGTTCAGTTCTCATCAGATGCGGAGAGCTACAGCGGCCCTGACGCACGCAGCACCTTGAGTCACGCGTCAGAGAAGGCCGTCGACGCGTATTTCGGTCTCTTCCACCTACTGCTATGCCTGGCGATCGAGAACTCTCACATCACTGACAGTGCCAACAACACGATCAGACGCTTCATGGCCGGTCCGCGCAACAAGGCAAACTTCCCCGATCTCGGTCACGTTCTCATAGCAGCTCTCATCTGCGACGACGGACTTACCGAAGACCTGACGTATGAGATCATCGAAGAAGCCATCATTCGCAACGTCGTCTGGATGCTTGATGAGAAGGGCGCTGGTATGGCCGAGCTCGCATACCTGGAACCCTCCAAGATCTCCGAATACCGTACCAGCAAGACATACGCTGCCTCTCCCACCTCATACCGCCTCATGATGTTCCTGGAGATGTTCAGCGCAGCAGCCCGTCCGCCCGGTAAGACCCTGGTTGAGCTTCGCGACTCGTTTGACGCCCATGGGGCTCCTCCGCCGGGTACCTCAACGCGCATGGCCGAGGACATTCGCGAGATCCAGCAGTTCGACGCCTTTCCGCAGTTCTTGGCCAAGATGGGTCTCAAGGATTTGCCTTCTCAGCCTCAGTTCACTTCGTTTCTTCGACGCACCATAACCGACAGTGTCACCGCTGGCTACTCAATCATGCCCCTGAGCCAGAGCCGACTTTACCTCTTGCGACAAGAGGAGGAACGCTACGTGGAGAAGTCGGAAGATTTGCATGTCTCGCGGGATGATCACTGGTGGTACGAGAACAACAGTTTCAGAAACCCGTCTTTCTTCCCAAATCGCGGCGGAAGAGGTGGTGGTAGATGGGATCGGGGCACGCGTGGTGGCAGGGGCCGTCGGTACTAGGTAGATGCTTTTGTGGACTCTCTTGGCTTCCAAGATTGTAAAGTGCGAGAATCTTTGCGCAAGGGCTCGGCAGCTTGACGCTCGATGTAGATAGTACCTTGCAGTACGATAGCTCATTTCAGCTCTTACTGTCCGTAGAATCAGCATTTCATCAACATCTCCCTGCTTCCTCGTGACGTCGCCTCTTACGAACTAGTTCAGAAGACGGGTAAACGGCCTGACTAGCATTATGTAGCATCTAGACTTCAGCCAAGTAGTCGAATGTGGGGAAAGGCGCAACAACGTCATGTCGCATGCTGTACCACAAGGCAGGTATTGGAGAGCACCGCACCTTAAGTTCTGGTCACCTCTTCCTCCTCTCCGACATCC
Organism: Alternaria ethzedia; assembly: GCF_023757985.1. NCBI lineage: Eukaryota > Fungi > Ascomycota > Dothideomycetes > Pleosporales > Pleosporaceae > Alternaria > Alternaria ethzedia. The sequence continues at coordinate 486,640 of NW_026056205.1, read as the reverse complement.
CTACAGAGTCAGCCTTCATAACGACTCCATCCTTGCCTTAGCTTCTCTTCACATTTCACATCATGTCAGGTATGCTTTGATTGACGAGTGATCTATGCTCCAGTAGCTCACAGCGTTCAGACCAGCTCGACGACAAGTTCATGAACTCCGGCGGCGGTGGTAGCGCACCACCTCCCAAAGCATCGGGCGACAAGGGCGATTCATCAAAGAAGGATGGGGACAAGAAAGACGGCGGCAAGGGCGAGGAGAAGAAGGGCTGAGAGGCATCGGGGATGAGGTGGCTGGTAGCGGGGTTGGAGTTCGTCGATCAGGGACGCCTCGGTTGACGCGTCGGAACGCGCGACGGGATGCGCAATCCTAAACACGTAGTCACGAACAATCGAACAGCTTGGTTCAGGACGGCTATTGAACGTTGATGTCAAGTGTGTCGCAGATGCAGGATGCATGACGCTCGGTGATGACTTCCGAGTCGTCATCTTGACGTTGACGCAACCCGACGTTCTCATGACGTCTACGCGCTGTTCAAAAGAACATCAGTACGCCCAAAGCTCCTGCTGAAAGCCCATGATACCATAACCCCACAGCATCAGCCCCAGCCAAATCACCATGCCGAGTACGTCTCCCGCACCTTCCACGTCATTCCTCTTCACTAACACCATACCCTCAAGACCAGGTCAACGACCCCTCAAAGACCAGCGAAGACACCTTCGGCGTGCAAAAATCTGCCAAAACACCCCAGAAGGCCGCACAGGATCAGGAAGACTACGAGGCGCAGAAAGAACATTCGAACAGTGGCAGCAACACGCACTCGGGGACAGGTATGGAGTACGTTGATCGGAAGAACATCAAAGGAGATGAGAAGCAGAGGAGAGAGGGGAACTGAGTGGCGTGTCATTACATGATTTAAATCGAATCCAAATTTGTGCCCACGTTTTGACTAGGCTCGCATCCAACTTGATGCCTTTCTCGCAGACTCTTCAAAACCAACCAAAGGGCTCCCATTGGGCAACAGCTGCCGGCATCGGGATGCCGATGAACCCAATCAACATGATCAAGAGCGAGAGGATCATCTTAATAGCGCCGAATATAAGAAGGAAGGCCAACTTGGCAGCGGCAAGGGAAAGGATAAGGAGAACGATCCCAAAGAGCAATATGGCAAGGCCCTGCAAGATTGTTCCCACCACCTGCAATAAAGCCTGAATGTCGAGTTGTGAAGTTAGCAAGTGCATTATACACACGGTGAACCGGATCATTACGTACCCAAGATCGGCGGTAGAGAAGTTGTCGCATCTCTACACAAGAAGTCGTGGTGGTGGACTTTCTTGTATGAGTTGCGCTGTTAGATTCGAGCCCCTTTTCCGCGGCGCTGATATCGGCCAGGCTATCTTTTTCGTCTTGGCTAACAGTATGAGACATCGTTGCGATATTGCTTTGGGGAGTTTTAGTGCAATGTGTTGGGATGGATGAGGTGCTGAACGCATTCGGCAGGGCACAGCAGGGCTTTTAAGGTGGGCAGTGATGTCCGGGTCGCGAGACACGCGACCGTGGAGCCCCAGGAGGAGGTACTTTGGTTCTGCCCATGATTAGCAACACTCGCGCAGAGCGAGTAGTGGGCCACCCGAAATCCCCATGATCAACAGAGACTCGCAATACTGACAAGACAATAGGCGTCTCGGCGGAATCTTGTTCACACGTGCTGTTGCTTTGAACGGCTCTAAAGATATTGCAGACCTAATGTCATGAATTGTGTGGGCCTACAAATACGTACCTGGTATACAGTATCAGTCCGACGATGGAAGAGAAGCACTTAGTCTGCAAGTGCCCTGACTCAACGTCACTTCTGAGAAAAAACATGAAAAAGCTCGATATGCTTAGGCCATCCAGTCCATATGTCGACACGGCATCTAGGATTGGAACAAACGACTGGCATCCATCTATATAGTTACAGTCTTGCCCACATGTCCACAATACAATTCTCAATTTGGTACGAGTCACTCCTGAATACCCACATTATTTTACCATTAGCCTCCCGGGGACAGAACGCTCAATCAAATCCCTTCCAACCACACTTGAAATGACGCTGCCATCCAGTGTACCCTTTATACATAGGTTGCCAATCTGCCGCGTTGAGATCCTGGCACCACATGTCTTTGGAAACCAGAGGAGCATTCTTCTTGTTATCCTTACAAGCTTGCTCGCAAGTCTGCAGCCTCCATGGGTCACTTTCGATGCGATTTTCGGTTGTCATGTAAGGCCTGCATGGGATGCCCGGCATGGAATCGCAGCCGGTGACCTTCTTGCGGATCTCAAAATTGACTTTGGCCATATCACCATTGTGTGCTAGGAAAGGTTAGCGCGTGTCTAATAAGGCGATAAAAGAGTTCACTTACGTTCATATACGGTCACGTCAACTCCAAAAGGCATTGAATCACCGTACGGACGATTAACGCTCTGGATGTAGTCGGTGATTTTCGAGTCCTTGTTGTAACCGCGTACATTGTGGAAACCCGCGTGGAAGCCATTGGGATCGTACAAGTCCCATCCTAATTCCGCGTAGTCGTCGTACAAGAATTGCTGAAATTCCACTGTCCAGTGGCCGTTCCTGTCCATAGGTGTATGGCTAGGAGCTGGTGCTGCCGAAGTGGTGGACGACGAAGAACTGGTGGACGACGAGGACCTGCTAGACGACGAGGAACTAATAGACGATACCTTGGAAGAGCTTTTTGAGGTTGATGAACCCATGCTAGAGTACGTCCACGTGTTTGATGGCTCATCGGGATTGTTGTTTCCCTCATCATCATCCAAAGAGAGCGGTGCTCGGGTACATGCTGGGGCGTCGGAAGTTAGCGTGCCGGTAGTAGTCAGCGTTGTCGTGGTGTCGTAGCCTTTAGCCGGCTCGCAGATGGTCCTCGTGGCATCGATCAGCGGCAGACATACAGATGTAACCATCGTGGATGATGTACCACCGCCGAAGAAGCTATAGCTAGAAGGCATGGACGAAACGTCAAAACCCTCCGTGCACATGACGAAGCGATCAGTGATGGTGGTCCGCATGTTGTCGTCGCAATCTTCTGGGTCTGGTTGGTCCGCCGGTTTAGTTGGCGCAGGGCCAGGCTTCGGCCCACAACCGCCCGGAACGGTACAACCTGGGAGGCTACAAAGTTCTGGCGGGCATGGATCACACCCTGTTGGACCTGGACAGTATCCGTCGGCGCCTATGATACCCGTAGGCCGCGGGCCGGTATGACAACCGAAGAAGATGCACGGGTCACAGCCGAAGATACCACATGGAATGGTGAGCGAAATGGGCGGAACGACATCTTCAGGGCAGCCAGGCCCGAACCCTAGTCCCGCCCACCCGCATCCACACCCGAAAAGCTTACATTTAGGGTTCGTAGGTTTTGGAAACGATGTCGGCTTTGGCTTTGGCGGCTTGACTGATGGATCGTCATTGTCGCTATCGCTAGGACTGTCGCTGTCATGATCCTTGTCACATTTGTGTGGGACACAAAGGCAGAAAGGCCGCTTGAAGAGCAAGAATGATGCGAGTCTCTGTGTGACGCATGCAGCGATACAGTTCTCCTCTTTGCACTCGGGGTCGCTGTCTGTAACAGAGTCTGGATCGCCTGGGTGACCATCCTTACCACCGTCGTCATCCGGGCCAAACCACCATAGATGACACCACTTGTAATTAGCTGGCTCAAGACATTCGTGCGGTGGTTCTTCATCGGGAGGGCGAGGGAACACATAGCCCACACAATACTTTAGGCACCACTCGAGGGAACGACACAATTCGGGACAGCCTACGCCTGTAGGCATCGGGCTGGGAGGTATAGTGCTGCTCCCAATCACGATCGGAGCAGAAATGGAGCCACTTGCGGTGCTGCTTCCCGAGACACCAGGAGGGACGATGATGGAGCCGCTTGGGGTGCTGCTTCCACTCGGAGGGATAATGGTGATGCCATTCGAGGTGCTGCTTCCCGAGACACCAGGAGGGACGATAATGGAGCCACTTGGGGTGCTGCTTCCCGAGACACCAGGAGGGATGATGATGGAGCCACTTGGGGTGCTGCTTCCCGAGACACCAGGAGGGACGATGATGGAGCCGCTTGGGGTGCTGCTTCCACTAGGAGGGATGATGGTGATGCCATTCGAGGTGCTGCTACCAGGAATTCCAGTGGGGATGACGATGGAACCACTCGAGGTAGTGCTTCCCGTGAAACCAGGAGGGATGATGATGATGCCATTCGAGGTGCTGATACCAGGAATTCCAGTGGGGATGACGATGGAGCCACCCGAGGTAGTGCTTGCCGTGAAACCAGGAGGGATGATGATGATGCCAGTAGAGGTGCTGCTACCAGAAATCCCAGTAGGGATGATGATGATGCCTTCTACAGTAGTGCTGCCTTGGACTGAAGTCAATCGAGTGCTCGGGATTGCGCTTCCAGACGATTGTGCAGCCGAACTGCCTTGAGCACTTGACTGAGCCACAGAAGATGAGCCAGAAGGCGCGACGAGTGATCCAGACGCGGACACAGAGGTACTAGGTGATGCCGATGACCATGCAGTCGAAGTGCTACCGGCTTGGCTGCTCGATATACTCGTGGGCGCTACAGATCCCGCGGAAGAACTCCACGCTCCAGAAGATGGGGCGGCTGATGATCCAACCACTGAGCTTGTCGGGGCGCGGGAAGATGGTGCAGTAGAGCTTCCTTGAATCGAGGATGCAGTGGGGGGCGGCACAACGACACTTGAGCCAGCTTGAGAGGATACTTGACTGCTCCAAGCTGCGGTGGACGACGGGACAGAAGACGGCACGGAGGATGCCCACTGAGAAGACGAGGATGCAGCTTGAGAAGACGAAGACGCAGCTTGAGAGGACTGTTGACTGCTCCAAGCTGCGGAAGAGGACGGGGCAGGAGGCGGCACCGAGGACGCCCATTGAGAAGACGAAGTTTGGCTGCTCCACACAGTAGAGGATGGCGGAACAGGTCCTTGCACTGATGATGGAGGCGCGGAGGCTTGCACCGAGGATGCCGACTGAGATGATGCAGCTTGAGACGAGGGCTGACTGCTCCATACCACTGAGGATGGAGTTGCGGAGCCCTGTACTGAAGACACGATCGATGGGGGTGGGACAGCGACTGCAGAGGACGGGCTCGCAGAGCCTTGCACCGAAGACACAATGGACGGTGGCGGGACAGCGACTACAGAGGACGGGCTCGCAGAGCCTTGCACCGAAGACACAATGGACGGTGGCGGGACAGCGACTACAGAGGATGCGGAAGGTCGAGGTGAGCCTTGTATCGAAGACACAATTGTAGGCGGTGGTATAGCGACCACGGAAGACGGAGGCGGGCGGGGAGAGCCTTGCACCGAAGACACGATGGATGGAGGCGGGACAGCAACCACGCTGGAGGCGACCGGGGGATAGTGGACGCTGGTCGGTGGAACGACGGTACCTTGTACAGATGTCGTGACCGAGATCGGGTCGGTAGGAATTCCGTATTGTCGGGGAATTAAGATGGACGAGGGATCCGCCGCACCCTGGATTCCAGCCTGTCCGCTGCCGACCGTAGAAGCGGCCGTAGAGGATGGAGAGCTGCCGGCGTAGCCACCGGTAGCGGCCAGCCCTAGAAGAGTGAAGACGGAAAAGCGCATCGTCGGAAGCTGCAGTCGTCGTCCGCAATTGCTTCGATTTTGAAGAAGGCGAAAGAGGGTTGAGGAAGCGAGTGGAAGGCGCGGTAGAGGGGAAGCTGTACGAGGCCGGTGAGCGCGAGCTGATATACAACGGAAGAGCTAAGCACAAGCGCTAGTCGGGTGGTGAGGGTCTCGAGATTAGGGTCCGTGAGGAAGGCGCGACAGGGTGAGGGGCAAGTCCGCGTAGGCAACGGCGTGGCCAGCATGCTAAGTGAAAGAGTGTGCGGCCGCACACCGCTCGGCCTGGCAGAGGTGTCTAATGAATTGGAGCGCAAATATCTCTATCCTTGTCACCAAGAGCAGATCGTGGCAAGAGCTTCGAGGTCATTCCTCTGAGCTTGTAGTCATTGAACCCAGTCCGTATCATCACTGCTCTTGCTCCTGGAAGTGACATCACGTTGTACTCTTAGCAGAATTGTTGTGTCCACTTCTCTTCCTGGTCCTTGTACTTCCACATCAGTTGTACGTATATACCGGGTTTCAAACTCACGTAAGAGCTGTTGACGATCTAGCTGCAAGTAGACACCCATCGGTCTGGGTAGGTATGCTAGTGGGACTCGATTCACTCGGAGATTCGAGGTTAATACGCTGCGACTCACATTGATGATTCTAGCAAGCATGAGACGCGTATTCCAAGCATTCTCGTTATCGAAACAGACCGGTCTGAATAGTTGCGACGCAACTGACTGCCACTCAATGGACTGACGTTGCAAGCGTATGCAACATCGTGAAGAGCGAGGACAGCGTCAGAGGGTAAGTTGTTGGAGATTGTGAGATGAAATGTGAACGACTATGACGAGATCATATCCAATGTCTACGTGGAAGCTGAACTCGAAAGGGACTGAAGTCTAGTTGCAGCACACGGGCGAACGTGGATGTTTTCCGAAGCAAACGGATGCGACGCTGCAACCAGTATAGGTCTGAAAAAGATGAGAAAATAGCTTGGGCGGTAGGCAGAGCGCTGATTGAGAGATGAGGATAAGTTGCGTTGATGACCGCACGTTTGCTGGTGACAACGGCAATGATGAGATGGATGAGGAGACGAGCCACGCGAAGAGCGTACCTAGAGACGCGACCGCGATGCCCCACTTTCCGTAACGCGCTAGACACGCGTCAGGCGCCCCGCCGTCCCCGGGGCCTGCGTTCTTCGTCGAGATGGCGGCTATCACGTCATCCATGATACAGCACGTCGAGATGCTACCACACTGTACATCTGCATTGAACTTATTACCTTGAATTCCTTCCGGCCAGACTCCACACTAGAAACGCGCGCCAGCACCTATCCCCGCCTGATGCTACGGCGCATGCGCTCCACGATCATCCGTCCTCCGCGTCCCTCACGTTCTACACGTCTCGTCGATTCGCTACCTATACAAGCCGTAATATTAGTCCGCGATACGCTCGACTCGGCATCATATCAGTCCACTATATAGCCCAGTCCGCAGGAATATCCCTGAGAGATGCAGTCATGGGAAAGACTAGGCTAGAGGCAGCAGTGTGCTTGAGAACGTCGCGCTACATCCTGTCTATCATAAAGCTTGTGGACCTGCATTGCTATTTTCATACAGAAAGCAGTTGTGCATGAGCCCGGGTACACGCCCACGCCTGGGTCTTGCACCACCTGCAAAGCCTTTGCTCTAGCCCTATGAAGATGCGTTTGGGTAGCCGGACATGGAATAGCCACCGCGAACATTTGTTGGATCGACGACGTTGAAGACTCATGGGTTCCGATGAGCCTCTGAATAGAATTCGACATACCTCATTTTTCTTGCTCAATCGTCGACAGAACCTTCTCCGTGGCATGAGTACCGGGGAGATGACTGGCTGACTGAGGTACGAAACAACCAGTGATTTGGGGTTCTGTAGTTCTCAGAAAGATTGTTTCGTATGGCTTTCGATATCATGGCTTTCCGGTATATGGCATTTTCATGTCCGAATGCTTCGCGGCTACATTCTCACATCCCGAGGTCACCTTGACCGCATTTAGCAGATTGAAACCAATGTCAATCATACATATAGCGTGTTATGTGGCCCTGGACCAGAGGCTGGGTAGCTTAGGAAAACGTCTTTACGCATCACACAACCCGTGGCCAAGCATGCTTCATCAGTGGTTGCACTTTCCTTTCCAAGACCTTCGTCATAGAAGACACGCGCGCAAATTGGGATGTGGAACAATCGCTCCTTCACCTACGAAGTCACTGTGGCAGCCTCCAATAGCCGCTAGTCTTGCGCCTTGCCTCTTGTATCACGCTGTTCGTCTTGCTGACGTTCCTTGTATCTGTTGCTTCGTTCAGTTTCCCTGGCAGCGATCAGCGACATGACCTTCGTCACCGCCCTTGTCGTCGGGGTTGCCATACACACAGTTGTCGGCAGTATCAAGACTCCGCTGGCCTCCGCACCCATCTCAGACCGTAACATCACCCGCATATCTTCAAATTCGACCAGCCGTGAACCCAACGGACTACACCCCACGGTGGCCTTCTGGGACGATGATTATGCCGCGGAGGAGGATTGGAACAAGAATGCAGCCAAAGGAGGCGCCCTGATTTGTGGTCTCGAAGGCTCTGATCAGACCGCAGGCCGTCAGATGAAAGATACTCGCGAACCCCCATCTGCTGCAAGGCCTTACAATAGTGACCTCAAGATAGAGCTTCAGGACTGGTACTGGCGAGAAACTAGCTCATCGTCGTTCAGCTGCAGCTTTTCTGAGCACTGGCATTTCTCACATGCGATGCGCTCTCTTGGTCTCGACGGACGGCCGACTTCAGCAGGCGGAGATAACCAGTGCTATAGGGTCGAGCATTGGGACCCAGAGAAAAGAGATAATGAGGGCAACCAGATCCCGGCTATCAATCAGTGGTACAGCACAGCAGGTAACAGCAAGCAATACAGAGTGAGTATAGGCTTGGGTATGAGCAGTAGTTAGATGCTGACGGCGTTACAGGCAACAAAGGCGCATTTTGAATTCGGAATCAACACCAAAGGAGGCGCTATCTATGGTCTCTTCCTTGAAAGCCCTCAAGCATCCGCCAAGACTATCTGGGGCGGTGGTACGAAGGAGCCGAACAAAGACGACCTACCTCAACTTCGCGCTTTCTCAGACATCATCTGGGGATTTTGGGTTCGTAACAACCCCAATATCAGGAACATTCGCTACTTCTTCATGATAGCCATCTCCAACGAGGTGACTAATCAAATCATCGCTTCTTGTCTACGCGACCGTAACACCGAACTAAGCGAGTGGCCGGGAACCGACTTTTCTACCACTACGGATCAGGGCCATGCGCTGCTAGGCAAGTCGCGTTCAACTCCGATGACAAATATCAAGACTAACCCAAACCAGGATCTCCAAACGGTGCTGGGTTCGCTTACTTTCTCATGCAGCACAAATTACAACTTGGCCAAAAGACCATCAGCAAGATCACTATCTTCAGGCCGGAAACAGACGACGACGTCAGCCTTGTCGACGCATCTCTGTGTTTCCACGTGGTCGATGGCCCGCAGCCACCACCTGACGATGCTCATGTGGAAGGGACTGATCGCCTGAAAGCTCGACTTGTGCAAGAGACAAATTCAAAAGATTCATCCCCCAACAGCCTGGTCAGGGTCCACGAGATCTATATGTAGCCAACGGTTAGTGGGCGTTTCAGACATGAGGATGGTGTAGGCAGACATGCAAACACAGACTTGATGTACGAATTCCGTATACTGTCTCCAGGCTTCTACAGCGAGCCAATTTTAGTACATGCGCGAGTATTGTATCTATTCATTTCGAATGCTCCCCTTATTCTGTATGGTAAACAGACATCCGTGGTAATTTCTCAGAAGGGTTATTGCGCAGCGGGAATCTTTCTTAGCGAGTACTTCAAGTAAGGATCTGCCAAATGAGACTACAAGCATATGTTGGGAGCAAAAGGCGCATATTAGCCGTCTTCGTTGTGGACGGCTGGGGGTGTGAAATCGTCTCATCGTCATCACCGAATTAGGGAAGGTGTACCGATGGTCTGTGCGATTGAGCTGGCCATTTCTCTTATTGGATCAGCATTGACGTTCAAACACTCAAGTATTGATCAAGAACACTAATTGCTTCGATGCGCGACCGAAATGGCCCTATTTTGCGCCCACGCATACAGTCGTGAGGGCATGCTGCCCCTAGACATCACGGGCCTGCGCCAATCCGTTCATGCCACACCCTCTTGCGACACGTTCTAAAGCTACAAATTACAACCATAAAGAAAGAATAGAGTGCGCCTTTGACTCAGACTGCGGTCTGGTTCTCAATCACAACCATTCATGGATCCCGCACACCAAAGTGCAGACGCAACAACTCGCGCGAAGCAAGACCGGGCATCCTGGGTCGAAGATAGGCGCGTACTGCGTTTCGTTGAAACCGACACCTTCGAAGCTTCTTACCGGATGCGCCCATGGCACAGTTCACAGCTCGCTGGGACTCTCGCGACCCGATGTTGTTGACTATGATTACTCGGCGTATGGTGGAGGTTGTGCATCAGTGCTATCACGCATAGCCAGACGAAGGTCGGTAGGACTGCTGAGGGACGGCGAGGACAGCAGAGGCGCGTGAAGACGCGCATTAAATCTCTCGCAAACGGGTTTCAGGTGTGTAAGGTCTATCGTCGGCCGTGCTGTTTCCCCGTCTAGCGACCCGCTATCCCTCCTCGAAAAGAGGCGTCTCCAGAACCCCGGTCTCCGTTCTGTGAGCGCCTTCCATTCAATGTCCTCTGGATCCTGACATTTGCCAAAGTCGACGTATCTGGAGACGCTTACGACATAGGTTGATCTCGGAAACCTCGACTCGTCTGCGCAATTTCCATTGAACAGCCTTCGTGGAGTTATTTCGATGACCACTTCGGTAGGGCAGGCGGTGCACCTCAAGGCTTTATCAACATATCCATCTTTGAGCTCCTCAGGATCGTGGTACGTGTAGAAGCGAGAGACAGCGTTTCTTATACCACAACCCATGGAATATATATTGAGGACCGAGTTCAGGTGTGGACATAACGAGTATGGAATCCCAAATACTACAGCCTTGGGTTCTACATCCTCGACTTCCGGAATACCACTGACCCATCTCTTTCTCAAAAGCAAATGACCATCACAGGGTAATGCATAGATGTCACTGCCCCACCGTTTTGACCCCTGTTGATGAACGCCTTCAGGGCGCAGGAGATTGTGTCCATACCGAGGGGAGTGCCGGAACCCGCGCATCGTTTCGTGGACGGTTTCCCAGTCCAAACCGTCGAACTTTGTTGTGCGCCGTTTGCATATCGTCCTAGTCCCGTACTTGAAGGCGGCCGGAGCGTTTTGACCCCAAACATCCCGACTACCAGGTGATTTGCGCTTATGGTATGAGCCGCAATAATAACATATGATATGGTCCGGATAGTGCTTGTCGAAGCACAGAACCGAGAACCTCGCTCGCTCAGCCTCATTCCCTTCTTTCTTGATCAGGGCGAAAGGGTTCTTGATGGAGCGGACCAATGTATTCGAGTGGTGGCTCGTCACTGCGAACGTCGCCATAGATGATAAAGGTAGAAGTTCCAATATCTTCCTGGATAAATGCCGAGGCAGTCTGTATAAATGAGTCTGATGGCCAGATTCCCATGGTTTGGGAATATTCATGGGTGTTTCTGTGTGTTGAGTCATCTCGTAAGTCAGGTTTGGTGTTTGCTGGATGTTGTGGTCAGAGATGACTTCTACGCTGCAGACCTTGGGGGGTTTGGGATCTTAGGCGATTATATATGCTCTGAAATCACCGTTGTGCGTCATATTCGGCGCGTGCGCGGCTATCATTTTGGGAGGTAACCACAGGCAGAAGGTATGTTGACCATTACGTAGAGCTGATTGGGTTTATCAAATCGCAGATGCAATACTCGGTACCGCGGGGTGGCCAGAACCCGTGTCGCATGTTGCTGCATACACATCACTGAATCTTGATAAGCAAACACCTTCTGAGCTAATGTATACATCTACCCTATAGTAATTGTGCAGAATTCGATACGAATTGGCAGCTACCATTGGCGTCGCGAGGACCATAGCGACAAGCCACTCACAACTAATTCTACGAGGACCCCCGTGGAATATAATCTTCTGATAAGGATGGCGGCAATAAATGACAATTCTGAAGAACACTCAGGGTTTTACTGCAAATCGTTGGAATAGGTCGTAGTTCTCACAAGCGGCTTTTGTTCTGACCTCTCGTCTGAATGTTTCGTAATAGTCGCCATCGAGCGGAGGAAATAACGCTATCCAGGCGGCGCGCTGGGGAAAAATGTTGGAATGTCCTAGGATAAACCAATGCGGAGTATCTGGGCAGACGGTTCAGCTTCCGGGTTAGATCTTCCGTGAGGGGTGCGAAAGCAGTGCGGAACATGGATATTGTAGCTGCGTCTGGGTAGACCTCACTCGTGTCTTGCGTGCCGAAATGACGCACGACGGCTTGTAAGTACTGCACATAACTGGAGCAGGGTTTGTAGGTGTACACCTCGATAAGACCCGATGAGTTCACTCTGGCAGCAGATATGGAGGTCGGGTGCATCGTGATGCCAAAAGGGCCGTGTTGTGAAATAAGTTTGGTTGTGCATGCTTACACGCATGCGAAGAGAACAAAGGTCCGGATCTTCCCAAAGATCTTTGCGGGTTTTAGTAATCAACGGTTTCCTCAGGGTCTTCCCTAGTCACCTACGTAATTTCTGCTTACCTGGATAACCACACGCCGCAAGCGTTGGCGGAAGCGGCTACGCGACATGCTTCCCACTCCAAGATCAGAATAAATAACAGGCGCTACTCTACGATTTGGAAGAAAGGCATGAATATTACGGAAACGAGCTTTAGTATGACCGCAATGCATGCCCGGATGATGTAAACGTCACGTGACTTGTGCAACCTTCTCTATCGATGTAGAAGCAAGAGTGAAACGATGCATGGAAAGACCTCCGTATGTAGGTAGACAGATATTGAGACGTCTCAGAGGCCATTCTATTCTTGAGCATGCGTCCATGCACTGCGGAGAGCCTGACACAGGACCCGAGTAATCCGCCCACCTGCGCTATACCAAGGCTAGCCGGCATAGCCACCCAACGTCAACGTTCATTGGCCAAAACACATACTCGGGGGAGTAAACAAAAGATCTCGCTGTCTCACTACTGCTGCGTAGTACCGTTGTCGTGCCGGAGCGACACATCGATTGGCTGACGATGCCAAAAAGCGCCTCGTGTGTACACGCGGCTCTGATGCACTTGCGGCTATGTGCTTTTCGCTGTTGCCTGAGAGATAATGAGACGCTATCCCAGTCGGTGATGTGACTTAAACAGGCCTGGAGACTTCAGTTTGTCTTTGTTGCACCAAGCCATCTGGCTCTTTTCGTCTTCACCTCCATTTTCAGATACCAACAGATTACCCAAACCAACAAGATGATCATGGCGCAGGAACGTTCTCTTCGCGTACTGAATTTGTTTGCCAGTGCCCTCACAACACCTTTCCTCATTGCCATCACCGTTCTCTCGCTGGAGTCCCATAGTTACCGGTATTGGTACGACCATCGCGATGTAACTACATTCTGCTTCGGCTACATCCCCCTCGCCATGACTGCGGTTGCTTCAACGGCGAGCATTGTCCACCAACGAAGGCACAATCGTACGCCAGGCCCCAAGTTCGCTCTCCTAGACGGATTGGCGGGTATCGCCTATCTTGCAATACTCATTCCGATCTGGGCAGTCGAGGTTGACGATCTGGGGTCAGCGGGATATGGCTTCTTGGCTGGATACGCAACAGCTCCCATGATTGTCAATATGTAAGTTGTTCAAAGTCCGAGCCAGTCATCAGTAGGGTTGCTAACATGATGACAGGTTTGTCCACTTCTACTTCTTTGCTTGCAAGGCTCGAGCGATGTGGTTTGCGTTGCGTACTCCGACGGTACATGAGTGCCCCAACTGTCACCACGACCTGACGGTGGGCACCCCACAGATCAAAGAGACGAACAAGGGTGGAGCGCGGTACAGCTTGCTGCGTGGAGAAGACTATCTCGATGCCGACGCTGATGCCGAGCGCTACATCGATGAGAGCGCGAGGTCTTCCGAGGAGCAGCTCCGACCTGAGGGTGATGACAAGGAAGACAAGGGCAAGTCCAGCATCGATGTCTGAGATGTGACCTGGCCTGGTTAGCTCTCGAGCTCTCATGTTGTCGCATCAGAAATCACGCCTGAGTGTGAAACGATGAAGGGATTGGCGCTGTGATATCGGATATATTGCGAAACGACTCGCATGAGGGAACCGTTCTGCGGTCAAAGTTAAACGAGATTGGTCTTGCGGTGATGGTGCAAGAGAGACGTATTATGTGTACGACACATCTTTTCTTAGGCTGGTGGGATATCTGGGATTCATTCGCGAAGGGTTTGCGCTGTCGTTATTTATTGGGCTCAACGTATCTACATCTGTTCGATCATACGTTCGTATCATATGTGGTTATATGCATCAATCGATTGCCTATTCAGACATATTGAGGCGGGAATCTCTCGCCTTGATCCCACTGCAGATTGCCACGTCAGTGATGATTCTCTTCTAGTATGAGAAGTAAGACTTACATGCTCCGCGATACACCCTCCCTCCCATCGAAAACGGTCAACGACTTCCCCAAAACTTCCGGTGCGATAGTTAAGCCAGCTTTGTGGGGACTTGAACGCTGTACGTAATGGTGTGATGCTCTGCGAACTCCAGATTGGAGAGAGGATGTTCCAGGCGGAGTCAGACCCGTTCTGTGCAGCGGGGTTGTGGTTCTATACGTGGTTAGCCGTCATTGATCCTCTTGAAGACGTCGTGACCCTCTTACAATGTAGTCTTTGGCTATGTATTTGAACGCCTCACTGATGTCCTTCTTGTAGATAAAAGCTTGGGCGAAGGCTTCGGCACGCGTAGCTGTCTGCGCTTCGGTTGTGTTCATCACACGCACGCACGGTGCTGGCTTTGTGGGACGCGCCTGGCGGGCTGCAAGTATATCTGACCTGCTATGTATCTCGGCTGGAGCCGCCAGGGCTACAAGAGGTGCAAGCATGATACAAATTAGGGTTGTGAAGCGCATTTTGAGGATGATGTCAATGTGGCGGCGCTGCGGTAGCGTGAAGATGGAAATGGCATCGAACGTACAGGCGCGAGCACACTTATACCGCGAGCACCATACTTGAGTATCACCGTTGCTCCTCGCACAGACGTGTGATCGACACCAGACTGACAATTTACGGCACAATCTCCCAAATTGATGCGCCGAGCTGCCCCACCGGCAATATTCCGGGGCATCTGCGAGGCGATGTCACCATTCGTGGTATAAAGAACGCTGTGGCCTTGGGATGTTATCGACGTCTCAGGTTACGGTCGGCAGTTGTCGTGGCAAGCATGGTCGCTATCGTCGCAATGTGTAGGGCTGGACAAGGGGCTAGAGCTGGCTCAGATAGACGAGGACGCGAATTGGGCCGAAGCTTCCAGGGACGATGACGTTTGCGCACGTGTGGGGCCGACGCGTCCGGAATGCTGACTCATGCACGCGCGGAAGGACAGACATGCGCTCGCAAGCAAAGAGCCCTCGGCAGCTTGACAAACATCACGCGATTTCTCTACCCTACCACGATATGCGCGTAAACTACCAGGACATGGCCCACCGCCCTCACAACAACTCAACCCAGGCTCGACCAGCCATCGTCCTCCTGCCCCGGCGGGCATTATATCCTTCGTTCTCCCCTGTACACGACCAAGCGAGCTCCTGAAGACTCACGCAGCAATTGCTGCTCTAGCGTGCGAGGTATTCGTTATATGAAATCTTACCAGTCTAAACACCGAGTCCAGGCATCATAGCGCTCGCGCTCACCACCCTCGTCGCCTCTCCATCGTGGCTAGTATCCTAGTCCTCGTCGTCGCTCTCGTCTCCATCGATCATCTCCCCGTCTTCACTCGCCCTCTGAGACATGGCGTGCAATCGGCCTGAGCCCTGCAGATTGTCAGGGTCGTAACCGCTATCGCGAAACATCTGCAGCTGGCCCTCCACGATCGCTACCTTCTTCCGCTGAATCTCCGCGGTGTCCTTGGAAAGATTCATCCCCTCGCCAGAATAGTTCAGCCCACCTCCGCTTCGGGCAGCGACTCTCGCATGCGTCAGATCGGACGCAATCCAAGTGTATTCGGATGGTTCAGCATATGATCCAGGGCTGTTTCGGAAGAGATCGCGAGCTCTGCTGTATACCCGAGGAAGTTGCACAACGATCACATTGACGTCTTCGTCGTCTGACGAGTGTGAGGAGTCGGAGGAACCATTGTACTCTTCGTCTTCGTCGTGGAGCTCTTGCTGAACCTTCTGAAGCCTGGCCTGCTCGGCTTCCCATTGCGTCAGTCCACGCCCATGCGCTTTATTGGCCTCGCGATCGATCTTCTGGAATGCCACCTTCTTAGCCCAGGCCTCCTCCTTTTCCTCCTTCTTACGATCTTTGCGCTGGTAGGGCTCGGGTCGCTTCTGGAACGTACGGGACGTGGGCGCCGATTGCTTCGCAGCGTTGGATTTCGATATCAAGGGCGCCGTGGACACTGCAGACTTGTAACAGCCTGTCGCTGAGCTCCAATGGTGATGGTATGTCGGACATATCGCTGCCGACTCGCTTTTGCTAGCTCCCGATGCCCAATCTATTTCCAGCTTTGTCATCAACGCCTGCTTAGATTCATGGTACCAACTATCGAGCCTGGATATTCTCAGCAATTCCAGGGTATCTTCGGCCTTCATGGCCAAAGCATAGACAAAGAAATTGAAAGCTCGCGTGTCATTCTCCGATAGAAGATTCATGAACGCTGGGCTCATGCGGCGGAATCCGAATTTCTCCATCGTACCATCGATGGTGCGAATCAGGCGCTGCTGGGTACGGTGCAGCTCCTCATATACTCTATCGATGATCATGTCGCACACCGCAAGTGCGCCCATCGTGTGGGCGAAAACGTATAGGTCTTCAAGTTCTCGCATGGACCACTGGATCTCCGTAGTCCGTGTGTCCGGGTGACCCGCGTTGACCAATCCGACAACATCGTGAGTGGGCAGGGCCGCTCGGATGTCGGGCGAGATGCACGCGACGAAGCGGGCGAGAGTATCGGCATCTATGTCTTCTCCGTACTCGATCGTATCGACGGTCGGATCGTTTTTGATGGCGTCCTTTATAAACGTGCAGTGCTCGATGGCTTGCTTTCGGCTCAGAACAGGTCGAGTGGGATGTCCGCGGCGCACGTCACCAGTCTTCCGCTTAAAGCTCAGAACATCTTCGGTTGCTCGACTGTTCTTGTAGCGTACGACCTCTGCAGCCTCGGCCTCTGGATCGCTCGTTACCTCCCTTGATTGCGCGGCGGCAGGGCTGTCAAGACGTATAATGTCAGTTCTATCATCTCCAGTCATGTTTGGCATAGATTTACTCACCTCTTCCCTTTTTTCTCAAAGTCACAAATGAGGTCGCTTGGTCTCGACTCTGCCTTCACTTTCCTCGAGAGAAGGAACATCAACTCCTGATCCTCTCCACGATGCAAGCCTACACGATAGTCTTCTGGCTTAGGCATCGCAACCTCCGTAAGATCTCGTGCGGCCTCCTCTTGCGGCCGCGGTGTGGTGTATCGCTGAATACTGGGCACTGGTTCGTCGGCCATGTGTTCACTGCTCTCAAGCACGTTGGTATGGCTAGCAATCGTCGGCGGCTCTCCCTCTTCTATACCAGGTGATGGTATGCGCTCCGACCGATCTGAGACTGTCTTGGGTGAAACCGCCTTTTCTAGGATTGTCTTTCTGGACTGCTCGACGACGCCAACTCTTTTCTTGTAAGCCTTCCGCGCCGATGGAGATACCCACACGAGACCTTTCTCCTCGAGGAACTTCCTCCCGTGGCTGCTGTAGTGCTTCCACATCCCTGATTCAGTAACCTCAGTCTTCTGCTTTCTCGGATCTGCGCGTCCTTCTGCATATCCTTCTTCTACCCATTTGGTGCCGCACTGTTTCATCGAGATGCCTTCGACGTCGTACCATTGCACCAGTTGTATATACTTGGTGTCAACTACCTGAGAAGTCCAGTCTTTGATAGCTGCTAGGCCCTCTATGAAGGCTTTGATCTCTTCATCGCTAGGTATGTCCTTCGCAGCAACTTTGGCGTGCGCACCCAGTGAGGTAGACTTCGTCTTGCGCTTTTTCTTGGGCGGAGAGTTCGCGTCCTCGTTGTCATTTTGCTGGCTGGGCTCATCCGTGTTGGAAGCGCTATTTGTAGGGAGCACTGGAGCGTCCGCGGCGACGTAGGGCTCATTCAGCCGACGCTTCCGTGCTGTGGTTGACATCCGCGCTGAGGCGCCAACCTCTTCTGTAGGGATATCTATGGATGACATGATCACAGTTGCAGAATCTTTCGGCTGGTTTGATGTAGCGGCTTGCTGTTGCGTGTCTTCTGCGATGCTTAGATGTTGTGGTGCTTCGTGACCTACACCGGAGTGTCGCTGGTAGCAAATAGTAGGTTGAGGCAAGAGTACAAGTAGATTGCACAAAAGCGCAGCGGGAGGATTAGGCTCGCGGACTTTGTAAGAGGCACGAGCGGAGTCCACACGGTGAAAACCATTTTCAGTAAGTCTCGTGACCGCATGGGCTCATATCAAGAGGCGTCAGTCAATAACGGCGTGTGTGATCTGATTGTGATCCAAAAGAAGGGAGTGAAAGTTGAAGGCTGCGACTGGCTACGTTACAACAAGGCGATAGGGCAATTTGACCTAAGATGATTCCTCGCCCTTCTGCCTCATCAGCTCACCGCGGCGCCGATATGCTCTGGTCCGAACTTCCACGCCAAGAACCCCGGCAGGCTGACCTTCATTGCTTGTCGCTCGAGGCTTTCCAACTTTTGTTCAACTAGATCCGCCATTTCTGTCTCTCCCCTTTCATTCGCCCTCAGCCACTCGTCGTGCTTGGCCTTGATCGCGATCCGGAGGTGCTCAGGTATAGCCGGTCGCGGAGTTGAATTGGGTGAATGACCGGGTTGTACTTGATTGGGAGTGCGAAGGGGGCGGGAGCTGGAACTGGATGCGCGAGGTGCTGAAGATATTCGGGAGGCGTTGCGGCTTTGGGCGGTATTGACTACACGGCGAAAGATCAGTATGTTGTTTCTCTAAGTCAAGTTGCCGATGACCGTGTAGAAGACGCACCCAGTTTCTTTGTGACCTTACCCTGAGACCTCCGTCTTGCTGCTTCCTGTCGCTTTTCTTTCTGTCCTCGCGACTGTCCTCGTACTTGTACAACTCCATTCACTACATCCAGATCTCGCGGATGGACAAACTTGAAGTCTTCGCCGCTTAATCCTCTTTTGATGAAGTCTTCCTTCTCAATTTTCGTGTAGAGTTCCCATGGTCTGACAGCGCCTTGCTCTTGATACCACACTGGGCCCCACCTCCTCACCTGATACGATATACCGTATTTTGTGCTGACGCTGCCATAGCCAGCGCCGTTGTACATGCCCACGACGTCTTTGTGTGTATGGCCATCGAAGATGCACCATTCGATGACTGCGAGGGCGCCGACCGGGACAGCGGAGCTAGTAGTCGTATTAAGAGGAGTAACGGGCGCATGCGCAAGCAAGGGTTGTGTAGACGACATACTGGTAGTTGGTTGGTTGTATGTCTAGTCATCTGGCAGGCGCGAGCGAAAGAGAAAATGCGGTAGGTGGCCAATCATGAAACAAACGAGTGCCCAGCTGCTCCAGATAAGGCAAGTGCGTCATATGCTCAGCTTTCACTTCAATTGCCCGTAGAGACTAGAAGCGCAGCGCGCAAATTGAATTCGCTATTGGCCCATGAGAGACATCACGCCTCCCAAGGCCTCTGACTTGTCACATGAAGACGCTGAGTCAAACTCATGAGCCACACCCCGTAAGAAATGTAAACTACGCAAATTTACGCTCCTTCTTCAAGCCAGCAGCAAGCTGCAAAACTCAACGAAAAAGAACACTTCCCAGACTTGCCAATGCCAGCTCAGACTAGTCTCCTCATTGCCAGCATCCAAGCCTATCTTCTGTATGCGCGCCGACCAGGTAATGAATTCATCAACACCCCCGGCAAGTGCTGATATAGGCTCCTCAGGACCAAATGTACTGAGCTTGCTAGAGTGCGGAACACTGAAGTGTAAAGCCGCCTCGCGCTCAGGGTAATGTCTGGAAAAAATGACAGTGCTGAACATATCAGGAAACCAGCAACGGATACCACAAGGATTAGCCCGAAGGCCATACAAGGTTCGTTCAGTCGAATGACGCATGAAAGCGGTGTGTAAAGAGGCCTTGTTGTAGTTGAGTTGAGTGAGCTGCGAAATCTCGGTGTTGAGAAAGGGAGAGAAGGAGGGGAGGGCGGATTTATATAGAGCCAGCGCAACGCTAGCTGGCGGTCAGTCCGTGCGTAGTTACCCAGCCCTGCCCTTCACTGAGAGTGACTGAAGTCTTAGTGACTTGACTAGAGTAGAAGCCTGTTTGAGGTCGAGAGATGGAGAATTTCTGAGTCACTTGACAAAATAGGCATTTCACCGTGGAATGGCGCGGCCGATCGCGTCTCTTCTCCCACTTGCGCTGTCAACGTTGCAGCTTCTCACTTTCACTTTCACCAAAGACGCAATTATGCACGCTCACCACGAGTTTCTGGCTTGCAAGTCGGCCTTGGCGGTCAACTTCTTGAAGCTGGAGCTGATCGATTCAATTCACACCCCAATCTCGCCGTACAATCTCTACCTCTTTACTACTATACCACAGTATCGATTGCAGCATACAATCACTCAGCATGGCAACCACTACACAACCTGATGTGAGCGAGGCGGAGAAGTACTTCTGGGAGTCGCTCCCTCCGGAGTTGCGACGCATGGTTTGCGACTACGTAAGTAATACATATCTCCCATCGCTGTGCCTCAATACACCTGGACGACTACATCGATCTTGCCGGCGATCTTGTGAGCAGGTCATAATCCTTGAAGTGTATCAGGATATGGCATTGCTACTCTTTCTGTGTAATGATGTGCTAACGTATGCTGCTATAGTTGCCCCAATACGCCATCTCCCGTCGGCTTCGCGTGGCACTCCGCAATAGATGGGATGACGAGGTTGCCCTTTTTGAGGAATATCTCTATAAAAAGCCATATCTACGCATAGATTCTGCCACAGCGCATCGTTTCGAAGGCTTGTCAGCTGGAAGCCTCGCGAAGTTCCGGGATCTACTTGTGCACGTTACGCCTGAAGCAGGCCGAAGGTCGTTGAGAATCATGAAGAACCTCAACACTCTACTGGATACTCCTGGGACGAAACCGGAGCTTCGCACACTCGCTTTCACCAATGAGAGCCGTGTCACTGCGCAGACTGAAGCCCTCTGTCTAAGGCTTCTGCAGCGGTATCTTCCTAATCTCGATACCATATGTATACCAACATGGTACGATGGTGAGAAGTCGCGTGGGAATCTCTTTTGGGGATCATTGCCCCATCTTCTCCAGAAATGGGATTTCTTTCATCCCAAAAACGATGAGGAGTTGGAGGACATTGAACTCCACAATGAGGCAGCTGCAGGCGACTCCAAGGACTCGAGTGAGTTTGATCCATTGGTCCGAATACCAAAGCTTATCGAGACAACTGGAAGTCCGGTAATGCTGTTCAGGATGCGAAAAGAAAATGGCAAAGAGGTGGAAATCCTGGTCAATCGCGACGCCCCTGCTCATTATTGCAGGAGGTTGTTAAAAGAATGCAAAGGCAACAAGATTCTTTCGATTGTCATCGATAACGGCCGCGATGGAGACCCAGTACCGTTGATCCAGATCATCAGGGGTATTGGCTGGCGAACCAGACTGAAATGTCTCGAGGAGCTCAGCGGCACACACGTCGATCTTGCGCAAATCGACGTCAAGAAACACTTCCTCGCCAAAGCCATGACGTCACTCAAGATTCGCGACTGCGCAGGGGTCAGCAGCTTCTTGAATCAATGCCATAGCGCATCAGTCGACCTTACATCTCTCATCTTCAAAGAGTCGGAACGTGAGATCGAGCAGGAGGAAGAGACGGCATTGTGCACCATCATAGAGTCTTGCAGCGATTTGCAGACCCTGTGCCTGATCTACGACAAGGCCAATCCGATCATCGAGAGTACCATCACACCAAGCTTCTGGGAAGGCAGCATTAGCAAGATTGACCAGCCCGATTACTGCCACTTTCCCCTGGCCACCATCCTCCCCAGTATTGGTCATTCATTGACATCTCTACATCTCGGAGCTGACCCAAGCCTTCGACTTCACACAAAAGACCTCAATTTCATCGCTACCCAATGTACCAACCTCATCAGCCTTGGTATCCCGTTCCCCGCCTTGACCGAGGACATTACCCCCGACCAGTTCTGTCAAGAGATATCGGATCTTGGTGTTCTACGAGACCTACTACTCCTCCAGTATCTCCACCTATCATGCCCGCCGACCGAGCCCGATGAAGATGGCGATCTGCCACCTCCAGTCGAAGACATAGCACGCTGCGCTCTGGAGATGTTACTGAACAAGTGGATATTGACTCACGTCAAATGCTTCACCGTGGCCTTTCGCACAGCGACGTTTACCCGCGACACTTGCCATTTCCGGGTACTATCATACACCAACAAGGTCGAACGCATCTCCGAGAAAAAGCTAGGAAGGAACATGGAAGCATTTGGTCACTTTGTACGAGGCGACTGGGACGAGATGGTGAGAAAGAAGACGGGACTTGAGCTGCCGCCAGCTGATGAGAACGACTCAAAGGATGGAGGTACAGAGGGATATATGGTGGACAGTGCACCGTACAGGCATTTTGACCCTTGGTCTACAGCTTCGCGCTGAGAGTGTTTGAGCCCTTCAAAGCGTCGTCGATGGCACACATGGCCTGCACCAGCTTCTCTTCTTGTAATCTGGGTGCGACGACTTGTACACAAAGCGGCGTGCCAAGGTAGACCGAACGATCAGTGTTGGTCCCTGCAATTCGTGTTAGTATATGAGCGCTTCGGTGCTTCCAGCGAACCGAGGAAAATAACAATACTTACAAAGCTCCCTGTTTGCTTTGTCCCAACTTCCCAGTGGCTCCGTGCTCGCCATCTCGCCCTTCATATCTGTCTCTTCAAACGACCTTACTGGTACAGTACCGGCAGGGTAGTCTAACAGTACAAACGAACTCGTGTAGCTGACGCCGTTGTACCGGTCAATGGGCGGCACAGGATGTGGCGCGACTGGGCAGATGAAGGCATCGATCTCGCCATGCGCATCTTTCCAGATGCTCAAAAACTCCTTTCGCAGCTTCTCGCGCTTGCCATGAAATTGCTGAACTTTGGGAAGATCCATCGGCTTCTTGCGTTTGAGTCGAGTGGATAGCCATGGCGAAAGTGGCTCGTTGAACGATTCCAGCAAGTCGAACATGGCGTTGCCACCTTCAACACCAAAAAGCGCATTGGCGAGGGATTGACATCGAGAAAAGAGAGGAGTGATGTCCATCTCCACTGCCTCGATACCAGACTTTTGCAGTTTAGCTTTGACTTCATCTAAGATGCTGGAGATTGGTGGATGTGGCTCGATGACTCCATCTCGCCGGACGATGCCGATCCGTAGCTTCTTTCGCGTAGTTGACAGAGAATTCCATGGCGATGGTATGACATCTGGATCCATATTCCACGGCTGCTGGGATGCGACTGCGCTGAAGAAGAGTTCGATGTCGCGCATGGTGTGTGCGAGCGGCCCTGCACTCGCTGGGATACCAACTTTTGTTGCTCCAGGAAGCATACCGCCCTCTTGACCCGCGTATGGGATACGTTCCCAGCTGGGCTTGATGCCGAACATACCATCGCACATGGCCGGGATCCTGATGCTGCCGCCCACATCTGTGCCTACACCCAAGATTGAGCCGCGCATCGCGATGAGAGCGCCCTCTCCACCTGAGCTTCCACCAGCGGTCACAGCAGTGTTGAGCGGATTAATAGTTCGCCCGAAGACGTTGTTGTGGGAGTCGAGTGCCATGAGCGTTTGAGGTACGTTGGTCTTGCAATATAGAACTGCACCGGCGTTGAGTAAGCAATCGACTAGGATCGAGTTCTCTTGTGCCGGTTTGAAGCAGAGAGCTGCAAGGCCGATCGATGCATCATGACCTCGGACCCTGAAGGTGTCTTTCAGTGAGATGGGAACGCCGTGGAGTGGCCCAAGGGGTGCTTTTCCTGATGCCAGATGGGCGTCAAGCTCCTCGGCTCTCTTCAGCGCGTCATCAAAGAAGATTTCTGTGAGGCAATTGGTGACTTGGTGGGCAATTGCTGCTCTCTGCCATAATGTTAGTCCATCAGCCGCTACCAAGAGGTCTGCTCCAATTTGGGACGGCTTACTTTACAGAAAGCCCGTGTCACATCGACGCATTTGAGTTTCTTCCCTCTGATTGCTTCGGCCAGTGCCACAGCATCATATCGTCCGGTGATCTCCAGCTCCTCTTCTGTCAATAGCCCTGACTTGCGTGGTATATCGATGTAGCTCTTTACGTCGGCTCCTGGTAAGACATTCAACTTCCATTCTTTTGGTATGCGCTCGTTCTGTTCTGCTTTCTTCCGCCTCGATACGGACCGCCAATCTTTGTCTGCAGATGAGCCTCCTTGCGACATTGTAATGTATGCGACAGTTGAGGAGTGACGCTGTGATATCGCGGGCATAGAGGACGCGCGGGTAGGAGCCGAGGTATACTAGATTGGGACTAGCTTGAGGGGTAGGGGCCCGGGGACGTCGACACCTCCAGGGCTGCCCAGGTGGTCAACTCGCTTTCGCAGCGCCGTGGATGCGCGAGCAGATAAAGCTAGGCTAAAGCAACGCCTGTCGCTGTACGTTCTACCGAACCTCCTACTCATTACTCGCCTTACGCACCTTGGGGCATACGTGCGCTTAGCCATGTTCATCTTTGCTGCTCTTTCGCGCCACTTCCGGCTTCAACGCGACTTATCGCAACGGACAGCCTCTGCTTTGAAAGGTCTTGTTATCCAGAGACGAGAGCTCGAGCGCGCATGGTGCAGGCTGGAGTGCCTATCCGAGACGGCAGGACGCCTCTTTGCGCTAGGGAAATGAGCGTACCGTACCTGGCGTACCGGGAGAATGCGATAAGGGCTCAGTCTCGAAGAGCCACGAACAGCCTCAGACAACGACTACGAAGGCATCGGTACAGCCGACGGAGTACTTCAGAACGGTCACATGTCTACGTGTTCGGCCTGACTCTAGTTGCTGACATCTGACACGACGGGGAGTCGCGGTCGCGCTTCTTATCCCTGCCGCTGACAGCCAGGGCGCGCCGCAAGCGCTGTCCCAATTGGATGGCGTCTCCTGCCCCGGAATATTTTCCCACTCGGCCTGCCATCTGGCACCACGACGCACGCCGTGCCCCCATTGCTAGTAGCCCGCCCATAGACACCGCACTCGCTCTTGTACTCCTTTCCCTTCTCTACCTCTGCACCACTTGCATTACATTTTTTTGTCTAATTCGATATTCGCATCCTTCGCTATGGCAGCCGGCAACTTCTCGCTGCCCCCGGGCCAGCACCCTTACTACCCCATTGAGAAGGAGATTGTGGGCTATCTGGCCAACGAGCTGGGCACGCTGGACCTGCTGCTCATGTTCGCTGCCGGCTGCGTCGCCATCTTCAGTGTCACGTACGTGATGGTCAAGCGCCTGCGCCCCAATGCCAGCACCGGCGACCTCTCCACCATCATGTGGTTTGTGCTGTGCGGCTGCATCCACTCGTTCTTCGAGGGCTACTTCGCCTACAACTTTAGGAATATGGGCGGACTGAACGACCTCTTTGGCCAGCTGTGGAAGGAGTACGCGCTCAGCGACTCGCGTTACCTGACCCAGGACGCCTTCGTTTTGTGCATGGAGACCGTCACCGCTGTACGTATACGTCTTGTTTGGGCTTCTCTCGAAGAAGGACAGCAACTAATCAACATTCTCACAGGTATTCTGGGGCCCCGGTTCCTTCCTCTGCGCCTACCTCATCGCCATCGACCACCCG
The DNA here is from genome assembly GCF_023757985.1 of Alternaria ethzedia. Classification (NCBI taxonomy): domain Eukaryota; kingdom Fungi; phylum Ascomycota; class Dothideomycetes; order Pleosporales; family Pleosporaceae; genus Alternaria; species Alternaria ethzedia. Next base: position 460,879 of record NW_026056205.1, on the reverse strand, counting down.
CTCCGCTACTCGGCCCAACTCATCGTCTCGCTCGGCCAGTTCTACGGCGACGTACTGTACTATGCTACCTCGCTTTTCGACCACTACATCCTCAACCTGTCGTACTCGCGTCCTGAGCAGTTCTACTACTGGGGATACTTTGTCCTGATGAACGCTTTCTGGATCGTGATCCCAGGATACCTCATGTATCAGAGTGTCATGGCCACGTGGAGCGCGTTTGCGGCTGTCAACGACGCGGCAAAGCTCGTTGAGAAGATCGGCAAGAAGCGCAACTAGAAGGGTGTTCCCTGCATCAGACGCATACAAGCAGTGCCTCTGAGGAGGACACCAATACCGCTGGAGTGGAGGAGTGACTTGGCCAAGGACATCATTTTTACGGGTTGATTGTTGGGATGGTTTGAAAAAGCATTTTGGATACAGACACGGTACTTGATACCCTAGTTTTGAAGGCGTGGCTTGGACAGGACGCCCTAGATCGATAGACTCGGATAATGCTAATAGAAGATCATGGCAAGTAGATGCAGCTTCAGAACTCCTTTACAACGTATGTTCCCGGAAACTTAGCAAGTAACGCCGGGATTGCCGATCACCCATGTTAGTGTAAACCCTATTGTCGGCATTTTTCGCGTCGTAAGCTCGATCCTTGTCGCCCATCACAAACAGGCCGAGCAGTACATAAGCACTTGGAGAAGTTCCCGGCATCTTTACGTGGGCTAGAACTCTTGACACAAACAACCATGTATCTGTCGACTACTTCCCTCGCACACTGGTGTCTTTTTGCCCTATCGGCGACAGCTCTTCCCAACGCCGTAAATCATGCGTCTCCTCCCATCTCCATTCAGATGGCCCAGTCGATCATCTCCCGGAGCCAGGGTATCCTGATTAGCCAGACCGACTCCTCTGCCCTATTGCAGGCTGGATTTACCCAGAAGGTGTTCCACGACATCCTCTCCACTTATGCAAACAGTTCCTTGGCCCCAGAACTCAACGCCTATATCACTAGGAGCACCGACTCTGTGGTGCCTGTCGTCTCCAACACAACGCGCGACACGAAATACCCGTTGGACCGTCTGAGCAGCGGAAACGGTCTACTGCGATTATGGCAGGAAACCGGGGATGAAAAGTACAGAACTGCATTCGAAGCGTTGAGGAAGAGTGTGAATTTGCAACCCAGAAATGATCAAGGTGGTTTATGGTATTACGTCTACCCGTACTGGAGTTACCTGGATGGCATGTTTAGTCTGACTCCGTTCCTCGCCGCATACACAAACGATGTTGGCAACTCGTCCATGACTGAACATACGCTAGAGGACATGGTCTTCCAGCTCGATCTGCTATGGCAGCGCTGCTACTCGCAAGAAACCGGTCTCCTAGTACACGGTTACGATGCCAGCCACACAGCAGTCTGGGCCAACAGCGCTACAGGCGCCAGCCCGCACGTGTGGGGACGTAGTCTGGGATGGTACTGTATGGCACTCATCGATACGCTCGAATTGCTCCCCGCGAATGCAAGCCACGCACGTCAGTACATCGGATCTCGGTTCCAACAACTCATGCCCGCTATCGTGGCAGCCGCAGATGGAAAGACTGGGGCGTGGTGGCAGTTAATGGATCGACCTGGCGAAGAAGGCAACTACTTGGAGAGTAGTGCGAGCAGTATGTTTGTGTACTCTTTGCTCAAGGGTGTAAGATTGGGGGCTCTATCCACGGATGCAGCATGGAATGGCACCGCTTCATACAGCGGCGGCCAAAGCGCGTATGTGGATGTGGCGAAGAAAGCGTACGAGTATATCGCCGATACATTTGTCGTCCATAATGGGAACGGGACGCTAGGCTGGAACGGCACGGTCGGGGTATGCAGTCTGAACTCGACGGCTAGCTATGAGGTGAGTAATGGAAGGGTTCAGCAGAGTGTGTCAATGCTAACGAGATATGTCAGTATTATGTGGGACAACCGATTGTTTACAACAGTCCTCTCGGGTCGTTGGCCTTTGTGAGAGCAAGTTTGGAGGTTGAAAGATTGGCCCTACAAGGTTGAGAGGTGGTATGGTAGACACGTTGTCTTGGCGTTTACCAAGGCGGCCGTCTGCGGTCAGAACAAGCAGATATAGGAGGCTAAAATAAACCATGAGATAATCCCACATTAAAATCTCCGCAACAAGCGCACTGAGTGGTACGATAGCCTCCAAGCATTCGGCAGCGGGCAAATACAAAACCTGTTGTTGCCGTTTTCCATGCATCGTACCATCAAGGATGTCTGTTGAATAAGATGGCGGGGTCAGATCACAGGCCGCGGAGCATATCATCGCACTTTGTTGCGCGCATCTTCGATGTAGTCGTAGTGCCAGTAATGCCAGTAATGCCAGCAAAGCTGCAGCATGGGTTTGTTGATCGAATCGTGGGTCGACGTGGTGCACTGGTCCGTAGGCGAGCCTGTCTCTCATGGATGTTCCCGCGGGATAGCCCAACGTGACTGGGCTGCGAGATAGCAACCTGGGAATGTCTCAGCCGCCGTGTAAACAAGAGGCTGGAAGGACTCGGACTCGAGCGTGTCTAGATGCCGGCGCTGCATGGCAAGTTTATGCTGATCCCGCACAAGCTCATGGGCTTATCGTATTGCTTGTCGGCGACACTGGAACGTGCGGGCAGACTTGGCCAGTCCGGTTTTACTGGCGGGCCGCAGCCATTATTGGGTCATCAAACATCACACCGTCCCTCTAGCAGTTCGCTCGCCCTGCGCTACATTCAACGTTCCCCTCTTATGGGGTGACAGCTTTCACCACACTCACCTATACACTCGCTGTCGAAATTGCTGATCGCGCAGCCGCCCGCACAGAGGCAGGTCCGGCGTAGCTCTGGAAACGGCCCGTCAGCCACGCCCACGCAAAACACCACAACACTTGCACCCGCCCGTCGCAAGCCGCCCCGTCCCCGTGACGCCTGCCCGCAGCTCCAATGACACTGGGACTCGATGCCCGCTTCCCCCCGGCCCAGTGACCCCGACAACACGGCTGGACAGCAGAGAAATGGCACGCCGGGCAAGAAGATGGGCGCGACGGACAAACAAGCAGCCATGGACGGCAAGGACTTTGCCAAGGCCATTGGCATCAACAAGCCCGCCAACGTGCGCGACAAGATAAAGCGCTGGCAGCAGGAGGTCGACCCCGACGCCGCGAGCAAGGAAGGCGCCGGCGCATCCGCCTCAGAGACGTCCATCAAGCCCGCCGCCTCGCCCAAGCCCGCGACCACGCCCAAGTCGAAACCCCACGACGACAAGCCCAACTGGAAACCTACACATGAGCGCGGAAAGTCGGTCGGCGCCAGCCCAGAGCGCCCGGGCAGCGCGAAGAAGACGCCTGTCCCCCACAATGAACTCGACGAGGACCTGCTCACGGCGACAGCGCCTAAGAAGCGCGTCATCAGCGACTCGCACTGGCGCGCCAAAATGTCACCACCCAAAGAAGCCGCCGGCCGCCCACAGCCAAAGACGATCCCCAACGCCTGGGTGCGCCCCTCGAGGATCATCCCCAAGAAGCCCGCCAGCCCTGAGCTCAAGCCCATAGCCCCCGTCACGCCCCAGTCAAACCCCCTTCTGCCCCTCGCGGAGTACATAGGCAAGAGCACAGGACAGAAGAAAGCCCCGCCGAAGCCACGCAGACCATCGAAACCGTCGAGCTCAGAGAATGAACAACGCCCGGCCAGCAGTGGGGCTGGAAGTGGAAAGACCGCCAAGAGCGATGAGACGCCATCAGACCCTACCTCGCCCCAGCCCGAGAAAGAGAAGACGGAGATGGTGAGGATGCGGCGCAGCAGACGGCGCGCGCGCACATCACCGCGCGCATCCATGTCGGCAGAGGATCTTATGCCCTTCACGCCGTGGACTCGGCCCCCAGGACGCCGGTCCGGTTCAGTACAGAGCGACGACCCCCACAATATGGTCACGGTCGAGTACGCAGAGAGCTCTGCCCCATCGCTCAACGAGAGCCGCATCACATCACCCCGCGACGACGAGCTGCGAGAGAGACGGCGCCGGCGTCGACCGAGAAGCAACGGTGCTCGCACAGAGGACGAGAGTACCAAACCCGCGCCAAAGCCTTCGCGGAAGAAGAGTCGCAGGTCCTACCCAAGGACCCAGGAAGAAGCTGCAACACCCTTGATCATCCCAGCAGCCCCAGAGACGACCACTCCCACCAAGGCCACGGGAAGCCGCTTAGAAGCCTGGCTCAGCAGCACACCCGACCCTCTGGCAGAGTCGAAACCCCGACGCAGGCGCAAGTCCAAAGACTCTGTGTCGAGCCCAGAATCCGCCTCCAAGGCCGGCAAATCAGACATCACAGTATCCACCGATGCCACACAAGAGATCCCAGTCAAGAAGACGCGCTCGCGCCGCAGGCGGAAGTCCAAAGAATCCGTATCCTCCCTCGACCTGCCCGCTAACGTCGATGCTTCCGAAGTCACTGCCTCAGAGGTCACTACCTCCACCAGGACGACACAAGATGAACCACGCAAGAGGTCACCAAGGAGGAGAAAATCGAAAGAGTCAGTCTCGTCTGTCGATTTGCCCTACAAGGCCGAAAAATCAGACGTCAGCGCGTCCACTGATGCGACAAGGGACGAGCCTGCCGAGAGCCGCCGTAGCAGTGGTAGCGGTAGCAGACGGCGCAGAAGACGGTCGAGCCGCGAGATGACCATCAATACCCAGGATATCGACGAGACCCCATCTACTGTCGTCTCGGATACTACGACAGAGACGACAACTCAAGACCAGGAAAGTGAAGTGTCCGTCACTCCAACGCCCTCGCTAAAGCGCCGCGGTGCAAAGCGCGGCCAGTATTCTCCCACCAAAGGCCGATCCATGTCCTCTCCTCTCCGCGAGACCACGTCGATAGACGACATACCCAAGGATGATATCACCGACTTGGACACTGCTTCGTCCGCCCCTTCTTCTTTTGCTGATGCGCCTGTACTTGACGCCATGCCTAAGCCTCTGCGACCGCGACAACTTCTCGGACCGCGTATGTTCCCTTCGACTGGCAAGCGCCTTTCAACCATTGCTTCGCAGTCAGCGCGATCCTCGCAGGTACCGGCTTCTGACACAATCACAACCATCTCCGAGGAAGCAGGCACTGGTCCCGGAGCACCTGCATCAGAAGTAGGCTCGTACTTGAACCCGGAAACTTCGACCATTATCAGTCGCCAGAGTACCCGGCGGAGGAAGCTTGCCAGACATGAGGATCTTATCTCAGTGCTTTCCATGCCCAAGGCAAGCTCCAAGAGCATCGTCTCTGCCCGAAGTATCCGTACCAACAGGAGCCGCCTTGCCACTGCCACTGTCGACGACATCATGAAAGAGCTCTCGTCTGATGAAGCCAAGTATATGAGAGAGCTCCGCACACTGGTAGATGGTGTCATCCCTGTCCTTCTTAGCTGCGTTCTCTCCAAGTCCGAGTCCGCTATCGCTGCTGGCTTATTCTCTCGCTCCTCCAAGTCCGATCCTAGTGAAGTTACTAAGCCAATCGTCGACATGGGTGTCTGCTTAGAGCGACTTAAGAACCTGCACAAGCGCGTCCCCAGGGAGGACTCCGATGCACTTGTTTCCTGGGCTCAGAGTGCACAACGAGTGTACTCTGACTACATTGCTGCGTGGCGCCTCGGCTTCCAAGACGTCGTAATCAGTCTTGCGCCGGCAGATGACGACCCGTTCAAGCCCGCAAAGGTCGTCAATGGGCCAGATGACGGTGCCCCATGGGACGAAGGGATGCCGCGAAACGCTGAGGGATATGTAGTCAACAGCGATGGCGAGCGTGTCGACGTCGCCTATATGCTCAAACGCCCTCTGGTTCGACTCAAGTATCTGTCGAAGAGTTTGAAGGTACGTTGAACTGACTTGTCCATGCTGCCACAAATACTGACATTGATCAAGGGCATTAATCATGTGAAACCTTCCGAGCGCGTCGAGCAAATCTCGAAGATTTTCCAAGACCTAGTTACGACAGCACGCAAGCGGTCGAACGACGAACAAGCCCGCCTCGAAGACGAAGCCGCGGCTAGCGTTGATCCCACTCGCGCACGCGATCCCCGAAGTCTCGCCCCTCTTGCCGGCGTCCGGGTTGATTCCACGCGCTGCGTGCGAGCTAGAGACCACTTCGACCTACATCTGTTCCATTCGAGTGGTCAAGAAATGAGTTGTCGCGTTGAGATCTTACTCCGCGACAACGCACCAGGTACCGGAGTCGGAGGCGACCTCCTCTTCTGCGAAGTCGATCCTACAGGGCGATGGTTGCTCCTCCCGCCTGTTCACCTCAGCAATGCATCAGCACGGAATGGCGACCTAAAGGGTGAAATAATTGTCATGATCCGTGGAAAACAAAACGATGGATCAGAGTGGAGCGAGATCATGTCTTTGATATCCGATGATGAGCAAGCTGGCTTTGAGTGGGTGCAGATGCTCGGTCTCAACCCCATCCCACCTCAAATCTCTGAAGTCAGGAAGAACCAGGCCACACCCACCACACACAGGCCGACAAGCAGCCATGGATCCTCGTCTCTACTTTCAGCTGCAACTGAATCGACACCCCCACAGAAGAGCAGGACACCAAGCCCACATGAAATTGACATACCTATTGGGGAGCAACATACTGAAGTATCAAAAGTATGGCACTATGACACACCCGATAGGCGCAACCAATCCCGCACCATCTCGCCTGTAACTCCGCCCAGTCACGATGACTTTGTCTTTGGCAAAATAGACGACTCAGAACCCCACACACCCACAGATCCCATGCAGACGGCATACCAACTGCTCAATGATCCTGATCGAACACCCCGTGGTCTTGATGAGGCGGTGCGAAATGAAGGCACTGGATCGCCTTCGAGTCTGAAGCGGACAAGGGCGAAGAGGCTGTCTAAGAACCCTACCCTTTCTCCACATTCAGCACGGCCGTCCCGTCAGATCACTCTCGAAGATCCGGTAGAGCCAGAGAAAATCCAGACGCCAGTACCAGAGTCCAAGCCACGCCGGAAATCCACTAAGAAGCGACCCCAAAAGAGTTACAGTGTTTGGATGCCATCTTCGCAAGTCGGTGATTCCGACGACTCTGAAGAATCGTACAGCTCCGATGAAGACAACAATACTACCACCATGGATTCCGAGATCTCACCACCCGGCTCGCCTCCCTCGCCGCAACGTCCACAGGCACACAGACGAGTCTCATCCGTCCCCTCGCTAGAATTACCGAGCATCCCAAGACAAAGGAAATCAAGCCGGCCCTCTACGCCAACACAGGATCAAGAAGATGACGATGACAATCTCCGGGAAGTCTCAGCCTCCGCGCCGTCGAAGCTGCAAGGAAAGAAACACGACATAGTTGTCGATGATATCGTAGAGCCCAAAGCAGAGGTCGAAGAGCCGCCTCCAACACCGCCGCATCGATCGCCCAGTCCAGCAACCCCTGTGACACTCAAGGGAAGTAAAACACCAGTATTCACTCCTACGTTACCCGGTTTCAAGAACAAACGCCGGTCATCGTCACCCTTGAAGCATGAATATGAGCCATCTACCTGCACGGAGGAGTCAAGCGAGAGCGAGGAGGACACTGCTTCTGAGGATGAGGTGGACGATGAAGATGAAGAAAGCCTCACCTCGGAGTCGTCAGAAGACGAGTTAGATGACGACGTTCCCATGCCACTCATGCCGATCGGATACCTTGGGCCACGCGGGTATCATGGACGCTCATACACCACCGGTAGGGAATCCAGTCGTCCCACTTCATCAGAGAAGGTTGAGAAGGTAGATGAGGAGACCAAGAAGTTTCCCAAAGTCTCACCTCCTGCATCAATCTACACACTCCCCAACGGCACCATCACCCCATCACAATCCGCGTCGAACACTCCATACAGAGCAGTTCCGCAGGGTTCCGGCAAAGCCTCCAAGACCATCGCATCCATCTTCGCTTGGTCCGATGCTGGCCGATGGGACAGTTTGCATCCAAACGAATGTAGCATCGTCGTTACGCCAGGTAAGATCGAGGTCTTCGAGATCACAATCAACCACTCGAAGCCTTTCCTGGCCGACGGCGACGAGATCATCACTCCCGAGGGAGGTGCTCCCCTTATTGCGGTTGAGCTTACCCCTCTGGTGCCGTTGCGCAAATCAACGGCCATTGATATCTCCATTCGCTCCCCACCCACCGCAGAGTCGCGCATCAAAGCTGGCAACAACATTATGTTGAGAAGTCGCAATGCAGCGGAGTGCGCCCAACTATACGCCATGATCAACCAGTCTCGTATCAACAACCCCACCTACATCGCGCTCCAGAACGCGCGCGGCCCCTACGGACAATCGAGCTGGGCCGAGGCGATGGACCGTCAGAACGCGGCTAGGACAAGCGCTGAGTCTTCTGGCTGGCTCGGAGGTACGCTAGGTAGGAGAAGTAGCTACCGCAAGTCAAGCACACGCGCTGCCTCCATCTCCGCAGCGACTGAGTCTTCTGTTGGAACTATGAACTCTGCTCTCCGCTCTGCACTAGGCCGATTTTCGTTCGGAAAGAGCGGCGTCTTCAGCATCCGCAACTCAACACTTGGATCTCGCAGCACTGGTTCCTCATTCGACAGCGGTTCCAACTCCCCACGTGGCTCAGGCGCATCTACGCCTACCGGCGATATTGTACGCGCGCCCGGTGCACCAGCTGGAATTACGAACACCAAGTGCAGGCTTTATGAGCGAGAGTCACTCAAGAAATGGCGCGACATGGGCAGCGCACGATTAACAATAATGCTGCCCTCACCCAACCCAAGCGTGCCATCCTCGCCTACGAACCCACGGCAGCGCGCACCTGGTACCAGAGACCATACCCAGGAGCGACGCACTCTTCTTACAGGCAAGAAACACGGCGAAATACTACTTGACGTCACTTTGTCCGAGACATGCTTCGAACGCGTCGCACGCAGTGGTATTGCTGTCAGCGTATGGGAAGACCACCTAAATGAAGACGGTCAGGTCGGCGGCGTCGGCAAGACGGGTGGTGTCTTGGGCGCAAGAGCGCGAGTCTTCATGGTGCAAATGAAGAGTGAGAGAGAGTGTGCCTACTGCTTCAGTTTACTGGGTAAGCTGAGGTACTAGGCCACGAGTAAGGAAGGAGAAGAGAGGGACATGGACCGAGACGGCAAGCGCAGCACAGCAACTCACAATACACCGCTACTGCCTCTGTTACCTCTGTTGCCTCTGTTGCGCACTGCACGTGGTCACAACCATCGATTTTGCGCTTTTTATTGCGAGCAAGCGTGGCGTTCGTTCATGGGATTTACACGGGCGGTATTTCAAGAAGGCTTCTGCGATACCACTTCCACTTTCCCCACATACAATTTTCTCACTTTGTAATCACGCTGTTGTGTTTCTTACTTTCCTTGTCAATACTGGTTTTCATGCATATGGATGGAGTGTGTGTCTTTCTTTGTTTTCCATGGGGAATATACACGTGTCTTTTGCGCTTGATACCAGGTGTGTATTTGTTTGATGGTTTTTGGTCTTTTGGTAGTGGGATGAGGAGGGGTGTTTGTGATGAAAGATGCCGTGATAGTGGGGGTGCGGTGAATAGAATTAATGGAAGATGTGTCGTCAACTTGTTGATCAATTGAACTCGTGTGAGATGAGGTTCTCGGTACTTTAGCAATAACCTTATCGATCTACAATCACTCCTCCGGCTATGACTGCGGGCCGTTGGGTAACGTATGTACCCTCTCATAGTCTGACTCTACGATGCTGCGTCACAGCGCACATGTCTTAAGGTGCTCAAATTCTTTGTTCTTTGCGATTACACGCACGTCCTGTGCGACGCCAACATGATTGACTCGAAGGGCCGGAGATCCACAGCAACAGGTATCGTCATACTGTTCGTGAGTCAGTGTAAGTATAAAAGCTGCGAAAGTTTGCATAGTGTCGCTCCATTCCTCAAACCAGATACCCACTACTTCGATCTTGATATCATTCTCCAGACGAATCTACTGCAAGAAAACCCACGCAAACTACAACATCGAAACGGCCCGAAAATTACGAAATGACACTGTACGGAATGACGGCTGAACAGTGGGCGGAAGATGACCATATCTGCCAAGAAATTATCAGTAAGCTACATCCGCTATATCCCGCCCTGCTTCGAGGTTTTGATGGTACCAGATTGCACTCGCATGCTTTCGAAACTACCCGATACCGAATACATCGTACAACGCTTTCGGCGCGGCGAGGACGGAGTAAAGTACGTGGCAGCGGTCTTTGAGCTACATAAAGGCACAGGTCCCGCAACGCTAAAATCACGTGGTGGGGAGGGTACCTATGCAGTCGCCGCGCGAAGCCTTCTTCAGGGTCTTAAAGACCAGTTCCTTTATTTGTATTTGAAGAATGATGTCGAGCCTGCAACAAGCACAAAGGACGGGCGTTTGGATGTGGTGGTGAACAATTGAACCATGCTCAGGGATTTCCCAGGGCTCAATCTCAGTACAAGCAGGTCAGGATCTCAGTTGGGGTGTGTTGTTACACAAGAATGAAAATGTTTGATCACTCCCACATGTCCTTTGAAAAGTTGCGATACGCTAGTACTGTGTACGTTGCAGTATACCTGAGGTATGTGACTAGATGCATCAAATCGACCAGAATACTAACTAGCTGGCCGAATACTGTGTATATCACCACGGCGACTTTATGATTTTGGCACCACCCTCCTGACATCTACCCCACCTTCAGTACTTACATTTGCATGCAAACATAACCGTGTCCCTTCTTCAGCCCAGCAGCAAGCCGCAAGAGCAAACGAAAAGAATGCGTAGCAGAACTGCAACGAACCAAGTTTTAATCGAGAAACGGGGGACAGGCTCGGTCTTACACCTCATTGCAGTGTCCCTCCGTTCCTATCACAAGAGGCGCCGGCTGGAGGTCGACTTATCAGTACTGCCATACGGCTTGATCCATACTGACAATTTCGTCAGTACTCCCAGCAAAGTACTGATATAGGCTCCTCAGAACCAGCGGCAAGAGGTCGACTGGCCGGTAAGCAGCATGCTAAGCACGGCTTTCGGCGCAGGGAGTGGACAAGCGGGACACCAATCTCTAGGTTGGTGAAAGGCGTTGTCTCGGATGCCATGAGGATCAGCCCGAAGACCATACAAGGTTGTAGGTAGGTAGCCGCCGAATCAGCGAAAGATGTAGAAGAGGTCCGCACGAACGCGAAACCGAAAAGAAAACCTTGTGAAGAATGCCGCATGAGGAAGGAAGGATGAGGTGGCTACCCTCCTGGTTCCAAGATACAGAACAGAACAGCTTGAGTAACCCTACGGCAGATCGCAATGCCTGAGTACGGGAAGTCGCCATACCACAGGTATTGCTACTGTGCAGTCGAGATGCTGAAGCAGAAGTGTTGCGCATGTTGCAAAAAGGAGAGCAGGTGTAGTTCAATTTGATATGATGCGCGCGAGCGCGGAGCAAGAAAGGGCTTGGTGTACATTCCGCGAAATTCGCAAGTTGAGAATCGGAGTCAGTAAATGGTGGTGGAGAGAGAGAGGAGAGGGAGGGCAGACTACTTAAGACTACGGGCAGGAGCGAGCGGGCTAGAGAGCGCACGGGCCACGTGTTTGCTCGAACTCGCCACGCTGCCTAGTCGTGAATTCACCTAGACAAGTATACGCTCATCTTCACCTGTTATGCACCGCCTTCGCCTGTAGCTAAGCTCGGGCGCAAGCGACATCACGCATCCTTCATTGTACTGAGATATGTGCTAGAAGAGACCGATGTTCGTTCACTTCAAGTTGCGTCACAGGTGGTGGTCAGATTGTGACGTTGATCGCGGCGTGATATGAGTCATTTCTATTCTCTCATCATTTACTCCAGATCTTTGTCCTTGCAGCCCTCTGGTGCGATAAGAGGATTGCATCTCGCAGCCAATCCTCCGGGAAGCCTGGCAACATAGTCCCAACCCCATCGACTGCTCATGCCCCAAGCCGGGAAATCGGTACTGACAATCTGCGCACCACTCTCAAAAGCTAGATCCCTCATCTCCGTAGTACGATTCAAAATGGTATCGATGGGTATATCAGCACGTGTTCGGATCAAGTAGCCCTTCTTGACCAGGCGCTGGATCTCTGCTGTGCCATTGCCGCGCGGCTCATTGTATTTGATGAAAGCAGCATCGGAAGATCCTTCGAGCGCATTGGTGAAGACAGTGCGGTTTTGTAGCGAGGGGGCGCCGGTTTTGTAGAGCTCGCGAGGCGAGCTGGGGTCACTAGGTTTTGGGTCGTTGTCGAAGAAAAACAGGAGGCGGCCGCGAACGTCCTTCAGCTTCGGCCAGCCTTGTTGCAGGATGGATTGCTCGAGGGTGAGGCCACTCTTGCGCACATCATCGGGGCGAATCAGTTGCTTCTTAGGAAATACGGAGAGGATCTCCGCGTCGACGTTCAAGAGGCGAGGGAGCGTCCAGTTCGTCGCTTCGCCAGGGCAGACACCGCCTAACGAACATGCCGGCGCATCGGTCTTGAGCTCGAGATCAATAGTGATAGGGACGTGTCTCGGATTTGCGTCTGACCAACTCTTCAACTGCTTGAGACAGTCGATGAAGGTGTGGCAGACAGAATCGGGGTCAAAGTCCGTGACGTGGAACACCTTGATACCTGGCTTCTTCAGAATGTCACCATTGTAAGGAGTGGTGGCGTTTGTCAAGTTTGACAGCGTCCATATGACAGGGGGATAGTACAGGCCGCCCTTTTCATCCGAATGTAAGTCGAGCTCGAAAGAGCGCACGGACTGGTACTCCAATTGATTGTCGAGCTCTGCATGCGAGTAGTAGTAGTCTTCTGGAGACGGTACGTATTCCTCAAAGACTGGTCGCTCGGCGAGTGAGACTTCACGATGGTAGGAGTTGTGCGTTCCGACGACTTGAATATGGTTGAAACGGATGTCAGACTTGGACGCCAGTGCGCTTTCTATGTATTGTCAGCTTGGACATCTCCGCGCAAGAAGACAACATACGAGCGAAGAGCATTACGCTCGCAGAAGCCTGATATCATTAGCATCCGTTCGTTCTCGCATGCCAGGAGTTATCCTTACCAATGATCCCAGCATGTTGCTCTTTCCTTCTGAATTGAAGTCTGCGTTCAAGGTGAAGACGCACAAAGCAAACAAAAAGACCACAAGCAACAAGGCCCGACCTTTATACGCCATCGCACCCATGCTGTTCAGCGCGCAACGGCATGCACTAAAGCTCAGATGTTGAAGTCGTTCCCGCCATGCATCGCGTTGGCGTTAGCTCGTCGCGTGCGCTCATCGAGTCTCGCGATTGGTTGTTGGCACCACGTGGGTTCAGTATACCGGCTCGGAATTTGCTCAATGCAGAAGGTACAGATTCTGTAGGACCGTAAGTTCGCACGTGCGTCACTTCACGTTCGTGCGCGCTTCTGATGGAATGAAGACGCGTAGCAGTAGTTCGTTGGAGGAAGCGATGACGCGGTGACAGGAGCTGCCAGGGGAAAAGCGGGGTAAGTCGCCTGCAACTGAAGGACCACCTTAACCATCAACAACATTGAAGGCCCCCGGAAGATCTCATAGCGTGCTAAAATGCGCGAAAACCATTTTTCCGGGAAATCATGAATGTAGTATTTGTGCTTTGGATTACCACCGCACAAGAGGCTAACAGTCACTACCAACCATACTTCTGTCCATATCTGCCGACAAACCCTCCTACATCAGCATCTCTCTCGCCTTGCACAATCTGTAACAGTCCTAGCGCACTTGTCTCTGAACTCTCAAGGCCTTGTTCCTTCCTTTGCTCTTTGTCGTCTCCTATATCCGTCACCACATAGCCTGGGCAGTACGTCCAGACCTTGAAGCCATCTGGCTTGAGCTGGACGTACTGGTATGCCGTCAACATGTTGAGCGCAGCTTTAGTCATGCGATATCCGGGGTATTTAACCTGGGCGTAGGGAGAGCTGTGATCGGAGATCAAAGTGATGCTACCCATAGTAGAGGACACGTTGATGATGCGCGGATTGGATGAGCGCTTCATTGCGGGAATGAGAGCTTCTGTGAGGATGGTAGGGCCAAAGACGTTGGTTTCGAACGTGGTGCGCATCTGCTCTCGGTCTGGCCATGTGCCGTCTCTTTCGGGACATATACCAGCGTTGTTGATAAGCACATCGAGCTTGCTGAAGTCCTCCTCGATCTTCTTGGCAGCAGCTTTGATAGAATCGTCGTCATTGGCGTCGAGTTGCACCAGGGAGAGTGTGCCTTGGATGCCTGCTTTGGCTTGCACATCTTTCAAGACTGTTTCGCCTTTCGACATGTTGCGCGCGCCGATTATGACATGGTACTTTGGAGATGCAGAGGCAATATAAATGACGGTGTCCAGACCGATACCGTTGGTTGCTCCTACAGAGGCTATCAGTATGACGAGCTTGGTAAACGTCCGGAGGGCTGGTACCTGTTACGAGCACGACCTCCTTGTCTGGGTTCGAGGACATATTTATTTTGAATCGATTAGATTGTGGTAACGGATGATATGCAGATTTTCGACTGAAGTAGAGGATATGGATTTTGTGATACTCAAGCTGGAGTGGAAGGCGGGCGAATTTATATCTTGCCAGCGGTTTAGCACAACATGAACGGGTCGTACGGATGTCCACCAGGCGTAATCCACGACGAATAGAGTACGGTCTGGAACTTGCTATAGACCAAATAGGTAATTGTAACATCAGAAACCCCGTAGATCGAGAAGGAGCGCCGGCCCGATCCGGAGTTAGTTGTCTAACTCCGATTCGCGCGGCCTGATGAAGTAATGCAAACGCCCCACAAAGACATGCTATGTGTGAAGACTTACTCATGTCTATCGTATATACGAACGCACGAATAGCAAATCGCTGCATGGTCAGATCTGAGGAGTGAGTGTATGGATGACTACATCGCAGGCTGCACTTAACGCATAAATCCGAGAGGCGCTGTCCGTTTAGAATACCGAGCCAGATCCCATGCATGGTGGACGAGAAGGTGTGACGCTGAATAGCATGACTCACAAAGAACAGGTAGGAACTGTCAGAGCATACCAGGATCGGTCTCCTCATAGGCTGTACGCAATTTCCAAGTGTTGATCGTATCGACGCTGTGCACCCCAGTGTGCCTTCACCCGTTCACTTGTGGCATCCAATTCTGACCTGCACCGCTTTTCCTGAGCGAGGAACGAAGCCTGTGCCAGAAGTACCCCAAAAACCCACCAAAGCCGTGTATTACATGTTGGTTAAAGCCGTGATAACATAATTTGCACTTGGCTGGCTTCTCTTTTGCAGCCTAGTTAATGGCGTTAGAAGTGCTTGTGACCGTTTCGAACACTCGAGGACGTGCTTGTAGTCTGGAAGCAATGAAGACGGATTTCACAATATCTTCTCAACAGTGATTCTGGACCTGCGCCACGACGATTCGATTTTGCACGGCCTTTGAAAGAGTGTGCAGGTTTCGTAAGACATAATCTACTAAGCAACTATGAGGATGTTAAGCCTGACTGCTTGAGACGAAGTCTGGGTAGATGTGGTAGGTCGGCACTTTTGTCGTCGCAAACATTCTCTTGATACAATGCCAGTACTTAGGACGCAAGACAAGTAGGGGGGTAATTGAGCATGTCACGATGGTTGACAGGAGGACGCGTGGGGTAAGAAATCTTGAGATTAGCGCGGCGCGACACGACGTCATGGCGGCTCAACCCACCAGACGTCTCAACGCGCCTAGAAGCGACCTGATGTCGCACTTTGTCGAGTCACTCAGCCCTGAACGCGCATAGCGCCGCCGACAAGATGCCCTCCCTTGTGCGCAAGCTGCTCATCTTCGCCGCCGTTGATGGTCTCATCCTCCAGCCGTCCCCGCCCCGCAACCATCCGCCCGCGACGCAGCAGGCCATCAAGGTCGACTACAAGGGCAACGTCGGCCCCCTGTTGAAAGACAGGCGCGAAGAAGAAACAGCGCCCGTGTCTGTGGAAGCGCATGGCATTATCGGTACGCGCGCAATCATTGGCGCATTGCGGCACAAGCTGACCCTACTCTAAGGACTACTCAAAGTGGCTACTTCCTACTTCCTGATATCCATATCCGACCGCGAACAGGTGGCGCTTATACGCGGCAAGCCCATCTACAAAATCAAAAATGTCGCCCTCATCCCCCTCTCCTCGCAAGCCGACGCCGACAAGGCCATTGCAGCCACGCGTGATCATTTGAAGCGCCGCAACAGGGCACCCGGCCTGGAAGACGAAGATAGCGCTAGCGATAGCGAGGATGGCGCGCCCAGTGTGACGGACTCGCTTGTAGAGGACTCATCGTCCACACCAAGCGAGGTCAAGGATTCGGTCACCGGACAAAAAGGCAGTGCGCAGCGCAAGACAAGTGTGGCCGAAGACGTTATACAAAGAAAAGGTGTATATGGAAGATTCGCTGACAAGTGGTTCTCGCGCAAGGGTTGGAGTGCTGACAACAGGCGTCTGCAAGGGCTGAGCTCAGAAGAGAACCTGGCGGCAAACAACGTGCCGCAGAACGTTGACTCGGGGGTGCCCAAGGAAGAAGAACAACCTAAGAGCGAGTCTAAGCCGGATGCCATCCCTACAGATGACAAGGACATTTCGGAGCCAGTCAGCCCAGAAGCCATACCCAAGGCCCTGGGCGGCGAGAAGGACGCAGCCACTGTAGCAC
Source organism: Alternaria ethzedia (assembly GCF_023757985.1). Taxonomy (NCBI): domain Eukaryota; kingdom Fungi; phylum Ascomycota; class Dothideomycetes; order Pleosporales; family Pleosporaceae; genus Alternaria; species Alternaria ethzedia. The sequence continues at coordinate 444,174 of NW_026056205.1, read as the reverse complement.
TCTTACCAAAGATTCTGCAGACCACCAAAATGTACTTTTCATCAGGCAACTTCTTCTTCTCATACGACTATGACATCTCACACGGTATTGGCCAGCAGCAAGCAAGTTCTAGTGTCGCCCTGTTTAAACAGTTCGATCCTTTGGTCAGTTTACACCCTGTCCATGTAACGGACGATTGCTCACCAGTATATAGTTCTTCTGGAATCAGCACATCATCGCACCTTTCATTGACGCGGGCCAGCATGCTTTTGTGCTCCCCGTAATGCAAGGCTTCGTTGGTCAACGACCTTTCACGATCAAGACAGCTGATGACCAGTCGAACAGTCTTGTAGTCGACCCGAGTGCCACTCCAGATGACATCCAGCTCCAGTCCTGGCATGAAAAGCAGAAAGAGGACTCACAGTCCAATACGGAAAGCAATGGCGAAGCATCTGATCCCGATGCCTCTCTTGTGGACGGAAAAGACTTCCTGTTGACACTCATCTCGCGACGTTCTATCAAGCGAGCTGGGCTTCGTTACCTACGACGGGGTACAGATGACGAGGGCTGTACCGCGAATAGCGTCGAGACGGAACAGATCCTATCCAACCCGGCTTTTAGCACGACGCAAGACAAGATCTTCTCTTTCACACAGATTCGAGGCTCAATTCCCCTGTTCTTCTCTCAATCGCCCTACAGCCTTAAACCACAAGTCTCTACTTGGGGATCGTTTGAGACTAATGCTCGCGCTTTCAAGAAGCATTTTGCCGATCTGTCTTCACGCTATGGCGATATATACTGTGATTCGCTCATAGACAAACACGGTACTGAGGCGAAGATTGGTGAGCTTTATGAACAGCATTCGAGGTCGCTCAATGAGAATGGCGGGATGGACGGGAAAGGCAAGCAGCTGGGTTTCGAATGGTTCGACTTCCACAACGTGTGCCGCGGTATGCGCTTTGAAAACGTCTCGAAGCTGATGGATTCAATCGAACCTTTCATGAAATCTTCTGGATGGGTGGAGATCTTAGGAAATCAAGTACAGCAAAAGCAGTCAGGCGTCTTGCGTACAAACTGCATGGACTGTCTGGACCGCACCAACGTTGTTCAATCTGCGTGCGCCAGGACTGCTCTTGAAGCACAACTGTCAATGGGCAGTTACAGCATCGATCTCCAGAACGACCCCAGCACATCGTGGTTCAACACCCTCTGGGCTGACAATGGCGATGCCATATCTCGGCAGTATGCTGGCACTGCTGCGCTAAAGGGCGACTTTACGCGTACCCGGAAACGGCAGATAACTGGTGCGCTTACCGATTTCGGACTGACACTCACGAGATATTACAACAACATCGTGAACGACTACTTTGCTCAGGCAGTCATCGACTACCTTCTCGGTCGCGCTACCGATACCATCTTCGCGGAATTCGAAGCCGATATGAAGAGCTCAGATTACTTTATAGATGTGCGCAAAGTGCGGCAGCAGGCCATTGAGCGTTCTGCTGGAATCGTGATTGAGGATCGCGACGAAGACCTGGTACATGGATGGACGTTGAGCGTACCCACTGCTGTTAACCAGGTCAAGACTGCTACATTTGAGGAAGCAGTCCTTCTACTAACAGAAAAGGCCTTGTACTTCTGCCGTCTCGACTGGGGAACAGAGAAAGTACGCGAGTTCGAGCGTATCCCGCTGGAGAACGTGCAAGGCCTCATGCGAGGTGTGTACGTTACGTCCACACTGGCGCAACGACACACCGACACAGACAAGAACGTTGGTCTCATCATACGATATCGAGCCGATACCAAGGGCGAGCTAGTACGGCGCAATACAAGGGCTCTAGATTCCGGAGCCGCCAGCGATGAGCAACGCAAAGACGACGCCAAGAAAGACCAGAAGCAGGATACTGCGGGCCGCTTCCTAGCGTTCAAAGCGCTTCCACCGAGAAGCAGCGTTCCGTCATCCCCTGGCGACAACCCTGACAATGAAGGCGAGGTTGTCAAATCGGTATGCGATGAGATTGTGAGGATCGCCAATGAGATGAAGAAGGGCGGCAGGGATGAAGACAGGACACTGAAAGTAGAGGAAAAGGATATAATCAGCCTTGTGGACGCGAAGAAGAGTACCGGCTACCTGGAACAGTTTGAGTATTCCTTGAAGAAGCTTGTTTGGGGCTAAGCCCGGTCTGATACTGGCCATGTATAATGTCTTGTCGTTTCTCATTGTATCTTGTTCAGGAAGCCGTACATAAACCTTTGGAAAGATGCTCGTATCATGCAATACAATCATCCTGTAGATAGTTACGTTTCCACCATACGGTGTGTCTGAATGGTGGACTTGCCTTGATTGGGGTATAATCTCCTTGCTCCCTATACTTCCCGATGGTCTCGGACGGTCACATCAAGAACAGCGGAGTCCAGCGACCGGCACGGCGGATTCACGGCGCTTCCAGGTCCCGGCGACTGAGGTGCGTGTGGGGACAATGCGGGTGGCTGCTGGCTACCTGACAAGCTTGCGAGAGCTATATCGGGAAATGCATCCGCTTTACTTGTGCAGCACTGCATGTCGAGGGTGCTAAGTGATGTGATACTAAAGACTTGAGAGCGGTGCACCGAGATATATGAGGAAGTCGCGTCACAAGCAAGCCAGCTGGGGAAGTAATGAAAGCACTGGTAAGCATCGACCCAGTTTCCTCTCCGCGCTCCAACATCTCCTTTCCCCATCCATCCTCTGCCCGGCGACTCCACTATTCCACGCGATGAAGCGCTTGCGTCGCTGGGACTTGTTTAATCATCAGCGGACCCGCGCCGCATCTTTTTCGGTGCAACGTTCTACGCTATGTCATCGGCACATGCAGCGAAAGACACGAGCGCAACAGTGATCGGTCTCATCGCCCCGTAGCGATGGTCACGGCCCACCTAGAGCCTCACCTCGTATAGATGTGGTCAATGGAGTGCGCCGGCGCGTCGACCGACATGCCAATCGCATACCAAAGGATGGGTCAGCTGAACGCCTTACCACGGCCCAAAATGCCACGCCCTCTCAGACGACTTGTTGAAGCTTGACAGCTACAGGCTTGCTCGGCACTCGGCTGCGAGCTTAAGCTTTCCATTCAACGGGAGGCGCATGATACGACAACGCTAGCGGCGGCACGGTTGCACGAGGAAAAGCGGGCCGACGTCAGCGTCTCGCGCGATGACTGGCTGCATGCCGTTCTTGATTGCGGTGCGTGACGTCAACTGTGGAAACTCCATGCTGTGCTCTGAGCGCGAATTGCACATCGCAAAGGCCCACCAAGAACGAAAATTTCTGCTTCATGGGGTGCCCTTGGGGTGCGAAATTGTGGGTGTCTGGAGTCTGGAGGAAAAATGGAGAGACATTGTGCGGAGTGCGGAGGGCTCGCATCTCCGGGTCGATGAGATGGATGCAACCATCAGCATCCTTTGTGGTACAGCCAAACCAGGAAAGGCGAGCATATCGATGATCGCAGCTCCGAGTTCCGTGGCAGGAGGCGCCATGGAAGGCAGAAAGCTTCATCCGCCTCGTTGCCAACCCGTTCCCGTTGTCTCGGCATCAATTGTCCCAAGATTGCGACTCAACACACAAGCACTAAGCCGACGGATCGTGTCAGGCTTGTCATCTCTTCACTCCGCTGCAAGGTTCCACATCATGCTCCCACCAATCAACGCGTCGTTCTTCGGAGACTATACCAAGCCAGGAAGCACATCAGAGTGTTTTCCGACCGACGAAGGGATGACCGTTACCTGGAACCGTGAAAGGTCCGCTGCGGGGCTCCCACGTTGTTCCTGGCTCCCCTGACCCAACCTGCGCGTATGGTATCAAGCCGAGGGAAGCGTGGCATATAAACCCTTTTCGCACCCCGAACGCCAGGCTTGTTCTCCTGTAACCACGCCTGCCAACCTCCGGGTTTCTTTTATACATCCATTGCAGGGTGATTGGCAAGACAAGATACCACCATGGGTTACCAGATCGGCAACATCTACGGCATCACCGCCATTGCGGTCATCGGCGGTGGACTGTTTGGTTTCGATATCAGTTCCATGAGCGCTATGTACGTACTCGCCGTGGCGATCTGAGACTGATGCTAACATTCATAGTTTGCCAACTCAACAATACCGATGCTACTTCAACCAGGGGCCTAAGGGTCCTCCCTTCACAGGCCCCGAGGACGATTGCTCTGGTCCTACCGCCGATGTCCAAGGAGGCATCACTGCAGCGTGAGTCGGCTCTCACCATGTATTGCATCTTCAGCAACTGACTCAGTACAGTATGCCTGGTGGTTCTTTCGTCGGTGCTCTCGTCTCTGGTTACCTTACGGATAAGCTCGGTCGTCGCAGGGCTATTCAAATCGGTTGTGCCATCTGGATCATTGGTTCCATCATCTCCTGCGCCGCTCAAAACATCGGCATGCTCATCGTCGGTCGCTTCATCAACGGTCTCTCTGTCGGTATCTGCTCCGCTCAAGTCCCTGTCTACGTCTCTGAACTCGCTCCTCCCTCCCGCCGCGGTCGTGTTGTAGGATCCCAGCAATGGGCGATCACTTGTAAGTACCCACTCGACAAACTCCTGGTGAGACAAAAGCTAATAAGCGCTTCTCAGGGGGAATTCTAATTATGTACTACATCTCCTACGGCTGCAGCTTCATGGAAGGCACCAAGGCTTTCCGTGTTCCATGGGGTCTGCAGATGATTCCTGCTGTTATCCTTGGTATTGGACTTCTGTTCCTGCCGGAATCTCCTCGTTGGCTCGCCCGTCACGACAGATGGGAGGAGACACAGGCCGTTCTTACCCTGGTTCACGGCAAGGGTGATCCCAACAGTCCTTTCGTGAAGCTTGAGCTTGATGAGATTCGTCAGATGATCGAATTTGAACGCCAGAACGCCGACGTTTCCTTCATGGAGCTCTTCAAGCCCAACATGATCAACCGCGTTCACATTGGTATCTTCACTCAAGTCTGGTCTCAGCTGACTGGTATGAACGTCATGGTAAGTTCTGACTGTACCAACTGCATGTGAAACTTATACTGACTTCGTAACTCTCCTTCTGCAGATGTACTACATCACATACGTCTTCGGCATGGCAGGTCTTACCGGTAACATCAACCTCGTCGCCAGTTCCATCCAGTACGTCATCAACGTCTTGATGACAGTCCCTGCTCTTCTCTTCATGGACCGCTGGGGTCGCCGTCCTATGTTCGTCATCGGCGCAGTCCTTATGATGATCTGGATGTTCGCCAACGCTGGTCTCATGGCATCCTACGGCAACCCCGCTCCTGAAGGCGGTCTTGGTGGTATTGCCGAGCAATCCTGGGAGATTACTGGCGCGCCTGCGAAGGCTGTCATTGCTTGCACATACCTCTTCGTCGCTTCTTACGCGCCAACCTGGGGTCCCGCGTCTTGGGTCTACCCACCAGAGATCTTCCCTCTCCGCATTCGCGGAAAGGCCGTTGCCGTCGCTACCTCATCCAACTGGTATGTACAAACCTGCTTATGATGCTTGAAATCATTACGTACTGACTCCGCTCCAGGATCTTCAACTTCGCCCTCTCCTACTTCGTCCCACCCGCTTTCGTCAACATCCAATGGCGCGTCTACATCATCTTCGGTGTCTTCTGCCTCGCCATGGCTATCCACACGTTCTTCCTGTTCCCCGAGACGGCTGGAAAGACGCTCGAGGATGTTGAGGAGATGTTCATGGCTGGAGTTCCCGCTTGGAAGACTAGGGTCGAATACAGCAACACTCGCCGTGCTGAGCGTGGCGAGGTTGATAACGAGAAGGGTCTTGAGCACAGCCCCGTTAGGGTTGAGAACGCCGAGACCAAGGCTTAGGCTCTATTTAGGAGGTAATGATCGATGGGGAATGTCTGGCATTGGATATGATGAAAAGAGTAACGGCCACTGGATTGTTTTAATCGCAAAGGTACCAACGAACACATTTTGTCATGATTGTTCCATTCCTTGGTGATGTAGATTGCAGCGTATTGTAACATCCGACCCTGTTGATACGGTATCTGTCGACATGTATATCTCGGTAGTTCACAACAGTTACTCGATATACGACCAGACATACCGTCTGCAGTGCTGATCCCCCCAATCCTTTTCGCCGAACATCGTCCGCCTGACGCGTGTGCCCAACTAGGCTAGCGCGACGCGTCGCGACTTCCGCCCGCCTTTCGTTCCTCGTTCACGTTCATCCCATCTGCAGTGTTTTGCTCGGTATCTTATCCACTGCAGCTCAGTTCGGCATGTGCTCTGGTTCGACCCCTATCTTTTGCATTCATGCGCCGATTGGGAACGGTTCGCGAGACGCGCAAGTGGCCCCGGCTGGTGAACAGAACTCTTTGAAGCAGGAGAGATGCTGTTTGCGTGATGGGTGACATTCATGCTCCCAATCATCACAACATGCGCACGTTGTTTAGAACAATGATAGCGACTTGTTCATTGGTGGTATCTATGTATATAAAACCCATATACTCCTTCACCTCGACAACTCAATAGGCGCCGCATTGCTCACGCTTAGCAGACAGCATGTGTCTTTCCAGTCTTTGCCTGTAGACTGTGGTCCTCGTCGAAGTGATCAGTCGCCTTCTTCTTAAAGATGGGGCTGATAATGGTCGAACGACGACGCATTTCAAATGCATGCTGCCTGTGCTCTTCGATCTTCTTCGCGTCGAGCTTGTCAAGCGTCGACAGCGCAAGCTTGAAGTCGGCAAGCAGTGCGTCACAACGAGACTTGGTGAAGTCCTCGCGCACAACTACACGCAGCATCTTCATCTTCTCGGAGTGAGGGGCCATCGTGTATGCGGGAACTACCCATCCGCGCTCGCGGAGTTGATGAGCACTGCTCTCGTTAGTTGCAGTTGCAGAAACAATGGGGTGCACACTTACATGGCGAACTCATCGTACTGCTTGCCAAGATCTTCATCAATGCGGCAAGCAACGAGAGGAAGTCCAGCGCCTCCCCTTTGACTCATGATGATAAAGCCCAACGCCTCGAGGTTCGCGGCGAGATAGTCGGCCGTACGCGTCAGGTTCAGCATGATCTTCCTGTATCCTCGCTTGCCAAGACGAATGAGCTGGTAGTACTGTCCAATGATTTGCGAAGCGCCGCGGGAGAAGTTGAGTGTGAAAGACGCCTGGTCAGCACCAAGGTAGTTGATGTTGAAGACGAGCTCCTGGGGAAGGTACTTGGGGTCGCGCCACACGACCCAGCCGACACCGGGGTATACAAGTCCGTACTTGTGGCCAGAGACATTGATGGTCGTGACCTTTGGTAGGCGGAAATCCCATAGTAGACCTGGGTTGACGAACGGAGCGACGAACCCACCGGACGCGGCGTCGACGTGAATATCAACGTCGATATCCTTCTCGACGAGAAGGTCGTTGATGGCTTTGATATCTTCGTATTCGCCAGTGTAGGTCGTTCCCAGGATTGCGCCTATTCGAATTAGCTCACTGTCCTCTCATAGATGCTGTAATACGTACAAATTCCAATGGTGTTCTCATCGATGAGATCAATGCATTCCTTGGGGTCCATCACATAGCGCTCAGTAGTGCAGTATACGTATCGCTCTTCGATATCAAAGTATCGGCATGCTTTCTGCGTACAATCAGTATGCTTCTCCCTCTTATTCGCCCGAAATGGCTCGACAATAGGCTACATACCTCCCAGCAGACCTGCACAGCCGAGTTCATGATCATGTTTGGCTTGTCGTAGGGCTTGCCCTCGGCCTTGCGCTTGTTTTGCCAAAGCTTCTTCTGGGCCAGTACACCCAACTATGCTGTGTCAACTCAACGGCTTCCAGCTTCATACCACTGTATTCACTGACCATGATGGCTTCAGAAGACCCAATGGTAGAAGTACCAATTGTGTTCGCCTCTGGATCTGCCGGCGCATTGAACAACCTGGCGATCATCGATACACATCCTGTTCACAATTCAGTAAACATTCCTCCGCCCACTTTGTAGTGTATGTACGAACGGTTCTGGATATCGGCGCTGACGGGGTACTCTTCATAATCGATGAAGTTTTTCGAGAAGGCGTCGCTGAGGTAGAGGGTTATTGGGAGGTCACGAAACGCGGGCTTGTTCGACATACACCATAAGCTTCTCGGCCTCTTCTTCCTGCTCATGTGTCAGTCCTTGTCCATCTGATGAATTGTCATTAGAGCTTACCATGTACGTTGTAACGAATGAAGCCAAGTTCAGCGTCGGGGTGCCGTCGAGCGTGAGATCGTCCTTGATCATGCGGTATGCACTAGCATATCGTCAGCGATGCTGTCGCAGTTGTGGTGCGGCAAATGGTTTGGTGTGTTCGAGGCTAATAGTGCATGTAGCAAAGCACGTACACATGAGGAGGCATTTCTCGGTCCTAGATCGTGTCAGTTCCGGGTATAGCTACTCAAAGGGGCTGGGCTCACCGGCATCTCGTGTCTCGGCAGATCTTCAGCAGCATATTTGGAACCGTAGACGGTAGCAGTGTAGTCGTCTGCTTCATCGTCTGGTGTCAGATTGATGGTAGTAGTGGCATCAATGGCCTCGAACTGGCTCTGCTCCTCGGAGACTTCCTTGTGGGTTGCTACACGGTTGATATGCACCATGCTGACGGTCGTAGGATGTGTTTGTCGAGGGGTCTGGAAGAGATAATCGTGCCTGCCTTCTATGATCGAGGTGCAGGTGCGAGGAAAGATCAAGGAGGAAGAGAAAGCAGGAAGCCACGTCAAGAAAGCAGACAAGGCAGCCTAAGAACAACCGGAGCTGCCGCAGAATCAGCAGCTTATATCGCTCACCAGCTCCTGACGCGCCTATCATGCAGCATCAACACGCCGCCCGCGTTCCAGCTCACTCTGCTACCCCACCACGACTTGCATACGACATACGTTGGGGGCCACCTGCTGCAGGCCGACGCTACACGACGCGTACGTCGATTCATCATCCAGACCGCCTAGCGCGTCTCCGTAGCCATTTACTCTACATGAGGCGTTTGAACTGGGAATAATCCAAGTAAACAGACGCACGATGTCGCGCCCAAGGTGCTCATTCGAGAGCGACAACATGTCATAGCGGGGTACAGGCCGTTCGCTAAGCATTTGGCCCGTGAAGCTTGTCTGGCTAGTGGCCCTGTTTCCTCACACCGCCCTGCACATGCCTTCCTGCTTTCGGCGACGAGCTAACGCCTTTCGAGATGGACTATCGGCGGGGTAGTGCCAGGTACGATCTGCCCGGGCGAGTGTCGGGTTCTGCTCAGCAATGACATTTCACAACCTTCGGGGCTGAGAAGATGTGCGCTGGTTGTGGGTATCTGCTAAGCCATGGCGGTTTATGCGTAGCTGACGAGAACGTCTTCGCAGCAAGGTCGTCGCACAACAGGCACGGCGTCAGCAGAGTTCGGTCGCAGGTTCGCTTCCAACCTTAACACTGGTAGCGTCCGATTATATGGCTAGGTACTGATTGGATGGCTCTTCTGTGCCGCTGAAAGACAAGGCTGCGGGTAAGTCGCGGCGCGAACCTAGGTGTGCGCAAGTGAGATTCCCAAGCATTCCAATAGGTGAGTATTTCCACTAGTGCTGAGTCAATTGAGCACTGTCACGGCATTGGGGACTGCAGTGCAACATATATTACGGAGGCAAGCAGCGTTGGACTGCAAGCATGGAAGTATATTTGAGTATCGTTTTATACGCAGAGCATTGCGACAATCGGTATCAAATAGCCAAGACATCTCAACGCCTTGACCATGCGTGGTTGCTGAACCGAATCATGTACGCACCGAATGAGAGCTGAATTACAAGCGCAAGCGTGGAACCATAGCAGCGTCAACCCGTCTTGGCCAAGAGAGCAATGCTTGTTATGCTCGAGCAAATGTCGAAAACTGGCTCGGGAGGTGTACTTGCTTCGGCTTCAATTTGCGGGCGGCAGGACGACCCGGGGGTTGAATGTGCACAACGAATGTACAGCGCTTTGGAGTTAGCGAATGTGTTGCTCCGAATAGTTTACATGCGGTGGTCGTAGTACCCAATGCAGGTATTCGAGTCCAAAGGACTACTCCAGTTGAATGCTGGCCGGAGTGCTTGTCTCAACGAATATCCGTACAGGCCGGCGATGAGCTATCTTTAGTCTGTAGGGAGCCTTTTGCTTCATATAATGTTCGCAATGCTGATGCGACTTGTGCCTGACGGTGTCGGACTTGGGTTTGGCGCCATCTTTGGTGGTGGTGGTGGTGCTTCCGGTGCCAACTGCACGCGCTTAACAGGATTATGGGGTGGAGGATAGTAGGCAGGCGATTGCGTGGATCGATGAAGGAGCTCATCCATCAGCTGCTTGACCATTTGCTCAACCTTGCTCCACTCATCCGGTTCAGTTGTAGTGTTCATCGGTGAACCAGATGACGTGCGCAATGGTAGTGCGTCCCGCATCGGTTCATCGCCGCTCGGCGATCTTGTAGCGATGGGGGTCGGGTCTGGCTTCATGCTCGAAGAGATCAAGTTATCACCCGCCCAAACCCAAGAATGCTCAAGGCTGCTTTGAGCGTCCGCACTGACGTACGCGATCATCTCCTCATCCTGCTCGAGCTGATGACTGCTTGCGCGCCCGGTACGCACTCTGTCGAACATCCTTTCGAGGAAGAATACCACGTGCTTTCCGCACGCCGTGTTTACCTTCCGTCGATTGCCAATAGCCCTAGAGAGATGCAAGCAAACGAGTGCAGCCTTGTACTCGCCACGGAAGCATAGCACAAGTATACATCTCCACAAGTGCAAACATACGGCATTGCTCGCTATCGAAGCTACTAGCTCTTCCCATGTTTTTCCAGAATCCTGTTTGGGAGGATTGTGCAAGGCCCTTGACACATACGTTGCCGTGTCTTGAGAAACAGAAAAGCACCGCTTTAGAGCACTCATTCGCTCCGCGAGACCGGCTACTGGAGTCAGATTGCGCCGGTACACACTAAAGCGAGCGGACAACAAGCAAAAGATTGTAGGCAGTGCCGACATGTCGAACAGTGTATTGGAATCAGGCTGGTAGGCTTCAGGAAGGAGCAGCAACTTAAGTCGAAGCTCTTCATCAAAGCTTTGTAGGCTCTGTGGGAGAACTACGCTTGATTTGAGAATTTGCCGCAGTGGCGCATATAGGCGTGTGATGTGTATGTTCGCCATGAACCCAGTATAGTGAGTTGGCTTCGCTAACGAGCGGAAGGAACTGTTCGGTTGGATGTAGCGGTCGTCCACGGCGGATGGCAGAGATATTTCGCAGTCGATTTCGTTGATGATCATAGGCTTGCCTGTCTCAAGCGACATGATCCTGTTTCAAAGTCAGCTGCAGTTGGCAAAAACAGGTGAGAAACAGTTTCCATACCTATCGCGAACGTAGATGGACCACCAGAGCCTACGTCGGATCTCACCGTCGACAAGAGGCCAGACATCGACTTCAGGGCATAATTGCAATTCCTGAGCCATTCTCGCGGCAGAGGCGAGCCACATAGAGCCCGCAGGGCCCAAGTTGCACTCAGTAGCGTAGATGCTCAACAGAAGTGCTGCTTGGGCATATGTAACTGAGACATCATGCGGCCAGGACTGGAGAACAGCAGTCGCGGTCTCATACATTGCCTGGCCCTTTGACACTGAGGTAGGAGAGTTGGTGTGCCCCGGTTCAGCTTGCAAAGCGCCACAAGCCAATACCGCAAAGAATAATCCGACCCATTCACGAGAGCAACCCTCGAATGTTTTCGAAGTGTACACTTCGTCCACTTCTCGCTGAAAAGTGGGCCAGTGAACAGCAGGATACGACTCGTGTATTGTCTCGATGTATGAGCGAGCGAGGTACGCAAAGTCTGCGCGTATTGGTATCTCGGGCGACCGCCAATTTGTCAATCCAGCGCCCTTTGGATCGTGATGGGGTGTAGAAAAGATGCCTTGGGCATGTGTTCGGATGTTGCTGCGGACCTGGTCGAAGTTGTTCAAGGCTGGCATTGTAATCGGACGTGGTCCCGGTATGGCGCCAATCTGAGCTTCAGAAAGCCTGCGCTTCGTGTCTGTCCGTTCGGGATCTAAAGGCTCACCATCGGAGACCTTGGTGCGCAGCTGAGAGTTGACATGAGTCAACTCGGCAATCTGACTCTGAAGATCCTGGACCTGTCTATGCAACGTAAGCAACTGTTCGTCCAAGTGGGCTAAGTCATAACACGTACTTGATGGATGACATTCGCCGGTTGGTCTCCTTGGTGAATTGACACCTGTGGTTACGGCTCGAGCATTCCGAACAAGCCGATGTCTCGGTTGCATCGCACTGTACTAGTGGTCAGTCACATTCTCACATGGTGTCCAGTTCAATGCCCTGACATTGCTCATGGGAGCATGTCAATCTCAGCAAAGCTCATGCGCAACTAGATACGCATGCGCTCGACGCAACTGAAAGGGAAGATGGTCGTCTAGGTGGCCAGTACCTGATCATCCATCCCCAATCTCGCTTGTCCGCCTCTGATGGCATTACTGGAATGCCACCAAAACACTTGCTTTTCATGTACGTATGAACCCTCTATTTTCTTTACTCACCTTGACTTTGCGTTCTCGACAAGCATCGCACGAGGGATCCTTACGTCTCTGTCTGTATGCGCGTTTTTGCGCGTTCAAGTTCGCGGACGATATCTGAGTAGGGGATATCATCAGGCTCGCGCCATCGTGGTTGTGGTCCGGCAGGCTTCCAGATGCCGTACTTGGTGAAGTGGAATGGCTATAAGAGTTTGAAGAATACCCAGGTGAACGGGAGCCAAGCTGTGGGCCAGTAGGCGCCGCCAGAGTAGTCGTGCGAGCAACCGGATGCGACATCGTGAACGGACTTGGTGGTGGTATCATGGTCCGTGGCGACTGCCCACTGGAACCTGGCGGAGATTTGCGCATCGTGAGAGATAGCCCAAGCGCTCGAAGACAGGCCGGGTGTGGGTATCGAAATTCGCTTGGTAGGTAACAAGTTCTAGTCGAGATGATGTCGCTATGGAGAAAGAGTAAGTGGTCTCGGTAGAAGCCGAACACAGCGCTACTCAGAACGGGCCAACGATATTAGTAGCTTGTGGGACCAGGTAGACGTGTTGAACCAATGGAAGTCAGCCGTCAACACCTCATGCTGCCTTGGCGTGATGCAAGATGCGGAAGATGGAAACTTGTGGATGAACAAGATAAGTGACAGGTCTTCGCTCCAAGTGGAGAAACCGTGCAAGCGAGCGGTAGGTTGGGCAGATTGAGTGACTCGGGCATACAGAAGGCTGGAGCGCGATAGTCGGGTCTGTGTCGCCTGAGTAAGTGCTGTCAGCCAGCCGCTCGGCTGAGTGGCCGAGATGCCACAGCTTTAGGTTAGGGTCAGTGGCTAGACTGGTTAGGGTGAACTGCGAGGTGGTGTGTGATGATTGAACTTTCACGGCCGTGAGGAGACAAAAGACGCTTCGGCAGACGGCAAGGTTCGTGGGAACGATGTTAAATCTCGGCAAAGATCCGATGAAGGAAATACTGGGTATTTCGGGGCGTCGTATGGGGCTAGTATGCTAGTCAAAATGCTGCAATGATCAGCTGAATTCTCAGTTGCAGTGAAGTTCGTCTAGCAACCTTGTGGTAAGGCGGTAGAAGGACCCTGTCAGGTCGCCACCTTTCGATCTCGGATGGATGCTCTGAGCGACACAGGGGATTGGCGAAGGTGCTTCGTTTAAAGCACGTGTCGACTTGGCGACGCGCTGAAATGGAAAGGAGCTTCGGGGACCCTGTACAAAGCTCCGTATCCTGGGAGAGTAGGGGACTTTAGCAAGCCTTGTTCAACAACACCACGAAGCAGAGGCCTCCTGTACATTCGACGTACCGGTATACGGGAAGAGCAAAGTTTATTGCGGGTTGATAGTACCACGAATGCCCAGATATGTGGTTTGGCTCCCGTCCACGAGTGGACCGATAGAAGTCGTGCAAACCTATGTTTTTGTGTCTCGTGAGTACTGCCCAATGGCTCCGCGCACGGCATACAGCTGGTGCTGCTTCGACTAGAATGAGACGAAGCGAGTGTTCTAGTTCAAATTCTACACGGGCTGGCAGCTCCGTTAGCAGGCTCGGACGTAGATCCGGATGGCTAGTCTTACCTGACAGCTTGTCCGGCTCTGATGAAGCCTCATGTTCCAGAAGATGATCGGTTCGTGCCTAAATGCCAGACGGTCCACATGGCTTCACCCAAAACGTCCAAGGCATACCTTTTCGGCGAGATTCATACAGGGGTGTACCTGCATGCGGCATTGAAGAAAGGCACTTCGCTAACGCCTGCAGCCATGGCAAAAGCACACGGGATTTCGAATCTGCAAGCACGAGGATTACTCGGATGAAGCGCTCTGGACTTTGAAAGACGATGGCGAAAAAGGCGCCGAAGGATCAGTTTTCGGTCCCCAAGAAGATAGGGAACACCGTCATGGTGGTTCACTAGCGATCTGTCCCGACATGCCCTAGTGGGATTCGCGGAGACTGTAGCCAGGCCTCCCCAGCCACAGCACGTTGAGCGGTGGAATCGCCGTGCACGGTACGCCACAGCCACATCAATTGCCGTGTGGCTTCCGATTTGTTGGCAGACCTTGAACCTACGTAATGCTCACACTGATGTCACTATGAACAAGATTCTTCGTACATCTTCTTGGGTAAGTACACTAAGCGTTGAATTAACACTACCTCATTCAGGACAGTGTTCCGAGAATTGTTCTGCGCGCGTCGCCGGAGAAGATCCCTGACCTTGCGGCGCCCGTCATCAGGCGTGGCACCGCTTGCAAAAACGTGGTTCCCCACGTTGCAGCGCGTGCCCGCGCCCGTCGCGGAAGCCCCACAGGCAAGGCCAATGTATCGCTAGTCTGTCCTTCTGTTGATTTCGAGCTTGGCGTCGACAACGGCTCGGCCAGTCAGATGCAACATGAAGAGCAATGCGAAGCCGAGGTGACCAGAAACCAGGTCAAGGCGGGTGGAAATTTACTGCCAACTGCCGAACCGCTCGTCTAGACCGCGCCGCGGCCCCTCGCCACCTGAAACTGACAGCTGCCGGATAGCAAGCCCGGATAGGTGCCTTACGAGGCTTTTGACGGGCGTCTCAAGAACGGTGCTATGTTTCTGATACACGGCAGGGTACATTGCGGTATCCGCAAGAGCGAGCACCAATCTCAATGGTCTGTAGCATCTGTTGAGCGTGTCGATCAGGACGTGCATACCAGAGGCCCGCAAAATGCTTCTACGGTACGATTTGTGTCTGCAAGTCGGAGTTTTGATCTTTTTATATCCTGTGCGCCGTTGCACATGTCGCGTGGAGCGGAAGGTATGGAATGTGACACCCGACGTCTGCTCAAGTATCGATTTGATGCCGTCCCCTCCGGCCGCATAGTTGTGTGTCGACGAGGCCCGTACGTACTCTGAGTCTGAGTAGTAAACAGAAGTGAAAAGATCTACAGTTGTGATCGCTCGTTGATCATCTATGATTGCGCGGCCCCCTGGCGGGTCGGTAGCTTCCGTCCAAGGAAGGCAGCCGATGGGGTTTCGAGAAAACAGACTGGGATGACAGGAAGAGTAGCGTGCTGTGAGCCGCTCATCTGCGAGAATGGACCGAATGTGTCTTGGCGGACCCGAAGTTGAGTTCTGCAACCCGAGTTTGACGTGCGATCGGCCCTCCGATAAGACGCCGTTGGAGGCAGGCTAAAATTTCGCCGGTGATCTTTCGCCTGGCGGTTTCCAACCGGGGCGATCAGCACATGTCAGTCCCGAATAGGAGGTCATGCAGAAAATCTCTTAGACGCTTGGAGAAAGGGAGAAGCTTGTCTCTGGCGGGCGGATGGAGATCTGCGAAATTCGGAGTCGTGTTGGGGTAGAGTGGCGACGTGATAACGCGTCGTCCTGTTCGCGGCAGTTTCTCCAGGTCGGCGAGGAGAGCGAGAACAGTATGTATCGACAGCAAAACCGTTGAAGGATGCACGTTGATGCTCCTGCAATATCCGCTACGCTCTTCATGGTGGGTGCGCGTGGTGTCGTCGGAATGCGCCAAGTTCTTCGCGCCTTCCATGCCTCCCGCCGACTAGGAAGCCGGTGTTTACTTCCGATACTCGAGGCGGGCGCACTGGAGCGCGCACACTACCTGGGCATTGGACCTTCGCTCGCGTGCCGTAGCCATCGTCGACATCTCACTTGAGCAATTCGATTGATTTACGTTGAGTCTCGACGTTGTGGCCCTCGAGTCCAGCCATGTCTCACACCAGCGTCCCCATTATGTCCTTGTACGATGCTCCGAGATTGCCGCACACCTAGATCCGACAACCTTAACTGCACCTCTAGCCAACACTCGAGATAATGCTTTTTCTTGTAGCGCAGCGCGCGGCGCAGATAAAAGCACCCTGGTATTCTCCGGAACTATGCGTGGAGGAGATAGGCAAGCTTTAGAGCGAATTATTCTCCGACTCGATGTCACGCATCCGCCTGGTGGCAATCTATCGTGTATATTCCCACCTCGACTTATGAACAACGAATCGACGACTCTCTCATTGAAAGTCCTCGTCACAACCTGAGAAAGAGCATGTGCACTGGATAACACGCTACCCCACGCAGTAGACTAGCGCGACTTACAGCCTCGGTACATCACGTATGCATTGATACAACTTCGGATGGCTGGGCACCGTCAGCACCGAGGTCGTTACATGAGCAGTCGTGAATCACGACTAATCAACACTCCCACATAGTAACGTATTGTTGTTGTGCAAATAACGTTCCATTGTCGCCATATACATAATACTCAATACATACAATCGTCATGGCATCCGCGGAACAAGATGTGCAGCTGCACGACTTCACCAACATCTTTAGCTTGAAAGGCAAAGTCGCAGTCGTGAGCGGCGGATCTCGAGGATTAGGTCTCCATGCAGCATCAGGGTAAATGAATCCATCTGCTTCCATCCATCATTCCAGCGCACCTGCCTAACACAAGACCAGCCTGATGCAAGCTGGCTGCTCCAAGATCTTCATCACCTCCCGTAAAGATTCAGCCTGCGATGCCGCCGTCGCAGCCCTAAATGCGCTCCCCAACAAGTCACCTGGTGCAGCAGCTATTTCCATTCCCGCGGATAGCTCCAAGGTCTCCGAGATCGACCGTCTTGTGCAGGAAGTCAGCAAGCATACCGATCACGTGGACATTCTCTTTGCCAATGCAGGAGCTACCTGGGGCAGCAAGTTTGAAGAGGCGGATGAGAAGAATGGATGGGATAAGGTCATGGACTTGAACGTCAAGGGTGTCTTCTTTACAATCCAGAAGTAAGTCTTTCGTTTCTTTTACTATCTGATAATAGCGCTGATATAGGCGCAGACTCACACCCCTCCTCACCAAAGCTGCAACAGTCCAAGACCCCTCGCGCGTCATCGTAACAGGCAGCGTAGCAGGGATTGGCGTGGGATCTCTCGGTGAGACAGGCTCTTGGTCGTACTCCGCATCCAAGGCCGCAGTCCTGCATCTTGCGCGCAACCTTGCTGTTGAACTAGGGCCCAGACACATTCTTGTCAACGGTATTGCGCCAGGATTCTTCATGAGCAAGATGGCAGGTGTACTGATGGAGAAGGCTGGTGGTGAGGAGGCGTTGGGAAAGACTAACCCGAATGGAAGGGTAGGAAAGCCAGAGGACATCGCAGCTGCAGTTGTATATCTGAGCAGTAGGGCTGGCGGACATGTCAACGGAGACACAATTGTGCTCGATGGCGGCAAGATTCATGGAAGCAACAAGTTGTAGAATTTAGGAAAGACTAGGCCTCGCCCTCAGGAATACGCATCCCATGCATTCCCCTATATCCACTCTTCTCCGGCTTCTTCCACCCCTTCAACACCTCCCCTTTGACTTCCTCCTTGATCTCATAAACCTCTACCCGAATAGGTCGGCACGTACTCTTCATCCCCTCATCATCATCTCCCTCTTTCTTCTCTTTTCCCTCTTTCTTCTCTTTTCCCTCTTCCGCCTGCGTCCAGCCCCACCGGCTTAGGTCACCACCTGGGCATGTACTCAGCGCACATAACAAGTCCAACTCGGCGAAGAAGGTGAGAAAGCTATCCTTGGTCGCAGGACTAGCTTCCATGAAGTAGCGGCCTTGGGAATCTAGACCCGTGACCTGGAATACGTTGAGTACGTCGTGAACATCGAATTCCGTCAGACCATATGGCAAGATGGAACGGACGAGGTTGGAGTGGCAGTGGTAATCGTAGGATGAGGATGTCAGCATGTTAGAAACTGCGTTAATCGTTAGCATAACTTCCGCATACTCTATTTGAACGGAAGAATCTAAAAGAACAAGAAGAGTCCAGCGGTACAGCCCATCCCAAACCAAACCCCAGACCCGCGCATTCAGACATACCATAAGGATCACACCTCGTCCCCAGCAGATCATTACACCGTCCACCCCACTGCGTAACCCCACCCCTCTCATCCCTGCTGCTCTCCCTCCCCTTTCCCGTCCCCTTACCCCCAGAATCCCTAATCTCACACCCATCCTCCACAAGCCCACACATTGGCCTCATAAACGGGAGGCAACTCCACAGCCTATCCCCCTGCACCACATGACTCCCCTGCAACTGCCTCGTCCTAGATGCCCAGAAGCGCTCTCGGGGATCATGCTGGTTCCACACGTTTAAATCGCCGACTTGGGGGCCTTCGGGCGTGGAGAGACGGAATAGTGCGCCTGCGGGTACGGTCCAAGCTTTTCCGCTGCGGGGTGGGATGGTGAAGTCCTGGGTCTTTATTAGGGAGGTGGAGGGGAGGTCGCGGAGAGTAGTGTAGAGGGCGGTTGGGGGGTGGAGGGGGGAGTCGGCGGATGTGGGGAAGTAGGCTGGGGCTGGGGGGATGCTGTTCCGGTCGTTTTCTGCCATGGTGGTTGTCCTTGTTGGTAGAGAGAATGCGCTGGGGGTGGGCAGGGTTATGATCGTGATCTTGTATGGATATGGTGACACGGATCGGAGTTGTAGATAGAGTTTGGGCCGGTATGTCATCCATATGTCGGGCATTACTTCACACCAACCGGTATCCACATCTACGGGTCCATGAGCCGGCGATAAGCGTTGTGTAGGATGCATGTGCCGATGTCGGATACGCCCTGGGCATGGCAAGAACAAGAGCGATTGCTGTGGGAGCTGTGCCGATGAAAACGTCTGGTAGGCAAGCGGACAAGAACACAGAACGCGGATATTGTAAGGTTCTACATGTGTGATTTGAGTACAGCTATTGATACCTTGTTTAGATATTCTCATTCCGTTTAGACAGCACTTTTAAAACTCCAATGCCCCGACCTTTTACATCCCAAATGCTGTATGCGATATGTGTGAACGGAGAAACTGAACTGTGAAGCGTTGATAAGACTTCATGCCGCTACACCCCCGCACTCTTGACGTCCGCCTGACTGCCGTTAACGGCAGCCTCCAGCTTATCCACTATTGTGCTTCCATTTTGTTTGCCGTTTCGTGTAGGACTTGAGTCTGGGCTGGGGATCTCGAGGGTGTTCGATCGCTTGGGGCGGAAAGGAATGGGTGTGGTAGGTCTCGATGATAGGAACTGTGATGTGTTAGCCAAAGTGCTGCTTATTATCATGAGCGAAGACCTACTGAAGAAGCTGCGCTCAACATAGCGATGAGAGACGCTTGAACCACATCCTGGTGGATACCAACACCCCAGACCTTCTGACTGCTCTGCGCGGCTGTGCAACCAATGTAGGTCGCGGCCTTTGCGTCTTTGCTTGTACCAATCGTGTGCTCGTTGTAGTCTACAACGTCCAGGTCGATACCCAGACTCCTCAGTGCATCGGCCAGCGATGACAGCGCACCGGTGCCCGAACCCTGGATCTTGTGTTCCTGGCCGTCAATCTCAATGACACCGTTGAAGATACGGCGCAGGTTGCGGCTGCTGACTGTTCGGCCGTCTTGCGGTGGCAGAGGTGTCTCTGATCGGTCGGCCTTGATTTCGTAATCGACAAGGGAGAAGCGAGGGTTGCGTTTGAGATGGTAGGCTTCTTCGAAGAGGTTCGTGATCTCGGTTGGCAGGAGTTCGCGGCCGAGCATGTCGGTCTCCTTCTGCACAATCTTGGAGAAGGCGATTTGCAGACCACGAGGCAGGTCGAGTTCGAGCTGGCGCTGGATGATCCAGGCGATTCCTCCCTTTCCACTTTGTGAGTTGACGCGGATGATGGCTTCGTACGTGCGGCCGATGTCTTGGGGGTCGAGGGGAAGGTATGGGATCTGCCACCGGCTCTCGTTGTCCGCGCCGTTCTTCTTGCGCATCTGGAATCCCTTCTTGATTGCGTCTTGATGTGAGCCGCTGAAGGCGCATACAACAAGCTGGCCTCCGTATGGTGCGCGCGGATGTATCGGGATCTTGTTGCAGCTCTCCACCATATCGATAATTGACTTCAGATCAGAGAAGTCGATCTTTGGATGTATGCCCTGGGTGTACAGGTTGAGGCCCAGGGTGACGAGGTCAACGTTTCCTGTGCGCTCTCCGTTGCCGAAGAGCGTGCCTTCTACTCGGTCTGCACCCGCCATTTGTGCCAGTTCTGCCGCCGCTACTGCGCATCCTCGGTCGTTGTGTGGGTGTAGAGAGACGCAGATCTTCTCCCTCTCGGAGATGTTCTTGCAGAAGTACTCGATCTGATCGGCGTAGACGTTGGGTGTCGACATTTCCACGGTGGCTGGCAGGTTGAAGATCAGCGGGTTCTCTACACTTGGTTCCCACGCTGCCTTGACAGCCTCGCAGACCTTGATGACGAACTCTGGAGACGAATCTGAGAAAGTCTCGGGCGAGAACTCGTATGCCCACTCTGTGCCGGCTTGCGCAGGGTCGTCCTTGGTTATCGAGCGCGCGTACTTTGTGCATTCGACTGCGAGGGCGATTGTCTCATCGTCGTTCATGTTGAAGACGATCTGCTGGAAACACGGGCTGGTCGCGAGGTACAGATGGAGGATGGCCTTGCGCGCGCCCTTGAGGGAGTCGACGGTGCGGCGGATGAGCTCTTTCCGGCATGGCGAGAGGACCTGGATCCAGACATCGTCAGGTACTATGCCGGGTGTTTGGATTAGGCGTTGCGTGAAGTCGAAGTCGGTTTGCGACGCGGAGGGGAAGGAGACTTCGATTTCCTTGTAGCCGAGCTTGACTAGCATATTGAAGTAGTCCCATTTTTGCGCGCCATCCTGCGGTCCGTGTCAGATGCTGGTTCGCAGCGGCTTCTGGGTGGATTGGTACTTACCATGGGATCTACTAAACTCTGGTTACCATCTCTGAGGTCGGTCGACAGCCAGCGTGGTGGCTTCTCGATGGTCTTGTTAGGCCATGTCCTGTCCGGCAGGTTCAATGGCTTGAAGGGATGGTACTTCTTCCAGGGCTCTTTGAGCATAGGCATCTTGGTGTGATTAATGCAGCAGGTATCTTGAGGCGCTACTTTGAGAACAGTCTCTTGATGGCCCAGCAACAACAATGGAGGGCCAAAAATGTATCTCGGGTGAATTCGAGCAAAGTAAACACACTTGGGATATGGAAAGACGCAGGAGACGTGCGCACAGGCAGACTATTAGTACAGCGCGAGGTATGATTCACAGCAAAAGAAAACTTTGGTCGGTGATACTAAGGCCTTGAGCCGGCCACTGGGAATGGCATATGACGATGCGGGGCGCAGAATTCGCTTGCGCGCGCCCTGTGCATTCAATTGCGGGGTCCGACTTCGGGCTGCCTGAGCTCTACCAAACCGACAAATCATGCTACGCGGATTTGATTGTGTACGGACCTCCGAGGCTTCACGCGGAAACCCAAAGCATGATGACCGAGGTGTGCATAGCTATACGGACGTGTATACAGCCGCAAACATGTTGTTTGTACGCCATTCAGCCTGTGACTGAAAGCGGGTATTCCAGGTACACGATCCCAACATTTTAGCGCCACTAATGCGATGGAGCGGATTCCAACGTTGCCCGCAACAAGTAGACTGTCATTAACCTACACCACAACAGTCTGTGTTCACCGTTGAAGCCCTCCACACAACCGGGAACCTGCCGGTTTGTGGCTAGCTAAACGCTCCCAGCCCAGCTAGAAGATTGGCACCCGCAAACCACAGCACTCCACTTCACTGCCCTTGACCCCAACAGTACGTCCAAAGTACAGACTTCCAAATTCCTGCACAAAGGCGCGATCAGCCTCTGACCAGGTGTCCAGCCCCATTCGCGACAGGTCGTCTCTGTCAACAATCAATGCATCGCTGTCATTATCGTCGTCGTCTCCTCTTTCGCCTTGTGTATCCGCCTCGATGATCTGCGATAGCGTTCGTATGAGCAGCGAAGACTGTCGGTGGAAGTAGGCAATTATCGCTGTCTCCAACGACTGTGAGTAGGCGGAGAGGTCGCCAATCAGCTCGCGGTCCGTCTCCCGCTCGGCTGTCGTGTATGCATCTCTCTCGCCAGCCGAAGCCCACCACATGTAGCCCATATATGCAAGCCTCGACCACGTTGTTGGCTCTACCACCGTGTCGTCGTATGCTTCGTTGAAGTCGTCGTCGGCGCGTTTGGTATCGACCTCGTCGCGTGACAGCAGGGGAGCAGTGTCGTCGTTCTCGTCGTCCGTATACGGCTCGGGCGATGTTTCCGATCTCGTGCGCTGCTTGAAAAGCTCCTTGTGCAAAAGCTTGTAGCGCGCAACATCCCGCTGGCTAGCCTTGATCAAACTGCCATCGCTCGTTCGTATCCGCGGCCAGCGGCGTTCTTGTGGGGGCGCATCGTAACTGGGTGGTAATTCGACGATGATGTCGTAGAGCTGCGTCTTTGTGACAATGATTTCGTCCGTTGTGCACGCCGCCCAGCCCTCTGATGGCTCGAGGCCCGGTGTGTGTCCGCCGTGTTTGGGCTTGCGAAGGTCGTCGAGGAGAGGTATGTCGTGTACGCCGACGGAGAAGAGGGTGGGTAGGCGGAGGAGGTTTTCCGTCTCTGGAGGCAAACGTTCGGTGTCGCGAGGCGATATGCTAGACAGGACAGACAGATTGTAGACTGGCATGTTAGCTGGAAGATAACCAATGACAAGATCCCAGACGTACCAAACTCGCAGGCAGTCCTGACCGGCGGGACGCCCACGAAGAGGATCCGTTTCCTCAGCAGGGCCGCTTGAAGCAGGCGGAAGACCAATGGCCCGAATACGTCGAGGAAGCGTTGTATAGATAAGGCCGGGTGGTAGTCCGGCAGGCTCTCCTCGTCTTTGATGACAGCGCTCACGGTGGAGATGGCGCGCGCTCTGCTGTGACCTTTCGCCTCTCCGGCTTCTGAGGTGGTGTCGCCTTTGCCATGTCTCGAGACCTGCTCCTGCCAGAACTCGTCCAGCGGCGTCACAGCTTCCGGGTCGTCCGCCAGAGCTGCAGCCAATTTCTCCAAGCGGCCGGCCAGTAGCCAGCTCCTTCCTAGCCTCCCAAATCTGCCCTCCTTCTGAATTAGGATACCCACGGAAACGAACGTGGCATTGCGATCCTCTGCGCTCGCGTCGCCCTTTGCGAAGGCGCTGAGCCCGGCATAGCCATCGTGGGTAAAGTAGACGAGGTCATTCTGCACTGAGTGCAGACCTGAGGGTAGCGATTTGTATTCAACGGCGTTATCGAGGGTAATATCCGGTGTCGTTGTGCGCTTCCAGGCGATTGTATAGCTGTGAGTGATCAGCGCATAGCTCCCTGAGGTACTCCGGCTGTCCAGCGTCGCATGACGTACCCAACTTTCTTGTCGAACTTGATGAGGAAGAGCGCTTCAACGCGGGGCGCGTCTTCGCTGTGAGAATCTACATTGGTTGCGCTCGATTCGGTCGAGGCCGACATATTGGATGGGAATTGGGCGAAGGTTGACTGCTGCTGCTGCTGCGCAGGCGGCAGTCGGTGATGCGCCGCGTCCCAGGAACGCTTCGCTTACTCCTGCCCGTCGCCCCTTCTCCAGCCATACTCGTCACTGCACATGGGAAACATCTTTTCGATACCCACCTACCGTCGGTTGATATTCCTTACTCTATCGTACAGTTGCTGCAACTACTATACGCCGTTCAGTATAATTTCTTGTTGCATTCAACGATAGTGCTATCCGCCATTGCATTACTCATTGCGCCGGCACCAACAGCCTCTCTCGATCAACAAGTTGGATGCGCGTTACGGAATTTGTAGCCGGCGACAAGAGCGGCTATATGGCAAGCCTGGCCAACTACAGCGCAAACATGATGTATCTGGTGAGAGTGGCCCCAAATATCGAACGAGCCTGGGCTCAGTCTCTCTGGAAACCTACCAACGAAACATGAGACCCCAAGCAGAAGAACCAGCCCTTCTGCAACATACCACTGAGCGCCCATCTCAGCACACGCACGACTCCATCCAAGTTTGCCGATGCCATGAGATATTGGGAGCATTGCCGTAAGAGCGAGTGCACCGAAGCTACCGCCACGAAGCGCTCTCATCTTGTTCCCACCACCGCCAGTATCAAAGAGCACAGCAGCAGCAGCGATAGCGGCGCCCCCATTAAGACACCAATATACCCGTCGAGCTATTGCATCACAGCGAGCGGCATAATAAGTGGCCGATGATCCTCCACCAAGAGCAAGAAGACAAATGCCGAAGATGTCGAAGCGGCCCCAGAAATGGTGAATGTTGTAGGAATGACTCCGAAGTGTATGGAACGTTGTACTGAGCCCAAAGCACAGGGCTGCTGCGCACAGAGAAATGCCGAAAGCAAATTTGTCGCCAGTGCTCAGATGAAGCTGCGTCGAGATAGCAAGTCTGTGCAACCCAATGCCAGTCCCAACGAACGCGGTACTCCCAAGAAGGTGGGTCCAGATATTCATCGTTTCCATATGAAGGCAACGCCAGAGCCGAAAGGATCGTTTGTACGAATGAGTCGGCATTGGATGTCCCGTGATAATGAAGCCGTTATCTTGGAGCCATGTCGGAATGTCGTCTTTGGTTCCGATTTTAGGCCAATATGGCTGGGCTTCTTTCTTATCGTGGAGTGTTGGGCAGGCGTTGGAAGCCGGTGAAGTGGTATTGGGTGAGCGTACTGCGTCCTTGGCCATATTGGTAGCTTCAATGTGTCGCGACTCCAGCGCTGGAGTTGTTGTCCAAACAGGTATATCATTATCAAGATACAGATGCCATTGGTTGTGGTGTCGAATACAGGCAACAGTTGTGTAAGAAGAATAC
Organism: Alternaria ethzedia; assembly: GCF_023757985.1. Lineage (NCBI taxonomy): Eukaryota > Fungi > Ascomycota > Dothideomycetes > Pleosporales > Pleosporaceae > Alternaria > Alternaria ethzedia. The sequence goes on along the minus strand of NW_026056205.1, from coordinate 418,972 downwards.
GTGGAGTCAAACACCTGAACTGCTTGGGCCTGATGTGTCTGAGCAGCGTTTGCACCTACCACTCGTTACTAGATATGTGAAGGGCGTTCGTTCACTCAGTTGAACTCCAACGTATCTCGGTGTGCAGTATCATCGCGGCGCAGCCTCCCAGGGCTACAATTCCTCGCTAATCCAAGGCTTCTGTGATCATATATGTAGGTAAGATGCCACGATCTATGGTGTCGTCTTGGTCAGTATCAGGTATGCTAACAATGCTGTAGCTACCGAGCAGTCCTACGCATGCAGCTATGATGTCACCGGTTTCGTGAACAGCCATTGCGGGGATTCCCTAACGATCCTTCTGCCAACATTTGTACAAACGGAGAAATTGCTTCCCTTTGTCTGGGGAAAGCTTACGCTCTCTCCGCGTGATTGCGTGGTAAAAGGTTGCACGATGGTGGAGATTTCTTTGAGTCAGACGAATACCAGTCGGACTGTATGGCGTTCGACGTGGCTATGCTGATCCTCATTAGAAACATATCCTTGGAGCTCTAAGCGTATAACTTGCGAAGTCGCATGTTTTCCCTTAAAATCTGACGTCCACAATGCGTGGAAGTCTTGTCGAACGTATGCCTTCAAGATGCTTCTGGTGCCAACCTGAGCAGATCGCAAGCCGTGCTCACTAATCAACAATCACTGTTCAAAAGGCCCTGCTGAACAAGGCCTCATAGTGATCATAGTATCACAGAGATGCCCATGGGCAGTTCAAAAGTCGTCAGATATGGAGTCTTGCCCGTATGGCGACTGCGAATTACGGATGTGTGACAATTGCCGTTGATGGTGCGTGCGTGAGTTGCGCGGGCAGTGGATACAAAATGTGCAGTCGGCCTTTTTCTCGGCAAGACCCACCAGACTGGATAATCACGAAGCCATCAAACTGCAATGAACTCCATTCAGACACCTATGCATAGAAATTGCGTCGAATTCAATGCATGGAGTCAGCGTTTGCATAAGGTCTGACGTCATGGCTAACGTACCTTCCACGCACAGAGTGCACTGGCCATGCCGCTGCATCCGCCGACCACTCGAGGCATCCAAAGCTGGTTGCTTCATCACTTATAGCACATTGGCCTATCCGCCAATAAGGAGCAGACCGCACCTTTAGCTTGTACTTTGATCCAAGCTCTCGCACTCCCGGTTGTTAGGAATGTCATCGTCTTCTCTCAGAGATATCGCGCCGCGTCCACAAGACTTGGCTGCTGCCGCCGCTGTTAGTAGAGCAACTCCTACCAGTCGCAGGCCGTCACGCGTGACAGTCGCATGTCTGCCCTGCCGTGGCCGACGCACCAAGGTCTTTCACCGAATTCTTTGCTAGTAACGACAGCAATTCCGTGAAGTCGAAGCTGACACACGACAGTGTGACGGTGGCAGACCGACATGTCGCTCTTGCTCGGAGAGAAATTCACAATGCGGATACGACCCACCCCTCATTCAGGCGCAAAAAAGAAAGATTGAAGAACTGGAGGACGATAAAAGTTCGATGTATGAAGTTTTGTGGTTCCTACAGACGGCTTCACCTGACAAAGCCACGGCCTTGCTGCAGCACCTGCGAGCGACCCAGGGTGACGATCTGGGAGTCATCTTCAAGAACTTCGAAATGGGCCGTCGCAGTTCTTCCGAGTCTGAGCCTGCATCTGAGACCAAAGTTGGTAAGAACGATTCACCACCGACATTTACGGCTTCTCCCTCATCGACAATGCTTTCCGTCCCTGAGATAATGGATCATCCCCGATTTTCTACTGTTCGAAAGGGCCAGACCGAAGTCACGGGCATCACTCTGCTTGCTCCAAACCACGAAAACGCAAGTGTTTCCAACGTCCACGGCCCATTAGAGATGTTCTTTAACTGTGTGGGAGCACTCTTTTACATTATGAATAGGAACGACGTCCAAGCATGCATCGAAGCAATCAAAGCCTCCGGAAACGAGAACATGCCACTCGGACACATGTTCAGCAACGGAAGTACAATCGAACTTCGTACTTATGCCGCAGAAATTGCGGGTATGGCCTCTATCGGTGTTATACATTCACAGCTAGCCGACCCCACAAAGGCACCGCCTCCCGAGCTTGCCGATTACTTCTACGCAGTCGCCAAACATGGCCTGGACTCTGCGATTCTTCACGATCCGCTTCGAGCCATGAATGTTTGCGCGCTGCTTGGCATGTATAACATCGTCGTCAAGGCGACAGTTGCTCTGGCTTACATTGGTACGAGTCACACTTGGGTATACCCACGAGAAATACGCCACTAATGACTTTCAGAACTTGGTCTGAGCCTTCCTCGCAACCGCAAAATATCTCTCGAAACATGTCCGCCAGACTGGTCCCCAAGCTATTACGACGACATTCGTCGCACGCATATGACTCTTGTCCACTTGCAATGGTCAGTTTGGCATGCCTTTAGTTATGTGTGATATATCGCTGACTACTCCGATAGCTGGCTGAGCGCATCTCTTGACTACAACTCTGATTCGTTAACCTTCGACGTCCACTCATCTCTCAATGGACTAGACGCGCCGCCCCAGGACATGATTCGACGCGAATGCGTCAAAGTTTCCATCATCAAGGCAAGCTTACTTCACCGTCTACCAAGCAAGGCGCCTGTACCGGAAAATGTCACGCTAGAGTTTCGCGCGCAATTATCGAGATTCCATGCGCAACTCCCCGACTGGATGTCAGTTGCTGCGCTGTTACGCGGCGACAGCAGCCCGCTGATGGCCACATTCCGCCCAGTAATATTCTATGTTCATCTCTTTTACCTTTCGGCTATGATGCTGCTTGCTCGGCGGCTAATAATTGCATACATCCCGCTCGATGCAGTTGGCATCGTAGTTCTTCCACCAGAAGCACGAAGGGCTATCGAGGAAGGATACCAAGCTGCGGAAACAAACGCGTCTGTCATGAGTCTAATGCTACAGGAAGGGAAGGTAGTACAAGTTTGCTGGCTCTGCATGTGAGTCAGGCGTATGCCACGGTGGCGAAGGATGCTAACCCAGAATTCCAGTTACACAGCCTACACGGCGGGAGTCATGATCGCTTACCAGGCATCGCAGAGGGCTCTGAACAACGAGCCATACACTGACGACGTGAAACTGCTGGAAAAATGCATTAGTGTTCTCGAGTACTGTGCGATCAAAGACACGCTTGCTGGCAGGTTTCGTAACATTCTTGCAGCTCACATGGGGAAGCTGCAAGATTACAGATCTCAGACAAGGGATGGTGAAGAGTTCGCGACGCCCCCGACTTCTCTGGCGAGTGACAGCCTCTTCTTCTTTGATCGTGGTTCATCTGAGCTTCACGCAGCAGTTTTTGACTTACTTCGCCTCATACATCGCCCATTCAGTGGCCTGAAAGACGTCGCGACAAAGAGTACTCTCTCGAATCGCGCCGAGACAACTATGGGCACCCACCTTGAGTGGGAGTACGAGCTCAAAAACAGAGACGATCCAGAAGTACCACCGAACGTAGATGAGGGTGCATGTGTGACTGATGTCAGATGCGAGCCAACGCAGTCTCAGTGTTCGCCCTTTGACCCAATTTGCGCTTCGCAAGAGCTGTCGGCCCCGCCTTCGGAGGAAGCCTGGACAAAATGGACTCCAGCAACGTGGCAAAGTTCCTTTCACACATCACCAAAATGAGTTCGAAACCTCGTTGGCCCTTCTACGAGCACGATGATACGGTTCACACGAGATGTTACAGACGTTGGCTTTCAAGGCCACACCATGGTACGCGTTCTAGGAGTAAGATTCGGAACCTTGCCAGCTCTCACGTAGCCTGGCTCCTTCCGCGTCCGAAAGATGACGGCGATAGAACTTGACATGGTGTCTTTGTTATGGAAGGGTGCTTCCGGTACTTCCGGTACCACAATATAATCCATGGGACGAACCTATCCAGAGCTAGAGGAATCATACACTGCTCATTTCCCTTTTATACCCATCGATCTTGATATTCCATAACTACAAAAGTCTGTATACAATGGGAAGCGCGACACGGGCCTAATGGTCAGCAACGTTGAATCTTGCACAACCTATCCTGCAGCTTTACATACGTCATAACCCCGCTTCACAATATAGCAACTGCTCGACGCATTTGAACTGCGCTGCCAAACCATTCCATCTTCTCATCAACATAATCTTTAACTCTGTACCTTGCCATGACACATCCTCCACCTACTCATATGGCGACGAAAGATCTTTTTAGGCTGAATGACCGGACTATCATAGGTACGGCTTACCAATCGACGTATGGACTGGAGCTGACACAGTCTTCTAGTTTCCGGAGGTGCCGGTGCAGTAGGTACGGCCGTAGGTGTAGCGATTCTAGAGAGTGGCGCAGATGTCGTATTTGTCGATGTCTCCGACCCCACTCCCGAAAGCTGGGGTACACAATGCCTGCAATCTTCCAAATTTGATCTCCTGTATAACTGTGACCAGATCGGATTCAGGAAGTTGCGCGAGGTAATCACACCCATGCGCTATTCCAACGCCTCGACGTCCAGGATGAACCCAGCATCACATCAGCCTTCAACACTATCCGTGCTAAGCTTCGTCATCCGATCCGGGGGCTCGTCTCCTGCGCCGCCATCTCCGGCGAAAGCGATGCTTGTTCGTACCCCATCGACACGTTTCGTACAATCCTCGATATTAATATCTCCGGCACCTTCCTCATCGCCCGTGCCGTAGCGAACGAATTGCACAACGCCAATCAATCGGGCAGTATCGTCCTGTTCGCCTCGATTTCAGGTCACATTTCTAACCATGGAATCAACACTGCCGCGTACAATGCTTCGAAAGCGGCAGTGCATCAACTTGCTCGATCGCTTGCCGCGGAATGGGGTCACCCACAGAACACTTTTCCCGGTAGCACGGTCACGGCAACAAACCCAAATCCCAGCCAAGAGCCACGAAAAGCTTATCCGCCGATCCGAGTGAATACCATCAGCCCCGGTCACATTGACACGCCTCTGAGCGCGGAAGCGCGGAAGAGGGGGTTGACGGACGAGTGGGCGAAACAGAATATGCTGGGGCGAATTTCGGTGCCCGAAGAGTTTCGAGCGCCGGTGCTGTTCTTGCTGAGTGAGGGAAGCAGTTATGTCACTGGTTCTGTAAGCTGATATTCTTTGACTAGTATCAAAAAAGACGGGATTGCGAGGCTAACATGTCACGTGTAGGACTTGAGGGTCGATGCAGGGCACTGCGCGTGGTAGAATTCGACGGAAGAGATGTACTCGTTGATTCATGCGTCCGAAAGAGATAAAGGTATATGTATATACAAGAAGAATTGTAGAAGATAACCGCCAAATGTGGGCCATCAACTGCCCCAGCACCAACGCCTCGCTCATTCGTAATCGCCCTTTTATACAATGCAATGTCTTTCCCTACCACCAACTCCAGGTTCCTCATCATGCGTCAGAGACAATAATCTTCTCGGACCCTCTACTCGTTGATTCTGTGCTGCCAGACTTCCTGCTCCGCTCTCGCAGAGTAAGTGCTAGCACCAAGAATAGCCCTCATCTGATCAACTCCCGTGAAGAGGATTTGCCTAGCAACGAACCAACGGATACCCTCAGTGCAAGGGGGGCTTGTCAAGCTACCCTGGTACGTCCAGAACTCGTTGAAGTACAGGACGCTCTCAAGCAGAGGAGCAAAGTCCATAGTAGTAGGCTCCTCAACTCCCATCTCGGTGTAACCAATCATGGCGGGTAGTTGCTCGAAGAAAGTCGAGTTGGAGTTACCAGGGTCGAGGCGGATAGCCATGACGGCGGCTTCGTGACCCTCAGCGTCGACGTGGACGAGATGGAGCTCGGCTTTGCTGCGGTCGCCACCGACGGAATGGTCGGCTGGAGCGTGGATGTGCCAGCCCTTGAGGTAAACGGTCTCGTTGTCGTAGGTGAAGCTTGGGTGGCTGGTCCAGTCAATGTCTTCCTCTGCTGCCTTCTCGTCGTGTGCAACGGTGAATGCGGGACCGTAACCCCAGTTGTAGAAGTTGCCGGAAATGCTGCCGTTGTACTTGAAGGTCGGCACGTGGTTCAAAGCCAGTCCGTTGCCTAGTGAGAGTGCAATGGGAGACTGCTGAGTTCCAGTCTGGCAGAGCTCGTAGTCGGGGTTGATCTTTCCCCAGTTGAAAGATGCTTCGTAGGCCCAGTCGTTCTGGGTTACGTTGGTGCCTGGAGGCACTTGTTGTCTTGTAGTGAGGTGTACATTGCGTTTGGCGTTGGTGTGTTGGGGACAGCTGAGTGCTGTGGGTGCTAGAGTGGCGGCGGCGAGGAAGATGGATTGGAACAACATGGTGACGGTGCTGGTCTTTGTGTGATATGAGTGTCGGATGACTTGGTAGAAAGACTGAATTGGCTGCTGTGATGAGAAACTTGCTCGTCCTGCGAGGATATCTTATATATAGTCCAGCGGCCGGATTATGGAATGTTCCTCCGCCTTCACAACGAATACCCTAGTCCTTCAAGCAAAGGTCTCAGCCATGTCCTTCAATTCCGCCAAGCAGTCTTCACACATGCCCTTTTCGTGCGCCATGGAAGGTCTCCCATCGCCAAGTGCCCTATCTTTTCACTACCGTTGCGCAGCCTCTTTGCTTGCGCAGTCAGTACCATTAGGAAATGCACTTGGTTTCCTTGGGAGACGGCACGCGCTTGTATGTTGGAAACCAAACATCCAGCCCATTCCTCGTAGCAGTTCGGACGCCAAGCATGAACCCTGTTTTCGACAAGAAACGCTTGTTGACCAAAGGCGATAGCGCAGGGGCGAGATCGCTCTTTACTATCTCGAGTTAACCCGGCGATCTTGGCGGGAAACGGTCGCGTGGCTTCTACCCAATGCATTGATACTGGGGATTCCGACAAGATGAGACTTGGCGTGGAGAACCATGACTACCGTATACTGTAATAAGCTCAGCGGACAAGAACGGCCGGGAGAGGTCGAGTTGCTTAAATGATGACACGCAGCACGGATGTAGCAGTCGGCCCGTCGCGGGAACGTCAAAGCAAAACCTTTCCGCTGCTTAAGAGCTCTTGACGCGTGGCATAAGCATGATGCGACGACCAGGAAGCCACAGACCCCAAAGTCGAACATAACGTTCGATTGTGTAGATCAAAGAACGTGGGAGTAGTTCCTGCAGGTCCCACAGATCCGCCTAAATACCCAGACCTAGACCCTTCCATTACGTTGTACAACATCACCCATCGTTAGCTTGCACGCAGATCGATACCGCCGTGCAGCGCCGCCGCTACTCATCGAAGGCGTGCCACAATCAGGGAAACACGACCGCCAAAGCGGCGCATTGCTGGATCTGTGAAAATCTCCGCTGTCGACCCGGATACGTCGACGAAACAGAAGCGGGCCGACGAAAGCTCTCTGTTCAGTCATCAAGCTGTTTCTGCTACAGCCTTGGCGCGTATAGTGTCCAAACTTGCCAAGGGAGCGAGCTGCTTGGATTCAGTACGTACTAGACATGAGGCGGGACGCGCAGTCGAGAGAAATGACTTGATGCATGACGGCACGATGCTGAGTATATCGAGAGGAGACCGGGTGGTGTGAGAACATGGCATCCGGCTCCTCCGCATCGACGACAATGCCTAACTTTAACAACCAATCCATGAAACAAGTGAACACCCACATAACATGGATGACCTAGGAGTCTAAATTGCCTTAGGGTTGTGTCACGTTTTGTTTGCGAACTAACGTGGACCGCAGCACAATTACTCGGTTTCTTCGTTGTACGAGGTGAACGAATCCATTCCTAGCAATCAGTATCCAGGCCACACTACCTCGTCGCATTCGGGATGCTTGAAGGCACCATTGCTCATCTCGTACTCGTACTCTAGATCAGGTTGAAACTCCCAATAAAGGCTCTCAGCATCGGCCCCCATTTTGTATGTATATGCCGCTGCATCGTCGTCGACGTAAACCTTCGGGACGCCGTTGGCCGCTGCCGCTTCTATCTTCAACTGGACATCGCAAGAGCGTTCCATGAGGGTGTACAAGAAGGCGGCTTCGTCGACAGTACCTCCTACCGTCTGTGTGGTGTTAGCTGAATGCCGGTCGTGGTATCGCGCACTGAGGGACGTACCAAGAGGCCGTGGTTTCGTAGCACCAGGCCTTTTCCCTTTGGTCCCAATGCCGCTGCCAGCCTCTTGCCTTCTGCCTCATCGAGGACAACGCCGCCAAAGTCATCATAGACGGCTTGCGCATCGCCGTAGAAGTAGCATACGTCTTGATTCAGCATCTCCAATGGCTTCGCGAAGGCGCTCCACGCTTTGCCTGCCTTTCCATGGCAATGGCATGCCGCGTTGACGTCTGGCCGCGCCTTGTGTATTGCCGAGTGTATAAGGAAGCCAGCTGCGTTCGCAGGTCTGCTCTGATTTCCTCCGACGACTTTGCCATCGTAATCAACAAGGACCATATCGGACGCCTTCAGGAGACCGAAGTGCTTTCCGAGCGGGTTTGTCCAGAAGTTGTGCGGGTGCTCTGGATCTCTCACCGAGATGTGACCCGACATGCCTTCTGTCAGGCCGTGCCGTGCGAAGACGCGAAAAGCACCCGCCATGTGTGATAGTATCCATGCGCGTTGCTTATCGTACGAGGAGAAGAGAGGGATGCCGGGGAGGCAGACGCCCTGCGAGATGGCTTGCAACGGCGTCAACTCCTTGGTCGCGTCATCTTTGGATCGTGGGACGAGCTGCTTGGGTTGCGCGACTGGCGCTGGCTCGACCTGGATAGCGGAGGGTGCCATGTTGGAATGCGATGGGATGGGATGGGATGGGATCTAGTTGTGGGTAAGTAGGCCGTGTAAGTTGCAATTGATCAAAGATGGGCTTGGGTTAAAGCTCTTGAATGCGCCGTTGTTATACTTCAGACGACCGCGATCAGGCCGATGTTATCGCCTCAAAGGGCGCGTGAGGTGGAGAAAGGTGCGATAACGGTCCAGTCGAGCTCAAGATGCGCTGCGGGGTGCCGCCCTAGTCGCCGGCCATGCTATCACCGGCCCTTTCTCCACGCCGCTGCCACATCAACATCTCTCCAACCAACTGAGCATACGACGAAGAAAATGAACCGAACCCTGCAGCCGATAACATGAAGAGGATGGGTAAGTACAGATTTCGGTATTGATGTAGGCGTCTAGGTCTGTGACCTTTCCGATAGTAGTTAGTCTTCTTACGTTCTTTTGTACGAAGTAGTTAGTGGCTCAGCAGGCAACGCGTTTCTTCTACTGGACAGTTTGAGCCCTTTGTTCATGCTGCCATTTGAACAACTACCTGACGACGGACAGCCCCGGCGGCAGTCGGGACTCTGTTTGCCAATATGAGAAAGATTCTAGAGCTTGCTCATATCACAAGCAGCTCACCATGTTTTGTCGCTTCGCTTCCTCTCGTTGGAAATTAGTGGCCTCAGGATCACGAACAAGGATTAGACGTCGTCTATCTTCAGCTCTCGCCCCTCGTACCAGCACCTGAAGTACAGCTCACTATATCATATAAATGGCAGCGTTGGGGCCAATATCGGATAACATCCTCCAATACATCTTTCTTCGACCGGACGCAGATTTCATCCAGACAGATGAAGGCGGGTCGTTCGAAAGGAATTAGTAGGAGGAAGATAGTTCTGCTTGAGGATGTTGTCAATTTGGAACGTCGATAAAATACCGAGAAGAAGTCCTTACATACGCATACGCCTAGGCGTACATCGACGTTGTCCCGGGACTTGGTAGAAAAAAGCATGTTACTTCGTTTTCGTTCTCTCGCAGCCAAGATGAGACGCGGAGCATCTCGTCAGCCCATCGAAGTCTCGGTGGCATTACAACCGAACGGTTCGCCCCACCAAGGCGCAGCCGCAAGGTAGGTCCTCCCAAATCACGATAGCGGGGTGCATCTTCGTCGCGAGAGCAAGTAATTATCCCGCCGGCCCAGCCAACATGGTGCTGTGCCTTGCTGTATACGTCCGACATCCCACGTCTTGGAGTAATTTCTGCAAGACATACATAAACCCTCCCGGCCGACACGATGGCCGAGAGCGCTCGAGATGCGATATTTAAAGAGGGCAATTCTGCCTTCCTTGATCAAATCACCCACCCCACGTTATTCATTCCCAGCATTCAAACTTCAAGTATCATTCAGGATGTCTTCAGGCAAGACCGTCACCCTTAGCTCTGGCTACAAGATCCCGTATGTTGTTCCAGCCTGTGCTTATGATGATTCGTTGTTCTGACGTCGCTTTAGTCAATTGGGATACGGTACATGGCAAGCCGCTCCAGGTGAGGTCGGCAACGGTGTCTACGAGGCACTAAAGATCGGATACCGTCACTTGGTAAGTCTCCGAGACCCTGAAGACCCTGGAACCGTTTACTCCATCTTTTGGATGACAATTGTTTTCCGTTTCAACGGCTAACTCGATCAAATTAGGATCTTGCAAAGATGTATGTCCACCATCACAACTCACACTCACAATCCCGTTTTCACCCATCTCACTTCGGGCTTGCTCCCACCTGACGTGGAACAATTTTTCGTCAGCGTTGGTGGAAGTCCAACTGCAATGCCCCTCAGTGGAGATGGAAGCTTAGGAAGCTATGACCATACCCCACTAGCATTCCCGAGAACACAAGCTGACGAGATATTCCACCAATCACAGCTACGAAAACCAGAAGGAAGTTGCGCAGGGCATCAAGCGCGCATACAAGGACATCCCAGGTCTGAAGCGTGAGGACATCTTCATCACGGGAAAACTGTGGAACTCTCAGCATGATCCTGCCACTGTAGAGGCAGCTCTCGATGACACACTCGCTGAACTTGAGCTGGAGTATCTCGACCTGTACCTCATCCACTGGCCTGTCAACTTCGGGCCTGGAAAGGACCCTCACTCAGATCTCTTTCCCATGAGTTCTGACCCCAATGAGGTTAACATCGACAACTCCGTCCCTAACAGCGAGACATGGAAGGCCGTGAACAAGCTGCCAAAGAGCAAAGTACGCTCGGTTGGCGTCTCCAACTTCACATACCAGACCTTGAAGGCTTTGGTTGAGAAGACTGGCCTCGTGCCCGCCGTCAACCAAATCGAGCGTCACCCCATCCTCCCCAGCAAGGAGCTCGTCGCTTACGCCAAGGAGAAGAACATCCACATTACCGCGTACTCAGCCTTCGGCAACAACTTCTTCGATATCCCACTGCTCATCCACCGCCCCGAGATCAAAGCAATTGCAGAGAAGAAGGGCGCCACACCAGCACAGGTCATTCTTGCCTGGTCTCAAGTCGGCGGTCACTCTGTCATTCCCAAGTCTGTCACTCCGTCGCGCATTGCTGAAAACTTCAAGGAAATTGAGCTGGATGACGAGGACATCAAGGCTATCACTAAGTTCTCGGACGAGCACCAGGGAAGGAGAAGGTACAATGTTCCTTACACGGCGAACAAGCCTAGATGGAGCATCAACATCTTCGATGAGCCAGAGGAGCAGGAGGCGCCCAACAAGGTCGTGTTGTAGATAGATCGAGCCTGCAGATAGTCGCAATATTACCAATGTTAACTTGACCTCCTCGAACCACGACGCGTCCAGGGGAGCCTGGGTTCTTGAAAGTGACTTGCTGCGTCAAGCCAGATCATAAGCTTGCTCGGTAAGGATATGAGTATGATAACGCCAATTCGTTAGAAGCTCTTGGGTAAGGAGGTTGTTGCGGGTGCGACGCGTAGATTTGGAAGACTGAGCCGGTACGAACCGCCTCGCGGCGAGCTAATACCTTCTCGGTTAGGTCAAAACACGTATCTGCGTCATCCACGCCGCGTCGCGTCACTCCGCTGCCAACAGCTTCAATGAGGCTATATCCTATCTGTATTTTGTCACACAAGATACCTCTTATGTCTTTCTCGCCCAAGCCTTGCAGTCATCTTTAAATCCATTATGCTGTTCAGCGCTCTTCACGACACCAACAACGCCAACAACGTATCTTCATCAGGGACTCTGGCTCGTCTGGTATCTTGAGGAAGAAGCATTAATTCTGGCATTATTGAACGAGCAGAAGGAGCGCAGCCACATCCGTGGTCAGTCTACATAGTCGCTTCATGTGCCACTGGAACCTCGACACCTACCACACCGCTTGGCTGAACGCCAACAGGACCTCTACATGCCATCGTTGATCTGCACTCCACCAGGTAAGCTCTTCAACCCTGCTCAGTACGTTAGCATAGTGCGGTGGGTGTTCAGTGTCGCGCTTACATGTCTCAGATCCGTCGACATCCTCAACCACCGTTTGCGGAATACTGCACTTCATCGCGTCTTCGTCGCTCTGCCTGTCCAACTCGCTACATTCATCGTTACTGCACCGTGCGTCCAGCGCTCGCTGCAGCGCATCGCCCTTCCAACCAAACATATAATCACCATGATTACCATGGCCGGTCCTACAACTAGTCGTTAGCATGATCGTGGTCCTTTGCACGTTGCAACGGCAAGAGGGGATCTCACGCATCGCCCATACTGAACACAAAAGGCTGCGTCGCCTCCTCGCCCCACATCTCAGGGGTATTGAATGGGGTCGTGTCGAACATGACCTCATACATGATTTGCGGAAGCTGCACGGGATAGCCCTCTGGACACTTGCCCCTCTGCTGCTCGGGTGTATACGGAAATGTTGCCATGGGCGGAAAATATGGCTCATACGGGATCTCTGCATATGCGACGTGGCTCTGGTGATCCGGTGAGTCCAAATTGACGCCGTCCCAGCATGTAGGGAAGGTGACTTGGGTACGAATACCACCTTCGCACATGCGGTTGGGGAGGAATGTCGTATCTTCCCCTGTACATGGAGCGCCACCAAAGGGCTGTGAGTCCTTGTAAATGCAGCGATGGCAGATGCCGCGGGATTCGCCAGTCGTATTGCGAAGAATTGGATTGCCAGCGAGCATACGGAAACCCTAATGAGAAGTCAGCAACGCAATCGTTTTGAAGGAAAGCGAGAGCTATCTCGCCCTCAAGAGTGGGAGACGAACGGGTCTGAACGCAGTCACGTTGCTGAAGCCATCATACGGAGGTATGTAGTACACCGTCATACCGCCTCTCTGGTTTAGCCCAAGATTGGGGAACTGCTGGACACGTTTGTAAGTGCCATTTTGAGGTGCGCGGTAGTACAACGCTGCAGTCCAGTAGTTGCTATGTTCCGTCAGCTATGATTCCGCTATGGCTAGGCGCCTCATGGCATACCTGAAGTCTTCGCTGAAAGTACACGTTGTACAAGTACTCTTCTCGACCAGATCGTACTCCATAGGCTTCATGTCAGCCTGAAAGCTGTTTCCTCCAACGATTTGGTGGGTATGTGGACTTCCAATGACTCCAGGGTTGACCAAGGGGTCCAGTCGCTCGACGGTGAGTTGAGAACATGCGAAGCGCATCATCGCGGCGCCGCGACTGACATTCTGAGCTAGCGCTGCGTTGATGAGCGTGGCCGCTACGAGGATCAAGTTCTTCATGATGATTAGACGGCGGAGCAGATATCTTTTGCAGACCAGTCAACAGGACGACTGTCGTTCAGACCAGATGAATATCTATGGAGAGACCTGTGCAGTCATCTATGTGGGGCGCACAAGTGCCGGGACCCAAGCAGTCTCGTCCAAGACAACTCCCTTCTAAAGGTTCCAGTACAGTGGATTCTGGGACGTTGGGCCATTCGAGGGAGTGGTGTACAGTGCACTCGCATATTGAGCGACCAGGGTCTACCCAATCATGCATCTACCGCACGATAACATCACAGGCTTCTGATAGTCCAAATAGTGACGAGGCACTCAACTACAGTCAATGTTGTATTCATCTCCTACTGGCACAGAGCAACATTCCGTTCCATTGGTTTGGACAAGCTGACACTGATTTGGGTTACCATTATGTCGAGCAATACAGGATCTTGACGAAATGGCAGGCGAGACATCAATTAAGGATGTCAAAAACGCTCAACTTGTTCATCCGATCCACAAAAGGCTCTTTCCAATGACGAGTGTCGTCTTCATAAGGTCGAAACCGCTGAACCTCAATCCGCGGGATCGTCCCTCCTTCTTCAACCCAGAGCCACCTCCGATACTCCCTGAGCTCCTGGGGCCAAAAATCGCAAGGGTCCATGTCCGCATTCCAGTCATTAGGAGGGTACCAACGCGGGTCTTCAATCTCAAAGAAGACTTCTGTCACCTTGAAAATTATCTTCCCATGCTCGTCCTTGCCAGCGGGTATCTTGGTCTCGCGGTACTTGGTCGCGCCCGCGGGGACTTCGCGCCTGATGACCTTCCCCCATGGCTCGTCGTAGACATCTGGCTCTCCAACCGGATGTGTCCAATCCTGGTTCTGATAACCTGGATGGCAAGGGTATCGGCCATGGGCATCGATGGTATCCAGCTCATAATAGATCGGCTCCAGGTGCCACTTCCTGCGGCGAGCATCAGGAACTAGAGGGCCTTCAACGAACGTGGCGATGGAGCGTATGCGCAGCCAGTCCCACTCCGATCTGTCCTCTACTAGACGCTCAAAGCGGAAGATGACCCCGGCATAGCTAGCGCGATCCTCGATCTCCAGATCCACAGTACCGAAGCGAACTTTGATGATCCTGGGTTCGTCAGTCTCCTCGGGAATGAGTTTGGAGGACTCAGGTTTGGCGCGGAAACACTCAGACTTAGAGTTCCCATGATCGTGGTACCGGGCGCAGAAATCTTGGAGATTTCCCTCGCCCCGTCTGAACCTCTGGACAATGTCGCAAGGCCCGGCCATCATTAAGAGAATGGTGTGGAAGCACCAGTCTATCACGAAATCCCTGTTCAGATGACGCTTTTGCTTTTCCGCTTTAACTCGTAACAGCTCAACTTGGTCAAACAATGACTCGAGCACTACCATACGGATCTTATCATTGGCCTTGGTGTGCTCCCAAAGTAAGTTGACGTCGTCAATTCTGAAGCTCATGAACTGGATAGTGTTGTCGCAATCCTGCATGGTAACTTTCCCCTCTTCATGCTCTTTGACAAGCTCGATTTCTTGCTTGAAAGACAAGACAATTTCGTCAAGGATCATATCGCAGACCTCCGTAGTCCCCATCGCTTGGGAGAGCCGGTATGTCTCGAACAAATCGCTCATCGCGATGGATGGTGTGCCGTTATCGCGGTGAATGAAGCTTGTGTCATCGTAGGGCTCCAGGCGGTATATGCGTCTCGGGAAAGTGTGACGAGGACCTAGAAAAACCGAAGTGTACCACCGATCGAAATTATCGAGAGAGTACTCAAGAAAGTGTTGGTCGTTGATCGGCAGCCGGTCCATGACCTCTTGCGTTACCCAGCGATTGACGCCACCATCTTGCCCAGGCGGAAATACCACAAGCTGAACAGCCTCGCCGTCGTAGAGCAATGGGTGAATGATAGGTTCTTTGCCCAGAACCGGAGACGCTTCGCTTGTATCTGGAAGGAAGTTCTTCAGCTCTGCGTACAAGGGGATGTCATGCTCGGCAAGCCCGAGGGGGCTCGTGGCGAAGTAAACTCCCGTGAGCTCAAAGACTGCCTTGTTGGCTGACGCGAAGCGCTTACGTACGCCTTCTGCACTGACATTGCCCAGCTCTGCCATCTTGTCCCAAGCGACTGGCTCCTGTTGCCATGGCCTACGTAGCTCATAGGCCTTTTCGCATCTTTTGGAAACTTTGGAATCGATGACGACTTTACTCCAATCGACTGGACAACTGGATTGGTCGTGATAGGGGGGCGTTGGCGCTGGGAAATCGTAGTCCCATGGTGTAATTGCTGGGCGAGGTGGTGGATTGAAGACTGTGTTTGTCAGCTGGACACGCTTATGGCAAGGACGAGTGAGTTTTATACCGGTCGCTCTAGCGCGCAGTTGTTCCGTAACCACTGCGGCGCCGTCTTCTTCCTCTACACCATCCTCCTCTTCCTCGAAAGCATAAGACTCTTCCTCCGAAGCAGAAGGCTCTTCCTCTGAAGCAGTGTCGTCTTCCGTCTCCATGATGTACACGTCTTCAGTACCTGACACAGCGCTGTTGTGAACCTTGGTCTTCGCAGCCCTCAACTCTGTCGACATTGTCATCGAGCTTTGTGTAGGCCTATCGTTCGTTGCGACATGCACTGCGCCAGTAGCTGATACACTACTAGAGGCTATAGTGCGACTCGTGATGCTTGCGGCAGGACCTGGAGCTACATTGCGCTTCGCATGGGTGGTCTTCAGACGCTTTGCCGGCGTCTTCTGGACGTCTGTGTGCCCATTCGGAAGGAGATGGTCGCTGGTAGGAGCTGTCAAGGATGGATCGCTGCGCTGCGCCATATCAGAGCCGCCCTTGGAGATCGGGTTCGATTCTTCGGCCTTGCGCTTCTTGCTAGGTGACGGCGCCATTACTGAAGCGGGATTCATAGGCGCTGTCGATCGGGCTTGAAGCGCAGTGGGGATGGTAGGCATGTTGATGTCAACGTTGCCGGAAGTCAATAAAGTATTCCCGCGAGTGTGATACGCGGTATGCAAGGCAAAGTGGAATCAGGTGCGGTATAGGGAGATGGACCCGTCATTTATATGCGGAAGGGGAGTGCCCGTTATCCAGGCCCCAGCGAAGAGCACATGGTAGCTGCACTGACCGCGTCAGCAGTCTTCTGGGGCAAACTGGTGGCATCTGCCCGATATAGGAGTGAAAGCATTTGTGAATAGTGGTGAATGGTAAGATTGACATGTGATGGATGATATAGCGCAATATCAGACGAGCGATGGGGAGCGGTGCATAGTGACAAGCAAATGAATGCGTGTATTCGCCCATACATATCGAGCTGCTAATCTATACCAAACACATGCAGCAACAAACTACTGTAGCATGCCTTCCAAACTCTCTCCCAAAATCTCCTCCATACCATTCTTCCACCTCTGGCACTCCCTCTCGACCATCTCATCGTCGTCTTCCATAAGCTCACTGATGAACGGCAGCATCTCAGGAAGTAGACCCAGCCACTCTTCTCCTAATCTCCTCGTCAAGCTCTGCTCACACAGCACTGTCGCTAACCTAGTGTTCCTGTCGTCGCTCCTCATGTTCTTCAGCAATATGCTGTTCATTTCGCGATGGTTCTCCATGGATGATGCAGATGCAACAGCAAGTTCGGTGATGGTAGGAATGACGTTGTTGGTGTTGTCCTCTGGTGTAGATGTCGATGCAGATGGTAGGCTAAGCAAGGACAGCAGGGGTGGCATAATGGTGCCAAAGTGAGATGGCGCTTGCCAGAAGCCGTCTTGATCGTGTTGGAATGTCTTCTGGAGAGCGTCAAGCACAGCCCTGCGTGTGGTAACATCAGAGTCTTCTTTAGCAAGTTCAGTCAGCAGCTTCGCGGCATGCTCGATGATGTAGCTCGAATAGCTTGTTACAAGAGACTAGTTGTGTGTTAGTGACATTTTGATGGGGAATGACAGAGCAAGACGTACCTTGAACTTGTCGAAGAAGGCGCCGAGGAACTTGTAGAAAGTGACGGCCTGTTGAGGCTTGCTCGATAGTGGGCCCTCCTGGTCCACAAGCTGAACGAAGAATGGTCGGAATGTAGCATCGCTGAGCTTCAGTACCATAGAGATGACAGAGTCAATAAGCGTAAGCTCCAGCTGCTCCAGCTCCTCCTCATCAACTTCGACGGTAGTAGATTGGACCGTCTCACGTAGTCGGAAAGTTTGCAGAAGTAGAGTGAAGAGCGGCGGACTGGCTTTGACAAGCTTGGCCTTGGTCTGATTGTTGACAGTCGCGCGCAAAAGCTCAAGCTGCTCAAGTGACGCATCGAAGCCTTGAGAAGCGGCATGTGGCCACGTTGACTTGATAGCAGCGAACACTTCCTGAGCACCGAGATGCTCAGATACACTCTGGAAGAAACTGCTGCGGCTTTCGTCGCAGGACTGTTCCAGATCGGCAGCAGCAGAGCGTTGGCATAGTCGAAGAGCGGTGTCCAAGTAGTCGCGCGAGAACATGTAGCCCAAGCGCTCGACAATGTTCGAAAGCACGGTAAACACAGCGTTGTGAAGACCAGTCTTTTCCTCTTCGATCGCATCCGATAGATATTGGAATGCTGTTGGCAACACGGTAGGGAGGAGCGAGATGGCCTCATCTTCGAGAACGTCAACGACAGATGTGAGGCAGAGGAGGGAGAGGATGCGAAGGCGATCATCGCTACTGGAAAGCGATTGGGGACCGGACACAACTTGAGCTACTGATACAACAGCAGATACGTCCTTCTTCCCGAAGCGGTCGACGATGCGATCAATGCAGCTGACAGAGACCATCTTGGCATCCATGTCAGGTGATTGTTCCAGTAGATCCTGAACGCTAGGCAAGAAAGAGATCAGGGCCTCTACAGATTTGCGGTCGTTCTGCTTGGCGGTGCCCGCGCGCAGCTCAACCGACTTGACGGCAGCTACCTGGACGTGAGAGTCTGTGCTCGCAAGAAGTAGCTGTGCTGATTTGATAAGGTCGGTCGTTGGCAGGAGGTCTAGGCAGCTGGCGAGAACACGACTACATCCGGCGTAGGTCTTGGGGTTTGTTGCAAGCTTCTTTGACAGTTGAATAGTAGTCTCGACGATGTTTGCAAAGATCTTGCGTGGTCGTTCAGGGTCATCCTTCTTTCTGTACGCTCGAGTAACGTGTGCCTTCACCTTATCGTCAAGTGCGAGATCTGTCAAACAAGACAGCATACTCTGAATTGACAGGTCGAATTTGTTGTCTTTTGTCTTTTCCTTGAGGCTGAAAAGTGTTTCCGCGACCTGGGGTTTCGGTCCCACGGCATCAGTGAGGAGATCAACATATCCCTTGAAGGTGACGAGGGTGTGGACAGGTTCGAAGTGAAGTAGCAAATCCGCACAGAACCTTCGTTGCTCCTTGCTGTGGTAGCGATCGGCAAGAAGTGCCACGATAGCCGGGAGCGAATCCTCGGGGCCTAGCGTACGAGCAAGCTCTGTGAATAGCTTCATCCTTCTGTGCAGGGGAATGTGTTCAAAGGCGGCAGTGAAACTGAGCAGCAAGTCAGACACGCCAGCGATGAAGTCTCTGTGTTTTGAGCGGAGAGAGGCAGCCAATTGAGGCACGACCCGAGAAATAGTCTTATCAACGACCTGAGCGGAATAGTCGTCATGCTGGCGAAGCAGAGTAGATCCGATGAAGGTGAAGATAGGCATGAGATTGTGAAGAATGAGATCAGGAACCCATGAGGCAAGATTGGAAATGAGAAGTAGCGCGCTGTTTTGAACCTGTGGGCTGCTGGAGTGTCGAATGCAGTCGATGAGTAGGTCCGCTCGTACTGCCGATTGGTAGTCGGCGGTGTCGGCTTGCTCTTTCAATGTGTTTACGATCGGGCTTAGTGATCCCAGAATAATACTCTGAAGATACACTAGCTCGGACCCAGACTGTTGCTTGAGTGGCTGTAGTTCTGCAAAGATGCCGAAAAGGTTCTTGAACAGTGTTGGGTGCTGTCCAGGGTTTGACCCTTCAACCAACTCAAGTACCAACGTGAGCTTTCGGAGCAGTCGCTGAACATCGTCTTGTGATGAAAGCTCTACTCGAGCCATCTCACTCTTGCTTGTCCTTCGCCTTTTCGCTGAAGGCGGTCCTTCGGGCATGGCGGTAGGAGATGGAATGCTTTCCAAGAAGGTAACCAGAATGGCGGAATCAAGGTCAACGTTGCGCAAAATCTCAATGGATCGCTCTCTACGAAGCTTATCGAAAGAGTTGTCACTTTCACTGGTAGATAGGCTGAGCATGCACTGAGCCAACGCGTGACGAGCTTCAGATCTGAAGGACGACCATGAGGTTTGCATACGATAAAAGGCGGCCATCACTAAAGCTTCACGCTCCGTGTTGAGGGTTCCAGAGATGATGTCCTCGAGCAGTTTCGCGCTTATCGCCTCCCTGGGCATAGTTGCGGCAATGTGAGCCCGCTCCACTTCATCAAGCGAGAGCCCTTCGCTTTCGCAAATGGTGTTCACGGAAGCTGTCGGTAAGGTTGCCCATTCGGTCAACAAGGGGATCACGGAGTTGGTACGAACGGAGTCGGAGACCTTTCCGCGGATGTTTAGCATCGGCAATAGGCCGAGGCGGACACTCAATACCGGTGTAAACCTCGCGTGGCTGGCGAAAAATGCAAGGATTGAAGTCCTCGTCTGCATCTTGAACGTATTCTTCGGATGGTTCTTCAGCTGTGTCCCTTCCAGGACATCGCGAATAGCGGGAATGGCAAACTTTGAGTCCATGACGCATTCTTCGAGAATCGGCTGTAGCATCGAGGAAACAAACACGAGGACATCTTCAGGCTTGAGTTCTGCAAGATTCTTCGACTCTTTCCCATACAGATCGGCCTTGCCCCAAGTTGGGGTTTTCGACTTGGCGGAAGCCTTTCGTGCCAGAGAGCCAACGCATGCAGCCGCTGAACGTCGGATAAGTGGCGATGCATCTGAAAGGGCGTGTACGAGGTATGGCAGGATGTTCTGCAAGACGTGTGCAGCCTCGAGCTTTTCGAACGATGATGCGGCTGCACGGAGGGCGGCAACGCGAATGGCGACAGGCCGAGCGCTACTCCAGACGCGAGCGAGAAACGATAGGTAGAGTGGCTGCTTGAGAGCAGATTCTTGGTGCAATGCGTCCGAGGCGAGGAATCGCCGTGTTTGCTTAGTCGTCACAGCCTGCTCGAAAACGTTGGCCGCTTCTGAAAATTCGGTGGCTGATTCGGCGTCGAGGAAGCTCTTTACAGTGATCTCTGGGAGCTTTATGACAGGCTTCTCGGGTGTGTCCTCGTCCGCATCAAGCATCTCCTCGTCAGAGTCCTCGCCCGGAATATCTTCGATTTCGAAGGTTTGGCCAACGGTAAGTCCCAAAGACTCCAGATTGACATTGTGCTGCTTCGCCGCTTCTTGTAACGTTGCTTGTAGGTCTTTTGATTCAGCCATCTTAGTAGCGACTTGTAGCAGTTCTCCGTGCTCTTCGGAGCCCGGTGGAATGTCGCGGAGGAGTTGGACCAATGCCGATAGCACCATCTGAATGTGCGATGTGCCGAGGAGACCTGAGGCGATTAGCTCATAGAAAGCCCTGCAATTCTCGTCGGAAGTATCGCTGAGTGCGCCAAGGGCACAGCCTAGAACAAGTCGTTGAACCTGGCATTGTTTTGACACTGTCGTCAACTTCTGCACAAGCTGAGGAACCTTGAGTAATCTCCTCGATACTTTGGCTGGAACCTGCGCTTTGGAGCGCTCCATGGCGATGATGGCCAGACAGCCGAGGCATGATTGAAGGGAAGCTTCGTCGTATGCTACGATGACAGCCTCCATCAGCCCATCCAGAACCTTGTCGCCGACCTTTGCCTGGCTCACCATCATGATGACAATGGCGTAGCAAGCCAGAACCGTGTCAGCGCCGTGCTTGGCTCGCATGCAAGTATTGAGAACCGGGAGCAGTTCCAGGACCAGCTTTTCGGTTCCCTGGGCCTGAAGATCCTTCCTTCCAGTGCTTGCATTGCTCACTATTCCATATATAGCTTCAACCGTGATTCCCGACCAGAAGGACAGCATGTGCGAGGCCTGGTGCCCCGCCTCTACCACCTTCGCGACGTATGATTGGTATGCCTTGAAGAATTGTGGGGTATTGATGGCGGTGTAGGCGATGGTTCGCTGCGGTACGTTGGTCGGGGCCTGGATGTACGGGAAGAGGAATCGGATGGCGTGCGGTGGTTGTGGGGGTAGAATAGAGAGCAGCGCAAGGAACTGTGGGGTGTTGTGGTAGGGCAGGTAAGTAAAGACGAGGGTTTCGGTGTTGTACTCGTGGATGCGGAATCTTCGCACCAGCCACTCGAGAGCCTTCTCCGCCGGCTTCAACAGCAGTCTTGGTCCAACCAGCGTGATGAATGCCTCGAGCACGGTGTTCAGCTTGGCGTTCTCATCCTTCGTCATCTGGGTGCGGTCCTCGGCCTTGCTCTGCTCGCTGAAGATATTCTTGGAGAAGCGCAGGAACCGTGAGTCCAATGCGCAAAGGTCCTTGTAGCCATCGTAGCAGATGAGGTAGACGGTCTCGAAGGATTGCGACGCGGCGACTTTGGAATCGAAGAGGAGCGATTTTCCATGCGCCGACTTCTGCGCGCGCAGGTCTAGCTGATGGGTGCTCGAAGCCGCGATGGTCGCGAGCTGTTTCTGGAGCGCCGTCGCCATTTTCGGAAGTTTTCGTTATTACGACAGGCTCTAGGGTATGATCCGGGTAATGCGATGAGCCATGAGACGCAGCGGAACAGCGTAGAGTTTGTCGTGGCGGATTGGTTGAAAGCTTGAAGCTGGCGAAGCGCATACAAAATTTCGGGAAGCCAAGATTTCACGCTAATGGTTTTTACGGCGGGCCGCTCGAGCCAGACACGCCGCCGGACTCCCGAGCACGTGCCATGCGCCTTTCATCTCTCCAAACGTCTTACCTCTGGTCTTCCATCCTTTTTGTCTTCACAGTAGAAGACATACGCCTGCCAGCCCTGTTTCTGTGAGGAGCATGTCTGAATCCTCAATGCGAAATCTGTCTTTTGACTCATGACTACGCGCGTCGCGTAGATTCCTGTACTGAAAGCTGCGACCACAACTATGATGCTGGTCTGAAGCTCCATCCACAAATAGAGGATTGCTGGAGTTGCACCTTGCGCAATGGCGTCGAACATCCCCAAGTTTGCGAGCTTCCGGCCAAAGCCCAAGGCCGCCCCAGAGTCACCCAAGGAACCCCAACACCATGAGAAAGCCGAACGATCGTCGAAAGAAAAACGTTCTACCAAGGGAACATCACCATCGCCAAAGCGAGTTATTCGCGAGCATGATTCAAGCAAAGACAGGCCCTACTTCAGCGACCGACGCGGAGACCCTGACGTACTGCGGTATGGATCAATGAACCGATACGACGTCCCACCCTATCGTCGCTTCGGTCATGGCTTCATACTCGGACTTTCTGTAAACCAAAAGATCGATAGAGAGTACTCAACGGATCGGAAAATACTCGTGACGCCAGCGACACGAAGACGGCAAGAGCGACTGCTGACGAGCAAGCGTGCGAACAAGTCGGGTGAGCGCGCTTTACGGCTGCTGAAGACCGAGGCCCCCGATGTGGACCACGCTCAGGACTTTCTGTCATTGTCTGCAAATACCAAGAGGAAGCGCGATTACAGTGAAGACGAAGATGCCGAAATGGAGCCTGAGACAGACTACCGCGCCCTCGAAGGGCCAAAGTCAACAGAGCCTGTGGATCCAGACACGCAATATGAGTCGGACCCTGATGTCATAATCGACACTGAAGTCACTCGCAAGAACTCGCAGCTCGCACGGCAGACAAAACAGCATCCTGAAGATCTCCAAAGCTGGCTGGAACTGATCAAACACCAAGAGGCCATGCTGAAGCTCGAAAGGCCATCTGCTGAGCTGACTGCATCTGATAGAGCACATCTTGCTGATATACGTATCTCCACATACGAGGAGGCCTTGAAAAAGATTGGCGCGGATCAAGACAGCAAGCTGGAGCTGCACAAAGGACTGCTGGAAGAAGCAGAAAGGGCCTGGGACGGCGCCAGACTGGCTAGCAAATGGAAGGACGTGCTTGCGAAGCATCCTCAGAGTGTGGAGCTGTGGATGAAGTATCTTGACTTTGTGCAATCACGATTCACAAGTTTCAAATTTGAGGAGTGTCGGGCGACCTTCTTTAAATGCATCGAGTCGCTTCGTACAAACAAAAGCGAAATGTCACCGGAACAGACCTTGCACATATTGCTACGTTTGACATCCATGACACACGATGCAGGATACCAGGAACTCGCTCTCGCAGTGTGGCAAGCTTTACTCGAACATCATTTGCTACGACCAGAAGTAGACGCAGACCAACAGGCTTTCGAACAGTTCTGGGAAAGCGAAGTAGCACGTATCGGCGAGTCCGGAGCAAAGGGATGGAGGAGCAGCAACATAGATGATGCGCCACCCCCAGGACCTTCATCACTGCTCGAGAAAGAAGCACTGGACACAGTCTTTGAAGATTTCCGAAAGCGCGAAGTGGAGGCTACGTCGGTGTTACGACTCCCTGGTCGCACGTCGGACGATGTAGCAGAGGATGATGCATTTCACACAATCTTCTTCTCTGATGTCGAGCCATACCTGACCATCATATCGCCCGATATACCGGCAACGCTGATGATTGAGGCTTTCTTGTGTTTCTGCGGCTTGCCAGATCTACCACATCGCATACCACAACAACGTTCATGGTCGTCTGATCCGTTCTTGCAGCGCTACTGGCACTCTGTGTCTCCAGACACCGACGATTCTACGGAACTCGCTAAAGCCACCAAACGCTTTTCAGATTACTCAGCAAAGCACTTCGAGATGACTACAGAACTCTTGTTCGAGCAAAGCTTCTCACTAGATGGCATCAGGCTTGATGCAGACTTCGTCAGGCGCTTGCTCAAGCTTCTAGCATCAGATCCCTCGAGCGATGATATCATAGGAGAGTATCTGCTGGCTTTCGAATCGAGACACTTCCCATCTGAAGCTTTCAAGTCCGCAAAGCGATTACTCAAAGCACGTCCGTCAAGCCTGCGCTTATACAACGCCTATGGGTTAGTCGAATCGCGTCTAGGTAACTCAGCCAAAGCAGATCAAGTCTTCAGCATGGCGCTATCTATGCAAAAGGGGGTTAGCGTGCTATCGGCACCTTGGAGTTTGGAACTCTTCAACAATTGGGTGTGGGAAGCGCTCCGGAGAGGCGAACACAGCGAAGCTCTATGGCGGCTTGTCTCACCAAAGGGAAACCTCTCAGCCGGCGCAGCCAAGGACTCGCATCCTGGTAACACTCTCCTAGAGATGGGACATCTAACCCTCAGCCAGAAAAGCGAACACGCCCTCCTCCACCACGACTACACCACAGCAATAACAAGCACCTCCCTCCTCGCCCTTCTAGCCTACCTCACCCACAACAACTCCGCCTCACACGCCCTCGAACTACACGCCAACCTCACCTCATGGTTCGCATCGCACCACCTCTCCACCTCCGCCGTCGCAGAACTCCATGCCCAATCCATCGCCCATCTACTCACCCACCACACCACACACGCCCCCATCGTCAAACCATCTCTCATCCGCTCCACTCTCGAACCGCTCATACCCCGCTTCCCAACCAACACAATCCTCCTCGCTCTCTATGCCGCAAATGAAGCCCGCTTCTCCATCGACGATCGCGTACGCGGTATCATGCATCAGAATGCTTTGCAACATCCCGAAGAAAGGAGTATAGCAGGCTGGGCATTCGCGATACACTACGAAACCCTCAAGGGAGAGATTGCTGGCTCGACGACGCATTCCATCCGTGCATTGTACAAGCGCGCAACGGAGTCTACGACTGGATCCCGGTGTCCCGCGCTGTGGAAAGCGTATGTGGAGTTTGAACTACGCTGTTTACGTGATGAGTTGGCAAGACAGCGGGCGAATAAGAGACCGCGTAGGGATGGTAAGAAGAGTAGATGGGAGGTACGCGTTGAGGAGGCGGAGCAACGGGTCAAGGATACGTTTTACGCTGGGTTGAGGAATCTGCCTTGGTGTAAGGAATACATCATGCTTGCTTTTACGGAAGCGAGGGATGTGTTTGGGGAGGAGGATAAGGGGAGGTTGTATAGGGTTATGTTGGAGAAGGAATTGAGGCTTTATGTTGAGTTGGATGACGGGGATATGTAGATGAAACGGTGGGTGCGGTACATTGGAGAGCCACAAAACTAGCACAAGCGTCAAAGAAGAAGCGTGTAATGGCCCTCCTGTACAGAGAGGCTTTTTTGAAGAAGATATATAACCATGTACATTAATCGCCTGTATCTATCCTACTAGCGAGCCTCATAAACAAGATTGGACGGAAGTCTAGAAGATATCTTCCGCGCCGGCATCCTGCCATGTCGTCTCTCCCTTGGCGACACGGTCTCGCACCTTCCAGTACTCATGGTTGAACACCCAGTACTCCTCGCCAGTAGTCTCACACCTGCCCTTGTGAAACCACCTGGGTACAAACTCTTTGCCTTCAGCCTCTCGCTGTCTGCGAGTCGCTCTCTGCTTCTCTTCGACCCTGTTCTTTTCCACGGCCGCAAAGTCGTACTCGCCGTCCTCCATAGCGCGCTGGTCGGGACGGAGACGCGTGTCCGTTGGTGCGACGACCGGGCGAAGCTTGTCGGGAATATCGTTGAGAGTTACCACGAAGGGAGTAAGGTTGAAGGGAATGCCCGTAGGACGCTCGTGAGCTTGCCAGACCAGGAAAGCCTTGTTGTCGTCGTGTTTTGAACTCTTCCCACTCTTCTCAACGTCTGCATCTTCAAAGCCCGGGGTAAAGCGCGCGTAGATCTTGTCGTTCCATCGTCCACCGATACTCCAGCGGACCCGGTTCTCTTTATCGAAAACCTTACCAACCACTTGGTAAGCTGACGAAGCCTTCCAACCACGAGGCTTGAACTCGATCAGACATTTTTCACCCGTCGTCCAGTTGGTGATTTCCATAGTACCGTAATTGTCGACAACGGGGTTACCAGTTATAATGCCGATTACCGAGGAGGTGACTTTCTTCCAGGTGTAGAGCTCCTCTTTCCCACCGTTGACAGTAGGGCGAAGACGAAGGAACCAAGTTCCGAGAGGGTTGATGTCGAAAGATTTTCCATAGAACTTCGACTTCACAGCAGATTCACCCTGGACATTGTTAGAAATGGTAAAGAGAATATACTTCCAGTACTTACGTAGTAGTCCCACTTCTTGGACTCCGCATAGGCGGCACCAATCGGTGGGTGATGGCTGACCTGCTCGATGAAGAAACGGTAACCTTTGTCTGGTCGGGCATACTCGTAGGTCTCGGCGAGAAGTGGATTAAAGGGTTTAGCGACGCGTCCAATGGTCGAAGCATACTCTGACGCAGCAAAGGCAGCCACGTAAAGTAGTCGCTCGGTAGAGTCATCTCGTTCGGCAGCGGTGTCAAGAAGATCCGTGTACTCCATGTCTTCAGCGACACGTTGAAGCAGTGAAGTGGGTTCGTTGAAAGAGACAGGGAGTGTCATCTTGGTCATGTCTTTACCAATCATGGACTTGAGGATACCCTGAACGATGTTAGCATCTGCACAACTAGTTGCACCATCGGACTTACCCATAGCGATATCTTAGGCCTGTCGTCGGCATCCATTGCGAGCCTCTTCCGCGGACCGTCTTCGTAGCCTGCCCATGCTGTGGCAATCTCCATGTGCTTCCTCTCGAACGGGTCGTCTGAAGAGGCCGGAATGTCTACTTGCGTGGGCTCCTTGGGTGCAGCTGCAGGCATTTCAACAACCTCGACCTCTCCAGCACCAACAGCATCGAAGAACTCCTCATCATCTTCCGAATCGGAGTCTGAGATATCGGCAGCAATGTCTGCAAATGTAGCCTTCCTCCTGACCTTTTGGCTCTTAGCAGGAAGTCCCACATGTGATGTCATATCCTTCTGTTGCTGGGCATCTTCTGGCGCGTCGGCGAAGTCGTCCTCGTCGTCCTTGGCATCCGGCTTGGGGCCAGTCGTCTCGTAATCTTCCAAGGCTTCCCGCAGAGCTTTCTTCTGCTTCCGTCGCTTTTCCTCAGACTCGCCTATCCGATTCTCGAGCTCTTCCTGCTCTTTTGCCACTTTGGCCATGCTCTCCTCCCACATGCGCCTCACATTGGCCTCGCGATCTAGGCGGTACTGCCAATAGGCATCACGATCTCTGGATATGCGAAGCAGATCGCCGATTAGCCCCTTCAGATTCCCGATAGCGGATTCGTACGAGGCAAATGCTTGTAGCATCATTGGGTCGGAAATCTTCAGGTCGGGTGTTCGGCTCCTCTCTGTCTGGAGTGCCGACGACACGGATGTCAGGAGATCGAGTTGTAGCTTAGCCGATTGCGCTGTGATGTTGAATGCGTCTTTGCTTTGGGGCTTCATCTCATGGCTACTCGTATCGTCGCCGTAGTCATCTTCGTCTTCGTCGTCGCCAGCGATGGTAGCGGTACCCATGTGGCTGACCATTCTATCCAGACCTTGGCCGTTCATGCTAGGCTCGTAGACACTTCCAGGGTCCTCTGTTACGCTGACCGCAGTTCGTGAGGATGTGTTGTCCAGACTTGGGTGAGGGACCCCGAGAGTGGATGCTGGACGTGTTAGTGTGTCATGCATGGTCGGAAGTTGGTGACACTTACCAGCAGTCAAATTTCGCGAACTTGGTGCTACCTTGGAGCTGCCAATACTGGACGTGTCGCCTTCGCCCTTGATCTGCTCAATCTTGGCTTGCTTCAGCATCTCCTGGTCCTGGTTTGCCCGCTTCTCCTCTTCGCGGGCCTCGTCCTTGGCCCACTGGATTGAGTTGTTCAGAGCCCAGTACCATCGCTTAGCCTCAACCTGGTGGTTTGCCTTGAGGTGGTACTTGACCGACGACTTGCCCTGGATTTCAAATCGCTGCTTGTCTTGGGGATCCATGTACAGTTTCGCGATGCGCATGTTGATGGCACCGCGGCATGCAGACCCAATATCGTCCTGGTGCTTGTAGTAGCTGAGAACGCCGTCCTCAAGCACGAACCACCGTAATTTGTATCCGGTTGTGTAGTTGGTCCATTTCTTGAGGTAGCCCTTCATCTCACGCGACTCTCTTGCGCCCATTCCGCTCTCTGTCGCGGTTTGGCCCGGGGGTCCACCTGCGAGTATAGTCTTTTCTTGAATGCCCCTCTGGGCTGCGGCAGCGGCAGGTGATCGCTTCAGGATGGCGCGCGTGCGGTCGTCTTTGGTGTAGTCTTGAGGAAGCTTGCCTTTGCGGTCACGACGGAACGGGTCAGCTCCATTGAGCAGCAAAAGCTGGGCCAGCTTGATGTCCTTCTTCTTGGCTGCCTCGTGCAGCAGGGTACCGCCCGCATCCATTACGACCGGGTCAGTTGCCAGCTCTCCGCCGTTAACGTCCAGCGTGCTCCTTATCCTAGCATCCTGGAGTATCTTCTCTAGTGAGTCCATATCCCCAGCGGAAACCATGTGCTGTATCTTTTTGACGTTGGTGTCGATGAAGATGGATCGCGAGAGCTGTAGCTGCTGGAAGATGTCCGGCGTGCGGGCGAGATCCAAGGGCGTCTGGCCGTTGTAGTTGGTGACCGAGTCGTTGATACCTGGCTGGTCGAGCAGCATTCGCACGACGGGGGCGCGACCCAGCGTGGCTGCGAGGTGGAGCGGGGTGTTTCCATCGCGGTCGCGGCCATTGATGTCGATGGGCGAGTCCGGTGTGGCTGTCGCATTGGACAGCACGAACTCGATGACGGGCACCTCGGCGCACTGTATGGCCAGGTGCAGGATGGAGGTTCCTTCCGTGCGCGCGCTGGGCAGTTGCAGCGACGACCTGCCCTCTTCACCGTCTGTTGGCCCTGCCTGGTCCCTGATGGCTCTCGATATGGCTGCGGTGTCGCCATTGCGGAGCGACTCGAATACTCGGAACAGCTTCACCGACTGCTCTATCGAAGTTGACTTGCCCGTGGGCGAGCTGGGCGCTTGCTGGACGCTGGGCGAGACGGGGCTCAGGCTGTCCTGCCCGGCGCCTGTATTCGACATGCTGGTCGAGAGGTGTGGGTTGTGCTTCTTGGACAGACTGCGACTGTGGCCCGATGTTGTTGGTCTAGCTTGCGCGGGCTGCGAGCTGGCCGAGACGGCTGTGCTGGGCGGAGAAGTGTCGCTGCTGTCTGTGGTCGCAGCAGCTCCGTCGGGCTTGGAAGTGACACGCGACAGGAGGTTCTTGACGCTCGACGACTTGGAGCGCTTGTGCCTGCAATACGCTGTCAGACGTGCTTCTGGGCTATCACCGTCCTCCTCCACATGTCCCCCGCCATGACGCCAGCGGGCTTGGAGCACCTACCCTTCCATGCTTGTGTGATTGGCCGACGGGCCAAGGATATGCGGGCCTGTAGGCGACGGGCAGAGGGAGGAGGGGTTTGGTTGGATGTGTGTCAGCACCGAGTCCTATATTCTATAGATTGTGTGCAGCTGTTGCGACTTTGTAGGATTTCACCACTGACGCGGCGGGGCTTCGTGACGGTTTTGGGGGCGTTCGTCAGGGGCGCACCATCCAGGCCGCTGCTTCAGCGAATCACGACTATTGCTCCGCTAGGCTGGGCTACCGAGCGATTATCCCAACATCCTGCTCGGGCATATGTCATGGCGGACTCGCCTAGTGAATGCGTGCATTGGGCGAACTCCAGCTTGGTGAGGCTAAGCTTTGGCTCTGCCTAGATACAGCACTACGTCCTGACACGTGCATTGGAAATGTTCATATTGTACATTGTCTACATAGCGTCTTCACATGCTTAAGCTGAGTCGCCGCCCACGAGGATAATGGCACTACCAAGCTGCCTCCGTAGGTCTTCCTTCTGGACATCGTGCGTGTCCTCTACCTCACCCCACTGCTTCGTCTGCCACGTAACCTCCAGACTCGACGCCTCGGTGGCTTCCTTGATGCCGAAGCGCGGCGCATCAGTCACCTTTCGCGATTGCGCAAATGCTTCGCCCCATTCGTGGATCAACCGCACGCTGACTAGCAGGCTCTTGGACGCCAGCACCGCGCGTTCCAGTCCAGCGAGTTCGTAGGCTGGGAGACCTGCACACCAACCCCGGATCACCTGCTTTGTCATCTCTGGCTGCTCGGTGGGGATGATGGTCTCGGGGTCGAGCGTGGGCTTGATCTCTACACCAGGCCACACGTGTGTCTGGAGGTAGGCAATGATGCCTGTAGCCACTTCCTCCTGAAGCTCGCGCAGTGTCTTGCCGTTCTGCAGCGTCTCGTTCATGACCTTTGCGGGCGCCCAGCAGAGCAGCGTGTCTGTGTCCAGCACGCGCATGAAATAGCTGAGGATGTCGTTCCTGATGTTTTCCCTCCCCTCCTTGTCCGCCGCCTCGATATCAATTGCACGCGCGGCGAGCGAGGTCATGGGGATGTAGTCGTTCTTGAGGGCCTGCTGCGCGCTCATGAGGAGATCCCACTCGAGGGCAATGGCAGTCGCCAGCTGGGGCTTCGATGCGGGCACCGTGAGGATCTGCTTGTTGGGCATTCGCACAGGTCGATGGTCGAGAAAGACCTGCAGGCCGCCCTCGTCCTCCTTGATCGAGACGTCTTTCCAGAAGCGCTTGGCCAGCATGTTCTTGGGCTTGTTGGTGGGGGCGTAGACGTCGCGCATCTCGCGCGCCTGCTTCATCATGTCGGCCTGCCGCCTCTTTCTTGCAACCCGCTCAGATGCATCTGATGGCTGTGGCTCGGGCGTCGCAGGCGGTGGTCCGGGTACTGTCAGACGTTAATTGCTGAGCCATCTTGGCTACGTCGTGTCTCGTACCCGATGGATGAGGCAGCGGCGTGGCGCCCCGCGCCGCTGATGTGTGCAGACATTGGTAGAGGGGCCTGTAGGCTCTCTTGGGCGCCGACAGCCGGATGCTGGCGAGGGCTGGGCGGATTGACTCCATGGCGGTGCTGGGCGAGGGTGCAGATGGCGTGCACGCTGCTCCCAGCCCAGGTGGGACCGCCGCGGCGACTTTTTCCCAGCACGCCAGACGCGCTCGGACATGAATTGATGCATGGCCCGGGTAGCGTCGACGACTAATCTGGGGTTCTCCGCTCCGCAACCCAGACCACCACTCGCCGTCAACACACGCCCGTCGGGTAGCAGAGTCACGTCGTAGCGTTTGCCGATCGCCCTGTGCCAGCCTTGCTGAATATGCGCTGGCTTCTCCACAGCTTCTCGTCTCCTCGCAGCTTCTCCACTGTCTGGTCTGGCTCGTGATCGACCGTTGACGCGCATCTGGCAGCTGTTGCTACCCCACTCAAATCTACCTTCCCTGCAGCATCCAACACGGCCTTTGATGCGGTCATTCCCGTTTGCCGCTGAGACCACACTCTGCTTTTAATGAATCAAGGAGCCCCTCAGACGGCCTCTGCGAATGCTGCCGCGCCCCAGCCCAAGCCTATCCGTTTTGTGACGAACCATGATGGTCCCTATGCGAAGAGGCGGCGCATCAATTCCGCGTGCCTGACATGCAGGAAGAAGAAGACGCGGTGTTCTGGTATGGAGTTTGGCAAGTCTTAGTATCATTTGCTGACGGCAGAGTAGGTGAGCGACCTGTGTGTGGAACCTGTGTCCAGAACAAACACGAATGCGCCGGCTACGGAGACGATAATGGCACGAGCGAACACCAAAAAGAAGGCAAAAAGGCTGCAAGAAGAGAGAGCTCTGTCTCGAATAGCGCGCCTTCCCGAAAACAAGAGCCTCCCATCGACCCGCTGCTCACACGGCCGCACCTTCCCCATACGACGTCGCAAACCTCCGAATCAAGCGTCCATGCCTCGCCCAAGGTCGAGTCGACAGGAAGCAGCGGAGGCTTAAGCCTGAGCACGCGGAACAGAATGCCATACTTCAGGTACTTTGGCCCTACAGCCATTTTGCCCGGTTTGCGACAGATGGTGGTCAAAGTGCGAGGAAAGCAGCATGGTAGTGCTCAGACTACATCAGATCGTACGTTCATCCCGCGCACCATGGATATGCAGCTCATAATGCTGTTACCGGAGAGCACCTGTGTCTCAGAAGCCAAGCAACCAGCCCATGAGGCTGTGCTTGTGCAAAGGCCGGCGCATCCGGCTCTTACTGCTCTGCTGTAACTCCGTATCATGTAGCTAACAAGTCCAGAACACGCAATCGAGTCCTCACCCGCGCAACCATCAGTAGGCTCACCACCAGTGCCAGAAGCCCGTACACCCGCCGAGATACCCGTATACGACGCCTCGTCAATGTCTCCAAGTCCACTCATTACCCACCTCTGCAAGCTGTTCTTTGTGCATCTCGGCTGCTCTTTCCCATTCTTACAACGAGAGCGCTTCATGCGTGACTTGGAGGAGAAACAGGTAGACGCAATACTCGTAGATGCCGTCTGTGCGTTAGCGGCCCGATTTTCGACACATCCTATGCTGACAGGCAAGAGCGACGCGCAGAAGGAAGGCGATACAGAACCCTCCACGATCCCTCCTTCTGAGCATGGTCAAGCCTTCGCTCAGCGAGCCAAGTCAGCTATTCCCGACGCTTTTCCGTGTCCCAGTGTAGCAGTGGTACAGGCGGCGCTGCTTCTTGCATACGATGAATTCGGTGCAAGTCGCGACAGTGGACTTTGGATGTATCTGGGCATCGCCATCCGAATGGCGCAGGATCTGGGGATGCAGTCTGTGGGAGGACTGAAGTATGAGGGACGAAAAGGCCCAACCCCAAATTCTGTCAAGAGCGACCCGGATGGTGGACGGCATTCGGAGCAATCGGCAGTTTTAGACAATCAGGGGGCTAGCGCAGAGGAGCAAGAGCAGAGAGCTGCCGAGCGAGAGAGACTGGATACTTTCTGGTCCATCTTCTTCCTCGACCGCGTCATATCTTCTGGAACAGGACGGCCGGTGACTCTTCGCGATCGCGATATTGAGATCTCGTTTCCCTCCCTGGATGAAGTGGACTCTTCCGGTTGGCCATTGCCCTTTCCTGCGCTGATCCGCATCATTCATTTATACGGCCGCGTTACCGATCTCCTCAACCGGATACGAAGCGCCGCTGACATTACTGCTGACCTGCAGAAGCAACTCGGAGCTTGGGAGGATAGGCTGACAGGCATATATCAGAACCTATCGCCCAAGCTGCACTTCAATGCGGTCAATTTCCAGCAATACGTCAAGCTTCACCAGGGCACTAACTTTCTCCTCCTCCATTGCTGGTTCCATACCTTGATCGTTCTTCTGCATCAGCCAACGCTGCTCAGGACGTTCGAGGGAACCCCGCAGTCCTTGTCCACCAATAGCAGAGAACTTTCCATGTCTTCCGCAAAGACTGTTGCCGACATCTTGGCCTTTACCGAGCTTATCGATGTGAAGACTGGCATCGGAAATCCTTTTACCAGGTATGAGAAGGTCAGGTTTCCAATTCAAAACTCTCATACTGACTGTTTTTAGTCAACCAATATACATTGCCGCATGTGCTTTCCTCAAAGAGACGGCACTCCATTCGGCATCGTCGCAGCCCCAGTCTCGCCCTGCAAGCCCAGGTCGTAACGGAGAGAATTGGCAAAAGGCTACTAACCACCAATCTCTTGACCGTCTGAATCCAAACAACAGCTCTACCAGAGATTTGGAACAGAAGCAGACCGCCGCTAAGCACACATTGCTTGCTTCTGCGGCTAACCAAAATTATCAACGCTGCTATCGTGCCCTCAAAGCCTTGGAGACCTACTGGGCGGGTGTCAAGTACATTATGACTGTGCTAGACCAGAAGGCAAAGGGTGTTGGCGACCCCTTGCTGTACACCGCCGAGGAGATGGAAAGTGCATTAGAAGCCCCTCGACCCGAGCCATCTTTCACTAGCCCTGGTTGGAGGAGGAAACTGAGCTGGGGAACTTATCTGACTGCACAAAACTCTGACGCGGACGTCGCAAAGATGGCAGCCGCCATTCGGAAGGGCGCGAGAACGCCGAACATGCCTGGCTCGCCCATGGTACACCCCAGTCAAGGTATGTTATCAATGCCCATGTTCTCGAAATCTCACTAACAGTTCATAGCAATCGGATGGTCACTTACTGGTACCATGAACTCTCCATCAACTAACGTCGCTGTCATGTACACTTCCGAGAATGGCGAAAACCGGAGTACGAGGCCGCCACCTTCCAAAACACTCCCAGCAAGTACTCAGCCTTCTATCGCATCATTGATATCCGATCCTCCTATCAAATTCGAGCCACGCCAATCTATAGCATCACCATCGGGTTTCTCGCAATTCAGCTCGGCGTCCATGCCTCCGCCGCCCTCAAACCCAACCTTCAACCACATGCCCACACCAGATCCAGTATTGGTTTCAGATGCTGACCTGCTTCTGAATCTACATTCTCCATTCTCGGGCGGCTCGCCAACAGCCATAAGAACGCCATTACAAAACCCGACTTCATACACCCGCTCATCTGCCCAACACAACCAGCTACAACCTACACCTCAAACTGAGTTTTCACCTACATTCGGAAATTTCAACACACCTTCAGACAACACATTCGGCGACATGGTCATCGACACCCAGGACGTCGACATGTCACTACTAGGCGCCGACATGATGCCTTGGGACTTGGAGTACCTACCCCACGATATGCTTTACTTTGGCGACGGCACCTTCGGAAACAATGGCTTTGGAGCAGATGGCGCGCCCGGAGATCACAACACCGGTTGATACCCTTGGCGCTGTCACAAATGTATACTAGACTACTGCGTGTGGAGTTTGCTTTTTCCAAGGTGGGGTTTCGGTTGTCTCATTATGGAGTGGATCGGATGGCGTATGATACCATTTTGCCACTTTATATACTATATGAGTTGAGATGAAAGTCAATTACCTTGTCGGATCCCATGTCTTAGCTGGCCTGCTGTTGTTTACTTGCCTTACCCTGGCAGCTACTTGAGGTTAGGAGACGTCTTTCTCTACGGGGATCTATGAGGCTGGAGGTATTCGCTGTGTTTCCCGAGTGCACGCGCATCTGGCTGAGGTATCAAAGCACATCACGGTACCTCAACAAGGTCATGTTCTGAGACTGGGGTATACTTGTATAACCCTACGGTCACGTGAAAAACTTGATATGCAAGGGGGATGTTGACTGGACATAGTGCTCTAGTGTACTTTGGGACGGTAGTTGGAGGCATGAACAGGTATTCTTGATTGACGGCAATGTTCTGGTGCGCTTTCGGATGGCTCAATCAGCAGCGATAGTGTATACATACATACTAAAACATCCAAATACACGGCATACCCAGGGAGATACAAACGCGCTACACCTTGGAGATAGCTGGCTAATATGGAGGCCGGGAGGTATTCAGTGCTCAGGGTATCTACAGAGTGATAGTCGCGAAGGCACTGAATAGCACAGGGTACCGTAAAGACATCGAGAATGAGAAGAGTTTTATCATTGAATGCCTCTTCGCTATGGCATCTACGTACAGGTATGGCTATGAAAACAGTTGAGGTACCCCACGCTCCACCCTCATCTCTCGAAGTAATCGTATACGAAACCCGTTTTGGTCGGCACAAAGTGTTCGAAAGAACACGAGATGGTAATCAAATACTTCTTTCCATGTATATTTTGTAGAGGCGAGAAGGTTCCAACGCGTATGAGGAGCGCAATTGTGAGTCAGGGAGGGCATTGAAGGTCATCACGGTACTACATAAGTCCCGGAACAGGGGGTATTGGTATCATTGATCATCTCCTGGCTATGGCGTCGATGCGCAAACTTCATCCAAGAACTACTTGACTCATCCCACGCACCATCCTCCTCCTCCACCAGCACTCAGCAATCGTACGCAAAGCCTGTCTTCTTCTGCACAACATCCTCAAAGTTGCATCGCAAGCAATCGCCATACATAGCCATGTCGCGCTTCAGTGTCTTCTCACCCACAGTCTCAGACAAATCGGCATCGGGATGGACGCGAAGATGGCATACTTCGGCGCCGTATGCATGCGGATGTTCATCGTTACGAAGGGCGATGGTGAAGTATTCGATCTGCAGACCATGCTCTGCAAGACTCTTGATTACTAGACGCGTAATGCGCTCTAGGGGGGAGACGTATCCAGGAGAGAGGTCGCGGTGGGCGCCGCTTGCGATGAGCTGGAGGTATTTGAGGTTCTGGTAGGCTTTGAGAACATCGGCGAGAGCTTTGAGTTGCAGCTTGACGTAGGCGTCAAGATAGGCCCCTGGAAAAGTGTCGGCGATGTCGGGGAAGGCTATGGCGAGGTCTGTCAAATAGGGACATGTATTGCCAATGTAGACCAAGTCCTCCGTGCGAATCTTGCATCCCAGATCTTGTGTCAGCGCCAGGCTGCGTAGCTGACGATTCACCGGACCGAGAAGACGAGCAAGAGGGAAACGACAATACTCTTGCGTGAAGACGGCTTGATCGACATCATCATGCGCCTGCTCCTGGGTACCGTCGAGGCGACTACCGGGACTCATTACCGGAGAGTCTTCGTCGGCAGCGAGCTCTGGGCTGTCGGACGACTGTGTCTTTGCCGGGATGGGAGGAGTTATGTATGCGAGAGAAAGTGTACGCAAGTTTTTCGCCGATTGAACAAACTGCACAAGAGCGTCTTCCTCGTCGTCATGGATCGCTCCGTCGTTCACAGAGAACAGGAATGTCTCGACGTTGACTGAACCTTCACAGATACCCTTGATCAACTCAATGTTGCCGTCGCACTCGTGGAGTTGGAGCAGTTTGATGGACTCCATGTTGATAATCCTTGGTCGCTCATTCATCTCACTAGAGATCATTGCCCTGCCGTACTCGGCGCAATTCACGAAGTTGAGTCGCAACTCCTCTAGCGAAACGGGGTGAGACCATCCCAATCCTTCAATGATAGGACCAATGGACATTCTGATGCGCGGATCTTGGCGGAGAGAAGTTATGGAGAGGTCACGAACGCGATATCGGTTGTCCTCGGCTACCATTTTGCGGCAGAGATTGGCGGGCGCCCAGGAGTGGACCAGAACATCCAGCTTGGTTGAAATAGACTTTGATAGCTTGTTTTCTGATGAGTCAGGTAGGTCTGGCCTGCGCTTGGTGACTCTCAGTTCGAAGTCGCCTGTCTGCTCCAAGATGCAGGACTGGTGACCGGGGAGACCAATTGGCGGGTTGCTTGAAGCGACGATCAGGTTCTGGCGATCAATCTCCTTGACCTCGGCCTTGGTTCTTGGATAGTGGAAAGCCCATGCGTTATGAATAGGGCCGTCGTCGTAGCTCGGGATGACGATGGCCTCTAAAGAAGTCATGTGGCGCTGGAAGAATTTCTCCAGAACTAGCAAGGTCGCGTTGTCGACGAGCGATCCTGCTGTGAAGGAGACGATGCGGACATTGGAATCACTGCCTTTCCGGAAGCCTTGCAGTAGACGGACAAAGATCTCATTGGTCGGTATGAACGTTTCGAAGAGTACGTTTCGGATCGCGCTGAAGTTGGCCGTGGTGGAACCCTCAACCAAACCGTCGAATGTATGCACATCTTGCGGATGTAGTGAGAAGAAGACCGTCTTGTAGAGCGTCTTGAGGAAATATTCTGCGGCGCCCTGCTTGTTGATGGGTGGGCCGTGAGTCTGTATAAGACCTGAAGCGACTTGCAGGCGCTGCTTGAGGTCGTGTTCGGAAAGCTAGCAATGTTAGACAGAGTGATTGGCATATGGGAGGAGACTTACATGAGCGGATACTAAGTCCTTCAACTCCACTGGTAGAGTCCAGAAGAGGCCCTCAATGACACGAGAAGATGTCTCAAGCAGTTTTTGTGGATCCGCCTCATGCTTTGTACGCTTGACTTCCTCGGATTCCGACAGTGAATGCTCATCGGCGACGTGCTTACGCTTGAGATCCTGCGCGACAGTCTCCATCCTAGTGTGGCAATGTGAGGAGAACCTTTTTGTCTGTGGTGGTGTGAGGAGGTGAGGAGATCAAGCCCAAATCGAAAATAGCCACGGACACAAACATCGGTCAGAACCGGGATCTGGGCACTTGATGACGACCGTTTGCTCGCGTTGCACGTGGGGGTCTCCAAACGCGAAATTCCACGTCCTCTAGCCAATGAACGATGGCCTTGAAGCTACGAGTATCGACATTGCTCGCCGCCACGAGAGCACATGAGTGTATATGAGCCCGATAAGAGCACCTGACGACTTTTGCATACATGTTAAACCAATCAGACAATATCTTACGCGTAACAAGACCTTCAGCTCCTCCTTCACTTCGCACATCAACGAGGCGACGTCCCACGTGATGGGACCTGTGCTGTACTAGTGCCTTGGCGTCACAACAATCAAAACCTTTGCACCCCGCGCTTCTCTTCCACTCTACACAACCACTTCTCCATTTCGTTTCCAAAACAGGTGCTGGGGCTTGCGCTTTCGCGGACATACTATGAGTGCAGATAGCGGAACCCCCGTTAGTCAGTTGTTGTCTATGAGCAACATGTCCTCAAATTCTCGAACAGTGCCTGTACCTCAGCGGATCATTACTACAAGGTCTCTTCTCAAGCTTGTGTTCGTACCGGCTTCTTCTCCACTCTTTATAGCTTCGGCTGCCTTTACGACCTTGTATGCCCTCGGGCTCTATCCTCATGGTATTAGGGGCTGTCGCTCTTCTAGACGTTGGCTCTAGTTTTCCTGCAGACATTACCCTAACTCAGAGCCTTGCTTGTGCAATTTGCCGCGAGTTAGTACCTCCGCTTGACCCATGGAGTCTATATCAACACAAACTAGCATGTGTTCGATGAATCGATCGGGGCTAGTCTACGCGTTGGGAATGGCGGCGTAATGGATTGACGATGATGAGAATAGTCTGAGTCAAGAAGCTACGCTTCCGGGAATAGTGGACGACTTTTTCGTTGGGTCCTGCGGCTTGCTGCTGGCTTGAAGAAGAATGAAAAATGCGGCGCGACTGATAGTTGAATAGACACGGCTAATACTGCCAGACATGATCGAAGCCGGCCGCACTGTGCGATTCTTCCACGTTTTCGTTGCTCATCACAGGAAATGTGTCGATGCAAGACCACATCGAAAGGTCGTCATCTGCGTGTGTCTGCGCAAGCGGTATCGCTGTGCCCGCTGTAACTTCAGACAAGTGTGAGTAGTTACCGAGATCGACGTATTGATTCGGATCGAAATACTCCTGAGGCAGCTCATTGTGGACGCCGGTGGCTGGTAAAGCAGCTAGACTGATGGTCTCGTATCCAGAGTCCGAAATGTCGCATAGTGGCTCGGCTGCTTCGGCGAGTGCCACGCCCTCATAAGACGTCTCATGAAGTTGTATTGGAAGCGGTGCAGCTGCTGATGATGTATGCTGGTCTACTGGCTCGATAATACTGGACTTGGTAGGTAGTTGCGTATCATCCGGAGGCTCAATTACGTCGCAAAACGCCTGAGCATTTGACCTCGAACTGGTTGCGGCGATGGTGTCGCCTGGACCAGGTACCGTGCAAAACATCGTCTCGAGCTGCGACTGACATTGCCTAACGATATCCACTAGTCGTTCCTTTAATCTATCCTCGAGTGGTTGCGCTTCATGCTCTACTATGCTCTCTAGCGTACGGCGAACAAGACGTGGCAGTTCGAGACGCGAGAACTCCTGGAAACGGGAGTCGCTAGATGACCCGGTTGCGCTCGTTGCATCACGTTGGTATTCGATGTCTTCGTATGTGAGCATTTGTGCATGTATGCTGTGAAGAGAGCTGTGACTTACAAGGACTGGGCATGTCTGCATCGTGATCGTCTGGGAATAAGATGCGGTACACAGCTTTCCATTTCTCTACTTCGCCGTGATTCACCTGGCTGCCCTTCTTGCTTTTCATCTTTTTCTCTTGTTCTTTGTCAAAACCCTCCAGTGGTATCAGTTCTCGTAATTCGCAACCGCCCGGATCGCGTTGATGTTCTCGAAGTGCAACGTCGTCCGCGAAGGTTGTACAGCAGCGATGGCATTGTGGTGGTAGTAGATGGCGACGGTACAAATGCTCCCTAAAAGTATCAGGTTCTAAATTCGTAACGACGCGTTGAGATACTTACTTTAATCTCGCCACTGTAATGAAGCCAGGATCTCTACAGGACGTGTAAGTTTGGTGTCTGCCCGGGTTGCGCTTATAGTAAGGGCATGCGAATCGGAGTTGAGAAGCAGGTTGCTTGCCCTTTGACATTGAGTCAGATCTGCGTCGTTTGTTTGAATCATCGCCGTCCTCTGGGGGAGTAAAGCTACCTCCACTCAAACTTCGTTTTCGGGATATAAACGACGGGTCTGAGTAGGTGAATGCGCCGGTAGAGCTTCCTGATGCACGACCGCCAGTGCCTGGATTGCCTCCGCTAGTGTGGCTTCGTAGACTGGTCCTGAAGACTTGCTGAAAATCCCGCATGATGGCATCCACTAGTAGCCGCTTCGTGGGCGTTAGTCGATGCGGGGCCTCTAAAGCAGCCGGAGAGCTCTCTCGAGATGCCATCTCTTCTGCAGAGTCAGTCTCTTGCTCGGATGGTGTAGCTGCGCTAGATGAAACCAATGACAGGCGACTCGACGGCGCAGTGAGTTCTGTGATATCTTCGCATCCTGCGTGACTGGATTCAGTCGAGTCTTGAGAACTGACCTCTACTCTTTGCATCGGTGGATGTCCTTCGTCGGGCAGAGGTACTGGAGCTCTTCGATCGGTCGTCGCGTCACTCGATGTACCGCAAACTATGTCCATGAACGATAGTCGTGGCCGGATGCCAACTTCCGCCATCCTTATGGCTTGGAGGTTAACACATTTAGGTACATGTTCGTACATGGACCTTGCGGTAGCAAACACCCCACAGAGAGGACATTGTGCTTTGGGACCAATTATGTACCGTCTGGTGACTCCGACAGCAACCTTGTAGACGGGATGTATTATCGGCTCCTCGATCTCTACTTCTGGCTCGTCGGCATTATGGCTCTGCATTAGATGTTCCAGGAATTCAGATACCAAATCAGCCCCCTCAAATGTCGTAGCGTGGCCGCCTGATGCATCGCAAAAATCGCACACTAGTGTTGCTTTGTCTTTCCATTCTAGTGACTCGAGAGACCTGGTAGACCTCGTGAAGGAATTGCCACTGCTCGGTGTGCTATTACTCATGAGACTGGGGTAGCGACTTCGAGATTGTCTGGGGTCTTCAGAAAGACGCGGAGACGTGTGTGAGGACCAGTCGGAAAGATGACTTCCATGACTTCTTGTGGTTGTTCTCGGTTTTGAACTGTGCGCTAGATCTGAAAAGAACTCAGAGTTTTCCATTGGCACCGGATCAATCGAAAGCTGCTTAGGCAAAACGGGGTTTCCCTGCCAGAAAGACGGGTCGTCTGCTGGTGACAAAATCGGGGTACCTGATCTCGAGTGTTAACAAGATCACCCCATACTGGACAACGTGAACATACCTCCACAGCTGGCGCCTATGGACTCAGCTTCATTGCTTGGGGAGTGGTGACGTTCCATTTCCGATGCAGGTTGAAAGCAGTTTGTGATGTGAGTAGCGATCCTACACGCGCAGAATGCAGACAGAGAAGACGAAAAGACACTACACGCGCGAAGAGATTCTGGAGTGATGCCTGGTCATACGTTTGAGTGCGCAGTACCGCAGCGCGCAGCGGCGTATCGCAACTGCGCATAACCATTTAATTGGCGCATGCCGCGCGACCGGTCAGCTTGTCCAGAGGGCGCAGCCTTAAGCGGATGCCACAAGCCGTCTCCTTTGCTTCACAATACATTACTGTCGTTCTTGTCCTGGAATGCGTCGCGTCGAGTAGTTGCCATCCGAGTCGGGTTCGAAAGGATTGAGGTTTAGAGCCTTGGAAAGGTGCCCGGATGGTGGTGGAGTAGGCAGACAAAGCCGGCGTTCAGGGGCGTTGCATGTGACGTCACACGCAAAGTCACCATTGTCATCAGCAAAACAATGTCGCTGGAATCTATGGGCTGCACCCTCACAGCGCAACTAAAAATGACGCCGCCTTAAAACCAATGTTAAAGATTTAACTTGCCACACGGCTGCCTTGGATCCAAATTCCTTTCGTTCTTGCGCATACCTGTTCGGATGCATGCGACGCGGTCCGATTCCGACGCGTCCTTTTCGCGTAATGCAGAAGCTCTTGACGGTATGCATCATTGACCAGCGCGGCCCATCATACCGACACCATCAGGAACAACACAAGTTTGGCAGTGTGCTCAACGGGGACATCAAGTGTTCCAAATATCGGAGCTGCTCGACGTCGTTCCCCGGTTTGCGGGACCCGAAGTACCAGTCTCTGCATGGAACGTGTCGCGAACCTGGCGGCGTTCTTCCAAACCCGTCATCAGTAGCAGCAGCAACAGGCAATCGTACTGGCAGACCTACCCACCGAAAGATCTAGTAAAGTATGGCCTCCTCGTCTCTACCACTGATGAAGCAAGGTGCGATCTAAGTAGGAACGAGCTCGACAAATTTGACGAAACGGCCACTCGTCTGACACAGCGGGTTGAAAGTGGGCATACTAGATTCATCTCGAATACACTACCTGTCCGGTTGAGAGGGATGTTGTCATACCTCCTTGCTCGATACACGTAGTGCGCAAAGCTTGCGGCCGCTTGTGCATTACAGTTTCAAGATATGCAGGCATATTTTAACCAACCCTGCCTGCGGTACTCACCTAGAGTACCCTTTTCGGTCACGAATTCTCGACTGCTCAGATGATCTCATTGTAGGAGCACGATGCGGTCTCACCGTAGCCATCGACGTCAGCACACCTAGCATGCACGCTGTCAGGAAACCATGTCAACACCATGTTCGAAATCAATCTCGTTCCTAGACTCCTGACGGTATATTCAAAGGGCTCAAGTTTAAAATCCCAACAACCGTCGAGAAGCAACGCAATATCGCCACCGCATTCATGGCTACTCTCGGGGATATGAGGAAGCAGTTGTCTGATATTGTAGCCAATGTCAAAACGAAAGGCTATCAGATAGAGGACGCTATCCCGGACGACTTGCGTGATCACTTCAAGGAGTTAACCGAACTCAAAGCAGCGCGAGAGTATATTCGGGAGATTCAAGATCGTGAGCAAGACCTGCAGACTCATAACAATGTATTGCGAACCGAAATCAAGGAAAAGGAAGCAGAGATTGACAACCAACCAGCAGAGTTCAA
The DNA here is from genome assembly GCF_023757985.1 of Alternaria ethzedia. Lineage (NCBI taxonomy): Eukaryota > Fungi > Ascomycota > Dothideomycetes > Pleosporales > Pleosporaceae > Alternaria > Alternaria ethzedia. The sequence continues at coordinate 375,234 of NW_026056205.1, read as the reverse complement.
GGCGCTCAAAGTCGATCTCCAACAAGCGCAACGGCAGATCGAATACTACCGTGAGCTTGCTGAAGACTCGCGACGGCGTGCAGAACGTTACGAGCGCGAGCTTTCTTCCGCTGTCACGGACCAAGCCGCCTCCGATGAAGTTCTCGCCAGAGCTGATCGTTTGCAAAAAGAGCTAGAACAACTTCAGTGCACCATTGTGCAACTACAGGCCGAGAACGAACGAGCAGCTGAAACTTTCACCAACCTTCGCGCACATGACGCAGCGATCATAGCAGCCAACGAAGCTAAATTTGCAGCAATCCTGTCTCATACGTCTGAAGTCGAGAATGAAAGCGAGCAATTTAGCGAAACGTTCACTACGCTCATTCATAACCTAGAGTCTGAGGTTTTATCTGCCTCCGCCTCTCTCAATGACAAAGCTGCTCTAGTACAGAAAACAGAGACGCTGTATAACGCCATCGTTAGTGAGGCGGCACCTCTGGATCGGTTCTTCTCTCGCGCATTCAGGATAATGAACATCTACCAAATTCTTTTCCGGTCGCTTTCCGATCCAACCCGCTCTAGCACTTCAAGTTTGCCCCTTGAGCTAGATCCGCTCATGGAAGGAGCCAGTCAGGACTTGTATGTCTACGAGCAGGTGCATCGGACGATGTGCGAGGACCATGGTCTTGCTGGAGAGCGAGCTCGTACACATCTCAATGGTATTTCGAAAAGCGCGAACGAGATGATGCAAAGCTTCAATTCCATCAAAGCTGACGTAGCAATGTTTTTGACTCGTCTGAAGAAAGAGCCAGGCAGTTGGGTGGCTATGAGGGCGAAATTTGGTGGGTCTAGTAAGAAGAAAGGGATAGGAAAGCGGTTTTCCATGGGATAAGGCTCTAGAGACGCTCGTTTAACGTCATCTAGTGAACGTTTGGCGATTTCGTAGTCAATTCATGTATTCTACTCTATTTACCAGCGTAGGCACAACTACGACAAGTATCAATATCACATTTTGCCCTTTTCAAGATCAAATAAACCGGCCTTGGCCTTCTCTCATCCCCAAAACTATCAAGGCAAGCATTGTGCACCTACAGCATATGGAATTATGCTTTTGGAAGATGCAAGCTCAACACCTTGCGAACATCGCAGGAGCATGTCTTAACTAGAATCATCTAGATGGGACGCGCTACGAGTATCGAGGTTGTAACTAGTCATCCCGTCCCGGTGAGTAGTAGCTAGGTTCGTCGACAGTGCCCGAAACCCACGCGTGTGAATACATACCGTCTAGTGAATGTCTGCACCAGGCAGGTACATTTAGCGTTGTAGATCTCTTCTATCTTGAGATCACCCCAGCTCTACTCAACTATGGCTCTCGATGCTGTTGCAACGTCCGAAAGCGCTTTGTTGCGTGCTCTGGAGAGGTTGAAGGCCACTGCAGGTCCTGGAACAGTTCATCATTCGTCCGACTCACTTATTACTGGCGATACGGATGACAGCGAAGATGAGTATCAGCCGGGTCAAAAAGAGTCGGAACAGGATCAAGCGGACAAAACAACATCAGTTACACTGAAGGATAATAATCGTGTCACTCAGCGCGCTATGCTTACAACGGAAAGAGAGGGAAAACAACGCCATGCAGACGAGCAGGTCGGGTTCATTATCATAAAACGCGACAACAACAAGCCAGATGCCTATGGCGAGTCGTCGGAAACATACGGCCCACTGCCGTGGCCGGGGGTCGCCGAAGCATACAACAAAAAGTATGATATGTCTGTCGGTCCAGCGGCGATGGAGAAGCGCGCGCGACAACACCGACCTGCTTGGTTAGCCAAACATCCAGGTTATCCCCTCAAAATAATGTACGCAAAGAAACCAAAGACACAAGCCATTCGGCGCTCGAAGGTTGCCGCCCTACATGCTCAAGCTCCTTGCGTGCAAGCCTACACCAGCAACCAAAAGGTTCGTGGTCCTACTGAGGTCCCTCATGCTGACAGACCGCAGATCCGTATGGACAAGGGCGAAGGTTCCATCTCCAATGAACGCATCGCCGGATGGATGCCTCCAGATGCCATTCGGAATCGAGCAGACGTACATAACTATATAGACGACCTAATGTCGGCACACGTCGAAAAGGTTGTACTAGAGGTACATGACGCACATGACTCACCATCTGAAGTTGTTATCGGCGGCCTCGAAGACCTTGGTAGCAGCTCCGTGGTGCTTCAGCAATTAATGGCTGCCGACAGCGAGACGACAGTACAGGTTGAATGCTCATCCCTAGAGGTCGTTCAGTGGTACGTACAATGCAGCTCAGCCGGATGTTTGACAAAAGCGCCGGCAGGTTTCCATCGCGGAAACGGCTCACTAATGGACCTGTACTGCTTGGCTGCACAGCTTCTAGATGACCATATGTGCGGGCTGATATTGGCGCGGTGGCGCACTCTTGCGGGAAAGAACGCCGAGATGGATTTAAGTGTCGAGAACATGAACTTGCTCTTCGAAACCACTCGCTATGAGGATCCAGCCCGCGGATTTTGGGTTGGTATCGCCCATAGAGCGGGAATAGCTCCTGAACTTGTTAACATGGGCGTCTGCAATGCGGAATTGATTGCTGCAATCCAAAGCAGAGAACTAGAGGTATCTGATTGAGTTTGACGAGCCTTCTGGGCCGGCATGTCGCCACAACGACGATACCTCTCTAAACCTGATGGGTTAGGATTGAATACAGGACGAGACCGCTAAAGACGATCCGACCTATTCACAGGTCGATACATAATCTTGGAATAGTCGATGTAGTTCGATGCACCCCAGATATGTTACCATCAATTGTTAGTCTTAATCGCTTTGTTGTAGTCCTATAACGCTTGATTCCAGTCCTCGATGATACCGGATCTAATGCGTCATCTCGTTTTTCGTCGCGCTAAATATGTCCATTTTGACGCAGTGTTTTTGGGCTTGACTCAGAAATCCGCCCGGTGACCTGAACAAGATGTGTTCGGAGCAAAGTCCAAAGATTTCGTAAGGATCTAAAGACAAACGTCAAGCGCTGTGATTAGTATTAGCAATCGACGAGGAGAGAAACGGCCCGCATTACCGATGGCCACAATCTGATGATTAGACCTCCCCTTTTTGTACCTAGGTAGGATCAATACTCACCCACCGCACGCCACACGCCGCACCCTAACCCAGCAGTTGAAACTCATCTCAAGGCAGACTGCAACTCAAGCTAGAATAGCCAAGCCTTCGTAACGTACTCGTCTTCTTTTGCTGGCATGCTAACCAAAGTAGTCCCGGAGTTCATAATATTAGCCTCTCCACACACAGAGCGTATGCCTCTTACCGTAGTAGAGCTTTCGTGAAACCGTTGGTTTAAGGTGTTGTTGACCTGACCGAAGCTGGCACGGAGACAGGCTCTCCGTAGCGCCTGTCCGCATCAGTCGTAACCTCGGGAACGCCACAGTAGCGCCGTCGCTTACGGCTGGGCAACCGAGTGATGGGGGCTCCTCCGTTGCACCACGACATCCTCACCCCATCACTCGTCCATAACGCGCCAATGTGCATACACCTAGCTCTCATCTAATCGAATTTTGCTTGAGACCCCCGGCATGCAACGAGGCGCTTCCAGCCGACTGTCATGCAGAATCAAGCGTCAGCAACCGCCCTAGGCCATGTGCTGTGCCATGCGCTTGCGCTCGCGCCAATCCTCGACGTCGGAGCTCATTCGCGGATAAAACCGCTACTATCAAGACAAGCCTTTCTATCACCTGGGGTCACCTCCTGCATCAGTCTTCAATGCCTCATCCAGCATGATCCTGCTGATAGCTTTGTGCTGAGCTCGCCCAGCGCCGCCGTTGGCACGGGCGATCTACATTCCAACTAGTGTTGGCCATTGTCTGCTAATTTTGAAGGATTGCCCTTCTATTTTCTAGACCAAAAGCATACGCGGGGATAGGCGATCTGTCCCCAATACTGTTGCGAGTTGGAGTAGCCCTGTCGAGACCGGCGAAATGGGATACCTTCATATGACAAGGATGTGTCCCGGGTTTGTAAGTACCAGGAGATTCCCCGCGTTCTACCTGTTTCGCTATCAGGGACCTGGTCGGCGTACTGGGATCGTCTTGGCCTAGTGGCAGCTGTCGTGCAGCAGCCAGCACGATTGCCCACGGTCCACGATTCCGATAGTTATGCCTCTCGATACTACACTTCTTCCAAGTATGTGGCGTATGCGCTTGAACGGGACGGTTGAGGCTTGTTCGAGATGCTGGAGCCGCTTCCCGATTAGGATGCGGGCCAGAGCCTTCCGCGCCCATTTAGCTCGGGAACATATTTCCAGAACTGCGAGTCCGACAGCACGCCGCTGGGATGCAGCATTAGCCGGACATTGCGGGCCATAGCCCGGCAGTCTGGTCTTTGAGGTCCTTCCCTTGTACATATCCGATTTTGTTTAATAGTCCACCCGTTTCCCAGACGTATTCCACACAGCTCATCTGGAGTGTCTCCACCAAAGCAATGTCGGACATCAAAGAGTCTTATGCTACGACGACCTCAGAGAATGGCGTAAGTATCTTGTTCAAACCACGAGCCGTTGACTGTACTTACACCTACCAGGACCACAAAGGTGCTGTGGCTGACATCGCCATCATCTCTGGCTCCGAAGCCATAGCAGAAGCCAAGCTGAAGGAGCCTGTTCAACGTTTCTCCAGCTCTGCTATGCTGCTTTACGTCTGTGCATTTGTGGGATTCTTTTGCTCGACATGCAACGGGTTCGACGGATCCATGTTCAACTCGCTCCTCACCAACAACACCTTCAAGGAGTACTACAACGTCGAGAGTACCGGAGCCTGGGCTGGTATCGTTACTTCCATGTACCAGATCGGTGGTGTTGTTGCCCTTCCCTTTATCGGCCCAGCCTGCGACACTTGGGGTCGTCGCATTGGTATGATGATTGGCGGAGTTCTTGGCTGCACTGGTGTCATCATCCAGTCAACTGCTCCTGCGTCCAACCCTGTCGGCCAATGTAAGCAACGCCCACGTAAGACGTCTCGATGAGATTTATGCTGATTTCACGTTCCTCCTTAGTCATGGGTGGTCGTTTCCTCCTCGGCTTCGCAGTCCCAATCATGACGACCGCTGGTCCGCTTCATGTCATCGAGACTGCGCACCCAGCTCACCGTGGTATCATCACTGGTCTTTACAATACCTTCTGGTTCGTCGGATCACTTCTCGCTGCCGGTGTCACACGTGGGTCCGCCAATCTCGCCGGCAACCAATCTTGGAGGATCCCCGTCTGGCTTCAGATGCTCTTCCCAGCCTTACTCGTTATACTGCCTCTTCTCCTTCCAGAGAGCCCTCGATGGCTGTACACCCGCGGTAAACATACCCAGGCTAAGAAGACTCTTGCCAAGTACCATGGTTGCGGCAACGAGGACAGCATCTGGGTTTCCATGCAAATTCGCGAATACGAGGAGTATCTCAACATGGACGGAGGAGACAAGCGCTGGTGGGACTATGGCTCTCTCTTCAAGACTCGTCCTGCGCGCTACCGCCTCGCTTGTAATTGCATAGTCGCGATCTTCGGTCAATGGGCAGGCAATGGGTAAGTCTGCTGGACTAGTACAAGAAACGAAGTCACTAATCGTGTGTCAAACAGTGCTGTCGACTACTTCATCTCTGGTGTTCTCGAATCTGCAGGCGTCACGGACGAGATCAAGAAGATGAACATCAACTTGGGAAAGAGCTGCATGCAGCTTGCCTTCGTAAGTCTATTCACAGAAAAGCTACATGTACGATTACTGATTGCTGGCGCCTAGGCTGTCGTGGGAGCTCTCTGCGTCGACAAACTGGGTCGACGACCCATGCTGATCGGTACCTTTTCGACCGTGACAGTAATTTGGGCCGGAGCCATCGGCGCTGTTTCTTACCAGAACAAGACCGGAAGCATCCCTGCCGGTAATGCCTTCGTAGCATTGGTCTTCCTCTTCAACGCCGTCTTTGCCTTTGGTATTACTCCGCTCCAAGCCCTCTACCCCGTGGAGGTGCTCTCGTTCGAGATGCGCGCCAAGGGTATGGCCTTTTCCAACTTGGCGCTTACCACAGCCATGTTGATCAACCAATTCGCCTATCCTATTGCTCTAGAGAAGATTGGCTGGAAGCTGTACATCGTCTTTGCCTGCTGGTGCCCGGTCCAGGCTTTCGTCGTCTGGCTCTTCATCCCGGAGACCAAGAACCGCACGCTCGAGGAGATCGATGACATCTTCAACGCGCCGAACCCGAGGAACGCGTCGCTTATTAAGAAGAGGCTCGCCACCGACGCGCAAGGCAACGTTCTTGAGGTCGAGAAGCTGTAAGCCTCTCATTAGCAAATAGTGTACATGTCGCGCTCTCCAGTATACATGCACATGTTGTTACTGCTTTAGTAGTCAAATTTGCAATGTTTATTAATCAGATTGATGTATCTACCGCTCTCTGCGAAAATGCTCATCTTCAGAAGCTTTGGAAATAAGCATAACAATCTATAGCAGAACGCATGAAAATGAACAGTTGAAATACATTCATCTAAAAGACTTTCACTGCCCCTTCGCGGACGCCTCGTGACTGTACATCGACCGCGCGATCCTGTTCGCTTCCTCCGTGGCAGCCTTCTTCTCATCTTCACCAGCGACTCGCGCTTTCTGCATCGCCATCTTCGCCTCGTATAGACGACCTTCCATGTCCAATACCATCTTCTCTGTGTCTAGCATAGATTGTGTCGAGTTGTCCTGCTTCAACTTACTGGCATTGCCAGTGCTGGAGTACATGATGCTAGTCAGACTACTCGTTGAGTCAAGTCCTTCGGAGAGACGAATCAGCGCTTTCGGAGACGATGAAGCATATAGAGCATCGATGTTATGGGTAGCCGAATGGACGCGGTGGGCTGTGTAGCAAGTTTCCGAGCCTACTGCATGATGGTGATATCGCGCGCAAAACTCCTTTCGCGCAGTCGTTGCGTCAAGATAGTTTTCTTCCGGTTGAGACAATATACGTTGTACGTCTTTTGACAAGGCCGGAAACCATTCAGCGCTTTTCACCTCCTCGCCTAATGCGTAGAGCAAGTCTGCGAGAAATCTCCATACGGGCGTACTTGCTGACATCTCGGCTAACAGTACCATGAAGTCTCTCTCAAAGTCCTTGGCCGTCACGCGAGCCAGCGTATTGTCCACGGGTGGCAGTTTACTTCCAACGAACACCTGCCGCCCAGCAATATTAACGTAGCCATCGATAGGCTTACCCATGTCTGCAAAGATGTCTTCACATCGCGCTTCTTCGGCAAACAGGAAGTGCAGTCGATCGACCACCATGTCGACGATCCAGTACACTTCCATCCACTGCGCGAAAAGCAAAAGATCGAGAAGCGCGTCTACAGTCCAGATGATTTTCTCCACACGTATAGCGCCATAGCGATCGTACACGCCTGGGACATATTTTTTGGCTGACCAGAGATAGTGTGTGGGCAGCTCATTTGCGCGTTCCGGCGAGATGAGCTGAATGAAGATGTTCACTGTTCGTATAGCAATGTAATCTGGTACAGTGATGACGGTATTCCTGGGATCTTCTGCTGATGTTCGAGCGTAGAATGGTGAGATGGAAAGCAGCGTGTTTGTATCGACGTATTGTGCATCTTCGCTGGCTAGGCTTGGTTCGTGTGGGTCGGAGAAGCGAAATGTGACTCTTTCGTCTGTGCGCTGCTGGAGGTGGAATTTTGCGCGGGTATTAGGCGGTATGTAGCTTTCTTCCACGGTAGAGGGGTTGAAGGAACCAGGCGAGAGAGTGGTAATTTTGGAAGTAGAGGAATGTTCATGACGGGCCGGCGGGCTGGATGATACAGGCGTCGGGAGTTTGTGGGCTGGCAGTGTTGCGACAGGGGTTTCCAGATGTTGAGTAGCAGATCCTCCTTGCGGTTCCGCGGTCTTGCCGTTTGGCATGGCATCTGCATCCTCATCCGTTGTATCGCTTTCACTGTCATCTCTATCAGAGTCCACTGTGTCTGGGCCTCCAGATCTTTCCTCTGTCCCAGTTTCTACTTGAGGAACTGGGTAAACGCACACCCCGGCATATTCCGGGTTGTTCTTCAAAAACAACTTCCTCGCGGCTCCACATCGCTTACTCAACGTGTTATAGGCCAGTGGCTTCTTCAACTCGTGGTCGAATCGTGCGTTAAACTCTTCGGCCAGGACATGCCAGTCTTTTGGCCCAGTCGCGCCGGGAACCAGATTGTCGCGACAGTGCAGTATGAAGAGATCTTGTTCGGATATCGGTTGAGCACGCGTGAGCCAGGGCCGTGTTTGTAGGAGAGAAGGAGCACTCGTGGTTTTAGCATCCCCATTACCGGCGACGTTGGGAGGTTGTCTTCGCGGCTCCTTTGTCGCTGCTACTCTCGGACGCTTTGGTGTCGAGGCAAGACCGTCATTCTGCGAGTCGGTGGCTTTGCGTTTTGATGTCATGTTGGTGGTAGGCTTTGAAAATTCAGTCTTTCGGTAGTAAGGTTGGTGGCGAATGTGAGTTGAGAAGAATCCTTGTAGGCTGAAGTACTCAGGTGGGTGCTATGGTACTAAGGAAGTATATTTTTATGCGTATTGGGGGAAAAGTGAAGTATTAAATGGACGTAAACAACAACCACTGCTCGAAGCGTGGAGAAGGTGAGTGATGAGTGCCTTGGTAATGGCGATTCTCAGACCCCTGCAAATACTGCTGCCCTTACCAAGTGAAAGGTTTGGACATGACATCGATAAAGACGCATGTGAAGGGTACCTGGGAATTACGTCAGAGCGGAACAAGTGAACCGAAAATCTCATCGCGTACCAATATCTTTTCTACTTTCACTCCTAAACACACCACCAGTGCTACTATCATTTGCAATATTGAAAAGCCACAGTTGACGAAGTTGAATATAATCGTGGGTAGCGACAATGGGCACGTGATAATGTTGGATTTATATAAGACAGACACTGATGAAATGAGCATGGCGGATGATAGTTGGATGTGATCGTTTATTTGTATTGGTTCCTGATAACACGAAGCAAATAAAGCCCGTATGATACAAGCAACGAACGGGAATCCTTCCAATCATTGCGAATCGGTTTCCTACATGACAATCTCAACCAAGCTAATCTACATGGAAAGTATCTACGACTCCCAGAAGTCACCAGACAACCACCTGTTGAGCATCTCAAGCGACGCCTCAGGCTGGTCGTAAGGAACCATGTGGCCACCAGCGTGGAGCTTCATGAAGGTGAAGTTGCCACTGGACTTGACCTGGCCAACAGTCTTGCCGTCGCCGTCGATCTTGAAGTCCTCCATCTCGGCCTTCTTGAAGCCCTTGGCACCGGGCCACTCAAGCGCCTCAGTCCAAGCCTTGTTACCTAGCCAGTTGCAGATGTAGTCGGCGTCACCAGCGTAGATGAGGACGGGAATCTTCTCGAGGATGCCGGGAACGACGCGGTGGAAGGGCTTCATCCAGTCACCCTGAAGGAGGAAGTTGCGGTTGATGTCGAAGTTGCAAGACTCGTAGTTGGAGACCTCAGCGCCGACGGCCTTCATGACCTCCTTCTTGTTGAGGTAGCCCTGTATCCAGTCAAGCTCGTCGTAGCAGAGAGAGTTGCTGCCGCAAGGCTTGCGGACATCGTAGACATTCTGACCGGTGCGTTGGTAAGGACCGATCATAGCGTTGTTACAGTAGATCGAGGCAGGCACGCAGGACCAGACGGACTCGGAGTTGTAGCAGTTCTCAATGAGGCTGGCGCAACGGGGGTAGGCGTTGTCCATGGACTGGCACTGAGACTCATCAAGGACAGCGGGCCAGCCACCCTCACCGCAGGCCATGGGGCGGTAGTACTCGTACTGAGTAAGGCCATCGGTCAGACCGTTACCGATGAGGACGGACTGGAGGTTGATGTTGCGGTTCTTGTGGGACAGGATCTCGGAGGCGAAGACGGGGATGTAGTGACCGGCGTACGACTCTCCCGAGATGTGGAAGCTCTGGTGAGAGTACTCGGGGAACTGCTTGAAGAAGAGGGTGAGCAGGGCGTAGATGTCCTTGCCTGCAGCGACAGTGTTGCTGACTGAGCCGCTCGAGTATGAGTATCCGACGTTGACGGGCTGGTCAAGGAAGATGACGGAGGCGTTGGCGTTCCACGAGTAGGGGTTGTGCTTGACCTTCTGGTCCTTGGTGATGGAAGCAGGGCCGAGCTCCATGAACAGACCAGTCAGCGAGGAGCAGCCAGGTCCGCCATTGAGCCAGAGCACTACGGGGTCGTTCTTGGGGTCGTTGCGCGACTCGAAGAACCCTGGGATACGTTAGACACAGGTGTGTTTGTGGTGGTCATGCAGGTACTCACAGTAGAAGAGGTGCTTGTCCTCCTCGTCGTCATCAAGGTAGCCGGAGTACTGCTTGACCTTGTCGACGCCGAGGACGCTGGGGTCGACCTTCTTGGCCCTCAAGCTGTACTGCTCGAGCTTGCCGTCGATCTCGCGCTCCTTCTCGCCGTTCTCGTTCTCGACCCAGACGCTCTGGATGTCGGCGCCCTTGACGATGTGGTCCCACTCACTATCGGCCTTGCGCGTGTGCGGCTTGGGCTCGGAGAAGAAAGCGGCCTTCTCAAAGCTCTCGGGGAACATCATGGCGACCTCGTCCCAGACGGCGCGAGCCTCGCCGGTGAGCGACTTGAGGCTCTCCTCGAGGTTTTGGAGAGGCTTGGTCCATGAGGACTCCTTGAGCTCGCTGAACGAGTCGGGGAACTTCAGGACCTGTTGCTGCTGGGTTCCAACAGCGGCCGAAGCAGCTCCAACGAGGAGCGCCGAGGCAGCGACCTTCATGATGGCGGTGCTGAGCTTCCGGAGCTCTAGCGGTAAATGAAGTAGATGAGAAGGGTGCCTCTACGTTTTAATGAAGAAGCAGGCGATGAGTGATGGGGGAGGAAGAAAGGATGGAAGAGAGATGGGATGGGTGGAGTTAAGTCGAGCTATGGATAGCTCGTGTGGAGGAGGCGCGGCTTGTCCAGGCAACGGAGCATGACGCATCCCGACAGCTTATCAGCGTGGCTGGAGTCCAAGCTCCCCGGGGCCAGCATCACATGCCCGGCTTAGCGTTTCACGATAGCGTTGATCGGCGCCTGTGGCAGGACACCAGACGGCCGGGGACTTGGATCATAGACATCATTACGCCAGTCGCCTCATTCCAGGCACCTTGAGATGGAAGCCGTGGCGAGATGCTGCTGCCGAGCTCTCTCTGCGGACCGGGAAGCTAGAGCCGGACCTGCATGCATGTGGTCCGGATTGGGCTTAGCGCGCGTGGGATCGTAGTGAGTGAACCTGCGCATGTCATCGGCGGCAGACCCCACCAAAATGGAATGCAACTTTTGCAACTTGCGCCAAACACCTGCACTTCAGTCAACACTATACCCATATCAACCCCCATAATCCGCCAAAATGCCTGTCGGAGTGTTCCAGCCGTCAAACCAGATCAGACTCACCAACGTCTCGCTGGTGCGCATGAAGAAGGGTGCGCAACCCCCGCCCATGTCTATGCCTCTGTACACTAACGACCAGCAGGCAAGAAGCGCTTCGAAATCGCATGCTACAAGAACAAGGTCCTCGAATGGCGCAATAAAATCGAGAAGGACATCTCCAACGTACTGCAAATCGAGAATGTCTTCCTCAACGTATCCAAAGGCCAAGTCGCACCCAAAGCCGATCTCGAAAAGGCCTTCCCCAAAAAGTCGCTCGAAGACATCATCACCGACATATTAGACCACGGCGAGCTGCAAGTAGGCGAGAAGGAGCGCAACGCCGAGTTGGAGCGAACCAAGAATGAAGTCATCGATATCGTGGCGGGAAAACTCGTGGACCCCAAGACGAAGCGCGTCTACACCACAGGCATGATCGAGAAGGCGCTGGATCAACTGAGCTCGGCAGCGGCGACGCAACAGGGAGACAAGGGCGAGAGCAAGGAAGATGGTGAGGACAAAGCCAAAGCGAAGGAACTGCCCAAGTGGACCGGCATCGTTACGAACAAGTCAGCCAAGTCGCAGGCGCTATTCGCCATGAAGGCCCTCATCGCCCACCAGCCGATACCTGTCGCCCGCATGCAGATGAAACTGCGCGTCACCTGTCCGACGTCCGTCCTCAAGCAATCCATAAAGACTGCGCCCAAGGCGCCAGCGGGCACTGAAGAGAAGGGAACTACCGGTACTGTTAAGGATGCGATATTGGCCTTCATGGAGAAGATCGAGAGTCAAGACACAATAGGCGCCGAGTGGGAGGCAGTGGGTCTCGTTGAGCCTGGAGCCTTCAAGGGTCTGAACGAGCTGATTGAGGGCCAAACAAAAGGAAGGGGCAATGTCGAGGTTCTCGAGATGGCTGTCGGTGCCGACGACTGAGTGGTGACACGTCTTGCCAGCACGCGTCGCGCAGCATGCTCGTCCTCACGTGCTGTTGTATAAGGACAGGAACGCCTGTGCAAAAGGCGCTTCCATACACCCGCGAGGGGTAAACACTCTGTTCTATGGATTGCAAGGAACAGGGCGACTGCAGTCCTCCTGCACGTCTTTCCAAGTCCACGAAATGCCGCTTCGGGCTACACCACCAAGGGAAATGCGTTATATGCTTCCATCCGCCGGAGCGTCAGAGTCAGAGACCATCGCAAATCATCATAGATCTCGCCGTAGGCACTGCACTATGATATGTAGTAGAGCAAGTTCATGGGTAGCGGCTTGTGGTTTCCAATGCATACGACTGTCATCCCTGTACCTATTCCATGCAAATCGTAAGCCTCACAAGACGCACCACGACTTCGCTTCTCATTCGCTGTGTCGTCATGTCTTCCCAAACTTCCCCTCTTCAGACTGCTATCTGCAATGGTCCCGATGCATCGTCGCTGAGCCACTCGCTGCGGGACAGCTGTTCGAGAGCTGCATGATCTTGCATCCTCCCGCATGCAAATTTGCGTGGGGCAGTCAAGCCCGGGTACCGGGCCTCATGAACCTGAGCAGGTTAATTAGATCCCTTCACAGTATACCGACCGGATACTTGGTAAGATCTAGTTTTATCACCTTTTGTATCACTAAGAAGAACTAATTGCGAATATGCGGAACAGTTTTGCTTCATGATTGTAGTTTTACATTTCATGTATGCTAATCGTGAGTTCGTAAATATGTCATCGTTAAGTTGTGCTTCGTGCTTCCTCGTTATCATCTGAACGACGCACTCGTTTTCGCAGTGCGTTCGTGAATAAGAGTCGTGAGTCGTAATCGTTACCATGCAAATGCCGTACCTGAAACATGCGTTGAGAACGGAGCGCCGGTACACAACAAGTAAGAAATAGCGAAAGTAAAGACCGAGAGGCAATGAAAGCGCTCGCATCCCCGCCGTACACTGCGGTTCATCTCAGATGACATCGAGCGCGCTCAGTGCGTCTCCTCATCCCTGCAGCAACGTTTTCAGTCGCTTGCTCAGTCCCACCAGCGCCGATTGAGCACACGCCCATTGTCACTCAGGATCCCAAGGACATCAGCGCTACTAGTTTGTACGCCCCATACCCGCTCAATTGGATCCGCAATGGCCATCCAGTCCAGTCCCCTGACGTCGTACATGTCTAGTACTACACGAACCAGCCACGGCGAGTACATTGCATAACTTGTATCTTGGTAGAGAAATGGTGAGGTTGGTCCCGGGACGACTGCATTCTCATGGCTCGTCGGTTGTGCGAATTGTAGAGGGTGAGGACGTGGGCGTTGACGACGGGACGAGGACAGTGGTGGGGTGGACAGTTCTATACCGCCTCCAGCCGAGCTGGGAGAACTTGCTGCTGAGGAGGCGGGGCTGGATGCGTCGGAAAACATTGAATCATCGCTCAGTTTGGTATTCAGGGGTAGTAGCATTCTGACGGAGCGTAACGCTTCCTGTGCGGCGGCTTTGATGGCATCGTAGCTTGAGAGTGTAATGAGCGAGCCCGTTGATTTTGACAGAGGCCCATCGTCAAGGGGCGTGTCAGTGATACGCGAAGAGGGCGAGTCGAAGGACAACGATCGTATGCGCAACTTGGGCGAAGGAGTCCGGATAAGTGTCGTCATAATCGAGCGCTGACTGCGACCGGACAAGAAACTCAATACGAAAAGAGGAAACGCAAAGAAGAGACCTTCCGACGGCCTAGCGAAAGCCCGCGCTTTCAGGAAGGGTTATATCCACAGTACTCACCTCAGCCATGCGGCCCTTTCACTGGCCCTGCAGGTGAAATATGCAACCATGCCACGACTTCGGCGCCGTAAGGAAGACTTTACGGGCCTTCCGAGTCACGTCCTGTGAGAGAGGCGTAAATAGCGGGGAAGGCGTACCATCGAGCAGGACGCACTGGCACTGCAGATGCCGACGATCGCGAGGTTGAAATGTTGCAGCATGTGCGGGACACAACGCACTCCACACTTGGCGCTTGATAAATCGAGTAGAATAGGTTGCTTTGGACTGGGATAATTGATTGGGAGAGTATGGAGGATAGGAAGGCCTGTCTCGCACCCAAGATTCGCCAGGTGCCGCAGCTTCGATGGGGATCATGATTCGTGGGTTTGTCCAATGTGCCCTTTGGAAAGCAGGTGTGACCAGCCTAGACGCCGTTAGCGGATCGTGCCGATGACAATGTCCACTCAGTACAAGAACCAGCACTCAGAACACTCTAGTGCGCCGAAGCGTGGTCGTTGTGTGACGTGGTGCCTCGTGAGCGGAGTGTGGGCGCAAAGCGATGTTAGTCCTCGTCGCCAATCACTAGCCTATTCTAGGCGCCACACAATAAGCTCCCTCACATGACTGATGCGGAACCCTTGACTGTCGAGAGCGAATACGCATCATGATGGAACAAGTCGAAATTTGAATGTGTGATTTTGGTACAGGCTGTATTCGGCCAACCCTAACCGTGCCGCATCACCTCACCTCATATCGTGCATTGCCGCATGAAGTGTAAGTGTGAAAGCCAATGAAAGCCGTTTGATAAACACCGTAAGTGCACCACCCATTTCGTAAAGGCATGTTCCAGCCCCAGCTGCCCAGCGCATGCGAAAACCTTTAACCCTTCTTCTTGGAGACACCGACGGTTCGGCCGCGACGACCGGTGGTCTTTGAGTGCTGACCACGGACACGGAGGCCCCAGTAGTGACGGAGACCACGGTGAGCGCGGATCTTCTTCAAGCGCTCGAGATCATCACGGAGCTTGGAGGCGACACCGTTGGCGAGGACCTGGCTGTTCTTGCCATCGACAATATCGCGCTGCCTGTTGAGGAACCAGGCGGGGATCTTGTCTGCAGGGTGTCAGCGTCATTATCCCTGTTGGAGAAATGGTCGTGGCGTACACTGGAGGGGGTTCTGGATGATGGTAACGATACGCTCAAGCTCTTCGGAGGTGAGGTCACCAGCGCGCTTGGACAGATCGACATCGGCCTTCTTGCAGACCAAGTTGGAGTATCGGCGACCGACACCCGTGATCTTGGTCAAGGCGTACATGACCTTCTGCTTGCCATCGACGTTCGTGTTCAACAAACGGATGATGTATTGGAAGCTGGTAAAGTCAGCACTGCTCTCATTGTGCGAATGTGCCTGCGTTTGTGCGCCGCCTCTATGCGTAGACCTCCGCAATCCGAAAACCATCAGCCATCGCAATTGGCCACTCCAGCCCGAACAGCACAACAAAGCTTCCCCTTGCACAGATAGTTCCCTTCATCTTTCTGCAACGCCTGGTGCGTACGATTGTCTACTCTATTCCCTCCCATTGGCTTCTGAGTGCTGTCGGACTGGAAGGCGGCTGCGAGGTCGTGTGGACTCATAGGACTAGGCGGTTCGATGCGAAGGAAGCCGAGGGCTGAACGGGGAATCGCAGGCTCTTGTATGAACGTACTTAGACTTCTCTCCGGAGACGAGCGCTGGAAAGTTGTCAGCATGCCTCTATTACGAGTGTCTGAACATCAATTATTGCGACCCCACTCCACGCGCTGGGTGAGGCACACTCGGCGCGATCAAAGCCAGGGTCGCAACAACTGATATGAGTCGATAGAATCCGGGTATACTCACACATGATGGCGGCTTGTCGTACGTCGTCGATGTGGTGTTGTCGATGCTCTTACAGTGGGAGGAATTTCGATCGTTCTCGCTTGCGAGTGTTGGCTTGCCAAGGGAAATGGCACGTGCGAGCGTTCTAACCGCTTCGGGCCTCCGCTGGCAAAACCACTCCGCTCCTCTGTCTACCCCCCGGGGCCATGTGGGAAGAGTGAGGCGCCAACTGCATTGTGAGCAGAGGGAGACATCCTGGGATTCTATTTTGCTGTTGGAGTTCATGTGCGTCTGGATTCCATGGGGCTTGAGGCTGCAGAGTAGACGACGACCTGCTCACACCGACTCAGTCCCTTCCTCGCATGAGCTGTGCTCTTGCAATTTGTGTGCTTTGCGTGCCGCCCATCGCTCGCGCGCGATATAATTCATCTCGCAAACTATCGGTCAATGCACTCGCGTGTGACGTCTTCCTTCACCGCTCCTGCCGCCATAGTTCTCCCGTCGTCACCCATGCAGTCCCAGTGCGGACAGTTTGGGGCTGTGTGCGCGAGCAGGCGACGCGCTGCCTGGCAATGCACACGTCTCTTTCGCACGCATTTGGGCATGCTTACGGAACAACAGGAAAAAGCAACGACATGACCTAACAGTGAAGGCACGATAGCTATGTCTCGATCACGAGTGCTGCCTGTGATTCAAGGCTAGCACGTTCAATCGCATCCAGTCCTCCGCGTAGTACGTCTTCGTGTCGTACTTCGCGTGTACCAGAGGTCGCGCTCGGTATCGTCTCGATGCTTATTTTATCCAGGACGGCCTTTGGAAGCACTTTTAGCAAGCTCTTTGTCTATCATGGGGACTACCTCACCGTATTCTCTCGGTGAATTTCACACGTTTCCTACGTCACAGTTTGCAGTTCCCGCCCCAACTCTATCGACCTCCATAGGTTCGTTATGAGGCGAAGCATCTCTAAGCGTGCTGCGCCACCGTTCGACCTCAACACTTTTCCCACATCGTCAAGTCATTTGCCAGGATGTATGGTGCCTGGAAGTAGGCACACAGTATCTGTGGCTGTAGCTGCCTTGCAGCCACATGTATGCCTGGCTGTTAAAAGCTCCGCTACACCCGTGTGTATTTGTAAAGACAGCACTTCACAGCCTCATCCAACTTATCCATACAGCCTACCCTAGACTGATTCGACCTTGAGCCACGGATACACTCTCACACTATACTGACTCTACTCAATTCGGTCACTGTATTTGTCTGACCGGATCATCCTATGCATCAGGCGAAGAACTCTTCTGGGCAACACAGTCGTGGAAGCCGGTTCATCGCTTAGCCCTGACAACGACCCGGACATTTCTTCCAAAGATGGATTCTCGGGCCCACATTATTACAGACGGATCGTTCACCAATGATGAACTTACTACTGGAACCGCACCCGTCGTCGAGCTTACCAGACATGACACGATCTCCTCCGTCGAAAGTGTCCCACGATTATCCGAAGGCCGTTGGGCACTGAACCTCAGTGGAAACTGTTCGACCTGCCATCATCACCACAGATCTGTACAGGTGCATGTTCAGGTTTCGGGCGACTCTACTGAATTCGGTGATGTGTATTGCCACAAATGCCAGAAATTGTGGTTGGCCTTCGGAAAACTCAATGGCACGCGCCTGTCTCTTCTCTCTACAAAGAGTCTAGAGCCGGAGACGCTTGCAGCTGAGGCTGATTTCCGCAAAACTCTGGTTCGGGCTATACAGTCTGCCACTCCTATCGCCACACTATCTCCCACTCTTACCGTCATACCGGAAAGCACACCGGCCGGTCCATCCCGGGAGACATCTGTACGGTCAACCGCTCAGAGAGACACCCAGCAACACCCAGCATCCATCGGCAGTCACCCAGGGCCAGTGTCTGTTGAATCCAGTAATGGGGAACAAGCTTCAGGTCTCAGCCATATCCGCTCGGGTGGCCAGAGGTATGCGACATTCCGCCAAAACGCTTGGTCCAAAGGTCGGCAGGCCTTCTCTCGCCTCAGTATGAGGCTTACAGCACGACTACGCAAATCAAAGCCCAGTCCCCCAGTTACAAGGTTCCCTGAGAGTAGCTCCGACCAAGATCGCCATCGCCAAGTCGGGGGATCTTTACCGGCTGGTATAGCGCCCATCGTGGAAAACTCGGAATCCCTGGCTGAGTCTACAGAGACTCACGTCGACCTCCAAGGCGAATCAACTCAGGAGTCTCCTAATGTCCGCGACCGGTCAGCTGCCGCAACGAATGCGCTGGTTTCGCTCCAAGATCTCGACCTTGAGGCGATCCATGCTTTATCTCCACAAGAGCGTTGGGAATGGGGCCGCAGGCAACTAACAGACTTCAGAACACAGTATGCCGTGTCCACTGTTCCGATCAGTGACCCAGTCATGATCAATAGTGGAACGCAGGCAAACCTTTCGGAAGATTCGCTGTTGTCTCATCGTCCACTTACCAGACGTCATTCTGCCTTGGCTTTCGTTGGAAACACTTTTGGCACTCACGACTACTGGGACGTCTTTCGGGGAAGTACGCAGACTTTCCATAATCGTCCACTGAGCATGAGCGAAGCGAATTTATCAGACGCCGAAACCGTTGTTGAACGAATCAGTATCGCTCCTACCACACACCAATTACTGATCGATACCTTACATCGAGATCGCCGCGGATCTGAGTCTTCGCGCCCTCTTTCGATGTACAGTATTGTGCACGAATGGCAGCAGTATGCTCGGAACAGGGCGGAGGTTCGACTATCGATAGACTCGGCAGCGACTGGCGGTGCTATCAGAAATATCGCTATGGGGAGGGCGCGTGCAAGCAATCGCCTATCTCGTAACTCGATGAATCGGGCGTCCTATTTATACGATACAGAGCTAGGAGGGTCGAGAGTTCAGCTGCCAGTGGCGATGGAGACCGAGCGGAGCGATATACCGGAACACGCTAGCTCGCCTACCGGATCGCCACCGAGCCCCGAAGCAGATGTGAGATCACAGGGTTGAAGTCTCGATATGTCTGCGAGGCTCCGCAAGACCCGGAACTCAGGGGCTCTTCACTCGTCAATTTCACCTTCGTATACGATGCTACGGCGAGTTACCACGGTCTCTTAGGTCATTTCATTTTAACGCTGCACGAGCTTTCCCTGGTCTTACGAGCCAGATAGCCTCGGATGCATTCCTTAAATCACCATCACGCCCCACGATATGCTGTTTCTTAGTTTTCTTTCAGCACAAATGTATACAAATAGATCACTCTGCTTGCCTTTCGCGATCTTCGAGAAGACCCGTTTGTCAACATTCATCTCATCTTTTAATCTATCGTGACTGCTTCAAGGGTTGTACTGCTTGCGCCAGTCCCAGTGAAAATAGTTTGGCTCATGATGTGATTCAGGGCTGAGTGAAAGTCTACGCCAAAGAGGTCGTGCACGAGGGAGACTGCAGCTCCCAGCTACTCAGCTGTACTTAGAGTCGACTCTCCAAGCATTTCTTTCGCCTCCACAGTTGGGTGGGATTAGCCAGCACTTATTTCTCTTGCGTGCCATCTCAACCAACACCATGACGCAACCAACAGATGCACAGGCCTTCCTCTCTTCCCTCGAGTCTCTCGAATGTGCCATATGCATGGAAGGATACGACGCCAATCACCCCCCTATAATTCTCGAATGCCATCATATCTTCGGCGAAAAATGCGTAAAACGTTGGATCGAAAGTGGCAATGGTTTGTGTCCTAATTGCCGCGCGCCTCTACATGGAGAAGAGACTACTGTCCCAACAAGCGAAGAGGTTCAATCTCCACCAATCGAAGTACCTACAGGCGTTGTGCGAGAAGAGCCTGTAATTCCAACAAGCCAAGGGATCCCACAGCTACCAATGGAAGTACTGGCAGAGTTCATTCGAGAGGACAACATGGTTCGGTGGAGCCAAGAACCCCAGCAGCGACCGGTCCAAGTACGGACAGATTTCCTTCGAGAAGACAACATCGTTCGATGGAGCCAAGAACCCGAGCAAGGACGGGTCCAAGTACCGACAGACTTCATTCGAGAAGACAGCATGGTCCGATGGAGTCAAGAACCCCAAGAGCAACGGGTCCAACCACCCCAGCAGCGACCAGTGCAAGTACCCTCTGAGGTTATGCGCGTTATAGCCCGTCAATCCGATTGGGATGTGCTAGTAAGTCAGCGTATGAGGTGGCTAGTGTCTCGATCAGAACGTCTTGTGGCCTCTCTACTGCGACTACCCGGACAGGCTGGGGTCAAGCTAGGTCTACTTCGACGGAATGGTGCAGATGACCGGTCCGCTACTCCTCGTGCTCGGAAGCGCCTGAAGCGAAACCCAGAACATCATCCACAGGCTCAGGATACCCGTAGGATAGCCGATGCAGCACGTCGAACGGGAAACGATAGAGGCGACACTCACCAGGCCACCCGCGAACCAATCGGCCGTACTGATATGCAACGGCTTACGGACGGACGAGACCGCCATTCATCCCGTAGCGTTTGGCAAGCGCTGCGAGACCGAGCACAACCTTCTCGTGCCCATCGGAGACGCCAAGAGGATCAGGATCGAGAGTATGCACAACTCCTCCAGCGTACATACGATGAACAAGATGACGCGTATGAGGCGTACGACGACGACTTTGACGTACCACACCGGCCTACATACTCGATACGTGACGGTGTACATAGGATCCGCGAGCCACCATCGAATGCCTATATACCTCAGCGGTTTAGAAACGCAGGGCTTAACGGCTTGTATGATTCTGTCTATGAGTTCTACTAGGGCCATCTTGTGGAAGGTGAGATCAGCTTGGTCGTGTGAAGCGCTGAGTGCTAACGGGTAGTCAGGGCTGAAGAGTGCAAGGGAGAATAAAGCCGTATCGGATGATGCAATTTTTCAGAATCTTGAAAGCGTACGCAAGGGTATATATCGGCTGCGCGTTTCATTGTCTGTAGCCTTACAATGAAGACGAGGTTGATGGGAGTTCATGGAGAGCCATTCTTGATCATGCTGTTTATTATTCAAATATAATGTAGAGTTGGTCAAGCCAGAACGGCCAACATTGACTTACCAAAACTACACCGCGATGTCCGTTATTCTCACCAGTCATCAATCATGTCATTAAATTCTTCACTCTCCACATCCATAACCTTCCTCGCTGCCTCACTTCCACTAACTGGTAGCATCTCGAGCCCACCATCTTCATTGTCATCCTTCTTCTTGAACTCCTTAGGCACCTCTTCAGGATCCATGAGGCCGACCTGGAAAAGCACAGAAGCCTGGTCCCAGTAAAACCTCTCGCACCATATCTTTCCAGCTCTGAATCCCACGATGCTCACCACGACTATCTCGACTTTCTGGTTTGTTGGTGCAACGCCAGGAAGAATCCAGGGCATCTGGCATGTGTGTTTGAACTGGATGTAAAGTTCGTCTACTATTCGATCGACGCCTATTGTGCGCGAGATGAGCCGCATGTGCATTGATGGTGGGGCCGTTTTGAGAAAGTAGTCGCGGTAGAAGCGCTTGAGATCTGGATGGCCGCTTGCCCCGGTCATAGTCGGAGTAAAGTTGACGTATGGTGTCGGGGTTTTGGTATAGGTTTCGAGGATCTTATCGAGCGATTTTCCGCGGTACTTTTCTGTTGAGTGTTAGCTTTTACAATAGATACGATTGGTCGCCATGCATACGCTCTTCGTTTTCCTCCCATAGCCGCTCCAGATCTACCTCGGCGCTGAAGCCCTTTCGAACAGTGCTCAAACTCCTGCTCCATGCGATAGCGTCGGCCACGGCGTCGTATTCATCTAGATCGTGCTCTGCAAAGCCTGCATCAACGCCCTCGTATGTGAAGCACGGATACAGTATCTTGTCCTGTAAGCCTCCCGCGCCAATACCGTGCGTGACGCGCTTCTGCACCGTCCGTCGCTTGCCTTGTATGCCAAGAACTTCGGGGCGACGCGTCACACCAACGGTGATGTCGTTTCCGGATGTGCCCTCGGCTAGATGTACGAGCACGCGAAAGGACGATGTGAAGCGGTGACGTGTATCGGGAATGGAGGACGGATAGTAGGCGATGAGGGAGCAGAGTTTCGAGGTGGCGGTTTTGGGTTCCGAGTAGACGTCTAGACATACGGCTGCAGCGTCACCGAATGCTACAGAGCCATGGTCAGTACATGAGTCGGAGGGTGCTGGCGCAGAGCACGTATACTCGTGACATGCGCCAGAGTGTGAAAGGGCTGTATACCCACGATTGCGTAGCGTTCCCCAATGCCCATCTTGTCCCCCAGCTTGTGAAGCGTCTGCACGTATTGCTTGCCACCTTTGCCCATAGGGATGTATTCGACAATGAAGCCCTCGTCGCGCCACGCCTTCATAGTCTCGATGTCGAACTCGGCGTCTTCGGCTGTGATGTACAGCACGGGCGTGCTGCTCCGGAACGACAGCCAGCCATTGCGGTCAGCGAGGAATTGTTGCGCCATGTCGTGGTCCAGAGTCGTTGTCGCAAAGGCAGGCGCGCTCACGCGATGGCTGCGGGAGGTCCACTATAGGCAAGCGTAGCTATGCTGGTTCCGTCTTGGTAGCGTCCGATGATGGTTGGGACGTTGTCAACGGTGTAGTGCGATGCGCGGTGGTTAGGCCAGCCCTTTGCGCGCGGATGAACAAGGTCAGACCATTCATGGATGCAACGGCGCATTTTCGGTGCGGGCTCACAAGAATCCTGCTCGAGGCTGGTTGCATGAGGATTTAGTGGAGTCGTGCCTGTCTCCAACTCGTGAATGACGTAGGCGCTGTAAGCCTCCTTCGGGACTAGCCGGAATGCAGCAGGAAACCGCTGTCGCAACACCGAGGATCCTGACATGTTCATACTTCATGGGATATCGTTGACGGGATCCATGCGCTATGCGACGTGCCTGAGGCTCATCCTTCAATTTCATCCTTCAATTTCATCCTCTTTCTGTAGCACTCTTGCGAGCGACATGTCTGGCCACGAGATGGAGTTCAAGGCGACTTTGGTGCCACATCGGTCCGACTCGACAGCAGCGAGACAACCGCCTGCGTACGATGCTGCTCGGCTCTATACGTCCGTCTCGTCTTGCTAAAACTTCCTAGGCTATCAGACCCAGCCATTGACCATCGGCTCTGGGGTCTGAATGCTGGAGATCGTTCTCGTGTTCTTGGTCTCTACGATCAAGGCAAGAAACTCGTTCCAAGCTACAACAAAATCCAGAAAAATGTCCAAACGAGGCAGGACCAGATCATGCGATCTGTAAACGGAACCGACGATTGGGATTGGTTCATGCACACCGACGTACCAGGATATGATGGGCTTGAACTGCGAGAAGAGCGCCTTGCCGTGCAGGAAGCAGCACTTAGACGTGAGAAGATCAAGTATTTTTTTGAGCGCGATCCCGAGCTATGTCATCTCATGAGAGAAAGAGAGGCCGTCGAGCGCCCTATCTATCAGGTCGCTGCGGCCTGCGCAGATCTGCAGCTATGCCAATCATTCACGGCAATCATCCTCCAGAAGCTCCCTCGCGAACTGCGAGACCAGATATACAACTATCAGTGGACAGAAGAGCACATCAGAAGCCTAAACGACGCTATCTCATTTGTCCCCAAATATCATTCCGCCGACGAAGCTGGCACAGGAGTACAATATCTCCCTGTGCCACGTTTCGCAAACGCCGCGTTGGTGGGCGAGGAGTTCGCATCTGAAGCTGCAACCACGTACTTCAAGGACCTTTCAAACGTTGAGCTTGACTATCGCTATGTCCGCGCCTACCTTGAACGCGACCGCTTTGGTTCCATGGCATTCTCGTTCAAGGATGCTATACGACGTCTCGTCATCACGATCGATGAGGACTATGGTAATATCTATTCAGGAAAATGGATAGCATGCAGGGCATTGTACGACAACATGAAGAGTCTGCTGATGCTGAGAGATCGTCAAGAACTCAGTGTTGAGATATATCTGGAGTCAGATATGCAATGGAATCTGGCCCTCTTCCAGGCTCTCGAAACCATCAAACCAGTATTCTTGATGATTCGCGAGGCCAACATGGATGTCAAAGTTCTAGGCTACGACTTCTTCAGCACAACCGAAGATTACGATGCAGACGTATTCTCCGAACAACTCAACTACTACCTCACTGCGGGTACTCCAGAAGAGTGGCTGGAGATGAAGGCCAAAGAGATCAAAGAGATGCCGCGGGGTCCGTTTCGGCAGCGATGCAAACGGGTAAGTGGTCCATTATTTTCAGCGAGAGACCAAGCTCATACCAATCGTAGACACTGCGAATCATGCGAAAGAACCTTGAGTCTGTCATGCGAGATTCTCGCAAGGCCGCTGAGTCTGCTAGAGCCAGCGTATAACTACAAGGCACGTCTTGGCAGCGCACACAAAGTTTGACTCCATCTGTCCGTCGTTACTAGCTTCATGTGTTTTCCAGGTATCCTCTAATCTATTTCTTGTGCGTGAAGGTACATGTATCACTAGAATCGTCATGTAGAGTAGGCGGTAAATGGTAATGGGATTTAACTTGGTCCCCCGACCGTGTGCTCAACTTGCTAGATCAAACAAAGCTGGCAACCCAGACATCCATCGCCCTGACTCCCATTCTGCCCCCCTGGATGCCTTCTAGGCTTGCCTCACATACATCTCGCAACGCAAAAATAACTCCCCGTTCCCTCTCATCCTTCACATTCACCTCTATCTCTCTCTCAAAAGAGGGAGAGAGGCAAGCGGAGACTTCCCATTGTCCATCCATCAGTCCCTCGTCACTCTGCACGCGCGTCTCGTTCTCCAGCTGCCACCCGGCCGCTAAAGCCAGCTCGATGAGTCGTTTTGGGCCCAAGACAGTGCGAACATTCGAGATGCTGTTGCCTTTACGGCACTCCAGCGCTGCCTGCGTAAGTGCTGCTAGTACATGAGGCTGAGCAGATGGATGTGTCGCTATCAAAGACCATTCAGAAAGGAGAAGACGCTTGCTGTGCTGTCTGATGGCACGGAAGGTGGAGAGGATGAGCGAGGGGGTGGGGAAGTACCATAGACAGTGGGCGAGCACTGTCGCGTCAAAAGCTTTGTCGCTGCTGGTGAGTGCCGAAGAGATAGAAGACGATATGGGAAGGGAAGAGAGGTATTCCAGGGGGGGTTGTTGAATCCACGTGATTTGTTTTCCGAGCGGTCCTTGTGAGATGTGATCTTGTGCTTGGCCGAGGGTATACGGAGAACCTAAAAGGTCATAAACCCACTACGTCTATACGCCTACCAGGAAAGCAAGAAAAAAAAAATAGTTCGGAAGGACTTACCATAACCCAAGTCTGCTGGATCGACGGCCACTACGCTCCCTTGCTCGCCAACGGCGCAAGCAAGGACAGTCGTACAATCTCCCTGCCCGCACCCTAATTCGAGCACCCTCGAGCCATAAGAGATATTCCATTGCTGGAGGAGCCTTATACGGTGGAGGGTTTGGGCGTGCTGGATGCTGAAGTTACGAGGATCGTGCAAGGAAAGACGAGCAATATAGGCGGCGTCGAGTTCGGCAGCCATCTTGAGCTCGATAGGTGTTGAATAGAAGACTGCAGATTCTTGGATTGCCAGTTGGATTGTGAGGGCCTTTATTCAACTCCAGTACTATTAGGCAGAAGCTGATAAAGATAAGGCGAGTATTGAAGATGACTCAACCGCCTTGTCTGAGTCAAAACCTCCGGAGATAAGGCACGACGTGGAGATACGTAGGAGGATGCGCACTAGATTCATACCACCTTCCGAATTAGACTGCCCTGTCTTCCATCTTCGTTTGCACATCATTACAATTTCGACCTAGGCGCCTCACCATCGTGGTTCCATCCTGGCATGTCCGCGAGGTCCTTCGCACGAGCCGCCCTTCTTGACTTCAGCGCATCACCAGTACCAGGACGCCATCTCCATGCATGCGCGAGGTCATCTGCCAGTGTACCTTCGAGTAACTCGACCACATGCTTACCAATGTTTGGAAGTAGCTTGAAGGTATGGCTACATATCAGGTCAGTAACTCAGCAAAACAGCATTCGTAACGAGGAAGAAACTCACCCGCTATCTCCGGTAGCAAGCACGAAATTCTTCCAATCAGGATGTTCGCACATCAAAAGTGCCGCATCTGCTGTGTCTGTACACCAACACAGATGTCTGTTGAACAACTCTTTGTCTGTGAACTTTGGCAGGAACGTCGCAATAGCTTTGCGGATGCTGACCTCGGAGGCATCCGGATAGGTATCTGTGGGATGCTTCGCAGCAGATCTAGGTACCGAGATGCGCTTTGGTGCCGATGCGCCAAAAGGCTGATGTTGCTTGAAGCGTGTGAAGCCTGGAAATTCGTCGCAGACTTTGATGACGCCGTGTTCGTCAGGCTCGAAGAAGAAGCCCACGTCACCGTTGTAGACTACAGGGACGTTCTTGTACTCTGCGGCTTCGCTGGGAGAGAGTTGAATGTGGGCATATACCCATGCCTGAAGACGTTAATTTGGAAGTAGTTAGCTGAGCTGAAATAACATACCTTCGAAACACACTGGTCTTGCAGATCGACAAGCACGGGACTCCATGCACCAGCCGCAAGAACCACCTTGTCAGCGTAATACCTTGTGCCATCCACCGTTTCAACACCAACGCACACACCTTCAGCCAAAAGAGGCTGCTTGAAGGATCCTGCTCCACCGAAGCCGAATTTGACGCCTTGATCGCGCAGATACCCACCAATGGCATCGATGGCCTTTGCTGCAGCAAGCCAGCCGCCGTCATCGCTATAGACAGCTTTCCAACCTTTGATCTGTTCGCGATCTAGGAGTGGGATCTTCTTCAAGATCTCGTCCTCCGAATCTAGCCATTCTGTTGTCGTCTCTAGGCCAGCACCCGCGTCGAGAAGAGCCTGGTAAGCTTGCTTGAGGTCCTTGAGACCCTTTTCACTGTGGGCGCAGTCAAGCTGCAAATACCATTAGTCTCTAAATATATTTCTTGCTAGGTTGCGCTTGAAATACTCACTCGACCGGTGTTGTGAAAATATTCTTTGAACAGATCGTCTTCTTTCCACATCTGTCTCGCCTCCAGACTCAACTGTAAGTCCACTTTGTTCCGCAAGCGGATGCCCATGATCTTGTTCAAGTCATTTCCAGCCGATTGTGACGATGGTATTGGGTACGTGTCTAGCACTGTGATGTTTGAAGGTTTGTATCCTGAGCGTACGAGATGTAGGGCTGTCGACGACCCTATCGTCCCGCCACCACCAGCAACGATGACGGACGTAGTCTCTCGCGACGGTGCCATGCTGAACTATCAAAGTCTATCGCGCTTGAAATGGCTCGCGTGTTGGAATGGGGAGGCGCTGCCGGAAGTCGTTATCAGTAACGACCCACGATGTAATCCCGCCGGTTAAGTATCCCTAGAGGCTGCACACGCCACCAGCACGGTGACACGATGGCGACGCATTCTCCACGCGCCAGATGCGAGCACGCGAGGTTTTGATTGAGTAATTGAGGCCTGCCGTCCCAAGGATCGCGGCCGTTCTCGCTTGGCGATCCCGACTGTTACCCCTTCCAAACGGGGTTAGGCTGGCGGACGTCAGCGATGCGTCAAGCAGGGGGGGCTCCGTTCCTGCCCGGTTTGAGCATGGAGCAGGGCCACGACCTTCCATGCTTGACATTGCGATAACGAAACTGGGTCTATGCAGCCAAAGGGCGACATCAACAACGCTCTTTTCTATAAAAGTCGCCCTCAACCCGCGGAGCACCTGAACAGCTGACTCACGCCTTGCATCGACCCGACATCCAAGCCTCGCAACCATGTCTAGTGCAAGCTTACCATCCCTTAATCACATTAGTTTCCAACCTCCACTTTTCCAAACTGTTCGCACTTCCATATCCAGCCTAGTCTACACTCTCATCTAAACTGCCCTTCCCCTCGGAAACCGGTCTATCACCGGAGCGATTGACTCCACAAGTCCCTATCAGCTGGACGGGAACGACTCGTTTACCCCAGCTTGGGGTAACATAGTTCCGGGATCCACAGATAAGCCGATGCTGGTCGCGCGGACAGACGGTAGAAGGTAAATGTGTGCGGGAGAGACATGGTGTATATAAAGGTCGCGTGCGATGCCTTTGATCTCGCCTCAGCTCGAAGCTCAGTCGCACCTGCTCCGTATCGTTTTTGGTCTTCCCAGTAGGAGTACTTCAAGATGTCTAAGTTCGACGCTGCTCCTCCCAATACACATGCCGGCGGCGACGACGATGCGCTCCGTACAAAGGGCAACGACCCGCTCAACGCTCCTCCAACATACGATGTCGCCGACGAGAGAATCAATATGGAAGAGTATGCTAGAACAGTTCCAAAGTGGAAGAGAATATGGCAGCACAGCTTGACGCAGATGCTGCTACTCAGTGTGCAGGCTTTCTGCGGTCCTGCTATGGCTGATGCTATTGCTGGTAAGTCGTCTTTGAGCTCATGAAACGGTACTTGGAATTGATAAGTTTGCAGGCCTTGGTGGAGGTGGTCTCGCTACTCCCCAGACTTCGAACATCGCGACCGCTGTCAACTACACCATGCTTGCTGTCTGTTGTGCTCTCGGAGGACCCATCGTCAACAAACTCGGAACGAAATGGGCTTTGGTCATCGGCGCCTGCTCGTTTCCAATCCGCGGCTCTTCCTACTACTGCAACTCCAAGTTCGGAAACCAATGGTACTTGATCTTGGGCGGCTTCTTCACTGGCGTGGGGACGGGCACTTGGTATGTTGCAGAATCCGGAACTATAATGTCACTCGCGCCAGCTGGATCTCGTGGAAAGTACCTGGCACTTTGGATCGTTGCTAGAAACTTAGGGCAGCTTGTCGGTGGTGCTATCAAGTGAGTTTTACAGACTGAAGCCCACTTCGCAGCAGCTAAAATTTGTGTCACAGTCTGTCAAAGAACCACGAGAAAGGTATCGTCGGCGGCATAACTCCGGATACCTATGTCGCCTTTTTGATCATCGAATGTATGGCCTTGCCATTCGCCTTCCTCATCTCACCTCTTGAACGAGTCGTACGCTCAGACGGAACGCGTATCCTTGTCTCTGAAAAGATCGGCACCATTATGGAGTTCAAGCAGATCAAGATCACGATGACGTCGAAGCTTATTTTGCTTTCCGCATTCTGGGCCATATGGTCGTTCTTCTACAGGTCAGCCAACACACGATCATAAAGGAGCGGCAGCTAATTAGCTATTAGTGGGACGTGGTCGACCTATCTTGGAACCTACTTCAGCGTCCGCGCCCGCGCTCTCTCCTCCCTCGTCTCGCCCTTCTTCTGTATCGTCGGTTGTTTCGGTCTCGGGTTCATCCTCGATCTCAAGGGTGTCAGCCAACGTCGTCGTGCACAAATCGGTCTCTTTACCGTCGTGCTTCTCAACCTTGGTGTCTACATCTGGTCCATCGTCATGCAAGTCAGATTCAACAGCAATGACCCAGGCAAGATCGACTGGGATGACTCGCGGTATGCGCGTTCTTTCTTGCCATACTTCTTTGTGCAGACGACCGGTCCTTTGTCGCAATCTTACATGTACTGGCTACTCTCTTCTTTCGCAACAGACGCTCAAGGTATGTCTCATCATTCGGCAAGTCTTCTTGATCCATCGCTGATGATATACAGCAAACGTACGTAATGGTGCAGCTTTCCGCTGTCTCGAGGCCATCGGACAAGCCATCTCGTACGGAATGAACACCCAAATCAAGACATCCCCTCTCATCGGCTTCTGCGTCACTTTTGGCTTGATGGCACTTGCGCTAGGTCCGATGCTGGTACTGGTGAACCAGACGCCTGATCGCATCCCCGCTGATGTGATTGCGGAAGAGCAGTACCGCGAAGAGAAGAAGATCGGTAATGTGAACGTCGAAACCAAGGTCTAAGGCCTGTTTAATTAACGATATCTCGATGAGACTGGAATGGATTTCTCTATGCGCTCGTAGTATAAAGCGTATACAATGCCAGAGACGGGTTCGACATTGCCATCTGACATATGCACCAGCTGTGTGACATTGCAACTAAATATGCATAGTTGATTTCTGGCATATAGGATAGCAACACTCTGGGTGATGCTTTGCTGCAGATATGATTAGAAAACAATAATGTAGGAGTGTGTATATGATCTAGCCGCAGAGGTTAGAGATTAGTCTTTTTCCTCCGCGACAAATAACTAATCAGTCGCTAAGACATTACAAGCTTTTGTCTAAAAACCTTCGCATAAATTGCGGCATGGATCGTGGCCACACATAGTGCGGCATGTGAAAGAGGGAAATGTATTAATAAGCTGCGAGTCGCCCTTCGGATTGCCGTCACTAGAACCACCCACTGCACTAGCTAAAAATGATTTCATGTTGTTTTGATGGATTCAGTCTCTTCGCTGAATACGCTTTGCACCCAGACACATTAATGCATGAGTGGCGCGTCAGGGAGCTTGACTTCTAGCCTCATTGCCCATGTTCGATATCCTCGTGGAGCGGCATGACCCTTGCAACTATATCCCATTGAATACAAGCTTCAGGCCGGCACTTAAGGTTGTATGCTAAGACGCGTGTTGCTGATGAGCTAAGCACTAGCCGAATGGGGAAAGACATGGAGCTTTGTTGGCAACGGGCCGATCGATGAAGTATGCGAGTGTTTGGACGTGTATCAGATAGTGAATCGAGCCAGACTGGCGGCTTCCTTACGTGCGTACAGCGGGAGAATTCATGTATACCTGGCCGACACGATTAAAAAACAAGTGTACATAAAGACAGTATTGGGCGAGCAATAGAGGTCAACTTTCATTGGCTATCACAGCAGCCTTGCTACGTCCCTTTGTTTGTCAAGCCCTCATTTTCACATTTCAAGATGACTATCACAGCAGAGAACAACTTAGAGTACCGCCAGGGTAAGCTCTTCGTGCACGCCATCGAGGAGAAAGCGCAATGGATACCGAACAACATGTACATGCGTTATGCGCCGGATGACTGGTTGCACAGCGGTTACAAAACGATTACATGGAAGCAATACGCAAGTGCCATCGATAAGATGGCTTTCTGGTTTGACGAGCGGCTTGGTAAAGCGGTGGATTGCGAGACGATTGCTTATTTCGGGCCCAACGATCCACGGTATGCCATCTTGATACCAGCTGTTGTAAAGAATGGACGGAAAGTAAGTGTCAGATCGTTCGGTGTGACCTCACGGCTGACAGCCTCTGTATTTGCTGATTCCCGATGGACGAGTGACCAAAGAGGGGCTTGCGGGCTTGATTAAAGCGAGTAGTTGCAAAGTATGGCTCTATCCAGAAGACGATGCCGTAGGGCCGTTGGTCGATGCAGATTCAGGCTTGAAGCTATGTGCTTTGCCGTCGCTTGAATGGATGCTTGACAACGGAGGCCAAAAGCGATACACGTATGACAAAACGTTTGGAGAGGCCAAATGGGATGAAATCGTCATCATCCATACATCAGGCACTACTGGTAAGCTGTCTGAAATGATCTGTTATCTCATAAGCTCACTTCTCTTTAGGCGAACCCAAGCCTATCTTTCACACAAATGGCATGTGGAGCGGATTAGGGAATGTGCCGATACTGAGTCGAAGACATTGGCCCCGCGGCATTGAGTACGAAAGCTGGATCGGGAAGACGTCTCTCAATCCATGTCCACCGCAATGGATAGCCGGCTTACATGCGATGGTTTTGAGCCCGCTCTTCCTAGACAGTCCCTGCGTCATGACGCCCCGGGACGAAGTTTCCCTGACTCCTAACCTGTTCAAGAAGATCGTGTCGATGAACAGAATTGAAGGCATTAGGTAAGTTCTGACTGTACGAAGTGCATATGAGACATATACTGACTTCGTACCTCTACCTCTGCAGATGCCCTCCATTCACTATCAATAGCCTCTACGCGGACCCAGAAACTCGACAAATGCTGAAGTCACTGGACTTCATTGTGTACACGGGTGCACCCTTGGATCGAGCGATTGGGGACGACCTTTGTCAGCATACGAGATTGAGCCCGATGATTGGCTCCACGGAAAATGGAGATCAGATTGGCCTACGACCAGCCGATAGAAAGCTCTGGTATACCCATGACTTTGTTCCAGAAAATGGTCATAGGATGGTGCCTTTGGACGCAGGCTCGGACGGTCTCCACGAGCTCATATTGGAGCAGGTTGGAGATGGGCGTACCAATCCTTTTCAGACATCCTTCTGGAACACAGCACATCGTTTCCTGGAGCGGATCGAAACGAAGGAGCTCTACAGGCCCGTCAAGGACTCTGACGGTCGCACGCGATGGGCGTTTTCTGCCCGCAAAGACGACTTGACGAAGCTGAGTTGGCTGGCAAAGTTTCATGCGCAGGATATTGAAAGGCGTATTTTGCAACATCCAGACGTCGAAAATGTGCTGGTAGGTGGAGAAGCCCGGCCTGCGCCGTATGTTATCGTTCAGGCAAAGGAAGGTGTGCTGGACGGAAAGAGCGAGGTGCAGTTGCTTGATGAGCTTTATGATGGGGTTATTGCTGCCACCAATAAGGCTGATTTGAGTGAGATCAGAATTCCCAGGGAAACGATCATGATTGCGAAGAAAGAGAAGCCGCTCAAGGTCAGCTTGAAGCAGTTGGTCCAGAGGAAGGCTGTTGAGCAGGACTATTCGGAGGAAATCGAGCAAGCATATGTGCGGCTGGAGAACAGCAGGAAGCCTTAGGCCCATCAAATGATATTCGACCTCTCCAGCAGCCGATCCTTCTTCGTGACATGTTGTTTGGTGTGGTGTCTTAAGTCGAGTCAGCCGAACCTAGGTGCCTAGGAAAGCGCGTCTGGCAAAACGCGCTAACGGCATGAACCTCGGCATGGCCAGTGATGATGTCGGCCGTTGCGGTTGAGTTACTCCGCATTTCAGGAAGGAGCGCCCATAAACCTTGAGGTGTCTTCTCAGCTAGAAGATTAAACACTCTGTTTTATCTCCCAAGTGAACGCGGTATTTTAAGTACAATGTCTTACTCCAAGCGCATCGATCAGATTGCAGGCCATCTCAACTACCCCAAGGGTATGTTAGCTGGCCAAACCGCCATTATCACTGGTTCAGGACAGGGAATCGGCGCCGAGGCTGCGAAACTGTTTGCGAAGGAAGGCGCGAAGGTTGTGGTTGCCGATGTAGATGCCAGTAAGTCAATGCAGTCGCTGCATGCAAACACGGGCTGATGATGTTGTAGAGAAGGCAGAATCGGTAGCTGCGGAAATCAACGAGTCCGGTGGCAGCGCCCTGGCTGTCGCAGGCGATGTGCTCGACGACGCCTACATCAAGACGCTTATTGCAAAGGCCGCTGAGTTCGGAGGCGGCAAAATCCACATCATCGTGAATAACGCCGGCTACACATGGGATGGCGTCATCCACAAAATGACGGACAAGCAATGGCACACGATTGTCGACCTGCACGCGACAGCGCCTTTCAAGATTGTGAGGGCTGCGGCGCCATATTTCAGGGTCAAGGACGGCGAGCCGAGGAATATCATCAACATCTCCAGCACAAGTGGAGTGAACGGCAATGCTGGACAAATCAACTACGCCCTGGCGAAGGCGGGTGTGACCGGCATGACCAAGACCATTGCGAAAGAGTACGTCTTCCCTCTCTCCCTCGAATGTATTTCCCTCTAACGTGTCTGCAGATGGGGTCCTCAATTCGGCGTGCGCTCCAACACAGTAGCCTTTGGACACATCCAGACACGGTTGACGGCGGCGAAGGAGGCGGGCGCATTTATCACCACGCCCGACGGCGAGAAGGTAGCGCTGGGAATACCACAGGCGCAAAAGGCAGGCGCAGGGCAGGGCCAGGAGCACATGGACATTCCTCTGAGGAGACCGGGCACGGCGACCGAGGCGGCGAGTGCCGTGCTGGCGGTTGCGAGTCCGCTGTTCAGCTATGTAAACGGAGAGACGATCAAGGTGACTGGAGGGCGCGGCATGTAGAAAAGTGCAAGCCTCGTGCGACACCTGACAAACTTCTTTCCAAGCTCAAACACATGCCGTGGTGATGCAGTCGCAAAGATGGACAGCTATGGTTTCAACTACCAAGATCTTGGACAGGGTCTCGGCACCCATGTTCCGCTCCGCCATCCCCAGATGCTGGATGCACATCAGCCACCTGCATCCGACAAGACGCAGCCCCTCGTCCGCCTTCTTCTTGCCTGTATTGATATAGTTGTCGTCGTTCCTTATACCCGTCCACCATGTACATGCCCAATCGATAGCCCATCTACCCAATTACCATTCAAAGCATACGCGTACGCAGCATTCGCTTCCTGCGGACTATTCGCCGCGGGCGAGCGAGCATCCCTTACCACGACACCGCGCACCACGTGGACGACGACACCCTCACGTGGTTTTAACTCGCCATGAGCGACGAGAAACATGGCTACGTCCGCGAGCCATCTCCTCCACCCATCCCCACATACGACGAGGCAACTTCCTCGCGCAACGCCCCTGCGCGCCTCGGACCCAACGAGACCAGCGACGATGCCGAGCGGCAAGGCCTCCTGAGCCCGGATGTGCGCATACAAGCCGATCCGCGCAGGCGCAATGGATACTACCAGGCCCCCTCCGTACAGTCGGTCGACGACGATGGCGACTCGGATCTCGGGAGTCCGGTGCGAGAGAGCCAGGACGAGGACCTGCGCCAGACCATGGAGGAGATGGACATTCTAGATCCAGAGTCTGCTGAGGAGGGGCGCTCGAGGCGGAATCGATCAAGAGGCAGGTTCTCGAAACGCTTCTACAGCATCAGACATTCCCTATCGAGTTGGAATCTGCCGCGAATACCCTGGCCCAGCTGGCGTCCCAATTTCAGCGCCATGACGGACCACATACCGACGATACCGGAAGAATATAAGCCGGGATGGTCGATTATCGCGCGACTGTTCGGTCTCATACTGATCATCGTCCTGGTATACCTGCTGGTCGTCAGCGAGGTGGTGCCCATGGGCGGAGGATTCGGCACGCCATTCAACCCCGAGTGGGTGCGTTCGACGGCTATGGAGAGCGTCGAGAGCTGGCGAATTGAGAAGAATCTGGAATACATTACAAGCTACGACCACATAGGGGGCACTGAGGGGAGTTATGTGCTGGGGCAGTGGATCGAGGGCAAGTTCAAGGATGCGCACATGGACACATATACCCACGACGAGTACGTTACACATTGTGAGACGCCACAAAGGATCACGCTAACTTCAGCAGGTACTACGTATACATGAACTATGCGAAGAAGGGCGGACGGAGGGTCGCCATCGTCGAGCCACAGGATAAGAAGTGGGAGGCCAAACTCGAAGAGCCGTCCGTCTTCAATCCTGCCAAAGCGCAAACGCCCGCCTACCATGGCCTATCTGCGACAGGAAACGCCACCGGGCCCTTGATATATGTCAACTACTGCGACAAGAAAGACTTCAAGCGATTATGGGATAGCGGGGTGGACGTACAAGGAGCGATTGCGCTCTGCCGATATTACGGAACACAGCCAGATCTATCCATGAAGATCAAGGCTGCGCAAGATGCTGGGGTTGTGGGAGTCTTGGTATACTCGGACCCAGCAGATGACGGCTTCAAGAAGGGGAATCCCTGGCCAGATGGCAAGTGGCGGCCTGGAGACAGCGTGCAGCGAGGATCCGTCGGACAGACAAATATGATTATGGGGGATGTGCTCACGCCTGGACTGCCGAGCTTCAAGAAGGTGGAGCGCATGCCCCGAGACAAGAACCCGGCCTTGCCAAAAATCCCAAGTCTACCGCTCTCGTGGAAGGATGCGCAGAAGCTGCTCAAGTCGCTCAAAGGCTCAGGCGAGCAATTGCCAGATGAATGGATTGGTGGTGTACCGGATGTTGGTGAGCACTGGTATTCTGGTCATCCAAAGACTTCGCCAAAGGTGTTCCTGCAAAACGACCAGGATGAGGTCGAACAACAGCGGATCACCAATGTTTTCGGATCTCTCAAGGGCAGCGAAGATCCGGCTAGCAAGATCATAATCGGCAACCACCGCGATTCCTGGTGTTTCGGTGCGGCAGACCCTGGCTCTGGCACGGCTGTCATGCTCGAAGTTGTACGTGTACTAGGCGAGTTGCGCTCGCAAGGATGGCGACCGCTCCGCACAATCGAATTTGCGTCCTGGGACGCTGGTGAATACAACAGAATCGGCTCTACCGAGCATGTTGAAGCCAACGTACAAGCCCTTCGAGATAGCGCCATCGCCTACCTGAATGTCGACGTAGGTGTAACGGGTGACAAGCTGTGGGCCAAAGGCTCTCCGATCTTCCAACACGCCTGGACGCGCGTGCTCGACCGACTTTCCGACCCCCGGGAGAACAAGACTATGAAGGAGCTGTGGGAGACCTCGGACTCCAAAATTGGTAACCTAGCTGCTGGAAGCGACTACGTTGCTTTCCAATCCATTGCTGGTACCTCCTCACTCGACTTCGGCTTCACCAGCAAAGAGGGTCAATCAAACCCCATTGCGCGCAGCTGCTACGAGACTCTCTCCTGGATGCGCAAATACATCGACCCCGGTTTCGCTTACCACGCCGTGCTCGCCCAACTCTGGGTTCTTCTCATCCTCGAGCTCGCTCAAGAGCCCATCATTCCTATGAAGATTGATGACTACGCCCGCGCTCTGCAGGAAGAAGGCCAGCAGTTGTTGGACTGGACCGAGAAGAAAAGCGGTGGTGGCGAGTACGACATTGAGATGTTCCAACCTCTAGTCGACAGTCTGAGCATGTTCAAGAAGAAAGCAGAGACGTTCGGTCGGTGGGAACAAAGCTGGTATAACCAAGTCTATGCCACTGGTGGCTTCGAAAGTAGCGGTGTCACAATACAAAGGGTAGGCCACAATGGGAGGATCGCAGGTTTCGAAACAGACTTGCTTGATCTCGCGAGGGGAAAGGACGACAAGGGGCCGCATGGTGTAAGTTTCTCGCCTCCGCCATAAATATGGTTATCAGTAACTAACACACAGACAGTTGCCCAACCGCGATCAATACAAACACGTCGTATTCGCCCCCGACCTCAACAACGGCCTCGAAGCCAGCGTCTTCCCTTTCGCACGTGAAGCAATCGAGAAGAAAGACTGGGATGCTGCATCCAAAGCCATCAAGAAGACGGCGGATATATTGAACCGCGCGAGCGACCGGCTCGGCTAAGATATGTGTGTATATGTACAGCAAAGTTGCATTTCCGCGGTGTTTGGGCGTAGCGAAAGACTGGCTGCATAACATTACTGGGTCGGGGATATATCTCGTATCTAGTGCCGGGCCTCGGCTTTCTCATATGGGTGTCATATTTATCTCTGTTTGGTGACCTTCGTCATCATCGCTAGCTAAGAGGCTGTTTGTTGGGCCACTTTTTCACGTGCTTGTGCTAGCCTGACTCTGTCCACGTCTATATAAAGTCTATTCTCTGTGCTCTTCTGCTTCAATTATCGTCCTCCCTTATTTCGCCATCCTTATGAACATAACAAAATGCCACTCGCTTGGATGATGCCCAGGTGTCGGTGAGAATTCTGCTGCTTTCCAAAAACATTCACCGTACTCTATATGATGGCTTCTTATCCACGCTCTCAATATCTCAAAAGGCGGCCTAGGCGTCGGTCTGTTCTTCTGTGCGTGCCTAAAAAACAGAGTGCCACGTACCGATGTCCTTCTTCTTTTGTTTCAAGCAGTCGTACATGGATGGTTGTGTGATTCCCTAAAAGATCTGCAATCCTACCAGTGCATAGACTCGGGCCTCTCTGATTTTTATTTTTATTTGAATTGGAATGAAGTTCATGCCGGATTTTAATATGACTGCCGACTGTGTCGCTGGTCTTGAAAGTGTCAAAGCATCAAAAGTACATGCGACAGAGTGATGAGTTCACCATCTACCATTTCCAAAAAAGCGCAACCCGATACTCATGTCTACCCTCTCGCTCTTCTTCGCGGTCTGAAATGTCAGATACCGTATACACTCCATCGGTTATCTCCCATCGCATACCGTTGCTCAAAAGCGAATTGAAATACCTCCTCCGGTTTATGGATGCCTCTGCATATTCTCGAAAAACCGATGGGAAGTGTGATGCAGACTTCAAAACACTGAGCTTCTGAGTCTATGGTCTTCGTTGCATGTCGCAGTGTTTACAAGTGTTCAATGCTTCATGTAAAAGCTGGCAGTTAGTTCTGAAGGACGATATCGAACTACATCCGAAGAGGAATAGAGTTTGGTGTGAGTGATATATAAGTCGCTTGCCTGCTCGATACCCAACTCATACCATCATACTCATCGTCTCCGGGTATCCAAAAAACTACCTGCTCAAGTGGATGTCTGTTTCCTCGGGAATCTTTTTCTAAAAAGCCACAATACATAGCATGGCGCTTCTTCTCTTAAAGATGACTATAGTAAAGTTATGGTTCTGTTGTTGTCCCGCAAGCCTCCAAAAGCTTTCCTCGTACCCTACATGTGAGCTTTGGAATCGAAGCAAGTTTCGAGCAGATGCATGACTGTTCATGCGATACACAACTTCAATACTTCTCACTCTATCTCTCAAGGAAAGCTTAAATATCTTTACCAACACGTCATGTGCAGTCTCTCAAACATAGCAAGCATAGAAGAATGGAGAGAGATCCTGTCGCTCTTTCGACTGAGGGAGTACAGGTACTTTGTTCGGAGAAAGCCGTTCCTCATCTGTTGCCTAGTGTGCACTACCCGAGCGGACGAGCTGGAGCAAAACGCGAGATACGCTGGCAGATGATCCAGAGACTTGATCGTACTGCCTTTGTATAAAGATCTGAAACTAAAGCGGCATGTTTGAGCGGAACTACGTTTGCCACGTGCCTATGACGGTCTTCGGACTTGAGTACAAAATCTTCGCCGTCTTGCTAGATCGTCTTTTCTACAACGTTGAATAGGCTGGCTCGTTCCCTGGATCAAACGCCTTAATAAGCATGGAGCAGGCCAAATCCTCTTTCCAAAATCTTCCCTAGAAGTGCCCATGGTTTGATATCGAGGTCGCTACAATATCGAATTGGCAGTCGCGTGCCACTGGATGATCAGATACGGAGTCAAATGTTTCGATTCAATTCGTGATTTGGGTCATGAGCTGCCAAAACAGGCCATATTGGAAGACATGTCTTTCCCCTTTGCTCACATCTTTCTCTGGGCTCAATTTCTGGATTTGAGCGGAAGTAGCCCCTACACGATTCAACAAGGTATAAAGAGGCGCCCGCTGGAGTGATACACCTTCATTCTTGTCAAGTTCGCATTGAAATAATTCTCCGAAAGAGTTAGAGCAGACAGTCATGTTGTTGCCTCTAGCTCGGCAATTGAAAGTCTCGCTTCTACCAGGACATGTTCGTAGGTGGACCTGGCTGTACACAATAAAGAATGTCGAATCCGCAGTCATGGCCATCATTTGTTCTTATTTCCTACCTGTTTGCATCTGCGGAGTAAGCAGAAGCTGGGGAGATTGCGGGGTAGAAAATGCCTGGCCAGGTGGGAAAAGAAAAGCGTGGCGGTTCTGAGCGATACCTGGAAAAAGACGGCTACATGTTTCCTGTCTCTTGCATGGCTTACACCGTACATTGGCATGCTTCGAAAAAATCCCACGATTCTAGGCCTGGAGGAAGTATGCCCATCGCTTACGTGCCGGAAAGCTGACTACAATGACGCTTCGTTTAATCGCAAGGCGGGGGTGCCAGCTCCGAGAACGATACCAACGATCGACGATCGAGTAGCATCCGAACGTTTGGGGGCGCATATTGTGTCTCGCGTCCTGGTGTGCGACAGCGGCTTCGAGATAGTATGTCAGTAGTATGAACCTCTATCGGCGCAATCTCTTGCTAGGTGAAGCCGAAAGTTTCCAAAGTTGTCTCATGGGCTCGAGCTCGCTTTCCTGGCGAGGAAAGCAGCAACCTCAAAAGTACCGGGAGCCCGTAGATCTGGTAGCAGGGTCAACGTGCGAGTAATGATGGTGCAAATCTCCACGTTGTGACTGTGTGAAGCGAAGCCCATGTCCCAGCTGAACACTGCCGCGGCTGCAACCGAAAAACGTGGAGTCAGGCAGGCGCTAACGACGCTAAGTGGCTGCTAGCTGTCACTCATCAATCCTTCAGCGGCATCTCGGCCGCGCCGACAAACTTCTCATAACAACATCGGCGCGTGGACAAAACAACGCACTGGTCAGTCATGCTGTTCTGTCATCGCTTGCATCTGAGTTCGGGTCCTTGTTCTACACATACCTGAGCGCTGCGCTGGCCAGCACGCCACCACAGGACGCCATGCAACTTCCAGATTGACCAAAAGAGCTTTTAGAAAAGAAAACACGAAGGATCTCGTCAGGTACCGGTCTGAGGTGCCGCTAACCGATGCGCTGCACAACACATCTCTCGCTTCGAGCGCACTCATCCGGTGAAAATAAAGGCGCTCTGAATTCGATACAGCCATCAAGCCCAAAACACCTCATCGCGTTAGCGTTCAGCCCTAGCACCCCTAAGCAAATCAGCCCACGCGGCGAAGAGTGCCGCTTGGGACATTCGACTATTCTCACTCGCACGGAAGCTCATCCGCTGACGAGACAAAACATCAGGCCCATGATGCCAAGTCTCGTGGCTTGCGTTGCTGGCCTCAGGAAAGTTGTAGCGTTGCTGCATTTGTTCGATGAGAAAGCCACCAGCTGAAGTTTCAGCACAATGTGGATTCTTGAAAGGCTAGAATGGCTCGACATGGGAAACTTTGCTCGCTTCTTTGCTTGGGGAAATGGATGACAAGGTGGTGTGCTGGTTTGTATAAGGAGACTGGAGCGCCGCGATGGTGTTGAGGTGTAACTGCATCCTCCAGGCGCTACAAATACGCTCACACTCGTTTTTCTCTATCGCAATTAGCTGGACGACATACCACGTTGACGTACATTCATATAAACCTCTTCCAATCACTGTCACAGCCCTCTACAGCATCGGTCAACCACACCTCAGCCAACGCCAACCACCATCTTTCGATCACAATGTCAGGACCGTCAGGTAAACTCGGCGGTCTTTCCACCAGTGTCGTCGCCATCATCGCTGTCGGTGGTGTAGCAGGCCTGCTAGCCCTCATTGTCGTTACGTCTCTCATCTTGGACATACCAAAGCGTATGAAGCAAAAGAAGAACACTGGCCTCATGGCACCAGAAGAGATGGAGAAGAAGAGTGTAGAGATTGACGACGCGGAAAAGGGTGCTATCAAGCAAGCGACAAGAGAGATATCAGTTCAATCCCCGAGCTTGTATTCAAGCACATATATTGCTCGGCCAGCGTCGCCAGAGTGTCAATGCGCCCACCCATCGATAGTCGTACATCCCTCGCCAGTCTATTCGAATACCACAACGTTAAGATGAGTTTATCGGCACTACATTTAATGTTCTACGACACCTTTCTGTGAATACTTTATCCATTCGCACACGTCTACACCGCCCGGGTGGGACCGGGTCAGAGGACATTTTACATTCCAAGGTTACCTTCGGCGTTAAGACCTGGAATGTTCTTATAACCTTTCAAAAAAATTGTTCAGATGAGACGAGAGCGTCACGGCCGGAAGTTCGATACCCTGTTTGATGGATGTTCGGAGTTAACTGTTATCACCGTTGGGTAACGCAAGGCTGCGTGTCATGATACTACGTGAAAGCCCCATACACCACGGTCTAATCCTACTTGAGTACGATTATCGGACACTCTGTAGTATACAAAGCAGATTGTTCACTTATGTCACTGCGTTTCGGGACATCATTCGGCCGAATTGCATGTGTTACACAACACCTGCATGATCGCTTCCATGCAGCACGGTAGATTGCAACTGTCCACAATTGCTCGGCGTCAGCACTTACGATAGTAATGAAGAAACCAAAATCACTCATCAAGAAAGAAGACCATTGTTGTTCGTCGAAACCTCTATGATCCGTTCAGACGTGCAATGTTGACACGCTGCGCAGTACGCACCTGTGCAGGCTAGTGCGAAAGGTCGTCGGTCTTTCCGTAGCGCGCATCTCACGACAATCTTATGATGGAGCGGGA
Source organism: Alternaria ethzedia (assembly GCF_023757985.1). Lineage (NCBI taxonomy): Eukaryota > Fungi > Ascomycota > Dothideomycetes > Pleosporales > Pleosporaceae > Alternaria > Alternaria ethzedia. The sequence goes on along the minus strand of NW_026056205.1, from coordinate 333,108 downwards.
TTAGCACTGTGTTAACGCATAGCATCGTCAGCGCAAGAAGTCTTCGGTAATAAGCGCTAACCGGGCGAGGCCACCGTCATCCTCGACGTTGCCCAGTTGTGTATCTAGACCGGACGACTTTTCGCCCTACCAAGGCAGCAGTCATGGCCGCTCCGAAACATGCGGGTGCGACTACACGGTACTACCGCTTACTCACGCATGATAAGATGTGGAGATATACTCAGCAGGTATAAAGACTGAGTATTCTTTGCACATCAAAGTCAGCAATTCAACCAGAACATACGAGCTTCAACCTCTTAAAGTCGCTCACGATATTACTGCACTTCCAATCTCTCCCAAATCCACAACGTTGAAGACATCATCCAAGATGGCGGACTTCAAGCCATACAGCGATCAGCCCGAGCTCCATGCCAAAGCACCCTACCGTGCCGCTATGCTCACGCAACCTGCAAACCTCAAACAAGCACTCAAAGACGCCCAGGCAGATGCGAGTAAGACCCTCATGGGCATTGCGCAAGGTATCCCAAGTACCTTCGTGACCAAGTTGATTGCCTCCACCAAGCCGGATTTCATCTGGATGGATGTTGAGCACGGCATGTACAACCGATTGACGTTGCACGAGTAAGTTCTCTTCGATCCAATTGCGACAAGACTTTGAGAACTTGAATGTGTATAAGAAACCAATGCTAACCTTCACGATAAAGTTGCATTCACGCCGCTCAGCATCATTCCGAGGGTAAATCAATGGTCATCTGCCGCGTACCCAAGCATGATGAGCTGAGTCTCACTACCGCCCTCGACGCAGGATGCGCCGGTATCGTCATCCCCCATGTGGAGAGTGCGCAAGAAGTCCGCGACTTCATCAAGGAGATGTACTTTGGCGGTTTGTCCCCCATATCTTGACCCTCGCCATCTATACTAACCCAGCATGTCTAGACGGTAAAGGCCATCGTTCATTCAGCCCGTGGGTTTTTACGCCCGGCTTGACACAATCGCTCTACCCCAACGACCCCTACAACGTTCAAACCGCCAACAACCACGTCTGCCTCATCCCTCAGATCGAATCTTTAAAGGGCCTTGAGGCTTGCGAGGAGATTGCTGCTGTAGAGGGCATCTCTGGTCTCATGTTTGGTCCTGGCGATTACATGATTGACGCTGGTATGGACATTCATTCATTCATGAACGGAAATCCCGATCCGAAGTTCTTCGAGGCCATGGGCAAATTCAATGCTACAGCTGCCAAGTATGATCTGCCTATCTTTGGGTACGTATATCGCATGTTACTTCACGTTGGACCAGACGGCTGACGGATGCTTTAGTGGTGTGATGGGGCTGGATCAGATACCCATGGCTATCCAAACTGGTATGCGAGGTATCGCAGTGCAATTCGATGTCTGGGGTACTACACGGCTCTTTGCGAGTTCTTTGGAAGCGGGCTGGAAACATGCGAAGAGCTTTGAGGGAAATCCGAAGCCGAGTATGGCGAACGGACAGGCGAAACCAGCCGAGTAGGTAGAGGCTTATGACTGCTATCAGAAAAGAGGCATCTAATCTATTTTTTATGGCTCCCGCCCACCAGCACTACACCGTGATGCACAAGGCTGAAGACATCAGGCTGCCAAGCTCAACCCCGATGAGTAATTCTTCCAACATCTTATCCGAGAGAGCACCCTCATTTGTGAGACCTCGCTAGGCATTACTAGATCCGGTCTCTGGCTTTCCAAAGGCTGAGGTTCTATCGCTGTTATGAGACCGGAATCTCCAATTACAAGGCTATTCATAGATTACGGCTGAAGTGAACGACTGGAGTTGTGTGGGGGCTGGCTAGGGCAAATATAGCTGTCCTCTCGACTTGCTCTTTGCCAGTCTTCTCATCTCCTCGTCCGTTTTCATTGTTTTCATCGACGAGTTGACTTCAGACTCGTCAGTATCTTGTTTACTGTGCGCTTTTCGGTAAACCGTGCTCCAGACTCCTACGTTATACGGATATGTCCCTCCTTATCTCCTTGTCTCCCACGACGCTTCTTCCAGTAGGTGCGCCGTCTGCTACATCGCCTATCGGAACGCCTGTTGCGGAGCCCGTGTCGCCTGTCACGACGCAAAGGTTCAGCTCGACTCCAGGGGCCTTCCCCACCCCCGTTGCGTTTTCTTCCTCATCTTATGCTTCCTCTTCAACATCCGTTGCAACGACAATCCCAGCTACACTATTTTCAGTGACACCTTCCTCATCCGCACTTCCACCACCAAACACCATTGCGCCAGCCTCAACCTCTCCCAACACAGGCTTATCGAGCGGGGCAATCGCCGGCATCAGCATCGGAGCCATACTTGGGGTTCTTCTTATCGCAGTCGCCGCCTTCCTACTTGGAAGACGCAGCTCTACTCATCAGTCATCCGCGAGCGACATTGCTGTTACTGAACGCGATGTTCCGATAGGTGGATACAAGGCAGAATCGGAAGGACAGGAAACAGCAACAGTGGAGCGTGAACGACGAGGCATTGCGCGGTGGTGGAGCAAGAAGTTTAGCAAGAGTGCGAGAATGAGGACTTCGAACGAGACTGAACCACAAGAGTCGTCGGCGGAAGAGGCTAAAGGTGAAGGTCATGTGCGACAGGTACGGGTGCGAGATGAGGATTTGCCAGAATTCCGTGGGGTCTGAATGTCTTTTCTGAGAAGTTTGTTAACAGTATTGAATGAAGCACGTTTCCCAGTCGCTCCTCCATCGCTGTTGCCTCTGTGCATGACCATCGGAACACGCGAAGTGAGCAGTGATATATGGTAAGGATGGATCCGAGTTTACCGTAGTCCTGGGCGAGAATCCTGAACGCGATTGTTGTAGCGCACTCCAAAAGAGGATATAGATCTTCCTGCCAGGTAAGGCGTCCGATGTGACGAGGCTGAGCGTGCTCCGCATCTTGTGAGTCTGCCAATCAGCCTTACCGGTTGGCGGGGCGGTTCCTCGCGCGCATGCGCTTTTCCCGAAGTAGCTAGTTCAGTGCTACTCCAACGAGAGATGGATGCACATAGCCCTGTGTTGCCATCACTGTGCTGTGATATAAGTAGAACGAGTAGATCGTCTCGCATACATAGTTAGTGCTTACTGCATTTCCTTGACACAGGATCAATAAGTATACGTCAGAGCAGAATTGCATATCAAGGGATCATACCCATCCCATCTTCATGTCCTTCCCAACTTCAGTATCGATTTCAGATTGCGAAAGAGACTCATCCGGAAGCTTAGTCTGTATGTCTAATCCAAGTAGCGAGTTCGGTCAGTATGCCTGCCTCCCTCACACATTTGAGTCTCTAATATGACGCCAGATGCCAGCCGAAATGATATGAAAGACACCTTCGGTGAGTCCGACCTCCGAGTTTGCAGCCGTTTAATTTGACTGACATCAAATCAGACAAAGCCGTCGACGCGCAACAGAGGATGATCGGCATTGGTGTGGGTGTCGGAGTAGGACTATTTCTTCTCTTCGCCGGCCTGGGTTTTTGGGCTTTCCGACGACATAGCAAGAAACGCTCGCGACAGATCAACCAGCAGGCGCAAATACAATCGGCTCTGATGCAACCGAGGATGCAACAGACGGATCCGCCGCAGTCCTGGATGAGGCAGGGCCAGGAAGTGGACGGCATGGCATACAGGAGTGAGGTCGAGGCTCAGGACAAGCAGCCTCATTACCAGTCACAACACTACCAAGAGATGAACGCGAATCCGTATGGGAACCAGTTCCAGGGTGGTCCAATGGTCGAAGCGCAGGGAACGCGGGATCCTCAGGAAATGGCGCTGAACCAGAGGTCGCCGCAGGAGATGCCGGGGAACGGGGCCTTTGGACAGCGTTGAACTAATTAACGTTGTAATTGTATCGATTACCCGACATTGACATGTGATGCGACAGATAACAACATGCTACATGGGTCGCAAAGTTCCAAGTTTTTGACGGTCAAGAGTTTGGATGAGTCCAGCCTGTCGCGTCTGCCAGCTTCGCGTCGCGGGAGCCGTGGTCCGTGCACGACCAGCCATCACCCAACCACCACATTTCCAGCCCTCGAGAAATTGCGCAGCACGACAGCAGCTATGGATCTAATAAACGGATACCTACATCGTGGTTCCCACACTGTCCTCTGCCAGCGCATACCCACACTGAAGCCGTGCTCAACACGTGTACACGACTATCAACGGCGCAGTCAATAAACCATCCCAATCCTTTCGATACCATGCTTCTCAACGCTCAGACTCTGGCACTGGCCGCTTTTTTCTCGACACTGGCTACCGGACGGCCTTTGGACCCGTCAAAGCCCCGCGAGATTGTCCCACGCAACAAGAGCTATTCGGTTGTCAATGTCGGCGGAGACGCCTCGACCCCGGTCGCAACAGCCACTTCGGTGATCAAGACGACGAAGACGGTCGAAGTCGTCGGTCCGGCACAGACTGTCACCCAAGAGGTCACTGCGACTGTCGTCCAGCCTCAACCGGCGCCCGCGTCGTCATCTAGCTGCAGCTCAAGCAGCGTCTTGAAGTCGTCGTCATCGTCAACACCTACACCGGCTTCGTCGATTCTCACGCCAACACCCACATCACCATCAACATCATCCGTCAAAAGTACATCAACTCCTAGCCCATCGGTACCTTCAGCAACATCAACTGCAACACCGACGATCTCGAGCTTGTCTTCCAGCAGCATCTCAACGCCAGTCGAGACGCCGAAGCCAATCTTCGTCACGGTCACGCTATCGCCAGACAATGGCCCCACGGAGTACTATGATGATGGCATGTGGCACACGCATTACCGCGTGAAGACGTTCGAAGCCGCTGCAGCTGTCACTCCGGCGCCATAGCTAGCTGCGTGATGTCTGCGGTCCAGGCTTCTTTGGTGTTTTTGCTTTGGCGGCAGACTGGCTCGACCCGCCTGTTCCTTTCTCCCTGTGTTTTACGATATACGAATAATGGCCGGAAGCCAGCCTAGTACGGCGAGGAGTTATATTATGAAGATTAGACACGTCTGTGAGACGAATACCGATGTACCAATAGATTAAATAATAGATGCATGCACAAGCCCAAGTTTTGACATGGCAGAGTGATGGTGGTGGATGCTGTGATGACGCAGGTCGAAGGGGAGCTTGCATCCCTGCGTGCTTGGCGAACGGTTACACCCAAGGCGGCGGTGCGTATCCACGACGAGCTCTCCACACCCCCGGACGATCCGCCTCTCTCGCTCACAATGGCGTCGCCGCCCCCCGTAGAAGACCAGGCCCGGCTGCTCGAAGATGCCCTGGCCGTGGTGCGCCAGCAGACGATGCTCATGCGGCGCTGCCTCGAGACGCCGGGCAAGCTGATGGATGCGCTCAAGTGCAGGTACGCGCCGCCATACTCTAAGCTCTGAGGGCCCCTCTGGTGATGTTTTGTGGTGCTAATGACCCCCATGATAGCTCGACCCTCGTGTCGGAACTGCGCACCAGCAGCCTCGGCCCCAAGCAGTACTACGAGCTGTACATGGCCGTCTTCGATGCCCTGCGCCATCTCTCCGTCTACCTGCGCGAGAACCACCCCGTCAACCACCTCGCCGACCTCTACGAACTCGTCCAGTATGCCGGCAACATCATCCCGCGCCTGTACCTCATGGTCACCGTCGGCACCGTCTACATGGCCATTGAGGATGCGCCCGTCAAGGAGATCATGAAGGACATGATGGAGATGAGTCGCGGCGTCCAGCACCCCATCCGCGGCCTCTTCCTGCGCTACTATCTGGCCGGCCAGGCTCGCGACTGCCTCCCGTCGGGCGACAGCGAGGGGCCCGAGGGTAACCTCCAGGACTCCATCAGCTTCATCCTGACCAACTTTGTCGAGATGAACAAGCTGTGGGTGCGCCTGCAGCACCAGGGCCATTCCAGGGAGCGCGAGCAGCGGACCAAGGAGCGCCAGGAACTGCAGCTCCTCGTGGGCAGCAACTTGGTCAGGCTCAGCCAGCTGGTCGACCTGGACAACTACAAGAAGATCCTCAACCCGCTGCTGGAACAGATTGTGCAATGTCGCGATGTCTTGGCCCAGGAATACCTCCTCGAGGGTATGTATCGGATTGCCGACCTCAGGATATCACTAACACGCAGCAGTTGTCACCCAGGTCTTCCCGGACGAATTCCACCTACACACGCTCGACCAGTTCCTCTCCGCCGTCGCACGCCTAAATCCACACGTAAATGTCAAAGCCATCGTAGTCGGCCTCATGGATCGATTGTCGTCGTACGCGCAGAGAGAAGCCGAGTCAGAAAGCCCAGAGCAGCGCAAGAGGACGGAAGAGGAGTCAATAGCACAACTCATGGAGCAAATGCGGATAGCGAAGGAAAAAAAGGCCGCCGAACCCGAATCAGCGCCAGCGCAGCAGAACGGAGACGCAGAGGAACCCTCAGAGACGCAACCAAGCACGGAAGAAGACTCCGAAGAGGCATCGAAACCCGCAGAGACCTCCGCCGAGAACGACGAGACCCCAGCGACCGAGACAGATGGCGATATCGAGAAGAGACGCGGCATACCGAACAATGTCAAGCTGTTCGAGATCTTCCATGAGCAGGTGCAGACGCTGGTCAAGATGCAGCGGCTACCAATACAAGATACGATCGGACTATTGGTATCGCTAGCAAATCTTGCCTTGTACGTCCCAGCATACTTCCTAAACCAGGCACGATACTAATATTCACAGGAACATTTACCCCGAAAGGCTCGACTACATCGACCAAGTCCTGACGTTTGCGAATCAAAAGGTCGCCGAATACGCGAACAGCGCCGACCTGCACTCGCAAGCAACTCAAAGCCAGATCCTCAGCCTCCTCCTTTCGCCGATCAAGACCTACATCTCTCTCTTTACCGCGCTCGCATTACCCAACTTCATCCCTCTGCTACATTCACAACCATACCCGACTCGGAGAGCCGTGGCCGGCGAAGTCGCAAGAAGTCTGATGCGGAATCAGACCTACATCGCATCCGTGGAGAACCTCGAGAGTGTGCTGGAGATCTTGAAGGTTCTCATTCGGGAAGGCATCCAGCAGGCGCAGGGATACCCAGGAGGACCGATTCAAAGACGGGCACAGGAGACGGAAGAGACGATAGAAGAGCAGGGATGGCTCGCGCGGATAGTACACCTCATTCGCGGCAAGGACAACGATACCCAATTCAAGGTGAGTTCAATCAACGTGCAGACAATAGTACGTACTAACAACTCCCAAGCTCCTCCAAGCCGCACGCAAGTCCTTCGCCGAAGGCAACGAGCGCGTCAAGTACACATCCCCCGCCATCATCACAGCATCACTCAAGCTCGCTCGGCAATACAAGAAGCGCGAACATTTCGAAGACAACTGGCAATCACAATCATCCGCTCTCTACAAGTTCATGCACAGTACACTGTCGACACTCTACACCCGCGTTACTGGCTCCGCAGACCTCTCCCTCCGCCTCTTCATCGCCTGTGGTCAAGTCGCAGATCAGAACGGCTTCGAAGAGGTCGCATACGAGTTCTTCGCGCAGGCGTTTACGATATACGAGGAGGCCATCAGCGACTCAAGAGCGCAGTTCCAGGCTGTGTGTGTCATTGCGAGTGGCCTACACACAACGAGGAATTTCGGCAAGGAGAATTACGATACCCTGATCACGAAGTGCGCGTTACATGGAAGCAAGCTGCTCAAGAAGCCGGATCAGTGTCGCGCAGTGTACCTCGCAAGTCACCTGTGGTGGGCGACTGAGATCAGGGCATTAGGCGAGGAGGACCCGAAGAACGTGAGTGAACCCAACCCGACTTTCAAGAAACCAGTACTGACTAGTATAGCTGTACCGCGACGGCAAGCGAGTGCTTGAGTGCTTACAACGTGCTCTCCGTGTGGCCGACGCATGCATGGATGCCGCGGTCTCAGTCGAGCTCTTTGTCGAGATTTTGAACAGATACGTCTACTACTTCGACCAAGAAAACGATGCTGTAAGTTGCCATCTTGCAAACTCCGAAGCTTTTCTAACGATTACTAGGTCACGACGAAATACCTCAACGGTCTCATCGAGCTCATTCACTCCAACCTACAATCCAACGAAAACGCTTCTTCGCTCGAGAACCCAAGGAAACACTTCCAGCGCACCCTGGATTACATAGCGAGTCGAGAATATGAGGGTGTGGTAACAGCGGCAAAGTAATGTTAGTGGGAAAAGGAGATGCGGCGCCTCTTTTGAGTTGGAAGTCCTTGTACGACTAGATGGACATGGATATTGCACGCTCGTATACCAAGTACATAGTATGGGAAAATGGAGAATGCTAATGAAGCCGAACATGTTGTAGCATAGCACCCATGTGCCAAGCGTCTTCATGGCCACTTGCAAGCAACATGGTGATGACCACCATCATCACGACTATGCACAATATTCGCCAATGCGCTAGAGGGTATATAAACTATATCTGTGTCTGTCTACTCTAACTCTCTATCATTCTGCTTACTCGGCCTCTTTTCCAAAAAGCTCAAAAAAAGTATCGAGAGCACGTCATGGAGTTGCCCGGTGTTATCATTGCCTCAAAACCCCAGCGAAAGACCCCATGTCTTTGCCTGATCTTCCCAATGTTACTCTTTTTTTTTTATCAACAGCTACCCAAGGAGACGAACATTTGTCTTTGCTTTTTCTCTCAAAAAACTGCGACTACTATTCATGTTGGTCGCTATCGTGATTCTTACATGAGGTACTATTCTGAAACGATTTTGGAAAATTCGGATGTTGGTGGCTGTGGTCGCAATTGCTGTGTGCATCGATTGAAGCTGTGGTTCAAAAAACGAAAGCAACCATGGACATGGATTTGGAATCTCGGTGGACTGACATTACCCGAAAATAGTCTTACAATAATTCATGGGCTACTAGGAGGCTTAGCTGGAGTACAAAAGACGTCATCTCCGCTTTCATGGCTGGGAAGTCTTCTACACTTTGACATTTCATCTTCATCACCAAAAACTACTCGATGACGACGTGTGTGTTCCGCCGGTATTCCTCCAAAACACAGCAAACAGAACAATGTGAATTCCCTTCTCCGTGTGGACTTTAGCCTCTGCCTCTCAAATGGTATTCAAGTGGATCGATACTGTGCTTTCAGGCTTTCTCAAAACTCTCGACAACAAGCTACATGAGCCTTCCTGTGGCTCTTCATTATTTCAGTAGCTTATACACCCGTAGCTTCTACAAAATCACCTCGGTATTACCTGATTTGCAACAGAACCCAAAGGTGAAACTCTGATGTGAAGTTTGGAATGCAACTGTCACAGAGAATAGGAACAAAAAGTGATACATGTTGACATTATGATCAGATGGGAGAAAAGGCGATCGAGACCTGTATCGCCATGTATGAGAAGTGGAAAAAAACAAAGGACGTGTCGCTATAGTGCTGTGGAGCGCATCGAGGAATGGATCAATTCGGATCTGGCTTTCTGATTCTTGCTCACACCAATTCCAACCTTTCTTATTCTCAAAAAAAGGCAGCCATCAAAGACATGGGAACGTATTTAGTCTCTCTGTTCAAATCGAGCGTGGAAGCTTACGATGTCGTCCATCGATCTCATAATCGGGGCATGATGGAACCCAAACTGCTACATATATTCATTCAAAAGCTTATATGAAGCTGAAGTGCCCTTCTAAAGAGCTCACAACCTTAGGCCATGGTCATATCAGGCAGCGCTCCCTTGTAAAACTCGCTACGCCCTTCAAAGTCGAAATCCAACCCCACACATCCAAACTCCACCATCTTCTTGTCAAAGTTCTGGTACGTATACTCAATGAACATGTCGATACCTGTATTGAAGTCAGCAAACGTACATCTCAAGCTACTCCAGCATCGAAGGGGAATGAACTTACCACACCCGGCACCCCCCGCCGTCCAGATCTCCGCGCCATCAAACCACCCCTCATCAATAACCCACCTACGATCCACCCACTCTGTCCCAGGAAACATCTTCTTCGCCATCCCCAACATGACCCTATTCGTCGTAGCCTTCCTCCCCTCCAACACCCCACTCCTCGCCAACCACATGCCACCCGTGCACGTGGTAAGGATGACTTTCGTCTGCTTACTCGCCTCTTTCAAAAATACCAGACTCTCTTCGTGGACAGTAGCGGGGTTCGGGCCGCCGAGAAGCAGGATATCGAGGTCACGCGGGGCGTTTGCGTAGGTGTGCGTGGGTCGCACGTACATGTCTGGGGTTACGTGGGCAGGGTCCATGGTAGATGATATGTAGAGGAAGGTCATGGGGATGGCATGGGGTGCCATGGACACGAACTGTGGGTTCATGGCTATGATCAGGTTGATGGTTTGGGGTGTGAGGTTGCCGAGGAGGTCGAGGCCGGCGAGGTCTGTCATTTGCGTTCCCTCGTATAGGACGCCGACGCGGATGGGGGTTTGGGTTGAAGACATTGTTGCTGAACTGTCAAATTTGAGATGGAACTGAAACTGTGATGCTGGTTGGTGGTACGGAAAGTTGCTCACTGCCTTCAGCTACCTTATACATATACTCACTTTAGTTTGAACGCATCGGATGGTGACTCAATTGCCGGTCCGCTGCAACTTCCTATATGATTTTGCATATGTACGATACTCAAAATGTCTGCGGACTGTGTTTAGCGTCACGAACGAATCGTGGTTACAAGAATGTTGCTGCCTGAAATATCGGGTGGAGACAAAGAACCGGAGCGGATATGTGGAATACGCCGTGCCGTTAGGCAACCAGCATGAGAATTTCAATTTAATAGCACTAAACGCCTAAGATACTTGTATAGGAAATACTCAGGATTGAGTTGTAAGTATGTACAATAAGGGAAGCGTCCAGAGAGTGGGACGATGTGTGGACCAATGTGCGCGTAGCGTACCATAGGTACGACATGCTACAGACGCCGGTCAAAACAAGAATGTATGATGGACAAGCCATTAGAGATTAAGGAAAGTCGTGAGTTCGTGGGTATTGCTCAAAGAGACGAACCCTATCTGTGCGGTGCCTCTGAGCTGAAGCGACGGAATTCCTCCCTCGCGAGTTCTTTCTCTCGCACTTCGGAGCTTGTTGCGCTGCTATTATCATTACTGTACTTTGAACTTGTCTGTCGAGTAAGATCGCAAGAAGCGGGAGTCTTAGGTTCGTCCGATCCCGCGACTGAGGTGGCGCGTGTTCGCTGTAGTGATGCGTCTCGGATGCGAGTGGAATCGCCACTCATGTGGTTCAACAATGAGATAATTTCCAGACTAGGTGTCCTTGTCGGTCCAGTTCGATGAGCTGGTCTTGATGACTCGGAGGGCTTCTGGATCGGGAGTTCGGGGATCTCTTCGATAGCAGGGGTTCTTGCACCCTGAGAATTGGCGCTGTTTGCGCGGCTGCGGATGACCTCTGTCTGCGGGAAACTAACGCGCTTCCTGGTCTTTCGGGATGGCGAAACACTTCCACTTTTAGATGGCATAGTAGGAGTGTAAACCGGTACTGGCGTTTTGCGATGAGATCTCGGAGGTGGGGTCGAAGGGTTGGCTCTACGTCTGTCACTGTTTGATTCCAGCCTGGCCAATGCGTCGGTAACCGCATCGCCTACATCGAACTCATTCAATTGGTGATGTTCAAGCTCATATGTCTGTTGTTGCGGGGTGCCCCGACGCGATGGCGGATTTGTATGCTCCAGAACAGAACTTGCACCCGGCGGTGGCGTGGAAGCTGGCAATGGCCATTCAGCAGGCAGTTCTGGAACTGGCGGCACATTGATATCGGGGCGCGAAGCCTTGTCATTTAGTGTTGTCTTAGATGAGGCTGCGAAAGAAATGGTAGTGTGGCGGCTTCTCGATGAGTCGCCCGAGAGACGCTTGACCTTCCAGCTACCTGTGTTGTCTACTTCTAGAGTCGAATGAGGGTATTGTAGTGAATCAGCCAGTGTCTGGGTGTCTTCGAACACGGAAGACTGGTATCTGTGTAGCGTTTGACTTGAGTCGTTGGGGTGGGCCATCGGGTGAGCCAGAGTGGGCGGGGGTGCGGTAAGATTCTTCTCGTTCTCGTCGTGCAAGTCAACGCGGCTCCTGGAGTAGTCACCTGACTTCCTGGCCCCATTTGGCACGTAGAAACGTAGGTCGACGCGAACCACTGCAAACATGATGATGACGAGGATCTCAGTGACAAAATTGAAGCAGTAGAAGCTTCCCTTGGTCAGGTACCACGGCAGCTTGATGACGTCGCGCTGTACATCAATCAATGGGGTTCCTGGAATCCAGGCCAGAACGCAGCGGAAGATCTGCCCGATGGAGAGAACAGACACCGAGATGAGGAGGATGATGATGTTGTACCTCAGTCGACCAGCGCCAAACTTCTCGACTTCTGTCCTAGGAACGAGGAGCGAGATGCCTACTAGGATAGCTGGCGCAAAGCAGAATATCGTAAAATATGTCTGAGCGAGGACGAATAGGTCGTGGAAAGCAGTAAGCTTGCTTTGGTCGCGTGTGAAGAACTGCCAGATCTGGCTTATGATGAGCATAAGTAGAGTGGCTACCAACAGAATCAGTCCGCCTCGGTGAAAGATGCGGTACGGCGTTGACCATCCTAGGCGCGCATGCTGGGAGCGGACAATACGTTGGACAAAGAACCAGTTCACTCCGTACAAGATGATGGTACCGATGTAGACGAAGATATTGGCCGCGATGGCGAGTCCGATGTTCCTGGGATAGTTGGCCCATGCTATCCGCAGGGACATGGTGATGATTCTGATCTTGCAAAGACCTGCAATGTGTTAGCCGTGTGCATACTAGTCAATAGGACTGAAAGGACTTACCGAGTATAGCGCCATTGAAGATGAACTTGTGCCCGCGATGCTTGTTACCCTTGAAGATCTTGATGTGGATAACGCCAAAGATCAGGTAGAGTATGAGAAAGACAATGGCGAGAGGTACGTCAGGCACAATGGCAGGGGTTCCACCCAGGCCGGCATTGAGGGGCGCATATGGAGGGCCTCGACTGGCTTGCCCAGAAGCTCCAGACTGACCATGGTTAGTTGCGCGTAGAAGGAGGCTGGAATTGACATCACTCACTGGAGGTCCTTGGGTTCCTTGCTGCGACATCTTTGCCCGTTTGATGTTGGACGTATGAAACGTTTGCTGCAGAGGAGGTTGGAGAGAACCAAAAAGCTCTACCTGGGAGGCGGGAACGAGGTGGTGTATATCAGGTTCTACTGCCACGCGACTGATGCAGTCTAAACGGTAGTATGCATCGCTTAGAGCAGAGCAGCGGCTGACCCAGATAAGCAAACTAGATGACGACTATGCAATAACCATACCATGTCCAATCCAATTGGGTGGACGGTCGTTCCATACGACGTGCCCGGCCTATCCGCAGCCGTGCCTAGATGTGGCAGCACAAGGCCTCACTGGATTGGGGCTACCGGCTTCTGCGGTGAGTGGATACCTACCGCACCCGTGGTACGCGAGCGATCTTTCCGCAGATCTAACGTTTGCTATTCTCAACGCATAGTATGCTTTTTCTAATTCAGTCTCCTTTCTGCGGTGTATAGGTGTTCTTGCATCTTGAAGAATGTACAACACGTTTTCCATGACCAAGAACACTGCTCACATTGCGCCGCAGTCAACTGTGCCTCAATAAGGTGCCTTCATGTTGACGTTATCGACGGCTGACGGTAGTACCGGGTCTCCTCAGTGATGCCGGAGATCAGCAGAACGCAGTTCCTGAGTGGATGGTCGGCGAAAACGTCAAACGAGCTCCGACCCAGATGAACCCAAACCGGGACAGGGCACTGCCTTGGGCACGGTGCTGAATGATGCGTCCATCGGGGGGTTTTGCAGAACAAAGGCCGACCTGCTTTTGCCCCGAAATAGACGTCGCATGTGAAAGTCTAGAGGAGGCTGAGAGATAAGGTGTCGCACTTGCATAAAGGAGCGAATTGAGCGTGTGTCAAGCTAGGGAAAAGGAGCAGTTGAGGTTGAGAATGGATATCTTGAGGTGTGGTGTGGCGGATGGCAGCTACCCCAGATTTTCGGAACGGTGAAACTGATCGGAATGATGCTGGAGCTCGACGTTGCGTGTGTCCAACCACAACGTTCAGCACATCGTAATCTCGGCCAATGCTTCCTCCAAACCCCGTCGTAGTTTCCGCAATTTCGTAGCCTTCGCCATGCCGCCCAAGTCTAAACAACGCGCGGTCAAGTCCGCCGGCACAAAGTCCAAGAAAGCCATCCCACAGCCCTTCACCGCAGCCCCGGCTGAACTCGAGACGCTCCTGTCCACCTTCGACCGCTCGCTCGTTTACATAACACATGTCGATGTGCATCCAGCCTGGTTCAAGCGGCGTATATTCGGCGTCCCAGTCCTCCTCAACACGGCCATAACCGCGCTCGTACTATGGCGCCTGTACGTCATCGGGCCTCACTACTGGGCCATCCTCATGTCCGTCATGGGAAACCACAATGAGACTACCATATACTGGGCAGGCACGTCTTGGGCAACTCTGCTATGGAGGGTAGGAAAGCGCATGGCAATGTTCATGCTGGACTTCCTACTTTTCCGGTTCGTGGCGCTCTGGCCGTTCACCTTCTTCATTGAGCAGCCAGGCAATCCCGTGAGCTGGCGGTGGAATGTGGGCTTTAGGGACGAGGAGGTATATGTGAGGGTCAGCAGAGGATGGGGAGCCAAGGACCTGCTTGGGGAGGCTGAAGGTGGAAGTGGGCGTGCAGGCGCGGATAATCCCTTCTTCAAGACAAGAGTTCTGCCCGCGGTTGACAAGACGAGGTTGAGGGAGAAGACGGGATATCTGTTGATGGATTCAGACTTCGACCTGGACTTCTTTGGCATGGTTGCTGCCACGCAACTGCTCGATCGCAAGGACATCACACTCGACCACCTCCGCAAATGCGTCTTCGTCTACGTCGGCGACCCTGAAGCAGAGAACGGACAATGGGCCGTCTGGGAATGCGCGAAGCTCGACGAAGGCTCGGAAACCGAAGCGAGGGACAAGGTCATACAGTTCAAGGACCGGCTCACAGCCATGGGCAAGGAGAGCTTGTTCTTCAGATGGGTCGAGCTCATCCAGTACGAAAGCAACGCTCCGGGTGGCTTCACGCAAGAGCGACAGATAGCTGCCGCCGAGAAGGTGAAGAAGATGTTCGAAGACGAAGGAGTGGACTTCGAGGTATTTGAAAAGGAGATTGGGGGTATGGATGGGTTGGCAGGTGCATAGGCTGGACCTAACGTCGAGTTTCAGGATAGACAAAAAGGAAGCATGATTGGGGTTCGTGAACGCGTTGATAAGATACCCAATTTTGTACATTTCGAAGATTTACATCTACTCGTAAAGTCATGCCTACGTAGCATAAAAGGTTATACATAAGTCGCCTCGGACTCTCCGCTCAACTTCAGCCTCTACTCCTCAGCATCTTGCCCAATGATCCACCTAGTATCTTGGCCTCCTTACTTCTCGATCTTGGTGTTGGACTCGCATGCCTCGACTCCCGTGTCTTAGACTCTATGGGAGAAGTTTCCCTGCGCCTCCGTACGGCAGTGCCCTTAGCCTCTGCGCTGCTGGAAGAGTTGAGCGTGTCGCTGCGTTTCCGAAGACGGCGGGTAGGACTCGAAGAGGAGGTGGTTTGCGGGTGTGAATGGGACTGAGAAGTAGCATGTGGAGATACGGATGTAGATGTCGTTCTGCGTCTGCGCTTCTCTTCGGTATGTCTGGACTCTGGTATCCGCGCCGCTGCAGGGCTAGGAGTGCGTGTCCGTTCTTGTTCCCGTTGTTGATGTTCTTGTGTTTGTCTTTCCTGCTCGGCAATCACACTTCTCCTCTCCATGTCTTCCAATTCATCGATGGATACCTGCACCACCTTCTTCACTGGTGCAGCCTCTTCTCGACGTCTTCTTACAGGCACGTCACTCCTCGACGCAGCATACGCGTCTAGAAGTTTCTCAACCTCTTTGCGATTCGCATCTGTGCTGGCTAGACGGACAACTTCCAAGACGAGGAGGAAAGCGATAATGTAGCCGACGAAGAAGCCGGTCCTGGCCCAGAACTCTGGATTGATCAGGAACGAGAAGAGTTTAATTGTGGCGAGAAACATTTTGGCGTTTTGAGAACTGATCTTGCGTTGAACGTGGGAATGACCGAAGGATCGTAGTGTAGGCGCAAGCCAGATAGTGAGGTCGAACAGAAACGAGGGGCGGCGACAAAGAATGAGTGATAGTAAGCCTTCCGACCCCAAATTACGGCGTAAATACGGCGTGGTCGTCAACAAGAAGAGAATGTACTGTGTGCGGCCCGCGCTCGAAAGATAAGAATGTTGTTACACCGCACCGTCCGCAAGTTGCTAGACCTGCTTCACGTTGCTTTTACCTCCCTCGCGCAGCAGCGAGCCCCTCCACCTTATAACGTCCTGTCAAGCCCCCACAGAGGGCGGCATACTGAGACACTTCGAGCCCACAAGGTACGCGTCCCAGGTGTTCCGCCCCTAAACCTTGCGAACGACACCCCAGAACCGGGAAACTATTAATGGTTGGAGGATTGGATGGGCGGCGCTTGAAACCAATCAGCATGTTTCAGCTGGGGTGATGCAAGGGTGTCTGAGTTAGCAGGTGTTTGAAGTCCGCAACACCATGCCGGATGCAGATGTGAACTTGTCTAGAAGCGAGGAGCGCGCGCCAATGGGCTGGGGTAGCGGCGCGATTGTGTATCAGTACCCAGGCGACGGTTCGCGTTGGTCGCTCGTCATCGGAGTCTGGCCGAGCAATCTGCAAATGGTGGCTTGCGTAGGTTTTGAGTTGAGGGGCAGGCAGAGTTTGGAGAGTGCTCAGGTGGAAGCCCATACGTCACGTGCTGCGAGGACGCGCCGCTGCTCGCGGGGCAACAAGATGCTAGCCTTTCGGCATCACTGATACATCCAACAACAGCCGCATTGCGTATCGCAATCGCAGAATGCGATACTCTGCTGTCTGGCGACCACCCCAGAATATATTCCTCGTTGTTCCTTGTCGACGCTGCCCAGGTGTTCACTCATGCCCTGACCTATGTCGACTAATCGTCGATTACATGACGGCATACTTCTACTACACAGCGTCAGTATGTACAAGATCAGGTAGCACTTCTAGTCCCATGTAACGGCAGTATCAACCATGGAGACGCGTTGCTGGATGGTCCTCCAACTATCGACGCTCAACAGCGAGAACAGCTTTCAAAGAAGGGAGTAATCCTGTCGTTTAGAGTGATGTGCTAGGCAAAGGCTTCGACTACGCGCGCTACACTGGCGTAGATGAGGTAAGTAGGGCTACCACCAGGTCGCTGTTGAGTAAACACTGGGCTCCACCTTTCACGTTGAGTTTGGAGCCGAGAGACCCCGCCTGCGCGCTCGAAGATACAAGTACAGGCTTGATCATCACGGCTGAAGCCAAAGCGTGTGAAGAAAGGCTACGCCGGGAATTGGAGAAGGAAGAGGAAGAAGCCCGAGAACTGCAGGCCAAGCTTGAACAGAATAGACAACGAGCTACTCGAGGCTGATGCCACACAGGCGGAACTACCCAAAAAGATGTGAAGCAGATGTCTTAGTCCTTCATTCCGTCTCGATCACAAAAGCATCTTAAAGCCGAAGTTGAGGTATGCGATAAATTTCTTCTTATGCAATGATCAAGGATCAGTCGATAAACCAACATGACCCTTGCTACTCACACGCGATATCCAAGACGCTATCATAATAATACAATCGTGGCGTATCCAACTCCTGTTTCAAACATGCGGCCTTAATAGACAAGACGCCTTCGCTGAATCAATGCGACAAAAGGAAAGTAATGAATGACCGTGACAAAAGCAATTCCTTGCCGTCACCTGCCCCCAGGCAGAATCTCGTCTTCAAACATGCTGTGATCCCAGCCCTTCTCCTCCATAAGTTTGGCCGCCTCGTCGCTAATCCAGTGGCTTTCCCTCATGGTGCTCCCAGCTTTGATAGTCTGGCTGGCACTGTAATTAACGGCCTGCGCCTCTTCGAAACCAAAGAACACACTCCACATGGTGGCGGCAATCCAAGAAAAGAAGGACGATATTGGTACCCACCAGCCTTGAACGAAGGTCCGGTAGATGACTGTGGGTATGACAAAGGGGAACTTGGGAGCCTTCATGTTGACGCTGAACGGGTGGGGCGACGAGTAAGCATACATCGGCTGGCAGTACATCTCGCTGTGAGACTAGTCAGTAACATTCCTGTACGCGTAACGGCAGAACAGATGCAACATACCAAGCAATCTCTTCACTTATCCACCAAGTGAAAAGGATTATCAAGAAGATACTCAAGCCTGTGAGCCCGCCCCACGCTCTCCCCCAACTGTTCGATGTCTGGCGCAGGGTCTTCAATTGTTGCTGCCAAAACAGACTTTTCCACCATCTCAACATGGAAAAGTTCTGGACATGATCGTCTATCGCGCAAGGGCATGCACGACTCACCACTTTGACTTTTTCGCCATTCTCGCCCTCTTCTACGTGCTCGACTTGGTCTTCGACGCGCTTCATGCCGCGGCTTGCGTCGCGAATGCTGGTCCGCGCTGCGCGAAGCCGGTCGTTCATGCGGTGGAGATGTAACAGTTCTTGCTGTCGCTGGCGCTCTGCCTCGTTACGAGGAGTCTCGGTCGGTAGCTGAAGGCCTTGAAGAGTGTCTTCGTCTATTTGGCTTTCACCTGACGGAGCGATGAGATCCTCGAGTGAGTTGATGGTCGAATCGCCGAAGTCGGCTGATGGCCGTCTGCCTTGAGATTTGGCTTCGTCTACGAGAGCCTGCAATGCAGACTTTGGAAGTTGAGGGCGAACAGGCTCTACGGACATGGCTTCGGATGGCTCTTCGGCCTTCTCAGACGGTCTTTGCTTGCGCGGACTGCCTTTCTTGGGTGAAAGTGAACGCGATCTGGACGCCACGGCAGGTCTTTGTACTGTACGCGGGCCTGGTGTATCGACCCAAGCACCAGTCACCACTGGCGTCTTTGGGTTCAGGGCAGGTCGCTCTTTCGGCATTGGTGTAGCTTCCACATGCTCGGTGCTTGCCGCAGCTTCCCTGGATTCAGTGTGCTCTTGCCGCACGATCGAGGTCGCTGCTGCCGCATCAGGAACCTCGGCAGAGACAGGCGTCTCCTCCACAGAGGCGGGTTTGCTTTCAGATTGCGTAGTCTCGGTCAGCACAGTCTGCGGTGCGCTGTCGAGCGGTGCCGGGGGCGCAGATTCCGGTCTGGATGGTGCTGCCTGTCTCGGGCTTGGTGTGTTGGATACTCTCGCGAGCCGCCGCAATAGATCCTGTGAGTCTTCTCTTCGATTCGGTATGCGTCTTGGAGGGACAGGCTGGGCCGTGGCGACTACTTCGCGATCTACTGTAGCTATGTTCTCAGCACTCTTGTACATGGCAACCGGCGGATCTTCCATGCCGATGCCCGTGACCGGTTGCGCCTTCCCAATGGACTGCCACGAATGAGTCCGCGTGCGCAGTCTCCGCTTGGGCGAAGGAGCTGGCTGTGTCACCTGATCTGTTATTCTCGCGCTGCTATCTACGGTG
Source organism: Alternaria ethzedia (assembly GCF_023757985.1). Lineage (NCBI taxonomy): Eukaryota > Fungi > Ascomycota > Dothideomycetes > Pleosporales > Pleosporaceae > Alternaria > Alternaria ethzedia. The sequence goes on along the minus strand of NW_026056205.1, from coordinate 313,554 downwards.
TCTACCGTCCGTATAGAAGACGTCCGCGGGCGCGATTGTTCGGGCGACCCTTGGCGCATTCTCTCCAGCCGGGCAGTGGCTGCCTGCTCCTTGACACTCTGCATCTCTCTCTGCCGTATATCGTCTAACACAGTGTTCCGTGGTATGTAAGGCGTGGATGCGATCATAGAGGCCTCGTTGAGCTCGAACGTAAGGTCCCACTCTTGCGACTGGTCGTTGCGTGGTGTGCCCTTGTGCGAGAGCGGGCTGTCTTCGACTGAGCGACGCGGCACGTTTGCATGTGCTTCATCGTAGTGGTCGTGTATTGTGTCGTCGGCTCGCTCGGGTGTCTGCTGCTGCTCTTCCTCGTACGTGATGGTACGCATCCAGTTCCGGTTGCTCCTGCTCTTCCTCCCCCATGTAGCTGGCGCGTGTATCGCCGGGTCGCTCCTCGCGCTCCCGGTGCTGCTGGGCGGGCTCTCAAATTTGACATGGCCATCCGCCCCAGCTACCGCGTTGTTCCTCTCCAGGTTGTCCAGAGTCAGCCCGACGCGTGGGTGCGTGCGTGCCTTCCGGAAAGCCTGCGGTCTGCTCCCCAGCGCCTGGTTCAGCCGCCGCTCGTCGCGCGCATTCTGGATCATGCGCTTCTCGAATTCGTCCTCGGCATCGTTTTCGAGATCGCTCAGCGCAGACCCGACGGAAGCTGCATCCTGCACGTCTTCCTGGGCGTATCTCTGCTCGTCCATCCCTGCGCTTCCATTGGCGCTGCGGGTGGTGGTCGGCCGCTGGAGGTGGGCGTAGCGGGTGTTGATAACGTTGGCCGACGGCGGGGGAAGGGTTTGGAGGGGCTGGCGCGTCGTCATTTCCGGGCAGCCGTCCTGTCGTGATGGTGCATAGTAGTGTGAGCTGCGCGGAAGCTGAATCTATGCGTGGCTAAGTTATGTTGCGGCGGGATTGCAGCGGTAAGCGCATTGGCTTGTGCAGTTGTTGTCAACTCGACGCGTCCCGACTTTCACTAGGAACGTGCACCACAGATCGCTGCAGGGATCTTATCGTCTATCTTGCCCAGGTGAGCATGCTTAGCCGACTCGACGTAGTTATATTGTAGTCAACGCTCGTCATTAGGCATTATAACATTATGCTTCGTATCATCATGCAGCCCTACGGCTCCTGGTCGTCTATGGCTGCGCATCTCTTCTTCACCATCTCCAAATCAGTATTGCCCTGCTCGTCCCTCCATGCACGCAGTACCTCCTCACGCATCACCCTCCGTGGCGCTCGCTTGCCAGTAAACAGCTCGAACTGAGCGAATGCCTGCTCGGGGATAAAGTCTAGACCGTCCATGTACGTCCATAGCTTCTTTGGCGCGTCGCGCACTTGCTGCGACAGTGGTGTATTGAGCGTCTTGTATGCCGTCTCCATCACGACACCGCCAGTCGGACTCTCCATCCACTGTGGAGGTAGCGAAAACTGCGCTGCTGGGCCCCCATCTATCGGATCCGTGGGTATGCACGAAATGATGATAGTAGGCTCCCGGAGATGCTCCGGCCAGCACTCATCGCGCGATTTCAATATCGTCAAGTTCGGTCGCATCTGCCGCATCTTCCGTGAGCTGACTTGGTCCACTGAGCTCGAGGCGAGCCGCGAGAAGTGCTCTACGAGACTCTCGGCTCTCTTGTAAGTCCGGTTGAAAATGGCAATATTCATTACACCCAATTGCAACAGCGCGTAAACAGCTGCCCTCGCCATACCGCCAGCCCCAATAATGAGTCCGCACGTTGACGGCCGTACCGCGTTAGCTGGAGAGAGACCACGTCGTACGCAGGACCGGATCCCAATCCATTCAGTGTTGTCTCCATAGAGAGCTTGGACAGGCCCAGACTGGTTGCGCTCATGAAAGAGTTCGAGGTCGCTTGGGATGCTGCCATCGTCCTTTCTCCGACGTACAGGTATAACCGTGTTGACAGCGCCAATCGCTCGGGCATGTTGACTCAGTGAGTCTACCAGCGCCATTACCTCCATCTTGAAGGGCTGTATGACAATGGACCCACCGAAGTTCGGCTTGCGTACAAGCTCCTGGAGACGATTCACAGTCGGGCTCTCGATGCGACTGAAAACGTGTGGCATTCCGCAAGCATTGTACGCTGCATTGTGCATCGCTGGCGATACGCTGTATCCTAGGCGCACACCAATGATGTACATTTGCATGGGGTCGAATGTGAATGAATTGTAGAGGGCTTGTGTCACTTCTTTAGCAGTAAGCCAAGAATCGCGTGGGTACTGTGCTATTGACGCAGTATCGTCAGCCTCGTCCCTTTTCGAGGCCGCAACAACAGGCGTAAAATGTTGGTTGAAGCATACGGAGCGTCGACCAGCTCGTCCTGTATTATAACAAATCAAAGGGATCTGGGCATCCTGCGCTGCCATTCGACGACTGAAGCTGCGAACTGAGACATCGTCATCAATGGAATGAGCTGGCCGAGTAAATCGAACGACGGAACACCCAACACGTACGGCCTTTTCGTACTGTGCCACCCAAGAATGATCCTCCCATGGCTTGTCGGCATGTAGATGTCCGATCATCTTGGTTGTACCACGAGAGTTGATGACGTCCGCAAGCGCGCCAGGGTCCAGCGACAAGTCGATAGTCGCGTACTCAGGGACCAGGCGCAAACCATGATGTATGTATTCCAGATAGAGTGTTCGGCTGCCATCCGAGGTAGAAGTAGGCAGCACATGGTATATGATCGGTACCACTGTGCTTCTGCGTACTTTCGACACACAAGCGCTAACATCGTCCATGAGGGTGGCCATGGGACGTTGTTGACTCAAATCAAGGGTGATCTCAAAGGCGTCAGCGCCAACTTCTAGGCTCTGAATGTCGGCGTCTGGAGCAAGTATGTCTTGCAGCGATACCTGCACGGCACAAGTGTATTTCCGAAGCTCGGTTGCTACATCGGACAGCGGATAACCAGGTTCTAGTGGTGGAATGGACGCCCCAACCGACTCATCCGGAAGCTCGGGAGTCGTTATAAGCGACAAGTACTTGAGGAAGGTCCTCTGCGCCCTCTTCAGTGTGAGAAATGCTGGAGCCATGGTCTGGTCATCTGACGTGTCAACGTTCCCGGCTTTGGCTTCGGATATGTTATAAAACTCGTAATTAGAGCAGCGCCGTAGCATAGGTGCGGTAAAGGCGAACATGTCATTGAGTCTCTGCATGTCAGGCCGGCCCAGGTAGCTATGCAGGCTAGGAAGATCGCGCAGTACATGTACTACGGGATGTGTCCGACCGAAGTCTTGTATCAAGGTTTGCCCATTCCGCTCCAGAGAGACACCATTGCAGACAAGTATCGCATCGTGGTCATGCTCATGAAGAAGACCTCTTAGCAGTTCTTCTTGTCGCAAATTATAGTTGGCCGCACCGAATTGCTTGCGGTATTTGGCAGTAGAAAAGCCCGTTGTGTCTTGGAACATGTCATCAATATCGACAACGCGCCTCCGGCATGCCATCGAGGCAATGACAGCCAGGGTGGACTTGCCAGTTCCTGGCATACCGAGAAGCACGATGGAGGCATCCTTCTTGAACGTGCGGCGGCGATAACTCGCAGGAGGGGCGGGGGTGGGGGCAGCGAGAGGAGTGGAGCGGGTACCGAACATTGCGGAGGCTGTCGCTGGTCAGTATGCGACCGATCAAGGTACGGGTTATTTTCCTACACATGTCGCCCACACTGAGCTTCCGCCTCTGACGGGATCCACCAGTCCTGGATGGAGCGGCCTCCCCTGAAATTGGCCTATTGTGCCGGCGGTAGAAGTCACTGGTGGCTCCATCGTCCTCGCCCAAGGACGCAAAGACGCGTTTCCCAACCACCACAGAAGCCATAGTCGAGACCTCCAGGATGCGCAAGACTTATTTCAGGTACCCCTTGGCCCCCGGATCCGGTATCTGGTGTTCGGGAAGTGTGCTGTAGTTCCGGTGATCCCAGGGACAAAAGGTGAGGTGCGCTGTATATTGCTGAGCCGGGTGTGTTTGCGACCTCTATGTATATGCATGGTAAGGCCGTAAACACACAAAGAACCCCAGTCAGCCTGGGGAGTAGGGGAAGAGGTTGTAAGAAGGACAACGATTACATTTACGCGACGCCATGTCGCGATGGTGGTTGGGTACTGGCGCAGGCTACTTGTGCGCGAGGAGCACTCGCACATTGCAAGTTCCGGATAAGCTATCTTCCCCCTCTTTTGCGCCTTCCCGACTTCGCCTGGACACGCGACAACTTTGCACTCCCTTAACGTGCCTCGAGGGCGTACGAAAAAACTATCCGCGGGTCAATTATTACTCACACATGATAGATCCCCGGCCTTGCAGCTGATGAGCTCCGCGGCGCAGGTGGACAGTTCAAACGGTGGGTTGGCGGCGCCTGCCACCGAGCTTTGCCGCGTTTACTCATAATACCGCAGAAAACAAATCCGCGAACCATGCGAAGACGTCATTGGCAATTTTGTCACCCGAGATTAGTTTCGGCACCTGCTCACTCGCTGTCTTTTCGTCCGAATAAGGCTCATGCCTGCCCAAGCCCAGGCAAAGCGCCGTTCCGCACCCCAGCCGGAGGAGAAGCCTGCCAAACGAACCCGAGTATCACGAGCATGTGACCAGTGCCGTGTCGCCCGTGAGAAGTGCGACGGAGTACAGCCAACGTGCTCCACTTGCTCAGGAACGTCGAGAGAATGCTCGTACACTGCAAATCCCAAGAAAAGAGGTATCCAACCTGGCTACATTCGCACTCTTGAGCTAGCACTTGCCTATTTGTTCCAGCGAGACTCTGAAAATGAGACAGCTCTCCATGAGAAGCTGGCGCAAGAAGGAGCATCTTCACTACTATTGGGTCGTGGTGACTCGAAAGAGGCAAACAAGCTGCACAGACGATGGCGGAAAGCGAAATTTTACACCGAGGTGGATAAGCTACTATCTGGAGGAGAACCTTCGCGTCATGAACAATCGACTGGAATTTCACCTCATACCAGTGATGACGACTCCGGAGCAGATGAGTCTGTAGCTGCACATGCTAGCCATACCCAGGATCGCAGCGCCTACCTACAGGAGCATGTCGAGCATGCAAATCTCGATCAGCTTATGGCAGCGTCATCTGAACCAATATTGGGAGACAGCTGGAAGCTTATAGAGGTCTACTTCACCAACGTACAATCCTGGCTTCCAATCTGCGAGAAGCATGACATCTTGAAGACTGCCTACGACCTCCCTGTTCAGGGCATTCCAAGTGTATCTGGTCAGCCTGGATCTGGCTTGTTCGCTGAACTATGGAGCGTGCTGGCGGTGGGATCACTTTACGGAACAGCCATGACGTGTAATCCGTTGGACTCTTCATCAGTAAAGCCCAGGAAACTATACGAGCACGCCAAGTCGCTCGTACCCAGTGAACTGGATCGCCTCGACATTGGCCACATCAAAGCCCTTCTCAATTTGGTTGTCTTTAACATGTTGCGAATACATACTGGAGATGCCTGGTTGCTTGTTGGATCTGCCTCAAGGGTCCTGGAAAGTGTAGACCAGGTGACGCTGATGAGTAATCCCAGAGGCAAGCATGTTTATTTTGGTTGCTTTCTGCTCGATAGCATGCTAGCACTTCAACTCAAACGGCGTCCGCATTTCCGAAGAAGCGACTTCGTACACCTTGGAACCATTGATGAAGACGGTCTGGAAGAGTGGCAACCATGGTCTGGCTTTCAGGATCCCTCACACGCAGGAAGGCGAGCCCCGTTACTCTCTCTCAGCATTTACAACAGTCTTGTCGACCTTGTCGACGTACTCATTAGCATCGAAGATACAACGTCACAGTATCTTTACAAAGATGCGGTCGAGCATCTCGAAAGATGGAGAGCGCTGATGCCTATGAAATTAGCTCACATATGTTCCGACAATACTTTCGCGATTTTGACACCACCGGCCGTCTTACTGTTAACGACGTATCATTGCGCCTCTTTCGCATGCACTCCGTCTGACAGAAGCCTCCACCGGCTGTTGGATGTGCTAGACCATTGCTTCGAACATGCTTCCTCTCAATGCCTACCACCAGCAATCCGGTGTCTGATAGACGTTGTCAATAGGCATGCAGCTCGCATTGTCCTGCATGACGTATACCACATGCGGCTACAAAGACTGCAGGAAAAGGTCATAGCCTATTTTGACGTGCCGAATCATTTGCAAGTGCCGGAGAGCTCGGTCATGCCTTTCAGACAGCATATAAACGATGCCCATATGGTAACTCCGGATCCAGGACAATCGATGTGTTCAAACACACGTCCTATAGCTCAGCCGGTGGCAGTCCCTCAACATACGCTGCATCCGGGCTCTACTCCGTCTCAATTCGATCCTCGCTGCCCAGAGCCTACCAGCGATCTGGAGAGCTTTTTCGACGAATTGGCGTCACTGGATAGCACAACTAGGTCGAATTCCCAACCACAATTCATGCAAAACCTTGGCTTCGGTCCAGAAGCGAGCATGGCCGACTTGTTCAGCGAATACACACCCATGCAGTCTTCGAATTTCATCCCTCGCGAGGACACCACGCCGACACATCTGGATCAATATAACTTCTACGATGCCAGCTGAACTCAGCTGTCCAGTTGCACTGTCAGACTGCCATAAATTTCAGTCTTCCGCCCTCGATCTCGTCTTGTCTTCCACCACTCGATGTCGAACATATATAATATGTAGCGGCATTCATCCGATCTCTGGACTGTATCCCGCAGATGGACGTGGAAGTAAGATTTACTCTTTGAAGTCCCTGCACCCGAAGTACTCTTCCAAGGAAATATCACTGTATTCCATATTCCCCGGGCTAGTATGACGAAGCGATTAATGGAGACAACCTTCACGGCCTTTCTCAACTCTCTTATCGCCATGACGCTTGGAAGAACGAAGATGCGTTGTGGTATCCAACGACAGCACCGGATAGGATGCCTTCCGGCCTATGGGTTTACTCAAAGGCGAGAAGACGAGATTGCCCTCGGGCTGGCTGCCGCTAAGTAGGAGACGTTCCTGCATTTCGGATTTGCGAAGGGGTTGTTCGGGGGAGGCTCAATGTGCAATGCTCAGGCCACCGACGAGGCTGCACAGCCAAGCAGTGGAATTTTGAAACAAGAGGCTACGGACCATTTAGTCCTCCGACCGACCGAACTTCGAAACAAGCTGCTGACAATAATTGGCATGGATATAATTGTCATCTGGGTGATTCCAGATAGACGAGTTTCTCGATATCTCCTTGGTACATCAAAGCGAGGCGCAGCACGAACGGAGCAATGCCCTACTCGAGTATGAGTCGATACGGCGCAGAACAACGAAATAGGAGGACATGTCGCATCGTGTAATGTACTGCAATTCTGGCTAGAAATGCTAAGAGTCGCCTTGTCCTAAAGTAAGACTTGCCGGCAGCACAGTCCACGATGCCTAGAAAAAGTGGTACGGAGGTCCGCGCCGTCAGCTTATGCGAGCTAACCTACCACTCCTCTCAGATCAGGGTCCTGACTATACAAACTTGTATGGGTACCTGAATTCACCGCTAGGGCTCGATGTTCAGGGAAAATGGACAGGGGTCTGTATAGACGAGTACGGAGTCGCTTGGAACAACGAGACGACATTGGTGTGAGACGCGTCTTGGTAGCGCGTAGCAGTCTTATTCGTGATCTTCGGTTAAAATGATACTCCGGGCTTGGAGGAGGGTGCAGGGTCATCGGTGAAAATTTGCCGTGATGTTCTTTGTTGTTGTAACATACGGGCCAATGTCGGTTTGATTAGAAATGGATTTGTATTACTTAGAAAGACGGTTGAGGGAGAGATCTCGAGATCGATGTCGTCATGCATCGTTGCTTGAATCTTGGTGATACCTTGGAGTGATGCTTGGCTATGACATTCACGGTTGCGCGAGAGGTTTAATTCATACTGTCGACGCGTGTTGCTTGTAAAAGCATGCGGCTGTGCCACCAGCACCGGCTCCGGCATGTTGACCAGTGGTGGGTTGAGAAAATAACAAACAAGGCTGGGTGAAGAGACGCGCAATGGTTCCTTAGCCACATGGCGTGTCCGCCCGATCTGCTGTAGGAATGTTCGATGCTTGCATCGTATGCCCAAGAAACGGAGTTAGGTACGCGCCCCAGACCTTCGAGACGAGCTCGATTGGGTCATGGTGTCGTCTGCCAAGCTACTGGTGCATGCTTACCCCACACTTTCCGGATCGAGCGGCGCATGCTTGTTGCACTTCACCTCAGCCCAGCGTCCTGGGTCTAGAAACAACGCGGACTCTCTCAATCGATTTCTGACAGCCAGTCTACCAAGCTTGACCAGGAAGTCGCAAGCACTACTGTAAAAGAGCGGCCGCTATGGGTACCGTCGTTGGCAGAAAACCTCCAAAGAGCAAGAGCTGGTAGAGAGTGAATACACACGGGTGATCAACAGCCTCAACGTCGCTATTACATGCCACCCAAGTGCATGCGGAGAACGCTAGCCGCTTGTTGGTCGCATCTATGTACGGCTTCAGCTGTGTCATAGCTCCACTTGTGCGATGACTTGGCAAACTCTTTCCCGTTGTCACTGGGCAACATCGCGAGCTACAAGCTTCGCCCTGGAAGGCCGTGCTACGAAAGGAGGCCTTATTGGCCAGCATGGGGTGCGGAAAGAACTGGCCGGTGGCGTTTGTTCGAGATGTGCTTGGAAGAGCAAATGCCAACCTTGCTGAGGCCCGGCGGAACAATTGGTCTGTGGCTATGTGCATGGGTGGCATAGTACTTATTGTCCAGCTTCCCCTCTTGTTGTGTACCATCTGGACAATCATCCACCTCATACTACCTCCTCTCGTGATATCCTAGTATCATCAGGTCGGCCTGTCATCAACATGCTCAAGCAACTCTCCGTCCTCGCCCTTGCGGGCTTCGCACTTGCTCAGAACGAGACTGTCCCTGATCTCGCTGCCGCCTTGAACTCCACCGACGAGCTCTCCACCCTCCAATCGGTCATTCCCGCAGGTGTACTCGAGTCTTTGGCTGGTCTCACCAACATCACCATTCTCGCACCCTCCAACAGTGCTTTCGGAAAGATCGACAATGAGACACTTTCCAGTCTCACTTCCAACGAGGGCCTCCTCACCGCCCTGCTACAGTACCACGTGCTCAACGGTACATTCAGGTCGACCGACATCACCAACACTAGCACCTTCGTTCCTACAGCGTTGACCAACCCAATGTTCACCAATGTCACTGGAGGTCAGGTCGTCGAGGCAATTGCCATGGATGACAGCGTAATGTTCTACAGTGGTCTGCTCGCCAACTCAACTGTTACAACAGCCGTATGTGCTCTTCTCTAATTTTGTCTTTTGCTTAGCTAACAAACGCAGGATGTTAACTTCACTGGTGGTGTGATCCACATCATCGATAGTGTCCTGACTCTACCTGAGAACACTGCCGACACCCTTTCTGCCGCCGACCTTGTTGCCCTCCGCGGAGCCATCAACGCGACCGACTTGTTTGACACCGTCAACAACACCCCGAACATCACCATCTTCGCACCCAACAACGAGGCTTTCCAGAACATTGGCTCTGCTCTCGGTAACCTAAGCACTGAGGACGCTGCCAGCATCCTTACCTACCACGTCATCGCCGGCACCATTGGCTACTCTTCTACCCTCGAGAACGGTACCAATCTCACCACTGCCAACGGCGAGCAACTCACCATCACTATTGGTGAGGGCGGTATCTTCGTGAACAACGCTCGTGTCGTCGCTTCCGACATCCTCATTGCCAACGGTGTTGTTCACGTCATCGACGAGGTCCTCAACCCCTCCAACGCGACCATTGCCGACTCCACCTCTGACGAGGGAGAGCCAGCATTCGAGGGCGCAACTCCCGTCTCTGATGTTCCCTTCACGAGTGGCCAGCCCACTCCCACCACCAGCATCGGCGAAGACGCTAGCGATGCTGCTGACCCCACCAGCACTCCTTCCAACACTGACAACGCTGCCCCCAGGCAGACTGGTGCCATTGGCATGAGCGCGCTGCTCGGCGCTGCTGCAGTTTACTTCTTGTAAGCGTATACAGGTTCGCAAATTGTGTAGGGCTTGTTGTGTGAATGATATCCATAGGGGGTTTCTTGTAAGGGACGATCTTTATGGAGTAATGTAATATACTTCAGCGAATTACTCGCTCATCCAGTCACGTTATTAGACATGAAATCGAGATTCATTTTACTCTTCGTAGCTAATTGCGGAAGTATGGTAGTTCGCGCATCCGATATCCAAATGTGACTCTACGTAGATTGCGTACATCTTCTTCGTTGGCTAGTGATCTTAGTTGTCGATAAGTGGTGTTCGCGTCATAGTCGATGAATCTGCCGAGACATCGGTCTCTAGCACTGTGCGACGGCTTTTGAGTCCGAGTCTCACAGCTCGATGTCACCGTATCATGTCTGCTCTAGATTAATCGCTCCATGTGACTGCGTTTCAGGTCGGCAGACTTACCCGGTGGCACACCACCCTTATTTGAGATAATGACGTTGTACAATACATCGCGCACAATGGATAATGGCATCTGGTGCACAAAATCCTATGTTACTAAGCACAACACGCCTCAGTCCGACCGAAAAGCAAGGTGACCACGGCAAATGCCCAATTACGCGTGTCTTTGCGCAAGAGCTTTCTTCAACTTGTTAACAGAGAGCCTCGCGCGCAAAGACGGGAAGACCCCTTCATCGCATCGTCCCTGCTCACTTGGTCTGTTGCGAACTGTGCCACAAACCAGCGTTCAAGCCACCGCACCGGCTGCCCCATTAAAACAGTTTCGGCACGTTCGGTGTCCATAATCCTCCGAGCTTAAGAACCGCTCGGGTAAGGGTTCAAACGCTAAATCTTCACGACATTTTAGTGCCGCTTTCCACGGCTACTGCATCTGGTAGTTTCGGCGACACCTTTGGGGTGTTCTCCAGTTTCGCGTTCTTATCGCCATGCCACCTGGGCAGTGTCGGATTCCCAGTGCGTCGCGATCATATCGAAGACAAATGCCAGGCTGTATACTTAACATATCGCCTGCCGCAAACGAAGCAAAACCAGGTGCCTGCATGCGATGTTACTATCCGGGTACCTGTCTGAACCGGTGTTTGACTCGTATTAGACATGGGAATATACACGGAGTTTTCTAGAAACTCAAATCACAACGCTTCTCTTCGAACATCCAGCTGTGGGGGGAAAATAGCGCTCAAATTGGAAGGATTGTCGAAATTTCGAAGGGAGGTGGTATCGATCCTGCTGGCACGGACGCCGTAGAAAACCCTATGCACCAAGACTCTGATCATCAACGAAACCCCGCAAGACATCGCGTTATCTCGATGTCGACGCTCTCTCGCTGTGAGTGCATATCTTACCAGAAAAAGCGACGGATAGCGATAATCAGCTCTCCACAAAGCGGACGAATATGCAGGTTCTCGCGGCGTCCGAGCTTTCGATTGGCGAAAGGAACCGCAGATTGCCCAGAAGTGGATCGCCAAACCAGGGCCGCGGTCGTTCCGAGATCCGTTCGACCCTTTTACAGTTCTCCAGCCTCCACATCGCAAATGCAGAATACACCTGGGCATCATGATCTTCGGCAGATCACAGAGAACACCCATCTCCAGCCCTTGCGCGGCGAGAGCGTCGTACGATATCGTGAGGTGGACGCTGCGGAGGGCCGTTGCATGGTCGCATAACTACCTAGGTACAACGGCACAACAGTGACCAAGAAAATATTTCTCGTTCCTGGTCCCACTATCTGTCATTACCCGCGAGAGCGAGAGCACAATTCTATACCCGCGGCTTCGGTGGCGCTAAGTCCTCGCCAACCCGACGGAGGATTTGCAATCTCCAGAAACAGCCGAAGGAACCTACCTGTCGTATCGTAGTGCTGTCGCCATGATTCACTCGTGGCGTACATGCATTTCTCTGATTGACCCGCTGACCTCGTCCGCTGTGGGCTTTACCATCTCGGCGTCTTTCTTGGGAGCTAATTGCAGGGTAGTCCGTGGGTTTGTGACGGCATCATGCTGGGTTGCCGCCCGTGCGGAGCGCATGTCTGGGTGCGTCGTACGGGATATATGAGTGTTGCAGGGTAGGTCGCGGCGCTGGAACATTGCGCGCCGTCTTACACGCGTCTGGTCCAAATTTTTCGTCGGTTTTGTGTTGTACTGTTCTTGGGCTTATTGATGCGACATCTGTTCCCGTATTGTCGAGACTGGCACTCGTTCCTTTGTCATTCTCTTCAATAGCCGCAGTGTTGTTCAGGAACGCGCGATAATCATGTTCCGTTTATCAAGATCCTGGAAGGATAAAGGGGAGAAGCACCAGGTCGATGTGTAAGTTTGATCGAATCGACCGCGCGCCACACATACGTTCTGAAGGAGTCAAGGCCGTTCATGGCCATCACGATTCACAGGGTCTTTTCAGGCCCCCGTTTCAGACTTTGCGGGTGGTTCGGTATTCGAAGTAGCTTCAACCTCATTCACTGACTGTTTTTAGATATGAGCCGTCTCGACCGAGATCCGTTAGTGTGTCGACAGACCGATCCTCCACCGCGTCCAGAACGGTTGTAGTTCCAAAGGCCGCTATACGTTCATCAACTCGATATACCGATGCCGAGATTCCCATCCGGAGCATACATAAAGATGCGGCGTATGATGCCTGGGCTGTACCTCGCCTGACGAAAACTCCGTGGGAGCTCGAACGAGGCAGGAGGAACTCAACGCGCAGACGCTCAAGGCCTATTTACCAATTCCCGGCGCATATTTTCAAGAAGCTTCCGAGGGAAGTGTACGACTGCATTCTTGCCCAATTGAATATGATCTATCAGGACCGCAACCAAGCTTGTGGATCATGTTATCTTGGAGATCTCCACAGCCTGTCATTGACGAGCCGCGCATGGGATAAGGCTGCGAGTGCTGTCATGTACAGCAAAGTCCTGGTTCTCACCAATGAAGAGCATGGAGGGCTTCCGAAGCTCAAGACAAAAGGCACAAGCCGACTAAAGTTGTTACGGAGGACACTTCGCGAGAATTCTGGACTATCTCGGCGTGTACTGGAATTGCACATGTCTGATTTTCAGTCGCTTTACGAGAACGCAACCATTGAACGAGAAGAGATCGTGGATCTTGCAGCTTCGTTGGTTATGGCTTGTCCGCGTTTGGAACGCTTAGTCGGATTTCATGTCCACTTCTCACAAGCCTTTGACCGATTGTCGCACGCGCTGTCTACAAGACCAAATCTCAGGGAAAGAGCGTGGATGTTGACCAATGCGGATGGAGACGCCGGAGCAGATGACGAAGACGACGAGACAGTAAGAGGCAACTATATCGCCGAATGTGACCCGACCGAACGCTTCCTCAACCTGAGCTCTCAACATTCCAATTTATCAACTCTGGTTCTGCATCAAGAGCAGGGCCAGTGTTTGACATATCTCAATTTCCGAGCTGTGGTTGGAACTTTCAGAAACTCTCCACATCTGCAAAATCTGGCGATCTCTGGACTCGCGGCGCACTCGTTTACCAACATAGTTAGTCATATCCATGTACGAACTGTATGTGAGACAAATACTGACTTCGTACACTCATCTTTAGGCTTTGAACGCTATACCACCAAACTTACAGTCACTGCGCCTTGAAAACCTCCCCGGCGTCACGGAGAAAGGTATTCAGCGCCTTGCTACCTCACGGCAGGCCGTCTCGATCCAGAAACTGACGCTTGTGGACTTGGAAATTGAAAGCATACTCACGATAGCGGACATTCTTTCTCCACATCTTGCCAGCTTGAAGGAGTTCTCGCTCGTCCAAACCAGAGCGCCAATATTATCGAGGCGAAATTTCGATCCTGTGTTCGACTCGCCATCACTCCGATACATCCACTGGGAAATACGCTCCGAGGCCTCCCCGTTGCCTTCATTCATTTCACCCACATCTGCGGAGCTACCAGAATCACTACCATTCCCTTTCCCGAACGTTGAACCGATATGCTGCCACGCCACATCTCTGCTTGCAGCAAGTATCCAGGCCAACGGCTTTCCAATGCTACGTCGCATTCGCATGCCTCACGACCCTCAAGGGGTCATACAATCGCTTTGTAAACCTCTTGCGACAGCACTACTTCCGTCCGATACGTCCAAGATTGCGACCGCTTCACGCATCTCCACTTCGGACGGATTTTCCATCGTGTTGGAAGAGCCTGTCGCGGATTCTCCAAATAAACACAGAGCGTCCATCTATGGGGTGACATCAGCGTTACGTGTAGACTCTGTAGTCGGCTCCCCGACCTTCGAACCGAGCCATACAGATGTCGCCCTCACACCGATGCGATCGCGTCTCGCAGCACAATCAAGAATTCTTGCCGCAAGGAAGGATGCTGCCATGACAATATGTGTGTCCAGCCCCGACGGTGAGATCAAAGTGAACAAGGTCATTGGTAACCATGTCGGCTACGTGGGCAGCAAAATCACGTACGATCTGAAGGCTGATAATGAAACGGCGGGGCGAACTGAATGGATCACAGGGATGAATGACTTGGTCGGCAACGCTGGGAAAGAGAACCAGGATATATCCGAAAGCAGTCGAAGAGGTTGTGGACATCCTATCGGTAGCGGAGGGGGCAATGTAGTGGGGGTTGAGGATCTTTTCTGAGTCGCGCGTTTCCTCTGTCGAATCGTCTCCTTTGTTCTCAATCGTTCGCAGATATGCTGCAATGTCTTTTCGGTCCTAGAACACCCGGTGTGTTCAGCTTAGTCCAAATAATTTCTAATGCAGACTTAGCCAGCGCATCCCGTGGGCAGCGCTTTTATGCAATGCATCATGATCAAACATGTTCACCAACCGATGAGCATTATGAGTACAGGGATGTCGGCAATGAAGGCCGAAGTGTGCTCGATCAAAGACTCGGGCCGAACAACCATCATGAACGCGCAGTTGCTGATGGTGCACCTGAGTTGACCTGGAGCCAATCGGAATCATGCCAACCCTTGCGCAAGCACTCTGTTTCTGACAGCCATGAAAGAGTGGGCCCGGCTCGCGATGCGCGGGTGGTATTGCGAGATGGGATTTGATTTGCGCATGCCGGCGACAGCACATGCATGGGATACTGCAGTCCTTGACATCCCCATGCAACCGAAGTTCAGCTCCAGAGTCATCCATCGGTACGTCCACCGGGTGATGCTATAGGCAAGCTCGTACAAAGTCGCTTGTGCATGGCTGCATGCGCTCAGCCTGAATGGGCATTTCCCACGAACTTGCTGATGATTGATGCTCGGTGGTCGGGCGTCGCATGCTCATTGGGGACGTTTCCAAAGTCTGGTTGTGGCTAAAAGCGTCTAACATCTGAGAAGGAACGCTAGCCCAAGTGGGGAGATACGTATCGAAAATTGCTATCCGCTATGCCCTACAATGTTTCGTAGGATTATCCCCATGTGAACGCAATGGAGTCTGGTTTATGAGAATGTTCGTTTGCATACGGGGCCTTTGAAATACAGCTCGTTCTAGCCATCTGCACAAAGATCCATTTCCACCCGGTAATACCTGGGTAAAATGTTAGTTGTAGCCCAAACCTCCCAAACAGCAAAAGCATCCAAGAAATGTTGAATCCCGACAGAATGGTCAGTCGAAGCTAGAGCATAGTGGGACAATGGCTGCACGCTCAGGATACAGAGACGGGAATATACTTGGCTAGGCCATTGCGGCTTCCGCGGAGAGGATGCCTCACAAAAGCCAGCGCTGTCGCTCTTTGCCCGCTGCATCCGCTCTGCTCAAGCCACGATAACACAAGAGTTCCTAACGCTCAGTGAGGAATACCTTCCCAATACCAACATCTTCGAAAGACCCATATATCGCAAGTGGGTCGCTTTTGCACGGCAGAAGCCGTGTTCCCCACGCGTGCCCTTCGAATTGCCGGGACCAGTAAGGTGCAAAGCTGCACGTAGATATGCCGTTCTTGGGTATAGAGCACAGCGCCCGTCTCTCGATATTTTCACTAATACTTTAACAGTCATCTCCGCAATCGAGAGGGATGCGCTATAGCCATGGACATGAGTAAGAATCGAACCACAATCATCTACCGACTCGAGTAGACTCTCGATCACGAATGCCGTTTGCCATAGTGAAGTTCCTAGCGGGATCGCCCGTGTAAAGAGTCGAGATGTTCCACCGATCGCCACACCGGTTTGATTCTTCCGGTCTAGCCTTGGCATCACATTGATCAGAGTGGGTACAGAAGAGCCACAAGAGCCACATGGCTGGAAGCCGATAGTGGAGTTTGGCGCTAGATTGCTTTCCGCGGACTCGAAGGAGAGTTATTTGGAAGGCCTGGCGCTGCTAGGGCCGGGTTCGGATACTTTCAGGCAATCGTGCACTTGCTGCTTATATTCAAGTATGTTCCATTTTCGTTTGTATCGTTCCTTTCCGATTCCCAATTACTACACTCCCCAGGCCTTACTCCCGGACATTTGATTACAAGACATGATTACCCAAAGACGGCTTTTCGCGGACAGCGGCCCTGCGATGTGACCAACGCCCCAAGATACGTGAAGGATACGCCGATTGCGACCAAGAGATGCGAAGATGAACTTCACCAAGAACCCGATGATGGACCAAACTCCGAAAGAATAACATGAACAACCCAAAACGCTGCAAGAATATCATGCTACCGGCTTGATCGGGATATGCCCCTCCAGTTGCGGCATAATCTCAAGGATCTTTGGATCGACAGTCCAGTTGTTCAGGTCGGCGATGGTACTCTCAAAAAGTGGTGTCATACGGGTGTAGCCGGATTCAATGTCCCAGTAATGGCACGCATCGTCCGCGTATGGCCATGTGATACCGATCAATCCAACGAGATGTACAACTGGATATTCCTGGGGATGCGCATACAGCAACTGGCGTACCTGAGGCCTGTAGGATGGTTAGTAAGAATCAGATGATTTGAAGAGCCGGCGAACGTACCAGGGAACAAGGTCAATGAGCATATCGTACGGTGACGTCTCCTGCTTTCCTGCGGGTGGCATCAACCACTCCGGACTTGCGTTCACGTTCTCCACAGTGGGCCATATGAGGAACTGCAGAAGGATTAGCTCCGACTTCGCGCCGTGCGAAACATTACTTACGCGCATCAATTTAGTCAAAAGCCATGTAGACGCAAGTCTGACTGGCAGAGGGGACGAGGGAAGCAGCCTGTTGACTGTTCTAGAACACCACGTCGAGACTGGCTGCGCGTCCTGAGGGTCCAAGAAGCCCAGCAAAAGCGTATCGACATCGATCTCCGATCTTCCAAATATCTGTGGCTCGCTCCACCCGTTCGCGAGCTGATCTCGTTTGGTCCTCCGATAGAACGCGCAATCGAAACCGAATTTGTTGAGGGCATTCGCCGCAGCCTCGAGGCTGAGTGGAGAGGGGTTCGCGGCCACAGTCACATCGACGGGATTGTCGTGGGAATAGGCCAGCGAAGACTGACTCTGCTCTCTCTCTTCACGGGAAGAACCGCCGTACGATGAGCCTGCCAACGGGTGCGTGTGACTAGGAAAGGGCTCGCTACTGCTTGGAGTTCCAAACGAATCGGCGTCTGCAAGGGCAGGTGTTGGACCCAGAGACTCCTTTTCTTCAGTCAGCAACAGGCCATGAGTGGTTGAAGCGAAACGTACCGAAAGCGCTTTCTTGACCTCCTCAGCTGAATGGTGTGCGAAACCATTCTTCTCCAGCTCGGACGCCCAATTTGCAGCCGATGCACGATCCGGTGCCATTGCCAGCAGCGACACGACGGACTTCATATCATCCAACTCCTTGGCTAACCGCCTGACATGGGCCCGCAGTTGAGTTGTCGTTTTGCCATCTTCGGCGACATCGTAGACACATGTGAGGTTCTTGGATTGGCAGGTGTTGCACTTGGGCCTCACGCCGTCGCACTGCGCATGTGTCAGTGTGCCTGTGGCATACGCGCACAACGGGTACGTACCTTGGACTTGCGCTTCCTGCAGCTTTCACATGCTATCGATGTGATCTTCCCGCGGGGCGTCCGCAACGCATACGTGCCGGCAATGGGAGACGAATGCTGCCCCCGAGCATTGGCAAGGGCGCCTCCAAGTCCCTGTTTGGGCGCCAGCGGGGCTTTGTGATTTGCAGCGGCGGACGCTGCCAGCGGGCGAATCACGAGGTTGGTTTGGTTGGTGTCGAGGTGGAGGGGCACCTGGCTTTCGTCCCACTCGGAGGGCTCCTGGCTGATGAAGTGTCAGCACAACTCAAAATCCGCGTCAAAATGGCAGTAGCAGCTGGCGATGCATCCCGACGGTCGCGCATCTGGCTTGCGCACATCGTTGCGTAGACTCGCATCGATATGCGCGCCGTCCATGGTGGTTTGGACCCCGCGCCAGCAGCCCGAATTCAACAGCCCCGAAACCAGTGCCGAAGGAAATCCTTGGAAGCGCAGCAATGCACGGGTCATCCTGACGCCGCAACGGGCAGGTATATCAAATTACCGTCGTGATAGCCAGGAGACCCTAAACGGAGCACATATTCTCCGTCGCCAATACGACATGCCGATATGCACAGCCACGGGCGGTCGTAAGACGACTTGCAGATCCTTTCCCCGGGGATCATCGCTCGAGCAATAGCTTGAGCAATCTCTCACGATTCCCAGGTATTTCTTGGCATCTCCGGATCGTACCGGTGCTTCGAAACATGCTCTGTGTCTCTGGTGGATGATGGGGATTGGAGCCTGCCGCGAGCTCAGAGGGACGTCGTCGACTCATCGTACTGCAAGGCCATCCACCACCTTCCAGGTACTGGTTCGGCCTTTTGAGGAGTGGTAACGGAGTGCGAGGTGGGCGAAAGATGGGTCCGGTCCGGGTCCAGAGACGGGGTCGATTGCTATCGTGTGTATGCTGGTGGGGATAGTCTGCTAAGACTGACATACTCACATTTGGATTCCCTGAGCTTGTCCTACGGCTTCCGAGGCACGACGCATCAAGCGAGGATTTGCGCTACCTTGCGGAAGTCCTTCTAAAGTGTCAGGCAAGCTGCCACTGCCATACCAGTAGTTCAATCCTGCGGTATATGTTAGTGGGGGGATCAAGAGCTGGACATGATGCCGACCTACCAGGAGACGAATTCGATGATTGTGCCGGCATGAATGCGAGCATATCTCAGGGCGGAGTTATCAACAAAAGGAGCTATGTCGGAGTAAGGTGGTGGTGGAGGGAAGGATTTGCTTCTGCAAAATTCACATGGAAGATCCGCAATGCATATCGGGCATTAACTTTGTATATCCTCTACTAGAGCACTGAGCCTGAGGTTCATTAGTGCCCGGCGAACTCCTGTGCGGAACTGCTGACACGCACATAGAACTGGGACGAAGTTTCAAAAGCGTCGCCCATCTAAACACCAGCTTTCGGATGCAGCTGGATCTAGTGTTTTAGCGCACCACACAGCAACGACCGCGGGGAAATCGGGTTAGCGGACGGCACTGTTAGACTAGGCTAGAACGGCCGCTCCTACGAGATGCTGGCAAAGGCATGCGAAACCGAACGCGGACATGCGACCCCATGATGCTATGTCATGAACTTTTCGACTGGTATGAGTCGCTTTCCATCTGATTGAACAGAGATCTGTAAACCACAAGTAGCCTTAGTACGCCATGTGCGCGATCAAGGTTGCTATGTGGAATCGGACCCTTTTTCTTGGTGTAAACATAGGTACGGTTAGATCACGCCTGTCGATCATCACTTTGCATGCTCACTGGTGCAGTGACGTGCGGCAGATCGTCTCAAATCAACTTTCAACGAAGTTCCAGGCCTCCATAGCTTAGTATCCCGTATGGTCTCAACCTAACATGGACGCTTGTTGGAATGTCGCTAGGAACACGTAGAATCTAAGCAGCGCGACGCCCTTGACCCAAGCCGGTGTGGTAATATCTAGTCGGACCGATAGCCACCAAAGCTTGCTGGACGCGCTGCCGCGTTGAAGCGCCCAACCGGGATCCGCCATGAGAAAAACGCAGTATGCTTAGACCATCAAGGATGGTAGGGTGTGACGTAGTTTTTAAGTTTACGAATGTCGGCTTCATGTGCCCTCACGACGCCCGGACGTTAAGACTAACACGGTCAAGTAGCTTTTGCCAGGGTCAATAGTCAGGCAGCTGGGCAGGAACATTCTCCCGCACGCGCATTAGAGTGCAGAACGCCACCACGAAGCCACGCCACGCTCATATGCCTTTCTTTCTTCTATCCAAGTCGGATGGCATACCTCCGTGCAGCGAGGTAAGCAAAGCGGCGGGTATAGTGCTTCTTCCACTGCGCCTCCCGTCGGCATACGCACGAGAAAGAATACCCGGGATCTTCTTTCCACTAGCTGGATGCTCGACTTCGACGCATAGTAGGCCATAGACAGACTACGCGGGGATACGGCGTCGAGGCTGAAACTTTCCACAACATTGCCTATGTCAAGCTGTACGGGACGCCGTCTAAGTCGATGCTATTGTAGTGGTACCTTACGTTCAAACCTGTTCCTGACCCTTTTTCAATTGTCATCAAGCAATTATTCTAAGTCGGCCCAAACTTAGCCCAAGAGGGTATTCTTACCCTAAGACGGAGCACGAGGCTTTTCAACTAGTTCCACACCATGAACGGGTACGGGGAAGACTTCGCAGTCGCTTCCTTAGACACATGGCTCTAACCACGTCTGATTGGTATCCCGATCGCATCTATCACCTAACGCCAACTCACCGAGCATTCCACCGTGCAGTGTGCAACCACGTGCTACACATCTCGGTGGGCAGAAACTACGATCAAACCCATTGTTGAAGTGTAGCTGCGGTAGCAAAGACTATTGAAGCCCATCTCCCTTCTGAAGCTCATGATGTTTCCCAAGTCAGCACTTTCCCTAGTCGTGTTTGACCAATATCTCTCTCTGTGTTGATCGTGTCTGGATGATGTTTTCTGCCCGGGCAGATATTCTGCCTCTCCCAAAAAGGAAATTGGACGCGCCTTCCAAGCTCGATCAGCAACCTTTTGCGAGGTACTCCTAGACCATCACACCGAGATTTGCTCATCGAACTCCGTCTGTAACCTTAGGCTATGAAGTCTCGAGTACGTACTCAGGGATCGCAGAGTTTACGGCTTCTTGCGGACCTGCGCTAGACTTTGCGGCCTTGGAGTCTCAGACGTCTCAGACTACTATGGGCTCTACTGCTGCCCATTCACCCTTTGAACCGTGACCAGACCCTGGCCGAGGATTTTCACAACTTGGTAATGCTTCAATCTATCATAGAGCTAGATCATAGGTTCTAGATTTGGGAATTGTCTCACTGGTAGGACATTCTGTGCTTGCGCACTTTCAAGACCTGGAATTTCTCCATCTGTTCTGGATCGCTGCTGAGGAGACATGGAGTCGAAAGGATAACTGGGGGCCGGTTGGAGAACTGAAGTTGAGGGCATAGTTCACGGCCGGCTAGGTGTGCTGTGGTGTTCCCCGGTGTGGCCGGTATTCGCCGTTAAATGACGTTAGGCAACATAAATCCTTGGAATGGTACGTTGATTTGGAACAGATGGCTCGCACATGGCAGAACTAAAAGGCTTACTTTGCAAGCGTCGAAGAGGCGTAGAAGAGAATTGTACGGAGGATATCGATCGAGGTCCAGACCTGACTTCATCTCAGTCCCCTGTTGTCGGTTCTCCATCTTGTCCCGGTAGTTTGGCACACGCTATATCAGGGTCTCTACCGTTTCGTGCCTTCAGCACGTCAGTGGCTACGGAAGCCACGCCGACGCTTGCGATTGGTTCGGAACCTCGTCCATTCTACCTAGGTGGCCACAGGGTCATCCAAACCCCGAAGATCTTCGGTGACATTCGTGTATAGCGGACACAATGGAGTGTTTGAAAACGTGGCTAGCAGAGCTATCAGATCAAGTACGCTTCGGGTAACGTACTCATTCATTGCACCCGTTCCGTCCAACAACATGATGAGTACCGAAGCTCGGCTATGTTGAATATCATTTCCTGCAGGGTCAATCGTACGACTTTCATGCACCCTTTGCTCAATTGTACCTATGTAGCGCAAAGTTTATCTCACCTGGACTTCTCCTTTACCTAGGTACACTACGGTGTACACTGTAGAACCTTTAGTAGTACTCTGCGGTTCTGGAGAAGATACTTTCGAATTTTGATGCCTTTGTCATAGCCTTTAGCCAAACACATGGCCCGTGTTTTCTTTTCTACACGGTGGACACTTTTCTTCTTTGTACCTAGGTGGTGTGTACGTGAGCTATCGTTCACCGCTGCAATCTGCGAGCATGACGCACACCGTGCTTTCCATACCAACACGCCTAAGGCGTGAAAGTGTCTCGTATTCTGCTGCGCGATTGTCAATCGCTTAGATAGTCGTTTGGCAAGGATAACATGCGTTCGTTCACAATGTTGATGGTGATCATGCTTGAAGCATTTCCGCGGACCTGCGATAATCGAAAAGAAAACTCGCCTACCTTACCCAGAGACATTGGCCTACTGGACTACAACTGGCATGTTACTGTTACATGGATCGGCTCGCGAATCTTAGATGCGGAAGATCTTCGTGCGCGTAAGCTACCAAGGTAGACGGAGGGGGGCGCAACACCGGGTGCTTAGCCCCATCGCATGAGACCCGTCACCAAAGACTGCACAGCCTCGGTAGGCGTCGAGGCGAGGCGAGGATACTTTCGGCGGGATGCATCCGATGCTATCTGTTACAGGCGATCCAGTTGACATTGGGCAGTGACACAGCAACTACAACCCGTAACGAAGTCGTTTTGTGGAACTCCCCTGCGAAGAGTCATGGACTGCTGTCGTGGATTTCGACATGAATCACGGGAATCAGACCATCGCCGCTTTGGCCCTCGCAAAGCGGAAAGAGCAAGAAAGCACGGCACGATGAGGCACAAGTGCGCTGTCAGTTGATCATGAACTGTCCTTGGACGCCTTACCAGCATACACACCCTTTTTGACGCTGTCCAGGACCATACAACTGGCTAAATTTCATCTGGCCGTTGCTTGCGTCAACGGAAGCGGCGTCTGGTCAAAGCAGACGTCTTGTTCTAGCCGCTACGAAGTCTTTCGTAAGGTTGGTAATTCTATAAACGTCGGAGTAGAGTATGTATGGGTGAAGTCCACCTGGGCACCTGAACACTTCGTGAGGTACCACCAGGGCGGGCTTAGGAAACATCCCAACGGCTCAAAAGTCCACTGAATCTTGTTGTATCAAATGACCTGACCAATCGGCCGAGATGGTATCCAGAACATTTGAGCGCTGATTTAGAGAAGCAAACGTGGTCTTGCTGATAGATGGGTTGTCCGGGCAGTTCCAGGGTCACGTGCCTGCTTAGGTAATGCCTAAAGCTCTGACTTCATTGCACTTTCCCCGCTGAATCGCGAAGCCAACCGCGACGAGACCACGACGAATTCACCCATCACCAGCGCGTTCCTACTCACCATCTCGGTGCGGTCGCGCTTGTCTCTCCTTCTCTGCTACACAGTCAGTGATAGAGACACTCAATCTTCTCATCAACAAGAAGCAAGCTGACGCCAGAATTTATCTTCAGAAGCAAGATAGCGCGGTCCAGCATCACAGCAAGAGCCAACATGGCAGCGTCTCGCTCAAGTTCAGCTTCAGAGGGCGAGGTCTTGGATACCCGACACAAGGCAAACACAGTCAACTCGCGCGACGAACCTGCGATTAACGGCTCAAGCAGGTCCTTTGGACTGGATGGTGCTTATGATAACTACCGCGCATTGAGTCGCTCCCCTTCGCCATACCGCCGCAAGCGCACCCCATCACGCTCTCCGTCACCCTATCGGAGGAACCGCGCCGTCGACCGATCGCCATCGCCCTATCGACGAAGCCGAGCCGACCACACTGGGAATGATGCAAGGGGCTACAAGCGCAAGGCCTCTCCGCCGCGCAGTCGTCCTGACAAGCGGTATCATGCTGATCGTAGCAGACACGGTGACCCTCGACGGGCTCCAGGATCTTACCAGGGAGGCTTTGTCAAGGAACAGAAGGATGTACCAGACCGATCACACGCCAGGCCCATATCCTACGCCGAAGTCGAGAACCCCAACCCCGTGCCAGACTTCCGAGAGCCGCTGCCTACCGACAAGCGACCACAGAACTCGCGTCACGGAGATCAGCAGCGCGACAAGTCTCGTCAGTCGCAGCCACAGAAGCAACAGGCACCGTCAGAACGCCCCAAGGCCGAGGCGAACAAGGCAAGCGTGACAGAAGATGTTGAGATGTAAGTGTACCCAGTGCCAAATGATTCCTCTACACAACTGACTCTGCAATAGGACCTCCGTTGACGATACGACTGAGTACACCCCGGCCCCTGTCGAAGAGAAAGTTCCCACTCAAGAATCGCGTGAAGAGAAACGTCGCCGCTGGGCTGCTATTCGCGCCGCTGCTTCTGAGCAACAGAAGCCGAAAGACAGTCTGCTTCAGCAGGCTGTGCTGACGAATGCATCTGAAGCGGCAACCCCTAATGTCGGATCGCCAGCGGCCCACGCCGACAGTCCCATCTCACCGTTCGCATCGCCCCGTAATGGCGACCTCGACTCCGTACCAGCTTCACCAGACGTTATGGTAATCGACAAACAGAACATAATCAGCGAGGGCAACAGTCCTGCGGTAGCGAGTCCATCCGCGGCGGATTACGACCCGCTACAGGACATGCTGGACGATCGCGATCGCGCTGCCAAGAAGAACCAGAACACCGAAGTATCCTCGGATGCGTACCGCGAGACCGACCCGAAAGCCCTCTCTACACTTCCAGCTGAGAAAGTAGCACCTGTCAAGAAACAAAAGAAAGAGTTCGACATGTTCGCTTCTGATGACGAAGACGAGGAAGAAGATGTCGGAACTGAGGAGGCTGTTGTTGCGAAAGGCACTGTGCTTGACGAGAAGCTGCTCGACAATTGGGACGATCCCGAAGGTTACTACAAGCTGATCAGCAACGAGCTAGTGGATGGTGGACGCTATCGCATGATCAAGGGTCTTGGTCGTGGTGTCTTTGCCAACGTCGCACAAGCTGAAGAAGTCAGGGCTGACACCGGAGATTCAAATCCCAGGATAGTCGCTATCAAGATGATTCGCCGGAACGACTTAATGAGAAGAGCCAGTCAGAAGGAGATGGACTTCCTGCGCAAAGTCAACGAGGCAGACCCACAAGACAAGCGTCACATTATTCGCTTATTGGGTTCTTTCGACCACAAGGGCCATCTGTGCATCGTGTTCGAACACATGTCGAAGAACTTGCGAGACCTGCTCAAGGAAGAGACCAACGGCCACGGCCTCACACTTCCAGCTGTCCGCATCTATGCGCGTCAGATGTTTCTTGGTCTCCAGCACTTGCAGAACTGTCAGGTCATCCACCTTGATCTAAAGCCAGACAACGTCCTAGTCTCTGCTGACAAGAAAACTATCAAGCTCGCCGATTTCGGTACCGCTGTCGACAAGCGAGACGTGATCGAGCGCACTGAGTACCTCGTTAGTCGATTCTACCGCGCACCCGAGATCATACTTGGTATGGAGGTTGGCTATCCTGTCGACATGTGGGCTGTGGGTTGCACTGTGTATGAGCTATGGACTGGTAAAATCCTCTTTACCGGACGGTCTAACAACCAGATGATCAAGTCTTTTATGGACTGTCTGGGATGGCCAAGCGAGAAGCTGCTCAAGAAGGGTCTCGTCAACAATATTCTCGATAACTTTGAGTTGGGTCCACCGTTGAAGTTCATCAGTAGGGAGGTGGATCAGTACAACAAGGTAAGCGCTTTTGTCCCTCTAAGAGGTAAAACTAACGAGCCAAAGCTCTCTGTCCGTAAAATTGAACAGCAGAAGAAGATCAACCGCGATATGAAGACGCGAGTTCATGAAGCTGCCCGAAGCATCTCCACTGGAGGACCTACCGTGGGCGAGCTGAACGATCTTGCGGATCTGTTGAGCGCAAGTCTACACATGAACGTCGAAAAGCGTCTATCGCCAAAGGAAGCTCTCGCGCACAAATTCTTCGCCAGTAAGAACCCCGCGCCTAAGACCGCCACACCTGCAAAGTCTGCTGTCGTCAAGCCACCCATGATGAAACGTGGCAATCCAGTTGGTACCTCCACTATTCGTCGGTAAGCTCTACAACATGGATTTCAGCGTGGCAATTTTCTTGACTTTTGGCGTTGTTCTGCTTCTTTGCTTTGAGCGTGAAAATAAGGACCGTCTTCGAAGAACACGGCTAGGGCAAGGGCTTGGACTTTGGTGTATGGAGTATGAACAATTAACACAGGACCTTATAGGCTGCCATCAGACTGGTTTCCAGTATCGAAGATGGCGCCTGCGGAGAACATAGACAAGGGTAATCGGTCTACGGAGTGAGTAGGACACATTTACCGTGGGGTCGGGTACCACTGGGTTTGAGTCTCACGGCGCTGCTCATTTACAACTTTCGACCATGGTTCACTTCACGGTTACCGGTTACACGACAATCAATGGAGCAGATGTGTGGTGGACTCGGATCGAAAAGTAAGTGCTGCTGTGCACTTGCTTGTGGGTGGGCCTTCCTGTGGAATCGGCCTTGGACGTCCCTAGAAGAACTCCCGATCCATGTGAAATTTTCGGTGGAGGAAAGGTGATGAGGTGGAAAGCTAGTTCACATGTATAATATTGGGCACCCGGTATCTCAAGATACAGTCAACATGATGTATGTAGTGGAATAATCAATGTGCTATACATCTTGTCTATACTTCAAGCATCAATCTCTCCTCTCAAGAACGCTTTGACTTTATCACCCCAAACGACCTGACGCTTGTAGATAGTCATGGCTGGTACGCTGCCCAGGCGCAAGCCGTCGATAGCTTCCGCAAGAACCTGCCCACTTCCCTCGTCCCTCAATTCACGTAGGGGATACTGGTAGGTCTTGTTCTCGTTAGCCGAATCCAGCTAACAAAGCCAGCCATACGTACCTTGAACGCAAAGACCAGTGCTCCAGTCTTTGGTAAACGATGCAACGTCTGCCTTTCGCACCTTACTACCGACTTGTTCAGATCAACATCCTCTACGTCCTCTACCTCTTGCTTTCTTTGCATCTCCTCTTCACTCATATGATTACCCTCCAAGCAGAACAGCTCCCCATTCGTACTGATGCTCCAATTACTCCGCTTAACGATCTTGCCCACAGGCAGATTGGCAAAGAAGCGATCCATGCTCTTCTCTAGCTTTGCCGCGTACCCGGGGACGGGAGCGTGGATGTCAGCGAGGAGTTGGCCAAGTTTTGAACGCGTGTTGAAGCCGCTTGGAAAGCAGTTTACGAAGGCTGTTAGTACGTATTTCGTCGGACTAGTAGGTGAAGATGTACAAGGGGAAGGAGTGAGTAAGAGGAATTCCGTGTCGATGTTCGCACCTAGGATCTCTAGTGCTTCTTCCCCGTTGGGCATGTGTAGTGGGATGAGGGTATCTGTGACGTGATTCCGCAGATGCTTGCCTGATTCTGTGATGCGGTATAGGCTTGGGAAGCGTTGGGGCAGGTACGTTCCCATGAGCCATTCGTAGAGTTCTTGGACTGCGGGGACGGCTTCTGGGTTGCATGCAATGACTTCGTGGTGTTCTTGATTGAGGAGCTTCGTTCGAATTTGTAAACGTGTGCAGTAGGTGTTGTCCATGGCTAGGAGGTCATTTAGGGTGGTGTTCTCAAGAGCTGTTATGTCATCTGTGTCAGTGCTTGTCATAGTGTTCAAGATTCATGATGGAGACGCTACCCATGGTCATATGAAACTTCGGTTTGAAAGGACGAAGCTTGAGAGGTGCTTCTGTTTCGAGGTTGAAGTTTGGGAGCGGCGTAATGGCATTGTATACGGCTTCTGGATTTATAGACTCGAGTTTGTTGGTGCTTGGTGATGTTGTCGGCGCCCGCCAAGGTCTCTGGATTACCGGTTGTTATCAATGTCTCTAAGGGAAGATGCAATACTGGAGACTTCGTACACTGACAGCCTTTTGTAGTCGACCTCGCTGGGACAATGCCAGAACAATTACCCCCGCCAGCAGCAGCAACCATGCTAGTGGCTTATCGACAAGACTAAGTTGATCCATGGTTGTATTCGATTATCTTTCAAGGCGTGTCAAACAGATGGTCTGGATGTATTTGATATCTAAAGCGCCCGCCAAGCATATAGGGCGTCGTTATGACATCGGGGAGAGGATGGGAAGCATGAACTAAGAGACGCTACAAGCGCGGTGAGTCTGCTATCAGTCGTGTTGAAGTAAGTGGGATTTGATTGCCTATCAGAGCTAACCCCGCATTCGGGCGGTTACGCTAAGATGTTGTACTAGGGACAGGCCATGTACAAGTCATGCATTCGTCGACTCTCACTCAAGACTGGTCCGATGCTAGGTCTCAAGGCGTACGATAAACCGTTACAAGAATATGAAGATGTTTGATTTCACGTTAGAGAGCCCTTCGAAACTGAGAAACCCCTCCAGTCCTTGCCTACGTGCCTTGCGGCTGGATCCGTGTACATGCAGTTGCTTTGGCACAGGCTTGTAGTATATATGGCATGGCGGTTTTATCGGATCGCAAACCGTTACAAGACCATGCGCGACGACGCATGGCGAACGGATGCCATTCCTTCAGCCTCAATGAAGTAGCTTTAGTCTCCACAACAGTCTTGCTAGACGTTTGCCTTGTCGAGTCTACGCCTTGGTGTCTTCGGCCTCAGGGTGGCCCACAGGCACCAGCTTGCCCACAACCAAGTACTTCTCCTCGAATCTCTCCTCCCATCCCCTAAGCGCATCCATCTGCTCGGCATCCAGACCCTCAAGAGTGTCCAGCGGTCCATCCAAATCCTTGGTCAACATGTCCTCGTCAAAACTGCCACAGGCCAGGCCCCTTGAGGCATCGCGGCCAGCGAAGTTTGCATAAGGGCCACCAGGTCCGTAGAAGTTGCGACCGGATGTGACGTCAAAGACACGGCCACGGACGGCGAGGTAGACGGGCATGTTGTTCAAGCCATTGTAGGGGAAGAGCGAGGGCGGGGTGAAGGTGCGGAAGACGGTTGGCGGCGGGGCGCGCGGGAGGGTTTGCGGAGCGGCTGGCTTGAGGCGGAGATAGACGAGCAGGCCGAGGAGAGAGAAGAGGATGATGTTTATTGGGGTGAAGACGGAGGCGCTGGAGGGCTGTGAGCGAGGTGTTGGTGAAGGAGCGGAGCTGGTTGCTTACGCGTGGGCTGCCGCTGGCTCCGGCAGAGGTGATGGGAGTGCTACTGCGGTTAGCGCGACGTTGTCCCTGTATGTGGCTCTTGTAGGGACTAACCATCTGACATGGCTGCGGGTGGTGTGCTACAGCTGTGCTAGAGTGGTGACGGTGAAGGGTGCTGGCGTGGTTGAGGGTCGGCGGGGAGCTCAGTCGACATGACAGCCGATGATGCAACCCCAAAGACTCTCGCAGCACTAACCGGCCATCCATGCCAAACTATCACGGACGTCCGCCGGCTGACATGCAAGGGCCGAATCCACACATATGTACATACAATTGAATCACATTCGGCCTGCATCTGCCCGTCAAAGGGGCGCCATGACAGCTGAGATGCACTGCGGTGCATGTGAGACATAGCCACCGGCCTGCACAACCACGGATGATGACGGCTGCTCTCTTTCACCGGAGAGTGGCCATGGTAATCTTAGATACTTCGACTCCACTTGCACCGTGACCGCACAACCGCAAGCACGCGCCCATCTGCGCGCAGACGTTGAGCATCGCGCCGCTGCATCCAGCCCATCCCTGCCGCGCTGCCTCTGAAACAGGGCCCTTTCCAGCCCTGAAACGCGCGACAGCGATTCATTTCCACCGTGCTGGGACGCGCTGATTCGCCCACGCCGCCTCTTGCGCCTCGGCCCTATCCCGTCCAAACATTGTGTCGCAAACCAATTCGCTGCTGTCGAACCGCTGTGTGAAGACAAAGACTTGCGGCACCGGTGCGATATCCTGCCGCTGGCGCTTTGGTCGAGGCGCAGTTCGCGAGTGTTTGTGGGGTGTTCTCCTAGATGCACTGAGCCGGCACTGATACCCGTGGATAACTCTACCTCGACTTGGTCGCCCTCCCTCATTTACCAAAATTACGCCCTCGGTGCTGCTGCAGCGCCCGAAGGATTCACGGCTTGAAGCTTACGTGCTGTTTCTTTGTTTAATCTGGCATCAACCACCACAACAACAACACAAACAGTCAACACCAACTCCACACCTCTCCCTTTACGCATAATTACACCGGTACGTACTCATATTCCTTATCCCCTCACCAGCTCTTTTGGCCTTGGTACTTGCGTCCTCGACATCGCCCGTTGGTTTATGCGCTTGCCATGCAATCCGGTTCCGGGATGGGACGCAATGCCAGGTTGCACAGAAAGAGCCGGTGTCTGTGTCATTCAGATACAGTGAAGACATCTGGTAGTGGCCCTCCGCATCTCTGATCGACGGTCCATGTCTCTCGCCTATCGCCCGCACCGACAACCATCTCCACCAGATCTAGAACCAGGCCAAGTCTCGCGATGTCGATGGGTTTCAAAAAGCATCCAACAATCATGCAATCCGTGCAATGGCTCTCAAGGTTGCTGCGAAAAGGAGAGGCTTGCTGAAATAAGTAGCTCGGGGCCGCTGAGAATACCGCCTTCCATACTTCGTGATGCTTATGTATACTTGCACCAATATCGAGCCGGGCTAATATTCGTTTCATGCAGATTCGCCCATAATGTGGAAACGATTACAGGGAGCCGTCCGAGATAGGGAGAGGCATGCGCAAATAGGAAACCCCGTACTTCTTGAAACCACCTATGACGAGGATCAACTGAAGCGCAATCCCAAAGTGACCGACCTGCAAAATGGCAGTCACCATAATTATGCGCTCCCTCAACTATCGCAGTAAGTATTGCAATTTCGTTTGCTCACTCACCGCTGATTGTCTCGCAGTTTATTGTCTCCCCAGGAACCTCCCAACTACAGAGCCTCAGAAGTACCCACGGCCTCCTCCATCTACTCACAAGACACACTCTGCTACAATAACGACAA
This sequence comes from Alternaria ethzedia, assembly GCF_023757985.1. Taxonomy (NCBI): domain Eukaryota; kingdom Fungi; phylum Ascomycota; class Dothideomycetes; order Pleosporales; family Pleosporaceae; genus Alternaria; species Alternaria ethzedia. The sequence goes on along the minus strand of NW_026056205.1, from coordinate 282,463 downwards.
CCCCACCGGCAGATCGCCCTCCGCATACGAAGACATATCGCCTCCCAGCTCTCCGGAACCGGAACAGTACTCCTCTTTTAACCTACCGCGAAGATTTCGCTCGATGCGTGACGTGTCACCCATGGACGACGATCGCAGAAAACTCGAAGACGATTCCCGCGCGGGTAGCCAGATCCCCGTCCTACGCAGAGCGCCGTCTGTCCTACGAAATGGTGACGCTCCACCAGCACCTAAGCAGAAGTTCTGGGAGGGCAAGCTTGCGCCAAATGCGAAAGTGAAGTGGGATGAGTATTCAGGCGAGCCTAATAGTGCAGGGAAGGCCGCTTCAGTCGATCCAGGCTCTTATGCGAAAGGTGTGCCGTCATCAGACCCTAGGCCCATGGGGTATCAGGTTTCAGTCAGTGGTCCTGAGAAAAAGAACACAAGTTTTGGGGAGCGCGTTGGCCGCTTCGGGTCGAAGCGCTCACCACCGCCCGTGGAGCCGTGGAGCCGAGCGACGGGACGATCAGAAATCGCTCCTCCGCTCAAATACCAGCCTGCAGACAAACCACTTCAAATACCACGCAAGACGATTTCACCAAGCACGGACCAAGCGAGGTCAAACGCGCTTGCAGCTGCCATTGATTCCGCACCCAAGCTGCCTGACACTCAAACTGTAACAACCGAAATGGCGCCCAAGGATCCACGCGATAACGATATGCGTTACAACGACGGCATTAAACCCATTGTCCCGCTCAAAGTAGGGAAGAACACGCCTCTTCGAAGCGGTCACATCTCTCCAACCTCACCTTCAACAGGTCTCGGTATAAGCACATCGTACCCGAGCCCTATCACACCAACCAATCGCACTCAACTGAATCAGTCCCCGGCCACCGTAGAGCCAGTAGAACAGACGCTGTACCCCACCTTGCGGACTGCGACGCCGCCATACAACAAAGAGACATCAGAGAAGGACAAGCACGCACCCATCAGCCGGTTTTCGTGGACTACCTACAACAGTGCGGGGACATACCAACACTCACCACCACCTTCACCGCCCAACGGACTCTCGTCTTCGCAAGGAAAGCGCGTCGTAACCGAGCCCATATCGGCCGCTTCCTCGATCCTAAACCGTCGCCGCCCCGTACCGCCCTTAGACAGGGAACCCGCACCCATGGCCAAAGTCTACACTCCCAGCCCAAGATCCCCTTACGCCTCCTCCACCTTCTCCAACTCATCACAAAAATCACAAAAGGCGCTTCCGCTACCTCCTTCCCAACTCAGTGCCATCGACCACATCGCCTACTTGGAATCGCAGCAAGAAGATCTACGCATTCGTCGCAACAACGTGTATCGTTTGCTCAAGGACTTGAACAATGCTGCGCCGCCTAACCCGCTGCTTACCGACTTTAAGAAGGCTAGAGTCGCGGAAGAGAGGAAGAAGGCGTTTCAAGAGGAGTTGGATGAGATTCGCAGGGAGGAGCATGATGTTGGCCTCAAGTTGCATCGCGCATGGAAGAAAAGGGAGAGGGATGATCCAAACTCGAACGGGAGCGCCCTGTGGGTGAGGAGGGTCACTAGCTAGATGCAGTTGACTCGGTGGCATCGAGTTGGTCCACGATGTGGAGGATTCTCTTCTTTTTCTGGCATTTGCAGTTCATACAGCGTACTTGGCGTTGCTCTCCAGGTTGCATTTACCTTGGCTCGAAGCCTTGTGGTTATCCAAACGGATACGTTTTCTTTCAGATTAGCAAGACCTTAGTTATCATACCCCGAATTTCATAACATTCCATTTTATTTTGCAGACTAGTCGACCTCAGGTACGGGCAGACCATTGACTATCATCATTCCCTCCCGTCCCAACATCTTCATTGCTTTTACCGCTTCGTCATGTCGTAATTGCTTCGTTTCTTCATCCGTTACCAACACGAAATCGTATTTGAGCAATTTTGATCCTTCCTTGACATCATACTCCTTGGCCTGTTCAGCTGTTACGGTATCTAAGCTGACAATGAGAGATTCCTTGACACCAAAGACGGCGTCGGAGGTCTCGTAGTCGGAACCACGGACGTATAATGCCCTAAACATGGCGTCAGTAGGCTATGCAAACGAAGAGTTCTGAAGCGGAGACTCACGTAACCAAGTTATCGAAACCCTCCTTCTCAAACATGAAATGCATATGGCTCGGCCTCCAGCAATGCCTACCCAATTTCTCAAGCAACTTGCCAACAGGCCCGTCGTTGGGAATTGGATACGGTACGGGTACGATACCCTTGAACCAGAATACGCCATCCTTGTCACTCCTTATAACCGCACGGCCATCTGCTTTGTCACCCCTGTTCTCATACTGCACGTCATATTTGCCTTTGGAGTCTGTTTCCCAAACGTCGATCTTGACGTCTGATACGGGCTCGCCGTTCGTAGTTTTGACCGTGCAGAGGACGAGTAGGGACTCGCCGTCGGGATCGGCAGAGATGGAGGTGCCGTTGGAGTCAGAGGGTGCGTCGTGCGTGTGGAACGGACCGAGGACTGTGCCTTCGGTGGAGGAGGCCGGTTTAGGATGGTCTATAGAGTCTACGAGGAGAGAGAGGCCGACAATGTCTGAAAGAAGGATGAATTCCTACGACATATTAGTACAGCTCGGGTATCTTGGTCTTGTACCGCGAGGATCAGATCGAAACTTACCTGTCGCACGTCTGTGCATATTTGTCCTACCTGGGTAAGGAACTGTATGCCTGCCATCCACTCATCGAAGCTCAGGCGCGTCTCGCGTGCGAAGTCGTGTAGATGCGACACCAGACGCTCCATGACGTACTTGAGGCGCGGGTCTGCGCATTGCGAGTTTATTCGATGCACATTCTCGGTGATGTTTTCGATTGTGAGATCTTTGAGGACAGGAACCGTGGAGGCGTCTGCGCCCTTGCTAGATGCCATGGTGCTGTCTGATGAGACGTGGACGTTGTAGAGGGTTTGAAGTCGAGATTGGGCAAGCTTCAGACGAAAGATGTCACGGTCGTAGAACCAAGCACACGAAGATGAAGATGACTTCACGGCTTCCAAAGGAAAGGACACAACAAGCTTGCGAAGCTATTCGAAGAAGGGAAGTAGTGCACTTGAAGCTAGCTGCGACATTGACGAACGAAAGCAACCGTGAAGCTCGACGCGAAAGCCGCCGAATCGGGCCCCATCTCAAAAGACGTCCGCTGACGATAGCGCAAAGCTCATAGGTCGCGCAACTGCGATGGACAGGGTTGCAGGCGCCGGCAAAGAGTTCAAGAGGTGGAGGTGATGATGTCGGAGGGGCTCTCGGTACCTGGATGCGGGGCGGGGCAGCTTCCAGCGCCAGCTTACCAAGAGCTTACAAGCAGTGGCGGGCGTTACCGGACAAATACCCTTCCTTTGCCAGTCCATATCCTCATCATGAAAATGCTTGACATGTCTACAGTTCCGCTCCCCAACTATCTTTCTTCACTCTTTGATCTGCTCTTAATGACTGAACATGCGGCCTGTTGGCTCACTATACACCAGTTATGCCATCATAGTTTTGGCTTCTTCATATGATAGCAGCTACTAGCTGCACTCGTGTGCCACTCACGATGCCCCGAAGTTCATCGACAGCTAGTTCTCGAATAGCTATCACGTCGACACCGGCCTGGTCATCTTCCGGAACATGGCACCAAGATTCGTCTCGATCTGTACAACTGCTTCGCAATTAGCCTAAAGGATTTGTGTCGCTCAAGGTGCAGGAACAACACAGTTAATACATGTGCATATGCTAAGAACGAGTTGGATCAATTTCTTTCATATTGCTGTAAAGCGGATCGTGACAGTAACCTATGCGCCGTGATTGTTCCCGCCCATCAACCCAAACGCCGGCTGCGTACCGTCAATCCATGATAAGACCAGGAAAGAGAGCATAACTGATGAAAGTGAAGAGTATTCCTTATTCGACCGTGCTCTCACAGTAGACAGAGGAAAGTGAAAGCTGCTGAACAACTCCATGTGAGATTAGACGTTGTTCTTGGGGTTCTCTGGTGAAGCCTTCCACTGTTAAGTGTTAGCATGGTTACTCATCATTATATGGAGATGACGTACCTTCTTGCCAAGCTCTTGCTGTTGCTCCTTGAAAGAGAGATCCTTGTACTCATCGCGGTGGGCCTTGACTGTTATCGTTCGTTAGCGGATCGGTCGTCCCGTGAGGTGTTGTTCTTGCGCCTGGAGGAACGCGTCCGAAAAACGCGTCAAAACGCGTCAAACGATGCAGACTTACAGTATGCTTGCATCTTGATCATCGCGTTTCTCGCGTTGCCCTTCTTAGCGATGCGACCGCCCTTAGGACCAGCCTTCTTGACACCCGCGGTGCTGGCTGGCTTCGGTGTCGCAGTCTTGGTAGTGGTAGCAGCCATGACGAATAGCAGATACTGATTGAAGGTAGTATTAGTTTATGAGCGGAGAAAGCTGGTGGAAGTAAGTCGCAGAGGTAGAGCTGTCGTTGTGGTGTTGATGAGAGGTGAGCGTGAACTGTAGGTTTATTGACAGAAGGCGCGACCCAGACCGCGCTAAGCTACACTTGGCCTACCACCCTACTTTATGGATTCGATAGCCTGCCTGGGTATTTGCGCGACGTTAGAAACATAGTCTCGCGTGATTGGCGCAGCTGTTCACTTGAAACATGTAGCAATATGCGCCCCCAACTCTCTTTCAGAAGCAAGGTATGCGGCATGGAACGCATGATTGTGTCTCCGGAAAGAGACATTGCCTTTGCGCAAGTCATGAGCTGGCATGAGCGAAATTGTCGCCTTTATAGTCTCACTTTCGTTCGAAGTCAACCGCTCGCAAGACTATGCGGATCTTCTACGACGCAGGTCAATCTCGTGCTATGAAGGCGCAATGGCTTCCTCGGTGCTTAAATACGTCGCACTGTGGTCGATCTCCCGAGAAGTCTAATACTCTGCAGAGGGACTTCCAATTCGGGGTCCCGGCATTTGAGATACCGAAAGCCATGTTGATCACCGGTATCCGAAGGCATGCACAGAGGTCCAGCTCTTGAAAACAGCGTGGCAGCATTGCGCCGAACGAGATTCAATTGTAGGGCTGTCTCCAACTACGCTCTCAAGAAACATCTGCCGTCTTCTCTTCCGTTATACGACGATGCCGAGCATCCTGAGGGTCGGTACCCCCTGTGATCAGAACCGGCCTTTCGATGCCTCGAGAGGCAATGCTGAATTTCCGACGGTGGCCACTCGGGCGCTCTGTGAGGCTAGGAGCGCGTGGTCTCGCTTTACCGCGAGCGCGTCCGCCGATGACTGGTATCTCGTATGCGCCAGCGCGACAGCAGTATAGGATAAGATCGTAGACGAGCAGCGCTGCCCATGGGCCGATGGCTACGAGGCCGAGAAAGAGCTATGCTGCGTTAGAAGATCACTTTCAATCGATGAAGCCGAGCACTACTCACGAATATGCGCGTGATCCAGGTTTCGACCACAGCCAAGTTCGCAGGTAGAATAGAAAGGAATCCCATGGCGGGGCGTAGCGGAGATTGTACACGGACGGGACGAAGATAGAGATAAAGGGGCGTCAATTGGAGGTGCAGAGGTACGAGGAGGCACAGAGCAGTTCCAATTAACTGATGACACTCAGTCGTCGAGAACACAGAATGCGGTTGACGAAGATGTGCGATGTTCAAGTTTAGTGGAGAGATTGGCCGCCATGAAGCCGCCTCCAGCGGCCGCCGCGAAGTGGATCGCGCTGTGGGCCGCTTTCCCCAGCTCGGCACCGGCACATCACCGACCAGACCCCCTCAACACCAACCACTAAACATCAGATGCAGCTGACATCTCAGCCCTATATGTGAGGCTGTACAATGGTTCTTCCACTGATTGGATGCCCATTTGGCGTCGATTCTGCGAAGCCAATAAGACATGACAGCCATACCGGCACCCCTCCATGGAGACAGCCCCAAGCACCTCCGTTGTTATACAACTCTCTGTTCATACACACTCTAGCACGCTGGATTGCACTCACTTATGAAAATTGCTGGCATCCCTCTTCTCTGACGTACCGGACGCTGGCCAGCAGGCTCCCCAAAGACGGGTGCTTGGCTCTGCCCGCGTGCCCACGGTTGCCTGGCCCTACCCACCCCAACTTCTGAGCCTTGTCAGACCGACCTACCCACAGAATCTCTCTACTGAGTCAAAGGCTTTGAAATTTTGGCATACCTTCCAAACGCACTCCGAAACTTCGCACTATTTCTCGGTCGCTTACATCGACAGCTTGAGTTGATTGCGACGCCTCACCAGCAGCCTCGCTGCTACATCAGGAGGCCTCACATTAACCATCAAGCCGCATAGCACTCCTCAGGGTAGCGCGGGGACTCCAGGCTCGCTTCTTTGTGCATTCCCGTTCACATTCAACATGGACGGTCTCTCCTTCCTAGACGAGCACATGGAGCGAGGCCAGAGCAATGCGACACTGAAGATAGTCCTTCCTAGTGGAGAGGTCCGTCAGATCTCCGATCGCATCTGCCCGTTCAAGTTCTTGGACAGATGTCAGTAATGTCCCTGTACGGTTGCATGCCAACATCTACTGACTTCGTACACCCACAAACTAGGTCCGCTCCTGTACCACGCCTTTGAGTACGGTTTCCAGAGTCGCTTACAGGCGAGTATTGAGGCCCTATCCGAGCATGCTGTCGTCTCGCTTCTTCGGTTCTGCTACACAGGTAGCTATCTTCCGCCTCGAGCAGACTATGATCCAGTGTCGTTTCTTCCACATGCCGAGACGTACAAGATAGCCGAGGATTTCGATGTTCCGGAATTGCAACTTCTCGCGCACGGCAACTTCTCGTGCCAGCTCGAATTCGCCTGCTGTGTACCCGCCGCGCCCTATGACTTGGTCGAGACTATTCGTTTTGTATATCGTCACTATGCCAGTCAGCAGGCTCGTCGGGAGCACGACCTCGTTCCGTCACTTCTCAACTACTGCATCTCAAATTTTCTCTACCACAAGCTAGGAGAGGATGTTGAGTTTCTCAAGATCGCTGCTGAAATCCCGGACTTCCGCCAGGACCTATGTCGCACGAACATGGAACGCAATTTCCAGGATGAGTGTAAGACACTACAAGTAGATTCACATCCTACGCTAACTATCATAGGTGCATTCGACATTGTGCGGTTATGTCTCGACACTCTCCAGGTTCAACCTTGCGATCGTCCGACTCTTCTTGCGTCAAGGGACCTGCCAGATGAGATGATGTGCGATACTCTTCCGGAAACACCCAGCCCTTCATGCTACCCATCTGGCGAGAACTTTACAGCTGTAGAGACCGATCAGGACAACATGGTCGATTCTGGAATCCTTACATTTGTTCGTCGCCCCAAGGTTGCACAGCCAGCTACGATCCAAGAGTCCGACGAGGAGTGTCTTGAAGACGATCAGGGATTCACGTTGGTGTCCCGCCCCAAAGTCCAGAGCCTTACTACGTTCGACGAACCGATGTCTAGCCCTGAGTTGACTTCTCGTCCGGTGGTCGACATACTAGCCGCGACTGGCACCGACTACTCCAGCGACGACGAACCAATGTCCAGCCCCGAGTTGATCCCCACTCCCGTAGTTGATATACTATCCGCTACCGGGACCGACTACTCTAGCGATGAAGAGTGGACACAGATCTGATAGGGCCGATACGCTCCGTGGCTAGAGGGCGCTCTGGTCATGATGGCATGCGGCGTTATTGATGGGATATAGGTATCTCACGAAGTTATTGATCTTAAATTTGCTTTGGCATCATGGTGTTTCAAGTTGGGTTTAAATTGTTTAGGAAGGGGCGTTTCACTTGTACGGAATCACACAAGGGAAAAGTCGCATAAGCGCAAGAGTCTGCTTTGAGGAATCATTAAACACATTGTTTTGCATCCAAACTTTAAGAACTCTTGTACTAGAACATAGCAGTACTATCTGTTCCTTTTTTTCAATATTATCACGTCATGTCTCTGAATCCACAGTCTTCACCATGCGCCAGGGATCGTAGTGTAATTCCCTCTATCCTCCGACACCACTGCCTAAGAAGCCCGTTGCGGCCTGGCCTCCCATCTCAAATACGGCACCATCTCTAACATCGCATTCCGCTGTACAGCTCTTCCTTGCGCGTCGTGATGTTTCCTCAGCGCATCGATATCGATACCAGAAAAAGCTCCACAGCTCAAGGTAAAATTTGGTCGTTGCGCCTAACCATGCTTCGCATCCTGGCGCTGGATTTTCTTCTGTCTGCTTTTCGTTGTGAGACGCACCGTAGAGAAGCACAAGCGCTGAACGGTTTCAATAGCTTTCTTATCGACGAGGTCTGGATCCCATTGCCAGAGCATGCTCAAGACGTCAATGACGAAACTTTGGCAGTTGGCAGTGGCCACTTTGTACGTGAACTCTCGTAGAACCCTCTCTTTTGCCGCTTCAATCTTTCTGAACGAAGATTGGGCGCCATGAATTATCGTGGCGTCTGATCCCTTGTCCATCAAATCACCGATCTCGACAAAACTCTTCCGGTTGCATTCGAAGGCGTTCTGGTGCGAAGCGCTTCTTGGGAAGGTTTGGTCAAGAAGTAAGGCGCCGCGGTTTGGTCGCTCGTTTATGTAGTTTACTTCCCATGTCGTACCAGTCAGCTGGTTTGTGCCATCGTCAAGGAAGAGTCTCCAGTGTGCGGTGTTGGAGCCTGGGCTTGCGCTGATGAGGTAGAGTTGGCAGATTTTGGAGGAGTAGCGTGGGATACTGCTGGACGAGCTTGATTCGATGCTCTTGCTGGCTGAAGAACCCATGTCTTCGATAGGGTAGAGTTGCTCTTGTCTTAATGTGGCGTTGGTTTGTGATGGGAGGATGGAAAAGTTGGAAGACTTTGGAAAAGGAGATGAGAAATTGCAGAGTATTCATGCGAGGCGAAAAATGAGTCAAGGGCAAAACTTTGGCATGTTATTATCTCGGAACGATCTATTGGGCACATGGCGGGTCCTTATATCTGGCTTGCATTTCTATAGGTAGCGTGTTAGTGGTCATAGTTTCACTATGGAACCAGAAAAAGCCAACGACCATGGCCAAAGTGTCCTGCAAATGACGTGCATCGGATTATGGATGACAGGACTCCTCATGGCTTCACAGAGACCTGGAGCGGATGGGGCAGATTTCGGGTACGTTGATTCATGTTCGCTGCAGCTAGTCTGCGAACAGAGCCGCCCATAGAGTACATGACAAACCATAGCCACAAATAATCAGATATACGAAGTCCATATGTACGGGAAGGACTTTTTTGATGTTACAGGAAAATTCGGCCACCTTATGCATTTGAGATGGCAATAAGGAATCCAGCATAAAGGAAACCGCCCTCTCGTAATGGCCAGTGGACCGGGAAGGGATCGCATCAGAAACAGCAATTACATGGAACATCCAAATGAAACCGGGAAGCAGGAAACACATAATCAGTCTCGTGGGTTCATGCCGCACACTCAATCCTCCGTTCGTCTTTCGGCTCCGTCACTGCATAATCCATATCCGTGGGCATGATGGTCTCGGAGGTTCGTGTTCCAGGAGATGAGCAGTCTTCAGGAATGTTGACGCTCACTTGATCGACATCAGCAAGTGCTTTGAACCAGATACGCGATGGACTCAACTTACCTCGTGCGCCTAGTAGCGGCGGGGTGGGTAATCAGCCGCTGCACCTTCGTAAGGTGGGCGGCCTCCGGGGCTACGGGGACGAGCACCACGTGGGGACGGTGGTCGTCCGCCTTCGTAAGGGCGTCCATGACCGTTCATGTATGGGTCATCGTAACCACGGGGAGGAGGTCGGGCCCTAGCATCATAAGGATCGTCAGGGTAACGCGCGCGCGGTGGGCCATACTCATCAGGCATGCGACCACGAGGCGGCGAACGTCCATAACCACCATCACGCCTGTCATAAAACTCGCGGGGAGGTGTGCGTCGGCGATAGTCATCGCGGCGGGGGCTGTAGCCACGAGGAGGACCGCGACGGTCGTAGTAGTCGTCGTATGGCGCGGGTGGGTATCCGCCACCGCGACGGCCCATGGGAGAGCGGGATCGGTATCTATCACGGCCCCGGTCATCAGGACCACCAGGGCCTCCGTAAGGAGCGCGAGGCTTGAAAGGTGGAGGTGGGGGAGGATCGGAGACGTCCTGGATACAGGTAACTTCCTGCCCCTTGAACTCACGGCGGTCCAGCTTCTCCACTGCGGTCTTCAGATCGGCGGCCGTCTCGTACTCTACGAATCTGCGCGATGGTTTAGTACGTGTGCCTAGCTGCAGTACGTGTCCACTCACCCAGAGCCATCCCGTTCGCGGCCAACTTCGGAGTAGACGACGTCCAATCCAGACTGGCGGGCGAAATCTTTGAGGTCCTATAAGTTCGAAGTTAAGCGAGGCCCAAATCCAGAATGTATAACGGGAAGCAAGCGAGAACAAAGCCATTTCTGGTCCAGGAACGGTGCGCTGGCGCTAACAGGGAACTGAGGAAATCCAATAATCGGGGAGTCTGACCTGCCAGCTGGTCTCCACAGGAAGATTTGCTATTCTCATCCGGTATGGTGTGCGCCTAGGACGCGGGGGAACGCGCTCATGGGGAGTGAAGTTCTCGTTACGGGCACGCGAGCCGCGAGCGAACTGGACGATGAGGCGCTCGCCCATGAAATCGGTACCATCTTTGAATCAGTTAGAGATGCATGTCCGGACACATACACATAAGAGTTACATACGGAATGCTGCATACGAGTTAGCACGTGTTCAGCCGATCGGCGCGTAGTTGAAGCTTACCAGGGACGACATCACGAGCATCCATTGCGTCCTTGTACTCGATGAAGCCGAATCCGTTCATGAGCTTGATCTCAGTGATCTCGCCAGTGCCGTGCGACGCGAAGTGGCCTTCGACATCGGCCTTGGTGGCATTGCGCGGGAGGTTGCCTAGGTAGAGGCGCGTGGACGATACCTCGGTCATGGTAGCGGCTGTTGCGGTAGAGCTTTATCCTAAAGATAACCTAGTCTGGAGAGAATCGTGAGCAAATATCCATGAGCAAGCGGGAAGCCATCGAGGAAGCGCGCATGGTGCCTGCCAGTGACGGGGTGACTCGGTATCAAAGACGCGACGCCAGAAAGCCAGTGTCCAGCGGCGTGCGCAACTACAGGAACCAGGAAGACGCGCAAGGAATTTCCAGTGCATGCAATACAGGCGGCTAGTCGTACCTTGGAGATAGAGTCGGGCGCTGGAAGCAGGGTGGCCGTGAAGAACCTGAGAGCTTGAGGACCAGGAAGAAGCCGGGTGAGTGCAGAAGGCGCGTCCTTGAATCTGGGGCACCGGAATTAGTAAGCCCAGTATCGCGACCACGAATTGCAAGTGCAGATGAGGGCCGAGCAGCTATCGATGTAAGAGGCCCCGGCGAGGTTGATGGGTGGACGGTGACGAAGGGTGGAGAAGGAAGTTCGCCCAACGCCTCACTCGCCCTAGCGTTCCAAGCTTCGGGCACGGACATCACGTGTGCCTTGCCTCGACCTCGGGAGCCATGTACGGGACCGCACGACCTTTCAAGGCGCCCAGTGAAATGCCACTTCTTTCAAGCAGATATCTCAATGCTGTTTGCTCATAGGATCGTGGGAACGCAGTTGAAGCCCTCCCAGGCTTCGACCGCGCGCCGAACAAGGCGACTGATCACTCGATCCCTACAAACCTCGGAAGGTCACTTGGGCAGCAACAATACTCGGGCTGACGTTGAAATCTGATGTGTACACACACGGTTTCCTCTAATATACAGGCCCTCTCATTGCGTGGACGGCAGCTAAGCCATAATCTCTATCTCGGTCCGTATTAAGTAAGTACGTACTTTGGTCCCTCGCCACCTTGGGGTGTTTGCCAGTTGATGTCCTGGTCCGGCACTTTGATATCGCAAGTCTTGCAGTGGACGCAGCTGCATACAGTTAGCGGTCTTCTAAGTAATCACGATATCTAGACCTACTTTTGGGCGTTGATTTGGAACCTGACGCCCAGCTCTTTGCTGTCGTCCTCCACATACTCGTAGACGCCGGCGGGGCAGAACCGGTTTTCTACACCCTTGTACCTGGGCCATTCTTTCTGGGCATGCGCATCGTAGTCTTTGACCTGGAGATGGCAGGGCTGGTCCTCCTCGTGATTCGTGCCACTTCGGCTGACGCTCGTCAATATGTCGAAGCTGATCTTACCGTCCGGCTTGGGGTATTCTATCTTGGGGCACTCGTCTGCCGTCTTGGTCGCTGCGTGATCGGGCTTGCCATGCTTCAATGTCCACGGTGCCTTGCCTCGAAGAACGTAGGCCTCCAGACCAGAGTACATGATACCTCCGTAAATACCTAGTGGTGTGTGGAAAGACGGGCGCATGTTGCGCACAGTCTTTAGTTCCGACCAAATTGACGACTTGCGCATCTTGTCCTCGTAGTCATATAAAAACACGGTACCGCCGTCTGCATTGGCTTGTAGGGCGTCCCAAGTCGCCTCAGCAGCTAACATGCCGGACCTCATTGCATTGTGCGTGCCCTTGATCTTGGGCAGGTTGAGCAAGCCTGCGGCGTCTCCAAGCAGTGCGCCACCAGGGAAGGCCAGTTTTGGTATGGACTGGAAGCCGCCCTCAATCAGCGTTCTCGCGCCATATGATATACACTTGCCGCCTTCCAGTACGTCCTTGTAGTAAGGGTGGTGCTTCATCTTCTGGAACTCGCCATAGGGAGCCAACCAGGGGTTCGGGTAGTCGAGCCCAACAACGAGACCAATGCTGACGAGGTTGTCGCCAAAGTGATACATCCAGCCACCGCCATAGGTATCCTTCGGCAGCGGGTAGCCCATCGAGTGAACCACCAGTCCAGACTTGAATTTCTCGGGCTGCACCTCCCAGACTTCCTTGATGCCAAGTCCGTAGGTCTGATGTTGGCTATCTCGCCTCAGATCGTACTTCTTGATGATTTGCTTCGACAAGCTGCCATGGCAACCCTCACCAAGCAATGTGACGCGTGCATGGAACTCCATTCCTCGCTCGAATGAGTCTTTGGCCTTGCCTTCACGCGATATGCCGAGGTCGTTGGTAGCTACGCCTTGTACGACACCCTCGTGGTTGTACAGTACCTCCGACGCAGCGAAACCGGGGTAAACCTCGACACCAACTTCCTCTGCGCGCTCGCCCAGCCACTTGACCATCTGGTTCAAGCTTATTATGTAATTGCCGTGGTTGTTCATCTGCGGAGGCTTGGGTAGAGGGATGGCGCTGTTCTTGGTCATGAAGAACATATGGTCTTCTTTGGCGGGGGTGATGTCGGCGAAGCGGTTCAGGTTGTCCTCTGACCTCCAGTCAGGCAGGAGCTCGTCCAGGGCAGAGGGTTCTATGACGTTCCCAGACACGATGTGATCGCCCAACTCGCCCGCCTTCTCCAACACCAGAACCCTGAAGTCTTCATTGCCGGCCGCTGTCGCAAGCTGCTTCAGCTTGATGGCGGCGGACAGACCTGCGGGTCCACCACCCACGATGAGAACATCGACCTCGTCCGATTCGCGCTCTATCGACTTGGGATCGAATGTGTCGTCTACGGCGGCGAGTCGTGTGCGTGGCGTCGTGGAAAGAGCTCTTCTTTGACCGGCAATCCGTACTGCGGGACGGTACAGGCTGGAAACGTTTCGTCGCGGTAGTGATGCACATGCAAGTGGTCTTGATGCTATGCGCGCGGATCGCGAGGCTGCGAGCAACTGTCGCGTCGCGGAAGCGGGGACTGATCTGGTGGCCATGATGCAGGACGTGTTGGAGAGGCAAACAGATGTATTGTATGCGAAAGTAAGCAAGTTGACGAAATTTTTGCGCTTCCTACGAGTCCGACCGGCGGCGCACTACAGACTAGAAGCGACAGTGCTCAATACTGCGGAATGCGACAGAATTGCAGCATTGGACATGTACGCTCTTAGCCAACGCCAAAACCTCGACATGACGATATCCAAAAGTCGCAGCCGAGGCTACAAGGCTAAGTGCGGGATTGCAATACCGAGCACCCCATTGGCTCAGCCCACCTTCATTCCTTCTCTCCGCACATGTCAAAGTCACCACATCCGAACATCCTCTCTGTGCGATCACTCTCATGTCAACATCTTCACGCGCAGTAGTGCGCGTGCTCGATCTCTCTGACAAATGTCTCGACATGACGCCGCGGTGAGGGTATAGCAACATCAGGGTACTCGCGCAGAGCAAAGTACTGTCATGCCTACCAAGAAGGCTGAGCCAGCAAACTGCGAAGACAATTTGGAATCATCACAGAAGTTTGGGCAGCAGCCTCCTGCAGTTTCTCATATTCAAGCAGTCGCTTAGCTTTTCCTCCGAGCGCGTCGGCGTGCCTGAAACCGGGAGAGAGTCAGGCCCTTGTATGCCTGCAAACCTCAGTCGTACACTAAACTTATGCGTTTAGGAAGGCATCTCTCCGCATAGATCGCCCCTGCCCCGTCTGCAACATGTTCTCAAACTACACACGTTCGACCCCCATCCTGGATCTTCGCCATGACGACGACTCTACCGGCATGGAGCTTGCGTCACCTCTTTCTTCCGTAATCGTACGCTCTGCTTCATGCGTTTGATTCGACCGTTTCCAGCCAAGCCAGGGACCCGATCCCATGTCACACTCGATCTCCCGCTGTCATGCGAGACAAGGCTTTCGTGCCTGTGAGAGAATTGTGGGGAGGACCGACGGTCTTCACTCGAGCCTGGCCTTTTCAAGGCATCCTCCAACGGCGCATGTATGACATGCACGGCAAGCAGCAAATGATCGTCCCAACAATCGCGGCCTTGTCTATTTTGGACAGAGTCTCAGTCAAGCATTCGTGGAGCTCAAATAAGAAAACACTCTTATATAAACCAGTCTCCTCAGGCGGATATCACGGCACGCTCAGCTTCAATCTTCAAACCATTCCTTCGTGCAGAGCACTATCTGTTTATTTCTATTCTCAAGAGCTGTGCTCATTTTAAGTTTCGACACACCTCGTTTCAATCCTTCAAGATCAACCCCATACCATCACAATGAAGACTTCCATCTCCCTTCTCACTCTCCTCTCAGCCTCCTTCGTGGCAGCAGCTCCAGCGCCTTTCGTGGGCCAGGGACCTGTAGTCGCCGCTGGCACCGAGAATGTAGTCATGCCCTCTACAAACTTCGGTCGCCGCGAGGAAGACGTTGTGCAGAAGTTTGGCGAGAAAGCCCTCAAGCTCCGCGGTGCGCTCTTGGCAGCACGCGGTGGCATGGGCAAAGATAATGCTAATGCCGACGCCGAAGGTGCCAATGCTGAGGATGCTGCGGCGGCTGGCAACAATGGCGCTCAGGACCAGGCTGCACAGGATGCTGCCGATGCTGAGGAGGCCGCTCAGGGCAATGGCAAGGGCAAGGGCAAGAATGCCGATAAGCAAGCCGCTCAAGCAGGTACGTCTTGTCACAATCCTTTCCAAAGACTTCACTGACCCTCGATAGCCAAAGAGCAACAAGCTGCTGCCGATGCTCAGGCACAGCAGGATGCTGCCGCCGCCGAGATGATGAACCAGGGCCAGGCACAGAATGCAACCGAGCAGATGGGAGCAGCAGACCAAGCTGCCGCCGATCAACAGGCTCAACAGGATGCTGCTGCGGGCATGAACCAAGACCAAGCAGAGAATGCGAACGACCAGCAGGCAGCGGACCAAGCAGCTGCTGACCAGCAGGCAGAGCAGGGCGCCGCCAAAGGTATGGACCAAGCCGCGGCCGACCAACAGGTATGTTTCAACACCCAGATCTCATATCAGAATGACTTATTGACTCTACCAGGCTGCTCAGGATGCCAAGCAGAACCAGGGTGCTATGGATCAAGCCGCAGCTGGCCAGCAAGAGGCTGCCATGGGAGCTGATCAGGCTGCCGCGGAGCAAGGCAACGGAAAGCAGCAACAGCAACAGGATGCCATGGACCAAGCCGCAGCCGACCAGCAAGCCGCTCAACAGCAGGAGGGTGCTATGGGAGCCGACCAGAATGCTGCACAGCAAAAGGGAGGCATGAACCAAGCCGCAGCTGATCAGCAAGCCGCAGCCGATGAGCAAGCCGCACAGCAGCAAGATGGCGCCATGGGAGCCGCCGAGCAGGACAAGGCACAGCAGCAACAGCAGGAGCTCGAGCAGGCCGCCGCCGAGCAGATGGCCGCTCAGCAGCAAGCCGACCAGCAGCAGAAGGAGAAGGACCAGGCCCAGATGGCAGCAGACCAGGCTCAGATGCAACAAGATGCCGCCAACGGCGCCAACGGCGCCAACGGAATGGACCAAGCTGCCGCTGATCAAGCTGCCGCTGACCAAGCCGCTCAAGCTGGAAGTAAGTGACATCCTCTCCATAAACCTTTCATCTACTAACAATCTCAGACGCTACTGGAGTCGTTGACGCTGGAGCCGCCGCCGGAGCCGCCGCCAATGGTACCGAGGCGAACAACGACAACGGCAAGGGCAAGGGCAATGGCAAGAACAACGGCAAGGGCAAAGGAAAGGGAGAGGGCAAGGCCAACGGCAAGAACAACGGCAACAATGGCGTTGGACAGCTCCTCCAGGAAGCCGAAGCCGCTCTCCAGGCTGGTGGACAGCAGGGTCAACAGCAGGGTGGAGCCGGCGGTATCGAGGGCCTCCTCAGCAGCCTCCTCGGTGGCGGTGCTGGAGGTGCCGGAGCTGGTGCTGGAGCCGGCCAACAGAAGGCTGGTGGCATCGCAGGCCTCGACTTGAGCAGCCTCGGCATCGGACGCCGCTCGAAGAGGACCACCTTCCGCGCTTAGATATGAGAGACGACTGGGAGCTCATCGTTGAACGATGGAGTTCCACAACCCATGTAACCTTATGATTGTCACTGCTTCTAGATGAAGTATACAGCTATTAGATGACTAGTAATGCCAATCCAAAATCATCATCGAATTCCCCATGTACTCCTGGTCTGCCCCTATGAGTCACTCATATATACTCGTCTCCCTTCATCCAGCCCAGCTGCTTCCACATATGCAGCTTATCCCATTCTTTGATCCAGCCTTTGATCTTGCCATCTTCCACCTCGAAGATAGCTGCTGCATGCCACGCTGCCTTGTTCCCACTCGCCTTGATCCCATTGTGTGCCTCGCCGCAGTGACTTCCACTAGCACTGTACCTCAGGCACACATGCCCACCTTTTGCGAAGATGACGTCGTAAGAGTCGATGTGTAGATCGGATACCGCGGCCATGACTTTGGAATGCGACTCGGCGTATTCTTGGGGCGAGTTGACGCCGGGGAAGGTGGTTGGGGCGATGAAGTAGGCGTTTTCATGGCAGAGATGTGTAACGGTTTCGGCACCTTTGTTCTCCTTGGGTGAGTAGGCGAGGCGCATGTATTATTTTACTATGTCGACATTCTTCTGTTGGGAGGTGTCAATGACATGTTCATACGTAGAGGTAGCTTTGACGAAGACCTACCTGCTCCTCCTCGGTTTGAGGTGTGCTCTGCTTGACGGGCGGGTACTTTTTGTCTGACATTGTGATGTTTCCCGGCTTATTGTGTGACGATGGTGACGCGGAGGGGTTATGGAGTAGCTGTTATACGATATATGCTTGATGACGGCACGGCTTCACGATGATGTCATTCATACAAGGCCTGAGATGATCACCGGAACATGATGGTACAAAGGCTGCATAGAAGGACAGTTTGACGGGGTCTGAGGTGGTGTATAATGCTAGTGGTGAAATACAAGTAGTATTCTGTTATGTGCTCAATATGTCAAGCGACGCTTGGTACAGCTGCCGTGCTATGGTATGCGCTAGATATGCTCGAAACCAACCCAGAGTAGTAGCCCACCTGAATGCCGATGAATGAAGCCTTGATCACTGATGTATACGAGCCTACGCGAACACGCCTGTCCTTCTTCTCATACGCGTTCGACGCGTTGTCGCGTGGTCATGTGAGGCCCAAGAGAGTACCTGCATGACGCTACTTGGTATGCGCGTGGTGCGATACGAAGGGATCTGAGCCGATGCCGCGTCTTTTCTAGAAGAACTATAGAAGGCATGCATCATCGTCGAAGCTTCGTCGGTCGGGCTTTGTGTGCCTGTCTACAATATCAGCGCCTGTTCATCTACCAGTGAAGGGCTGGCGTACACCGACGAAGCATCACGAGCCCTGGGCAAGAGCCAGGTCGAGTGCATCCATGCAGTCGACAGACATGCGTCCTATAATGGATCAATCGTAGTCCGGACGGCGTCTCAGCCGGTCATACTCTGGTCTCCGTCTGCATCCTCT
Source organism: Alternaria ethzedia (assembly GCF_023757985.1). Taxonomy (NCBI): domain Eukaryota; kingdom Fungi; phylum Ascomycota; class Dothideomycetes; order Pleosporales; family Pleosporaceae; genus Alternaria; species Alternaria ethzedia. The sequence continues at coordinate 264,182 of NW_026056205.1, read as the reverse complement.
GCCTGCGCGACTGGCCGACCGAGCTCCGCCAAGGAAGTCTTCAGCCGCGCAATACGCGCCTCGAGATAGTCGATCTCATCTTCCTGGTCCTCGCACGTGCGGTCCATGTCAGGCAAGGCCGTTACTGCGCGTCGTGCCTTCTGTATCTTGAGACGGATGTCGTTGGCGGCGGTCGCAACATGTTGGATCTCAAGAGGCCCTTCGGCGGCAAGCTGTGCGGGTGTGGGTGTTGCCGCGGGTGGCTGAGCAGGCGCCTCGAGTATGCGCTTGAGAAGCTTGTGGAGGTCGGGCAGGATGTCAAACGTCGAGGGCGGAGGGAGGGCCGGGGTGCTCGCGGTCGGGGGTGGGGGCAGCGCTGGCGTCGCAGAGCCCGTGGGTGCAACTGAGGCTCGCGCTGAGGCAGGCGCATATGGCGTTGCGGCTCCGGACATGGTCGCGACGTCTGGCGAGTCGGCGCGCAACAATGTCTAGCGTGGTGTTGCAGCTGTGGTCGCGACGACGCGTGGACGGGATGACGCTCCTTCCACGGGTAAGGCTGGCTGCAAGGGTGGTGATTGGATGGCTACTCCGTGGGCGATAATCGCTTTGGCTGTCTGATACGCGTTTCCAGATGTCAAAGCGATCGCCAAATAGCGCGCTGCTGGTGTCACTCGAGATAAGTTCTGGCCGTGGGTTGTGGGGGGAATGTGGGCCTTTTCGCGGAAAGGCTGTGACGTTGACCGGCGATGCTTTTTTGAAGTCGACTGTTTTAGCCCCGCCAACCCTGCCCCTCCGTCAACAAGCCATTCACTGCTCCTTCCTCACCAACCTCCAAACCTCGTTGCCTTGATAACTTCTTGGGCACTATCGTTCCTTCTCTCTGGATTGACCTCATCAGCCCGCAATCATGGCCAAAGTCGACCAGAAGACGGTCCTCATTGTCATTGACGGCTGGGGTGTCGCGACTGAGAACTCGCGCAAAGATGGCGATGCTATCCTTGCTGCAGACACGCCCACCATGGACGAATTCGCAAAGGAGGGCTCCAAGACTGCCCAGGGTTACACCGAACTCGAGGCCTCTTCTCTCGCAGTCGGCCTGCCCGAAGGCCTGATGGGCAATAGCGAAGTCGGCCACCTGAACATTGGCGCCGGACGCGTTGTATGGCAGGACTCCGTCCGCATCGGACAGACCATTAAGAATGGAAAGTTGAAGGATGTAGACAACATCAAGAAATCGTTCCAGCGCGCCATCGACGGTAACGGACGGCTCCACTTCTGCGGTCTGGTTTCCGATGGTGGTGTCCACTCGCACATGGACCACCTCATTGCGCTCCTCAAGGTTGCAAAGGGCCAGGGCGTCAAAGAGGCCTACATTCACTTCTTCGGTGACGGCCGGGATACCGACCCCAAGTCCGCGGTCGGGTACATGGAGACTTTGCTGAAGGCGACCAAGGAGATTGGCCTGGGCGACATCGCGACAGTGGTCGGACGGTACTACATCATGGACCGCGACAAGAGGTGGGACCGTGTCGAGCTCGGTATGAAGGGTTTAGTTACTGGAGAGGGCGAGGAGAGCAGCGACCCCGTCGCAACCATCAAGGAGCGATACGCAAAAGACGAGAACGACGAGTTCCTGAAGCCCATCATTGTTGGAGGAAAGGAGCGAAGAATTCAAGGTATAACACTACGCTGAGCACCTGCATGTCTTCCTGCTGATTCGTCCAGACAACGACACCGTCTTCTTCTTCAACTACCGTTCCGACCGTGTTCGAGAAATCACTCAGCTGTTGGGTGATGTCGACCGCTCGCCCAAGCCCGACTTCCCGTACCCGCAGAACATCCACCTCACCACCATGACCTCGTACAACCCCAAATACACTTTCAACGTTGCTTTCGAGCCCCAGAAGATGACGGATGTTCTTGCCGAGACACTAGGAAAGCAGGGCGTCAAGCAGTGTCACGTTGCGGAGACCGAGAAGTATGCTCACGTAACCTTCTTCTTCAACGGTGGTGTCGAGAAGCAGTTCGAGAACGAGGAACGCGAGATGGTTCCCTCGCCCAGGGTAGCCACGTACGACCTAGAGCCGAAGATGAGTGCCATGGCTGTCGCAGAGAAGCTGTGCGAGCGCATCCAAACAGGCAAATTCGAGTTCCTCATGAACAACTTCGCGCCACCAGACATGGTAGGCCACACAGGTGTTTACAAGGCAGCCATCGAGGCCTGCACAGAGACCGACAAGGCTATCAAGAAGGTGTACGATCAGTGCAAGGAGAGCGGATACGTTATGTTTGTCACTGCCGATCACGGGTAAGTCCGCATCGCTGCACCTTCCGAGACAGTGCTAACAGGTTACAAGTAACGCGGAAGAGATGCTTACAGAGGAGGGCACACCGAAGACCTCCCACACAACTAACAAGGTGCCTTTCGTCATGGCCAACGCCCCAGAAGGCTGGAGCCTGAAGAAAACTGACGGCGTACTCGGTGACGTCGCGCCTACCCTACTTGCGACCATGGGTCTTCAGCAGCCTGAAGATATGGACGGTCACAGCTTGCTTGTCAAGTCATAGAGTGTCATTTGTAATAAAGATGTGAGACGAAGGTTTGAGATGCCTTGTCCCGAGATTCTGCCTCGTTAGATTCATACACATATAGACGACACGAGCTATGATGTATAGAACCATGCATAGAACAATTTCAATAAGCAGCGACACGTATAGCCATTGCTTTTCAGAGACCCTTTTTCCAGCTGTGGATTTATGGATGTTGCGATCAATGCTAGGATGATTGATCCCGGCTGAGCGGCTATGCGCTTGGCAACAGGGGTAAAGTCACCGGCGGGGAATCGTGTGGACCCCTCCTTACGTACTCCAGGGCGCGATAGCCTTCTTTTCGACACTCCCATGGCTTCGTAGCTGAATCCTCTATATTCACACCGTTCGCGACACAGTTCATTGTACCGTTCAACAGGCAGACTGGCCCCAATCTTGATCATCGCCAACACTATCCCGTCGCGTGCCATCAAGCAGCTCTACGCACGACCACCAACGTCGATCATAAGCCCATCGACTACCTTCAACTCGATATTAACTTTCGCTATCACTACGCGATATCTACGCTGTGACACATGTTGTCATAAAGTCACATCGCGCTTCCCCGACAACCTCACCTGTCGGTTCCATTGTTTTCGAAACCCAACCTGAGGCATCGGTGCCCGACCACGCCCTCCCCAGGCCCTCGTAATCGCGACACGCGCACGGCACGCCTACTGCAAACACTCCCCATCACGTCAGCTCTCTGCAAAGCGACTCGAACTCAACAATGGCAACTAGAACTTCCAACGGTGCGTCTGGAGCGCAGGGCGCGCAGACTGCGGCGCAAGTGCAGCCTTGCAGATACAAGACCGGCAAGACATTGGGCGCAGGCAGCTACTCTGTAGTCAAGGAGTGCGTGCATATCGACACGGGAAGATACTATGCGGCCAAGGTCATCAACAAGCGGCTCATGGCAGGCCGAGAGCACATGGTCAGCTCAGCCTTAAGCAACTGATGAACAATGAGACTGACAGGTACCAGGTCAGGAACGAAATCGCTGTCTTGAAAAGAGTATCCATGGGCCACAGGAACATTTTGACGCTTGTCGACTACTTCGAGACTATGAACAACCGTACGTGTTAGGCTTGCCTGGGCTGAATCTCCAGCTGACCTCTACCATAGTGTACCTCGTTACCGACCTTGCACTTGGAGGCGAACTATTCGACCGTATCTGCCGAAAGGGCAACTACTACGAATCCGATGCTGGCGACCTGATCCGTGCGACTCTTTCTGCTGTCGCATACCTCCATGACCACGGCATCGTACATCGAGACTTGAAACCCGAGAACCTATTGTTCCGAACTCCAGAAGATAACGCTGATTTGTTGATTGCCGACTTCGGACTGTCTCGCATTATGGATGAAGAGCAATTCCATGTCCTGACGACGACCTGCGGAACACCAGGATACATGGCACCTGAGATTTTCAGAAAGACTGGGCATGGAAAACCAGTGTAAGATATACTGCGCAACTTTGCGATCCATTGCTGACTCTGCTGATAGTGACATCTGGGCGATTGGAGTTATTACCTACTTTCTCCTCTGCGGTTACACTCCGTTCGACCGCGACTCCAACCTCGAAGAGATGCAGGCCATCTTAGTCGCGGACTACTCCTTCACACCCTTGGAATACTGGAGAGGTGTCTCCCTTACTGCCCGCGAGTTCATCCGCCGTTGCTTGACCGTCGACCCCGCCGCCCGCATGACAGCCCACGAAGCGCTCTCACATCCTTGGATCACCGAGCTGGGCAAGAACAACGCTGATGGAGAGGAGGATCTACTGCCCACTGTCAAGAAGAACTTCAATGCGCGCCGCACACTACATGCAGCTATCGACACAATTCGCGCCATCAACCAGCTGAGAGCAGGTGGTGCCGCTGGCATGATGGATGGCCAGCGATCCGCTGAACCACGGAGAGGAGCCCCTCATGCCAACATTCCTCAACCCGCGGAGGAGCCTGATGACCCTATGGAGATCGATAGCAGAGGAAACGGCCACGGCCAGACTGAAGAAATGATACAGGAGCAAGAGCGGAGGATTAGAGAGACTCAGCAAGGCCTATGGGGTAAGCGATGATGAGCGTCATCTACCATCTCAACGTCAATTCTTTTCTCAGCACACGTTTTAGAGTGGATGTATTGGCCCTCAGCGGAATCTCCTTTCGATCACATTTCATGTTCACATTAGCGAAGGCTGGCGCTGAAGCCCTTCTCTCTGCGAATTGGTTTTGAGCAGCTCATTATAAACAATGGTACCGATTCAACAGCACGCAAACTCTTCAACGACGTGGTCTACAGACATACAGCATGCATTCGCGTCCGAACTTTCGATCCCCAAAGCCATGATCTGTTACGCCTTTCTCTTGAACAAATCTTCGGTTGACAGAGGGAGAGTACCTAGATGCTGTATACCAGACCTACGTCAGCTCCGACCTCGTCCTTACACAACAACTCCCAGCCTCGATCCCAGTCGTCCAGCCCCTCACCCCACTTCAACTTTAGCATTCCCAAGTCTCTGGCCCGCGCCCAGAATGCCTCAAAAGTCGTATACAAATCCTTGAAGTATTGTTCTCCAGCCACCTCAATGCCCTTTTCTTGCAACAAACTTGCATTGACTATGTTCAACGAAGCTCTGTCGGCGAGGCGTTGCGCTGCTTTTTCTGGGTCTTGAGGCGCGACTTCACCACCGACTGTCACCAGCGTGAAAGGAATATTGGGTGCTAACGAAGACAGCGCAGACCGCCAATTTGCGTTTGCTCCGGGGCGAGCGCCGAAGTCGAAGAGTAGGGTACGTGATGTACCAGAAATCTTGATTTGATCGACCGTGTCGTCGAAGTCGTCGTAGAGAACGACGGTGTCGTACCACCCCGTTTTCTTGATCGCGTCGATAGAGGCTTTCGAACCAACTCCGACGATGCGATCAGGTTGATGATCAACGGGCCGACAGTTTCGGAGCGCATACGCAAAGCAAGAAGCTGTTTTCCCACTCGCATTCAACAAGACAACCGTAGCACCTCCCAGATCGGCGTCCTCAGCGCTCCACTCGCCGTTTCCTGTGGGGTGTGTTCTCCTCTTTTGGCTTTCCTCTTCGTCTCCCTGCCAGGCAAAGACATGGTGACAAAGATTGTGGCCAACAGTAAACGGGCCCATCATCAACGCTACCCAACCCAATTGATCTCTTTCCTCCATCTCGCCAGCGGATTGTGGAAGTGGACCGCAAACACGATACCGGTTATACAGCTTCCACAAATGCTGTCTATGCGCATCTACTACAACAATCTGATCCTGAATTACACTCCCGTCTCGTGCATCTCTAGCTCTTTCTACAGTTACGTCCTCCCATTCGGTACTGCTCGGTAGATACCCGTATACGCTCATTCCTTTCTCGATTCCTTCGACCGTGCTTTCTAGTATCTCAGCGTAGCCCCATGCAGCAACGCGACCGTATTTGGTAGGATCGTTGTACGGAGGTGGTGTTGTAGAAGGAAGCGGATATGTGTCGTACCAACCCATTAGGTGGCCGATGCGTGCGTAGGAGAGGTTGTTTGTTGTAAGGCCTAGGATTTTGGTACAGAGGCGGAGGGAGGAGGAGGGAAGGGGGGTAAGTGGTTTGGAGGTGAGGGGAACGAGGTGATGAGTCGTGTAGTTTGCAAGGGACAGGATGTGCGTAGCTGGCTGGGTAGATAGTGTTGATGAAGGCATATTGTTGACAGGTTCAATGGTGAGCTAACCAAGATTACAGCAGTCGTTCCGGGTACTGATTGTGGCGAGCGCTGTCGGTATAGATATGGAGGCATATCTGCAACATCCTCAGTATTGTATATCACTTCAACACGCGTTGGCCAAGATAAGACTTATTGGAAACACTACTCAGTTCCCTGTGACTCAGATAGCCATCCACCCGAGGAACCCCTTACGGGCGTAACAGTCGATTGGAAGCGAGATATAGATGATGTCTAACCAATTGATGAATCCCCATGCTTACGGCCAAGAATATTGCGGGGCTCAAAAGGGCGTTCTGCTCTAACCAATCCGGGTTGGCAGTGGCATGCTTGCATGAGAACCACCACTCCTTGCGCCTTTCTCTGATCCTTCTATGCAAAGTTGTTATCCGTGTGCGTTCCTTCGGTGCCATTCTCCCGTTTTTCATTCTTCTTATCTCCGTCAACGACCCTGCCACCCGCTTTCCGTCTACTTTGGACCAAGGCCTTAATTAGTGCGACTGTAGCTTCCCATCCTTCTCTCAGCTTGTCCACACTATCACTTAGATCGGGTACGTGGAGGAACACGACAGGCCTCTCATCTTGCTTGATACCGAAGTAGTGCGCTAGGCTGTTATAATAGATGAAGCCACACAAGAAGTTTCCAGCATCGTTACTAATCCGTACGTCGGGGCATCCTTCGTCGGTCGTAGTGCCATCAACAGATGTGTACCCCAGATTGGCTTTCCAGTGTGCGAGGACCTCGGATGTATCAAAGCTAGTGTTCAGCTTGGGCGGATACTTTGAAGATGGGAAGTGCTTTTCCATTTCAGAATCGTCGAATCGTTGGCCATCTACGTCAGGAATCTTCCCATATCCACGCCCTTGAGACCCTTGCTCGATGGCGAAGTATTTCCGTCCAGCTGCTAGGCCGATGTGCAGCACGACATCTGGAGGAGGGTAGAGAGGGTTGGCTGGTGGAAGGAGCTCGGGAACGAGATTGACGACATTATTGTATGCCACGCGGATAGGCTCGTAGTGAACGTGTATGTTTATCGGCGTTTGGTTCTTGGGCGACTTTGGTATCAGGGCCGGAAGCGTAGACGCAATCTCCCAAGAAGAGTTCTTTGGGAACTTCTCTAGAAAGGGCTAGGTTTACGTTAGTCATTTTCTTGAATCCACCCAACCGTCTGGCTGGAAACATGTCGATGAGGCAGATCAAGGCATGCTCTGGAACACCGGAATGTGAGAAAGTTGATCCAGGTCTCACTTAGACATGATTGAGGGGCCTTGAATTGATTATCGGCACAGGAAAGAGATTAAAACTTACTCCAAAACCCGTAACTAAGACTGTGACTGGCTTCTCCCCCTCTTCACTCGGAGGCTGTGGAGCAGCGTAGGATGTGGGCGGCATCGATGATCGGACTTAGCGGGAATTAGAGGTACTAAACGCAATAAATCAGGCAGTGTTGAGGATGAACTATTACGACGTTAGTACCTGCAGCGGGTGTTTTTGTGTCAGTGGGTCGAGAAGGGTATTGCCTGTAATGATGATGTACAAAAGAGCGACCTGATGACGGCATAGAGGCTAGGACGAAGGTCACGTTTACACCTGCCTAGGAAGGGCTTCACACACACGCGAACAGCAACTTACGATTATCGGAAATTCCAGATGGGTCAGGGATGCACGCCCATTGCAGATCGCGCTTTCAGAAGGCATCGTGGCCAGGTCGTGTTCGGCACTCGGTTAGGTCGAAGCGGCATCTTGGTCTTCCAAATGGTTTAGCGCCAGCCAGAATCCCTGGGGCCCTCGCGCGATGCCTCAACCGCCGACTTTGTTCCCGAATGCTTACCCCACATGTTTACCTTCCAGACCCCACATAGCAGCGCGTCGCCTATCGCCACCAGACGCTTGCTCTCTCGGATGGGGTGTTCTGCAACGCGCTCGGTATCGGGTAGTGCACTTGCTAATATGACGCGTATGCCGTCGCGTGTTAGCAAGTGGATGATTTGTTATTTGGGTGCTGCAGGGCTATTGCATAAGTCCGCAGTCAATGACGTTGAGTGAGCTGTCGTCTCTCATCGTCCCGAGGTCGGTGTGACTTTCGGATCAGAACCAAGGTAAGTGCGCATAACGGTGATTGGCAAGCGTCAAGTTCTCTTTCCATTGCACGATGCAGTCGCGCCGTTGATATCAAGCTAACAGCACATTGAAAGACATTTCCCCAACCGCACGCCTATACCCTCGGGACATCACAATGGCTTCCACGGGCTCGTCTTCGAAATCCTACTCGCTCGCCGTAGTAGGCGGTGGGATATCCGGCCTCTGCCTCGCCATAGGCCTCCTACAGTACGATATCCCGCTTACGATTTACGAAGCCGCACCACACTTTGGCGAAATTGGTGCTGGGGTTGCGTTTGGACCTAATGCCGGCCGTGCCATGGAGCTCCTGTCTCCTAAAATATACCAGGCTTTCTTGAAATGCAAGACAGGCAATGCGGACAATTCCAAGTCCGACTCATGGTTCACGATACGGGTGGGTGATGCTAGGAAAGAAGACAAGGAAGGATACGTGAGGGAAGGCAAGAAGGTCGGCGATGCCCTGTTCGATGTGCCTATGCACTCGGGAGGAGGACGCGGCGGCGTGTACAGAGCTCACTTCCTTGACGAACTCGTCAAAGAGATGCCTGATGGTGTTGCCAAATTCGATAAGAGACTTGTAGAGCTGGGCGAGGCTCAAGATGGCTCTGGAGATGTAGTGCTCACGTTCGCTGACGGTTCCACCGCACAACACAGCGCTGTAATTGGATGCGACGGCATCAAGTCTTTAACGCGAAAGTGGCTAGTTGGGAGAGATAACCCTGCCTCCAAGGCTGTATTCTCCGGAAAGTACGCTTATCGAGGGCTGATACCTATGGATGAAGCTGTGAAGATACTGGGTGATGATGCAGCGCGGAACAGCCAGATGTATCTTGGATACCATGGCCACTTGCTCACCTTTCCAATTGCGCATGGCAAAACGATGAACGGTAAGGCTAGTCATCGTCGAAAGTGCTGTCTTGCTAACAGCCACAGTGGTTGCATTTAGCTCTCGCGATACCTGGGAAGACGAGAAGTGGGTTGTGGCCACATCGAAACAGGAAATGGAAGACGACTTCCAAGGCTGGGGCCCACATGTCACGAAGATTGTCAAGGCCATGCAGAAGCCAGACATCTGGGCGCTGTTCGAGCATCCACCCTGCGACACATACACGAAGGGCCGCGTTTGCTTGCTTGGAGATGCAGCGCACGCGACCACGCCTCACCAAGGGGCTGGTGCCGGCCAGTGTATAGAAGACTCTTACATCCTCGCCAATCTGGTCAAGGACGCGAACGACGTCAATGGTTTGCAGCGAGCATTCAGCGCCTTCGACCAAGTCAGACGAGAGAGGACGCAGAAGATCGTGAAGACAAGCCACGAAGCTGGTCAAATGTATGAATTCGAACTGTTCGGGGACGACCTTGACAAAATTGAGGAAAGCTATAAGCATAGAATGCGATGGATTTGGGACATTGACTTAGAGGCGCAATTGGAGCAAGCGCAGCAGGTTATGAACCAATGAAATTGAGATATGTTCCCCAAGTCATACTCCGGCCGACAAGTCTCGATGCTCGACAAAGCCTCGTGTCTAATCAATGACATCGTCTCTCAGAGCGAAGATCTGCTTCAACACTTCGTCTGTCTTGGCACCGATCCCGTTGTGATACATTGTGTTCGTGATGAAAGTCTTGCAGCCTTTGATGGTGTTCGCCGTCTCCATACTCAGGTCGAGGTCAACGTACATGTCGTCCATGTAGACTGCAGCATAAGCCGGTACCTCGTTCTTTCTCAATTGCTCTTTGTCGTACAGTTGTGGCCAATCTTTCTCTTCAGCTAAGAGGTTACCAACAGTCTTGAGCTTAGCGAGCTCCGGATAAACATCGAACATGAAAGGGTAGATCATCTCGCCTGTGAAGTAGATAGGCTCATCTCCATCTACGCGCGAGAGTGAGAACTCGGGATATTTCGGGAGTAGGCGTTCCGCAGACCAATTCGAGGCCTGGCCTTGACAGTAGATGGGTTCATGGAGGAGAGCATAGATGACGTTAGAGTCCCAGCTCTGCGCTGCCTCCAATGCGAGTACAGTAGGTCGTGTAAGATGTCCGAATTGGGTCAGATCGGTATCGGCGCGAAGCACAAACTCGTGGACGTCATCGAAGCCTCCATGCTTGCCAAAGTAGATTCCCAGTTGTAGAAATCGACGTGCAGAGAGATAGCCTTCGCCGCCTTGTACGCGCACCGTAGTGTCTCCGAAACGTGAGAGAAGCTTGACAATGCGTTTGACGCGGTCGACATCTTCAGGATACTTCGCGTAGTATCCCTCGTTCCTGCTCTTGACACGCGCGTAAAGCCGCTCGTAAACTTCATCAGGCCCGTCTCTGAGGGGTGGCAGACCGCCGAACAGGAACGCCTCTTTGACTCCCTCGGGGAAGAAAGACAGATAGGTCAAGCAGCAGAAGCCGCCGAAGCTCTGACCCATGATACTCCATTTCTTCTTCTCTTCGGGATAGTCTTCTGTCAGGGCTTTCCTTACAGCCTCACAGTCTTTGACGATACTATCAGCCCTGAAACTCTTCATGTACTCTGCTTGTACCTTCTCATCGCCTCTCAATTGTAGACTTGACTGGCTGATGGCAGTTGAGAGACCAGTGCCACGTTGATCCAGCATGAGCACTTGGTAGCCTTTTTCGAGAATGGTCTGAGTCCAGGATACCTTCTCGGGACTACGACATTCGAAGCCCGGGCCGCCCTGTAAGTAGACGAGCCATGGGAGTTGAGTTTTCGCGCGATCGAGGTGCGAAGTGGGTGTGTAGTCTGCAGGCTTCTCGGCTTTCAGAGCCGAGCGAGCGAAGAGTTGGATCGTTCCTGCTGAAGGGTTCGCTTCGAGATGGAACTGTCAGCACAATCTTTGTCATCGCTCAACTTTCAGATCAGGTGCCTTATCCAAGGCCATAAGTTTCAGATTCATCTGCTGTCTAATGAATGAGAGGACTGCATACAGTAATCTCTGGGTACCTGGAAGAAGTGCTCCGTTATCCGGAGCTTGCCTATCTGTAATTAGCCATGAGGCATTGTAGATACAGGAACAACGTCATTACCAGGCACTAAGTGACTTCTCTGCTCGAGGATCTTTGCTGCTTGTATCATGTTTGTAGTTGAACAAGTGTCGGGTGCAAGGTGGGGAGTGAATGTATGCGGTCTTATCGATAAGCCCCAACTCCGCAGTGCCTGCTCCGAAGGATTAGCGACATTGAACGCGCTGCACGCGACAATCCGCAGCCGTAAGTTTGCGCTTGATCATTACGATAATTACGATTCATACACTCTAGCCTTGGTCGACCCGTCCTTCGCATCACTAGGACCAAGGTGGTGTATCATCAACGTCGGCGCTGGGAAAATTTACAACTGAGGGGCAAACGCGGAGAACTTTCTACCGCAGACCGAATCGTCACTACACTGCGTTTCCACAACTGTGTCGTCTCATTCTCGAAACTGAAAAATGGCTAAAGATAAGAAGAAGGCGGCAGCGGGAGGCAAAGCAGCAGCTAAGGCTGCAAAGGCTGCTAAGCAAGAAAAGAAGGCAGGCAAGAAAGACAAAAAGGTCGCATCCAAAACACAGGAGGTCGACTCTGATGCGGAAGATGTGGACCTGGATGATATCTTAGCCCAGTATGCAAAAGAGCAGGAGCAACACCATGCTATCACCGAAGTGCCCGCTGAGCCACCCTCTGCCCGAACTTCGAGCACCCTCCTCGCCAACCCAGCGAACGAGAATGAGATCTTCTTGTTCGGAGGCGAATACTTCAACGGAGCCACCGCCAAGTTCTTCAACGATCTCATGATTTACAACGTCAAGCAGGATTCTTGGAAGCAGGTCACAAGTCCGAACTCACCACTTCCTCGATCTGGACACGCTTGGTGTCGCGCTGCCAACACGAAAGAAATCTACCTGTTTGGTGGAGAGTTCAGCTCTCCGAAGCAAGGGACCTTCTATCACTACAACGACTTCTGGAAGCTCGATCCGGTCTCTCGAGAATGGACGCGCATGGAGGGAAAGAGCAAGACCGCTGCCCCACCAGCACGGAGTGGACATCGCATGGTTGGCTTCAAACAGTACATCATCTTATTTGGAGGTTTCCAGGATACGTCTGCGACTACCAAATACTTGAATGATCTTTGGATCTACGACTGCGTCAACTTCTCATGGCACACGCCAAAACTGCAAGCAGCTCGCGCAGTACCAGATGCACGGTCGAGTTTCAGTTTGTTGCCGCACGAGCAAGGCGCAGTCATCTATGGCGGTTACTCTCGTGTCAAGACGCAAGCTGGTGGCAAGCAACAGCAACAAGGCAAGGGCAAGAAGAGCAGCAGTGGCGGTCCGGCATCACGCATGGTGCTAAAGCCTAAGGTTCACGACGACACCTGGTTCATACGTATCACACCACCACCTGCTGATCAACCATCCACTACCCTTCCAACTGTTTCTTGGGACAAGCGAAAGAAGCCCGCGAATGCGCCAAACCCACCACGTGCAGGTGCGACAATGGCTTACCACAAGGGTCGCGGTGTTCTTTTCGGTGGTGTGCATGATGTAGAAGAGAGTGAAGAGGGCATTGACTCTGAGTTCTTCAATCAGCTGTTCATCTGGAATGTCGAGCGCAACCGATATATGCCACTCACTCTACGTCGGCCGAAGCTGAACGCAAACAAAAAGGCTGCACAGCAAGCGAACATCAGCCGACGGGATCGTGGCAAGGCCGCAGAAGAAGAGCTGCTGGCTAATCTCAAGGCTCTCGAAATGAAAGCCGGTGTAGTTACAGATGCGGATTCTGACGACGAAGCGAAGAAAGCGAAGGAAGAGGAAGAAGAGGAAGAGGCACGTCCAGAGAAGCCGAAGATATTCGAGTTCCCACATCCACGTTTCAACGCCGCACTTACGGTTCAAGCTGATACACTCTATATCTACGGTGGTACCTACGAGAAAGGCGACCGCGAGTTTACCTTTGACGAACTCTGGTCTGTCAATCTCAACCATCTGGATGGTGTCACAGAAATCTTCAAGCGCGAGCTCGAAGACTGGCAAGGCAGTGAGGATGAAGCCGACTCGGACGAAGAAGACGAAGAAGACTCTGAGGACGAAGAAGAAGGTGAGGAGGACGACAAGTCTGTATCGACAGCACCCACGAGTGTCACAGAGTCTCCTGCCGTTGCACCAATTCACTCCGAAGACCTTGGTCCCCAGGAAGAGATATCTGCGCTCACCGACACGCTTCCACATCCCCGTCCCTTCGAATCCTTGCGCGACTTCTACGCGCGCACTTCAGAGCAGTGGCAGAATATCATCCTGGAAGAGTTGGACAGGAAGGGAAAGAGCGCAGAGAAGAGCCCGAAAGAAGTCAAGAAAATGGCATTCGAGAGGGCAGAGGAGAAGTGGTGGGATTGCAGGGAGGAGATTCGTGCGCTTGAAGATGAACAGGAGGCAGCGGGCATCGGTGAGGTCGTTAGTCTGGCGGATAAGGAAGGCGCTGGAGTGGGGAGGAGAAGATAGTACCAGAGACGAGCTTGCGGAAGTTGAAGCTTGGCATGTACACATATTGCTCAAGAACAAAAGTCTAGTTGAAGAAATAAAAACGCTATCGCCTAATTTACATGATGGCTTCAACTACTTCAGACACCCAGTCTAGTTGGACTGAACTGACACGCTTCGCCCACGCCTTGCCAGTGAATACAAACTCGTTAAACACGATAGCCTCCAACTTCTTTCCAAATAGCACTGAGCTGGGATGAATCGCCACCGTTTGGTTACCGATCATCGTCTTGTAGCTACCATCTGGCATCAATCTCGCTGTATTGGAGATGAAGCCGCGCAGCATGCATGCCAATATGGCTTGACTCCTAGCTTCTGAAGGTGCATTATCAGACTCTGTGTCGTCAGCCGATAGCAGCTTCTGTTGTCTACATTGTTCCCGCAGTTGCTTCCTGATGTTCATTACGTTCTCCATTGCGCGGTGGGATACGTAGTGCTTGTCACACCAAGCGCGACGCTGTGACTTCAGTTCGGCGGCGTATCGCTGAACAGTAATGAGAAGTGTGAGGTGGTCGCCTTCTCGACGATATAGCTCACGCCGGACTTCCTCTGCCTCTTCCTTGCGCTCTTCCGTGACAAGATTCAGGAAGACCTCCTCGACGCTGAGTGCGGATATGATATCGATCACGTCGAGTAGGCAGTCGCGCTCTGGCTTTGCTGCTTCGACTAGCACTCGGCCTAGCGTGGGCGTGAGCGGGAACTTGGCAATTTTGAGACCAATGTCGCTGATTTCACCGGTGTCTGTCAACGCTTGCAAGTGCAGTAGTTGCAGAAGAGCCTTCTCTAGAGCTTCTCGTGGTGGCCGATCAAGGAATGGAAAGCCGAGTACGTCATCGACACCTCGCGCCTTCATTGTCAGAATAGCCTGACTGAGGTCGCAACGCAGAATCTCGGGCGTGGTACGTTCTTCCATAGTTTCGTAACCGTTTTCAGTATACAACCGATAACACTGGCCAGGTGCTTCACGACCAGCTCGACCTTTGCGTTGGATAGCTGCAGACTTGGAGATTGGCTTCACAAGCAGCGATTCGAGACCTAGGCGACTGCGAAATTGCTTTATCTTCGATTTTCCGCAGTCAATCACAAAGCGGACGCCAGGGACAGTGACTGATGTTTCGGCGATGTTTGTTGCGAGGATGACGCGGCGCGTGCGATAGGGCGTTGGCTGGAAGATGCGCTGTTGGGCGTGTTGTGGAAGGGCGGCGAAAAGAGGTAGCGCAAGAAGTTTAGGGATGTCGTCGTCCATATTTTCAGCATAGTCGTTGATGAGCTTTTCGAGTCCCTCGATAGTATCTTGACCTGTAAGAAAGACCAGTATGTCGCCTGGCAGAGGCTCCTTGTAATGTATTTGGAAGACGAGCTTGAGAGCTGCTTCGACCCAGTCCTGTGTTGGTTGCGGCAAGTATACTGTTTTGACGGGGTATTGTCGCCCCTCTACAAAGCATGTCGAAACGTTTCCTTTACTTTCCGTAGTAGGTTTCGCGATCGCCTTCTCGGTGTTCGACACAGGCTGACTGTCTCCGAAGAACTTGACAAGACTTTCCACGTCTGCCGTAGCACTCATTACTACGACTTTGAGCGGATGCTTCCTCGCCACGCTACCTTCTTTAGCGGATAACAGGTTGCGTAAGAACCCAAGAATCAAGTCGACATTTACACTTCTTTCGTGGACCTCATCTACTACAACCGCGCTGTACTGCAACATGTTGGGATCTCTGAGCATCTCTTGAAGCAGCATACCCTCCGTCAGAAACTTGACTTTGGTGTGCTTTCCAGCCGCAGTGTCGAAACGAACGCTGTATCCAACCTTGGCAGTAGGGCCTTTGTCGCCAAGTAAGCTACCCATCTCATCCGCGACGCGTCGTGCCAGGGAGATCGCCGCCACTCTTCGAGGTTGCGTGATCGCTATACACCCGGTACACCAGGACTCATTGGCCAAAAATTGCGGCACTTGTGTCGATTTTCCGGAACCAGTCTCTCCGGTCAGCACGAGGACGTTGTTTCTTTGCAGAGCTGCTCTGATGATGTCCGCTTGAGGCCATATTGGAAGAGACTTGCGGACAAGCCGCAACTCATCACGCTTCTGAATGACATGCGACGGCACTCTTAAGTCTTGTTGAGAGGTACGAGGTCTGTCGGCCTGTTGGTTCTTTGGTCGAGCTTGTTGTCCGGGGTTTGGTTGAGGTTTGATAGGTTGAGGTGCATCTAATTTCGTGCGCTTGTGGGCCTCTGCTTGCCGCGCAACTGGAGTTTCGACAACACTTTCCGTTCGTTTGGGCTCGGCGACGGGCTTAGGGTGCTCTGCAGTAGAACTGGGGGTGTCATCATCGGAATGGTCGAACTTGATTAACACGCCGGCTCCCTTCTTGCCACTCCAGCCATCTTTCGCTGGCTGAACTCTCTTTCTCTTCTTGCCTTTCTTCAGTTCCACGGGGAGGTCCTTCGCGCTGTCAACTTTTGGTTCGCTGCTCTTTCCGTTGGACATCTTCGTTGTTGCGATTGGAACCCGCGTTTCACGTTGCCAAAACTTTTCCGCTCTTCCCAAGATCGTTATCGATAAGCCTACTAGCGTGCTACGCGCGTGCACGTGCCGGTGGTCCACAGCCCCACCTGGGCACATTCTCGGTTGCGCACATCACCGGTTGATCACTCATCGCATTGCTGATGTGTAGCAGGACGTGATTGTTTCTCATCGTGTTCGGTGGTATTTATCCCGACGCTATGCAATCAAAGGTTGACCCCGCCGCTGGGGACGATCAACCGGGGACTTAATCAAAGTAGGGCGGGAGAGGATGCCGTCATAAGCTATATAAAGACGAGCGGGTAGAAGCGTTGCTAACGAATCACGAAGCCATGATGTTTCCACTGCGACTGGGGAAGTGGGCCAAAGTTCTATATTTACTCTCTCTCACATCGCCTGTCGTGGAGAGCAAAATCGATCGCAAGTCGATTGTCCAGCAGTATAATATCAAGCTCAGCCAATCGAACCCATACAGCCCGGTTCAGGTTGGCAACGGAAACTTCGCGTTCGGTGTAGACATTACCGGACTCCAGACCTTTCTGCCGCACAATACTCTTTCATCCTGGGGATGGCACAACCAATCTCTGCCAACGACACCAAATCAAACGCTTCCATCAGACTACACCGGTGTTGACTGGTGGACCCACGATCGCCTCGTCAACTATGCGCAGCCCAACCCAGAACAGAAGGACATCAGTCAATGGATGATTGCGAACCCACATCGTATTAATTTGGGAAGAGTTGGACTGTGGTTCGGCGGCATCGCAGGAGGGAACGTCACCGAAGACCTACTTGCTGGTAAAGAGCAGGTGCTGGAGCTCTGGGAAGGTGTCATCAAATCCACTTTCTTTATCAACGGAGAAAAGGTTGTGGTGACAACTGTTGCAAGTCCGGAAACGGACACTATCGCTGTAGACATATCGTCCAGCCTAGTGAGGACTGCAGGACTGGGCGCTTTCTTCGATTTCCCGTATGCGACTGGGAAAAATAAGTTCGACGCACCATTTGTTGGTCTCTTCAACGCTACTTCCAACCATTCCACGACGGATGAATACAGGAACAAAGGTGCGACAATCACGCATGTACTAGATGCAACAACATATACGGCCGATATCGCTTGGGAAGGTTATGCCCGCCTCTCGCGCCTGCACAGAAACGAGCACAAATACATCCTAGCCGCCAGTCAGAGATCTGAGACGCTCTCTTTCACTGTTACATACGCTCCTTGGGTGGCCAATGTCTCTTACACTGCAGAGTCAGTCAAGCAAAAGTCACAAAGCTGGTGGGCAGACTACTGGTCGACTGGTGCATTCGTGTCACTTCCATCGGCCAACAATGCCTCTGCGAATGAGCTACAGCGTCGCACAATCCTTTCTCAGTATCTTCTCGCGGTCAACGGGGCTGGTAAAGATCCCCCACAAGAGTCTGGCTTGGTGAACAATGGATGGTACGGCAAATTTCACCTGGAAATGGTCTTCTGGCATCTAGCCCATTGGATGTTCTGGGAGAAATGGGACCTCTATGATCGCAGTATCGGCGTCTATGAGCGCTTTCTACCCAGCAGCTTCGAACGGGCTGAAAAGCAAGGATACGAAGGCGCGCGCCTCGGCAAGATGAGTGACCCAAGCGGTCGATCTGCGCCAGGCGAGATCAACAGCCTACTCATCTGGCAACAACCGCATCCCATGTACTTCGCCGAGATGGAATACCGATCTTTCCCGACCGAAAAGACTCTCGAGAAATGGGATGAGGTTCTGACAGGCGTGGCGGACTTCATGGCCAGTTATGCCTTCTGGAATTCCACAACGAATCAATACGATCTTGGGCCGCCCATGTATCCAGTCTCTGAGAATACTAATCCCAACGAGACGATTAATCCGACGTTCGAGCTAGCGTACTGGCGCTTTGGTCTCGACGTAGCGTCGAAGTGGCAAGCGCGGCAAAACAAATCTACTCCGGAGTCCTGGGTACACGTACGAGACAACCTAGCGCCTTTCCCCATTGAAGAGAACGCGTATGTGACGTATGAGGGTATACCAAATATGTGGACTACCCCCGAATATACGGAAGATCATCCAGGACTTCTGGGTATATATGGCTGGTTGCCCCCAGACACTCGCGTGAACATGACAATCTTCAACAACACCATCACCAAAGTACATGAGACCTGGAACTTTCCCTTTTCTTACGGCTGGGATTTCCCGTTGCTGGCAATCACTGAAGCTAGGAGAGGAGATGCGGAACGCGCTGTTAGTCAGTTGCTTGACGTGAACAATGCTTTTGATGAAGTAGGAATGCCAGAGGGGGGAACAAGAGTGCCTACGCCGTATTTTCCGAGCTCAGCGGGCTTACTGCTTGCGGTGGGGATGATGTGTGGTGGCTGGGATGGGTATAAAGGGCCAGTATGGCCGTCGCACTGGGATGTAGAGTGTGAGGGTTTTACGCGGGCCATGTAGGGTGATTGCTGAAACATATCATTCATACACCGCGAGTATTCCTAAACGTCGTTCTCTTCATCCCTTTCCTCTTCACTATCCGCTTCTGGAAACTCCCCCATCTCTATGAGGACGTTTGCGAGAGCAACACCCTGTTGATCTAGAAGTGAAACGCCCAGGTCTAGCATTTTCTTCACATTATACCTAAACCTCTTCCAGGTTTCCATCCTTCTCGTGTCCGCCACTTTCATCTTCTCTCGCCAGAGAAATGGCTTTCTTTCGAGATCGTCGTTGATTGAACACATGCGAATGGCATGTAACTTCCTGTCCGGCGGCAACGACCCGACGACCTGAAGCAATGACTCTAGAGTTTGAACTCCGTAACCAATATTCTCTGGAAACCGACGAAGCACAATCTGAGTGACTGATACAGGGACATCACAGAGAGGCCCTGTGGCATCGAAAGTATCAAATACTTCCAGAGAGGATGTGTGATCAAAGACCTCGGACATGTTGGCCAGTTGGCTATCGTCAAATTGCAGCATTCTCAAGCCGGCACCGTACTTTGCCATGAAAGCAGGCAGATTACTCAATTTCCTCCAGCTATCGTGCGGCTTCCGGATTGCAAAAGCTGAAAGCTTGGGCATAGCCGAGTGTGTGAGCCAGCCTATTAGCTCATTAGTGGCGTACTCTGCATCCAGCTCGACCAAGCGCAGATGAGGGAACTCAGATGATTCAACATCGTCCAAGCCGCGCGTCCGGCCTCTAACCCCCAGGTGGAGGTCTCTGAGGGCTGTGCAATGTTTTAAAAGAGAAAGCGCTTCCTGAATACGGATGAGGCGACGTCCAATGATTATATACAGCTTTGTAAGTTGTGGGCCGTGAGAGTGTACAATAGCTGCGATTTGCGGACGCTGGAGATCAAAACGACAAAACAATTCGCTTAAGTTCGTCATGCGGGAGAGCAGAGTGGGCAATGCAGCTTGCAACGCCATCAAGGCTGGTTCAGTAGGGCTTACGCCCTCATCTCTTTGGATCCAGAATGAGCGCACCCAAGAAGCTTTCGGCGCATCGGAGTCGATAGGATGGTCAAGAAGATGGGCCAAAGCTGTGACGCGGTTGGATGCTAGATAGTTGTTGCCGTCGATCGACAGATGGCGGTAGACAAGTGGCTCTACCAAGTCCTGCGAGAGGTCAGATAAGAAGAACGTGGGTTAATTCGGGATTGGTTGTACCTTCCACGACTTGCATACATACTGAAGTCTTTGTAGATCACGCGTTCGTTCTCTTCTGTACTCGAGAGACTGGTAGAAAATGTGGGTGTCGTAGGTGACCACATGCTCGAATATGGTGAGCCATAGTTCAGTGGGTAAAGTGGGTAAGGCTCGATGCTCAATCAGCCGTCCAGGGGCTATGTCCATGATGCGATCGAAGTGAATTAGAGACAGGAGGGTCAGTTGGGTGACGCTGCTTGGAAGGTGGATTTGTCTCGACACAGGCTAGCGCAGATCTGGTTAGACAGAACCCCGAGATCAGGCGAGCCCGGCTTGCTTGTCATTACATCTACTTGGGGGCAAATGCTAAAACACCCTGAAGCATACTACTTCTGCAATCTCCAATCCCTTCATCAGCTGCTCCGACTCCACAATTCACCTTTGCGGTGACGATGTGTGCGATACGCCACGCTTGTAAGTCCCTCTCACAGACCGCCAACCATGACTAGAGCTATGTCTCCATGAAGTCCTTCATGCTTGTTGTCCACGAGGTCATCTTTGAATTGGGTGTCCTCGCACATGCCATAAACGCTTTTGACAAGTCCAGCGTGAAGGCGAGCGGCATATCGTCAAGGTGAATAGCCCAATTCTCTTTCGCCTCTCTGACCCACACATCAACCATGAAGCGCCTGCCAGGGGATCCCTCCGGAGTTCCATCGTATATGGTCTTGACTATGCTGGAGCCGGGACGTAGTGGCTTGTAGAAAGGCTGATTGAGAAGGGCGTCACGGAAGGCGACTAAGACAGCGTTTTTGAATGCAGTATCCATGAGCATCTCTCCCATAACGTAGCTCTTGCCAAGCATACCGGTCTCATGATTGAACCTCCCTGTATTCTTCGTGGTGACAGTAGGGAATGTCTTGAAGTACAACCAATGAAGGTAAATTTTGAAGATAGCCGGGTCTTCGTCGACAAGAGTGACGGTGCGCGCATCAACACGAGATGCTGCCCACTCTTCCTTCATGGCCTTGTCGAAGAACTTTGAGCTTCTCCTGATGACAGCTTCATGGACCGGAAACTTGGTTCCCTCATTGCCAACGTTCATTGTGATCGTGTCGAAGAGGCTAAACGCTATCAATATTGGTTCTTTCTAAGAAGTGAAGAACTCACTCGAAGGCTTCTGTCTGCAGGATTCGCCCATGTTCAGACTTGAATTCGATCGCCGGTTCCTCAATCTGTCCCGACATCGCTGCAGAAGATAGTTAATTGGCGGTTGTCGTTGGTTTTGTCGCGGTGTTTTGGAGGGGAAGTTGAGCAAAGAGTAGTGTAAATAAGAATGGCTAGAGCGGATTTTCATAGCGTCTCTAGGCAAGGTGATAGTGAAGATGAGTGGTGAGAACGCAGTGTCGCGCAGCAGATTGAACCATAAAGAGACGAGCGCGCCTGCCGTATCGGGACAAGGCGAGCGAGGGCATGTTCGGGTGTCCATGACATGTTGTGCTTATTTTACATTCTTCACAGTATAATACAGGGTCGTAAATTCGTTCCTCAAGACCATCGAATCTTCATCTTCCACTGATCCAGTTTGGCCTCCCACCATGTCTTCTGAGGCGCCCGCTCGATCTCCTCCATCAGTCTGGTATAGTGCTCCGGCGCAGATGTTGGCTTCAGTACACCCGGTGATAGCGCATACTTTGTGCTATATCGGTTCTCTAGTAACGAGAATAGTGCGTTTACTTGGGCTTGCTCGAGCTTGGGATTCGCAGGCGGCGAAGATGCGGCCGGTGTTGTGGGCGCGGGCGCTTGGGGCTTTGCGCCCTCTTCGGGGGTGGGTGTTATGGGTTGGACGCCGAATGGTTTGCCATGATGCTCGATTGCGCGTGTGAAGGGTAAATTTGGGCGCAGAGCGTCTTTTGGCCAGAGAGTGAGGAGGCGGGTGTATTGCTTTGTTATCTGGACTATGTCAGCTAACTGTTTTGCAATGCAGCGCTGTATACTCACAGTATTCGCCATGGCTGTGTGTGAATTGAGAAAAAGTGAAGTTCTTCACCTTGTCCGGCCTCAAAGTCGATGATGCTTCGGTAACCAGGGTCCAGGCGCTATTGGATCGTGGCGCAGCAGCCGTGTCGCATGGCCCAAAAGCGAGCAACTTGCATTTGAAACGCCTCCTCCACTGCACCTGCCGCCTGACACGCTCCACCCACCTGCACCTCCCTCCTACAACCGCCGTCCTTCTCGTCCACGCTCGCTGCCCTACCTATTCCTACGACTCCCCGCCTCGACGACACCCGAGAGCAGATATCCCATCGCCCCCTTCACGTCACGCATCCGGTTATCCGCGCAACATGCCTAGCCAGGGCTACGAGAGGGTGCGTTGCCCCGGTCCATCCCGACCACCATGCGACTGCGCGAAACCCCTATATTGCTTTCGCAACGACAGCACTAATGCGTTAATCCAGGTAGCCGCCCAAGACGAAGAAGACTCTCCCCAGACGCTGCAACCCGGCCAGCAGTGGCCCCCGGCCTCGCCACCACCCTCCTTCCACTCGCGCGCATCATCACCAAACGGCACATCACGGCATCTCCTATCCGAGGATCCGATAACGAACGAAGAAGACCGCACACTCGCCGATACCTTCGACTCGGATTCGGATGACGACGACGATAACGATGGGCGCGACGATCGGCAGCGGCTGATGCGGGGAAATCCGAGGACAGAAGAGGAAGCGGCGCCACCGGGCATCCAAAGGAGAGTGACGGAACTGCCAGTATTCAACACACAAGCGCCCACTCCAGGACGGGTGTACGGTGGAGGAAACGGTGGTGTCTGGGCAAATCTCAGCGCAAAGCCTACCAGAGGGGAGGATGCCGAGGAGAAGCCTCCAGTACGTATCAGACTATCGATAAGTCGCGTGAATCACTGCTAACATGCATCAGACATATGAACAAGCTGCCGCAGACGCGACACCACCCTACTGGGAAACCACCATCCTCGCTCCCGGCACTTTTGGCGATGAAGTCTTTGTCGAAGGCCTCCCCGTCGGCTCCCTCTTCAGCTTCCTCTGGAACGCCATGATCTCCATGTCCTTCCAACTCGTCGGATTCCTTCTCACCTACCTCCTCCACACGACCCACGCCGCAAAGAACGGATCCCGCGCTGGTCTCGGTATCACGCTCGTGCAGTTCGGTTTCGGATTCCGCTCCGCCGTACTCTCTCCGAACAACGGTAGCAACGATAACCCCGGACAGGGATTCGACGGTGGCGTTCCAAACGACCCGAATGCGCACGACTTTGACCCGGACAAGGTCGGCAGTGGAAACACAGGGGGCAGTGATATGACACCCGCAGCGAGTGCCATTACAGGCAGTGACTGGATAGCGTACGGTCTGATGATTGTTGGCTGGTTCATCTTGATCAAAAGTGTATCGGACTTCATCCGTGCGAGGCGGCACGAGCAACTCGTTCTCCAGTCTCCCGACCGGGGGCTGGGTGTGGCGGTTGTCGCCGAGGGTGAAAGCCCGGAGCGCAGTGTATAATTTCTTTAAACGAGCCTCAGACTGGCATCTTCTTTTCTCTCCTTTCATAGCGTATTACTTGGTTGCATCTAGGGACGGCGTTTACTATTGTCTAAAGACAGATCGAAAGGTACGCGCTTCGCTGTTGTAGCAGCACATTACTGCACGATGTTCCTTATACACGTATCTATTACTTTATTATCCAAATTCCCTTCTGGAGTTTCTTCCATACGAAGTCCGTCACCACTCAGCTGCTTTCTCTGTGCTGATGCAATTCACTCTCTAGCGTCATCAAATGCTCAGCTCAAATCACACATGACGGTAGTAGAGATATGTTGAATTAGTCTATTGGCTAGTGTATATGCACAACATGTGCTGGGTATCTTTGGGGTAAAAATCTCAAAACAGCTCTTGGCAAAGCGCTCAAATCCTGTAGACGAAATCAAATCATGTGCCTAATGATGTGTTAGCGAACTTGTTTTGGGATGTAAGGTGCAGACGACTTACCACAAGGAGCCACCGCGCAGGAATCTTTGGCACAGATTTAGCATGCGACCCGTGAAAGTTGCGATCGTTACATTACAACGCACTTTTCGGTCGCATACACTTCTCCGTACTGGTCCACGCCTGCCATCATCTCGTTGTACCGCTGTTTGTTCTTGACTTCCTCTGGGAACCATTTCTTAAGGAAGGCGGCTTGTTCGGTGTCCAAGTTGTCTATAGTCACAAAGTCAGCATGATGTTCCAAGGCGTCTATGAGTCAGAGACATGCTGACCTGAATTCGCATCAAAGACCGTCTTCTCGCGGCAGAACGGACAGTTGTATTGCTTGTTGTTCTGCATGACGATCAAGCATCGAATGCAGAAGGTATGGTTGCAGCTAAGCTTTACGGGCCGCCATTGGATCTCCATGCACATAGGGCAAGAGTAGTCGTCTATCTGCGGGACGTGCGATAGAATCTGTGTGTTGACCTCTGCGCAGACGGCTTTGGCGAGGTGTTCGGAGAATTCTGGGTATTCTACCTGACGTGGGAATGTGGACTTTACGCCTAGCGCTGTGCGTTTATCGAATTCTAGTGACATGTTAGTTCAGCGTCTCCATGTTTGTTAGGATATGGGGGTATTTACTCTTGAGGATCTTGATCATGGCATTATGGTTGATCTCACCGAATCGCAGGCCCTGGAGAATCTCCCGGTTGATGTGCATGAAGGTGTTCAGTGCTTGTAGATTCTCCTTCTTCTTCAGTTGTTCCACTAAACCAGCCTTGGCAATCTTATTTGAGAATCCTGCCAGTCTCGCCATGGCCTTCTCCGAGTCGTGCGATTTGTGGTCCATCTCTGTTGTTCCAAAGAAGATGCCTTCTTCCACGTATATCTGGAAGATTTGACGCCAAGCAGTGAGCATTTTCCTGTTGGCTCTTCGGTCTGGATCCGTCAATTTTGCAACTTGCTTCCCTAATGCTTCGATTTGGACATTCATTCGCTTTTGCTCCCGCTCCTGCAACTTCTCCAGTCCTGTAACTTCACTGGTAAGCCTGGTGAAGAACTCCGTATCCGAGGTGATGGGAACCTCGACTGTACGGTACCCTGGTCGGTTGCGAGAAGCATTGGTCGGGGTGGTAGTTATAGAATTGGATGGATCTATGGAGTCGATGGATTGGAGTGACGATTTTGAGTCGTCCAAGACGCGCATGTCAGACATGCCCGTCTCAACAGCCAGCATCTGAAGCTTGCGTCTGGTGTCATCATCGAGCTGGGCACTCAGTACCTCTCCGCTCGACTCGTTTACGTAGAAGAGGAGCTTTGGATGGAATGCCTTGCGCGAGGGCGATGCATTGTCCTTGGCACTGTCGGGGTTGAGAATGTACTCGAAAGGTCGTTCTTGATCATCGTCTTCTCTGGTAGAAGCATTGTAGTCTTCGACATGTTTGAGTAGTTTGGACAAGGTGGCAGGGTCAAGGCCCACTTGCCGCAGCTCGTCGGTAAGCCTCTTGATGCATTTCTTGAGCTGCGAGTATGAGATAGCCGAGTCGACCCACTCTGGCGGGAAGCCCTCATCCCGGAGAGTCTGCTTGAAGAGATGGCCGAACTTCATGTTTGGGCAGGGTTGACGAGGTACCGTGGTAGGGCTGGCCGATCAGAAGGCGCAGAGGAGGCACGTGGGGAGCTGAGTGGTTGCGACCCTTAGCGGGGTACCTTCCACGCTTGTTCGGCCACAGTTCCGGGTCGGGCTAACGAAGCGTTCCAGCGATCACCGCCCTGGAATATGCAGATGCGGCTGTGTAGTAGAGAAGGATTATTGGGAACGAAGTGTCAAAGAGTCCCAGATGTGTGGTGGTGGGGAAGAAATGGTGTTGGGTGAGAGAATTACGACTTGTCAACAAGGGCGATTTGCGCCGCGGGTCATGCGCCTGTGTGCCTGGAAAGGATGCCGCTAAATGGAGACCCCAGAATTCGATGGAGATTCGTCTTAGGCCATCACGAAGACATGGGGATGCGCCTCTCTTATGAAGCAAATCAAAGCATGGCGTGTGCCGGCTTTCGGCGCTGTCTAGACTGCGGTGGCTCCAATAGCGCTCTTCTTCAATCACTGTCTGCTCAAACTTTTCGCCTTCGCAGTCCGCGACCAATCAACGCCAAGCGCACAGTCATAGGCGATTTGCTTGCAGTGACGCAACATGGCTCTTCGCGACTCACCCAACTAACACGATGTGAAAGCCGGGGTAGTCTCGGTGTATAGCAGGCTGTCAGCACGCGCACCGAGAAGCTGTGAAAGCTGCACTACAAACTTATATGCTGTCACTCTCCCATACACGCCCACACAACTGAACTGCAGCATCCAGCCACTGCCACTGCAGGTAGTCCGAGACCCGAAAATCTCGAATACGTCCGAACCGTACACCTAGCTGCATCGAGCCAAAGCCACTATGGGTGCATCACAGTCCACCGGCGGCGGCGACGCGCCTAGTAATGCCGGCGAAGTCAAGACAAGTTACTACGAACTACTGGGTGTGGAGCGCAATGCCACCCAAGACGAGTACGTGACACGACGCACGTAACGTATTCAATACTAACATCCACAAGACTCAAGAAGGCATACCGCAAAAAAGCGCTCGAGCTGCACCCCGACCGAAACTACGGCGATGTCGAACGTACCACTGCCCTCTTCGCCGAAGTCCGATCCGCATACGAAGTTCTCTCAGATGACCAGGAGCGCGCATGGTACGATGCACACGAGAGGGATATACTGCGGGGTACTACTGGCGAGGAGACCAGCGACCATTACCAGGGTGACATGAAGGTTACGACAGCCGACGACATAACGCAGATGATGGGCAAGTTCAGGGGGAATGTGGACTTCTCAGACTCGCCGAACGGCTTCTTTGGCTTCGTACGAGAGACGTTCGAGCAACTTGCGCGCGAAGAGGAGTATGCCGCTGACTATGACGACCTTGATGTACCGGATTACCCTAGCTTTGGGCACAAGGACGATGAGTACGAAGGTGTTGTGCGCGACTTCTATTCCGCATGGAACGGCTTCGCCACGGTGAAAAGTTTTGCATGGTTGGACGAATACAACCCCTCGCTTCAACCTGATCGCCGCTATCGAAGGGCTGCTGAGAAGGAGAACCAAAAGATCCGCGACGAAGGCAGAAGGGCGTTTAATGATGCGGTCAGAACGCTGGTTGCGTTCGTACGCAAGCGAGACCCACGGTATACTCCGAATACACAGACGGCAGAGGACAAGGCCAAAGCACAGCGGGATGCTAGGAAAGCGCAGGCTGCACGAGCAAGAGCTGCGCAGATCGCCAAGATGGAGCAGGAGGAGCAGGCGGTGCCAAGTTGGGCTACCGCACGTCCGGCGGATGAACTTGAAGAGGAAAGCGAAGGTGAAGTCGAGGAGGACGTCTACGAATGCGTTGCGTGTAACAAGACTTTCAAGAGCGAGCGGCAATACGATGCCCATGAGAAGAGCAAGAAGCATCAGAAAGCAATCCAGGCTCTCAAGAAAAAGATGCAAAAGGACAACGCCCATCTGGATTTGGACGAAGATGCCCTCAAAAGCGATGAGATTCTACCGGTAGAGGATGAGCTTGCGATGGAACCCGAAGTTTCTGGTGGTGGAGACTCCGATGCATCCGTGAAAAACCTCGCGACAAAGACGAATGAGCTTGACATAGACGACCACACTACAGACGAGGAAGAAGGCCATGTGGACCGAATGGCACCTAGTAATACAATTTCTGCATCGCCCGTCGACTCAGAAACAAGCTCAGACGTTGACGACGAATATAGTTCGCGCTCCGAAATAGAAGCACGACTTGCTGGCGCCAGCACAGAACCCTCCACAGCACCCACCGAAGATCTCGACTTTAAACCTGAAGATCCCACAGAACCAGAAGTCACCGCCCCACCGGAACCCAAGCTCGGCAAGGCTGCGTTGAAGCGCATGAAGAAGGCTGCAAAACAGGCTGAGAGCGAAGAGCCCGATATCAAAAACAAGTGTAATGGCTGCAGCGCTGGTTTCTCGTCCAAGACTCAACTGCATCAGCACTTGAAGAAGCATCCCGAACATGCGGCGCTGAAATCTGTCGCGCAACCGGGTGGTGGGAAGAAGAACAAGAAGCGGTAGTAAAAATGATGGCACGAATTACGATTTGTATGAGAGACATGATATTCATGTATGGTTTGCTTTGGCATAGCGCAGGTGTTTGCTGGAGGCTAGATGATTTGTTAGACTTGCATTGAGCGGTTGTCGCTCGCATTTTCAAGGCGTCTTTAGATATGCTGTCACAGAAGTCACGTTCAGAACAGAAGCTGTCG
Source organism: Alternaria ethzedia (assembly GCF_023757985.1). NCBI lineage: Eukaryota > Fungi > Ascomycota > Dothideomycetes > Pleosporales > Pleosporaceae > Alternaria > Alternaria ethzedia. The sequence goes on along the minus strand of NW_026056205.1, from coordinate 235,733 downwards.
CTGATGTACATTCACCACTTGCCATCAGTAAAGTATTCCATATCCTCTCATATCTAGGTTCATGTTCCTGGAGGTTTAATTATTACAAACCACCTCAGGATGAGACCCGGAAACCTGCTGGATTTCACTCGAGCATTCTCTTTGTTTGACGCGCAATCATACCCAAACAAACATAGACACACGACCCACAGTAACGGCTAAATGTGTTTCAAAGTTCTTGATTTCCACGACCGATTCTCACGGGAATTGCCAACAACCATCCGCACGCTGCCCGTCATGTCGCAGGATCAGGAGCTTGTACGATATCAGCGTCTACTCACACTCAACGATATCGGCGGGGAAGCCAATGAGTTGGGTATCGAGGCTACACAAGAAGTGCTGAAAAATGTGCCGTTGGTGTGGTGGGACGTCAAACAGCACATGGACAACGAGAGTGCCGGCTTACGACAGTATGCTGTTCTTTGGTCTTCAGGAGTGAAATGCGCAAAGAGACAAAAGAACAACAGTTGAGAGTAGCGAGCACTGTGATCTCTTCGCCCGACGACGTGTTGGTACAAACAGTTGTTTTCGTTGCTTGAAAATGCCCCAAATGATGCATATGTTGAGAATACCGTGAGGAGAGTCTGTATGAGCGCGTCCGAGCGCTCGATAAGCTTTGGCAAGCCATGGGTGCGTTCGCGAAGTGGAAGTTCTTCCGTGGAGTTAGTGCATATGCGTTTCCACACCCCACTACGCCCCTGCAAGTGCTATCGCTATACACATTATATCTCGGGTAGTCGCCTGACGGAACTCTCGCATTGCCACTTGTGTAGTCATGTTCGCGTTGCTTTTGATTCAAGGCTACCAGAAGGCGTGCAAGGCAAGACTAGCGTCTCCAACGGTTGAGGATTTCCTTTTTCTGGCGTGTGGGTTCTCGAACATCAGATAATCATGCCTCAAGGTTCTGATGGCATTGCCGTGTGCCGGGTCGAGCATGAGAGCGAATGCGTGAGAGCAGATAAATGATCAACCACCGGGATTAGGCCATTCCATTTCACAGTCAGGCATTCTGTCAATGTCCTGTGCCGCACTCAGCCGTTGTTCCACCAGGCCGTGTCGTATCGGCAAATGAACGATTGTGTTCCTATGTCGGCGAGTATGCAATGTTCCATGAGCAAGAGTGACGATTGTTGATAGGTGGCAGGGTCTGGGTTTCTCCTTGACATGGCTCCGAACACCAAAAAGGTCACTGATAGTAAGATAGAGGGGCATTCGGGTCTCTATGCGGCGCAGGGTCGAACGGGTTGGGGCGCATTGATCCTCGTCGGATGTTGCGGATCCCACCTTCCTGATTGTGATGCTCGCCTTGCGACGTCCCATCACCTCCATGTACAGTTAGCTGAGGGTATAGAGCTGCAGATGCCAGGGGATAAGTCCACCTGGAGTGTTAAGCTCCCGCGCTAAGCCGCGTGGGCCCTCGAACAAGAGTTCTCCCATTGCATGGCGTTGCTTGACGTCAATGCATCGGGGACTACTCCAAGACGTTTCCTTCGCGCACTTTTAGTTCTATGGTACTGGGTTGGACTGCAATATGGCGGTTCGCGGCCGGCGTGATTGTTGATGCCCGTTAGCGTTCGCGGTCAGAGTCGCTTGCGTGCGCGTGCTCTCGCCAGCTAGCCAAAGATACGACTAGCCGAGGCTGATGCGTCTTAGCGCCAGGGTCTGACGGAAGCTTCTACCCCTGAACGATCCAGGCGAACAACTCCTATCCACTCTTTCCTGACACCTTCAGATCCTTTTGATCGTATTCCAGGCCATGCACTTATCGTGTCCGGCTCTAGCGGCTCTCTGATAGGGCCTTGATCGAACTGTCAGCTCGTACTTGCCCAGTCTGTCATGGTGTGGGGATAGCCCAGGGGTTCGCATGGACACCCTCCGCTACTAATGGTTAGCTGTGCTCAGTCGACGCTTGTCAGAATGGACGCTCGTATCAAATGGGGCACTATCTGAAGGCGGCTTTTCTCTCGAGTCTTGTCCATTTCTTGGGATTCTTGTCTCTCTCCAACTTCGCCTCTCGACCTCACAACTTACCCTCAGTCATTCGTTAATACAGTCGCGCGTTGTTCACTCGTTATGCAATCATGATGCCAAAGGCGTACCGTCTATCTTTTTCGCACCTCGTCTTTTACATCTCGACCTTTGTGATCGCAACCCAGTTATGGTCCATATGGGGGCAATCGAAACACAACTATATTCCTTTTTCACACCATAGGAATCTTCAGCGAGACTGGGACTTCAACGCCGACCTGCATGCCAATGTGCACACACTCAGCCATGACCAATGCGATTCCGCCTTTCCAAAGCTGTATCACAGCTTAGATCAGTCGGTTAGCCTAAGGCAAGGCAGAAAGGTGCATATTCAGGATATCGAAATCGATCAGGGAAGATGCATGCTACGGGTTATGGTATACGAGGGCGAGGTACGTCTATACGCGTCTGGTCAATTTCCGGGCTACAACTAACCTGCCACTCCTAGTTGTTTGTCGTCGATGCCGGAAAGCCAGAGGAATGCTACGTCACGAACGGAAACGAGAGAGAACGCATTCTAGGAACCCTAGCACAAATCGACCGCGCCGTCTCCACCACCTCAACATCCGACCCCTCGATCCCAAACGTCGAATTCTCCCTCTCGCTCGACGATCTGCCGCGGCGATCCAGGAAACAGGGAACATTCTTTGGGTACACCCGGAAGGAGGGTCCGGAGTACAAGGACATTTGGATGATGCCAAACTACGCGTACTGGGCGTGGAACTATACCCATGCTCCAAGCTGGAACAGCATCAGGAAAGAAATTGAGCAGAAGGAGACCGAATTGCCATGGGCGAAGAAGGACCCTAGGATCGTATGGCGGGGCAAGGTCAAGATGGCTAAGCTGAGGAAGGAGCTGGTCCGAGTCAGCGAAGGCAAGGAATGGAGCGACATCAAGCCTGTGGTCATCAACAACGCCAGCGACCCGCATACCAAGGACGTTATGAATCTGAGGCAATTCTGCGGGTAAGAGACAAAGCTGCGACATGGGTATGAAACCGTACTGACCGTCTTCTAGATACAAGTTCACCGTCCAAACCGAAGGTACCTCGTACTCCGGCCGCCTTAAGTACCTCCAGCTTTGCCGCTCAGCCCTCGTCACACACCCTCTCGAATGGCAAGAGTTTCACACTCACCTAATGAGGCTTGCTGGTCCCGACGTGAACTACATTGAAGCGTCCGAGAACTTTGGAAACCTCGAATCGGCTATGGAGTACTACCGTGCGCATGACAACGAAGCTGAGGAGATTGCAAAGAACAGTTACGAGACCTTCACCAGAAGGTATCTGACACCAGCGGCAGTGACTTGTTACTGGAGACGGCTGTTTTGGTCATGGGCGAGTGTACAGGGATATGAGCCACAGTTGTACGTACCTGACAAGGACGGCAATCTGGTCATGCGAGGTACACCATGGACTGCCTTTGCGGCCAATTGGCCCAAGGATCCTGCAGCTATTCCGTGAGCGGGAATAAGAAGTGTTAGGATAGGCGTTGCATGAGCATTTGGAGTACTTGGTTTTATGCTTACGATACCCGCGTTCAAGCGTTCCAATAGACACGCATTATTATCTACGTTTACAGTAGTCACTTGAGGCGGAGCTTTGTCCTTTTCAGTCGTGTTTTAGATGGCTTCGACCGCCTTTGTCCTGCATCATAGGATTCAAGCGAGTAATATAGGTTCATTAACCCGCACTCACATGTACATTTACCTTTGTACTAAACGTTGACGCTTGACGCCCAGCTCCGACTATAACGAGGATTTGTCTTGAATGCAAATCCTACTCGACGGACTAGACTGAACCTGAATGATCTCTGGTGTACAGCTGATCGGACAGCATGTTTGACCTATACCCTGATCTTTACCGCTATATCTTGCAGTTTGGCGCACGCTCGTTTGCGGCTCAGGCTAGTGTGCCTCTTTATGCACGAAAACACGCATGCTGTAATTTGATAAGATCCTAGAGCAGAGATATTGATTGAGTGGGTAATTATAGAGAGAGAGGTGAGGTCGTTCTACATGAGGGTAATAGTACAAAGGACCAAAGGACAGTCGACAGCGCTGAGCTCTGCAAGATACATCAAGGCACGTCCGCAAACCACTTGTGCGCCAAAGCCTCAGAAGCTGTGATGCGTCGTTTCGGGTCCATACTCATCATCTTCGTCAAAAGATCCTTCAAATCTTCGTCGAGATCGCTCCACAGGCAGAGTGGACGTCTTGGATAGTCTTCGCTGAAATTCGCCATCACGAAGTTCAGGTAGCCAATCCAGGGGCTATCTTCCAGGTAGGTGATCAACCCTTCCATATCTTCTAGGTCGCTAAAATATGAGACGTCGAACGACGATGGCCTCGATTGGATTGTCTTCTGTAGCTTTTTTTGGATCTACAGCGAGAACTGCTTCCTTTGTCACGGCGTATATGCACTGCGAAATTGAGTTACTCATTGAAGCGCGATACAAGTGGTAGGCCACTTACAACCAGACCGAAGGAGAACATGTCTGTCGGCTTTTGTATCGCTGCCGCTGCGTGCGCCTCTGGACTGCGCCACATCCAGTTTCCCCACTGCCTGCCACTGATGTAATGGTTATCCGGGAGGTGAACCATATCTTCCATGTCAGCAATCTGCACTTCTTTGACTTCTAGCCCCCCTCCTTGATCGTTCCAATCCAGCAATATGTTGTTTGGCTTTATATCGGTGTGCACCATCCCTTTGGCGTGTAGCGCTGCGAGCCCACGCAGAGCGTCTCGAAGGACGAGTTTTGTTGTGGGAAGCGGAACGTCTTTCTGAACGAAAGACAGTAGGTGGTCACGTCGGTATGGATGTATGAATGTGCAATGTTCTGAGTCGGTGTCCTCGGCGACACGTACGTGAGACGTACCGCGAAGAGTGTCAAACATGGTCTTGCAATGTTTGTAAGTTTTCTCAGGGACTGTCTTCAGTACGTATTTCCGATCCTCCGAGCTGCAAAAGACGTCAGACGAATATCATGTTGTTTGTTTCGGATAGTGTCAACTAACGTGGCAAGATACACACGTCCATGGTTGCCCGGCCGATCTTGAAGTAGTCGTTCGACAACGTAACGGCGACCCGACTGCCCAATTACTCGCGTCAGGGCTGCGGCTCTTGCGATGGGAGCATTGGACATTCGTGTTGATAGTCAACAGAGTTGAACAGACCCAATGACTTGAGCTCTAGATGGCGACTTGTAGCAATGGAAGGCGCGTTCAATTGGGTAGCAACGAATGTGAGAGCGGACAAATCGTGATTCGAGACTGAACTGCACTAGTAGCGCTTGTATTGCAAAGATCTCACGTGCGTGTCAGGTCGTTGCCTGAAGATGACGCGCCCAGCGCCCACAGTCGTTACCCCAGACCCCTCATCTCGAAATCTCGCTAAACTCTGGGAGGCACAGTCGGGTTGCAGGAGAGAAGAGGCAGAGCAGCGGAAGACGTGGCAATGGGAGCAGACAGCGTATAGCAATCGCCTGCTGAAGTGCGAACGTAGTGCTAGACACAAACGATCGATGAACGTGTAGTGGCATCTCTTCTCATCAACTTGATAGAGTGATGTGGCGCGTGCACACGTGCGCACGTGATTGCGCGCCTGACGTGCTGCGCCTCCTCCCCGATTTTTGCGACGGACATGCATCGACTCCACGACTGCATGCCATCTCTAATGACGGTGAATAGGTACGCACATGCTGCCAAGCTTCAGGACCGCATGTCCCTCTCTTCACTAAACATTGTCCAGCTGCAAAGACCCGCATCGCGTTTCCCGCTGCTCCGCAACCCCACACTAGCCACTATGCCGCCCAAGGCAACACCGCCCGAATTCCCCGTACAGGCGTTTCCTACGTGTACAGATTTCGAAACCTTTCTCGAGCGCGAACATGCCACGGCTCCCGGCCTCTACGTGAAGCTCGCCAAAAAGAATTCTGGCACACCCTCAATAACGGCAGCGGAAGCCGTCGAAGTAGCGCTATGTTATGGCTGGATAGATGGTCGCGCCAACGCCTGCGATGAGACCTGGTGGACGGTACGCTACACACCACGGAGAGCGAACAGTATGTGGTCTCAGAAGAACGTCGGGACGGTGGCACGTCTTATTGAGACCGGCCGAATGCGTCCTGCTGGCCTGGCTGACGTTGATGCTGCGAAAGCAGACGGGCGATGGGATCGTGCGTACGCAGGGTCTGCTACGATCGTAGTGCCTGAAGACCTCAAGATTGCGCTTGCTCAGGTACCTGCTGCGGAAGCTCAATGGGAAAGCATGAACAAGGGCGATCGATACACAGCGCTGCTCAAGGTAGAGACAGGTACAAAGGCCGGAAGACCCAAAAGAATAGAGAGCATAGTTCAAGCGCTGGCAACAGGGAGACGCTCAAGTAGTAGTACTACTGCAGACAGGACAGCTCGGAAGGTTGCCAAGAGAGCTGAAAAGAACAGCGCGAACGCCGAACCCCACGTGCAAAAAGCAGCGCCTTCATCCCTACGATCAGGACTGTGCCGACGCAGGGACTGAGGTCTCCTCCTAGCTATGCTCATTGTGTACAGCAATCGACGCGTATGCGCCCACAGCATGTCGATGCAAAAAAAACGGACTTTTAGGCAAAAACATACAACAGCGGGGTGTCGTCTGGAACGAAGCCATCCGTGCCTCCCATCGATGGGCGTCTACATTTCCGATGCCACCTGCGAGCTCAATCACCTACCCTATCGACTTTACCGACAGAGAGAAGTCTTTGTTGAACAGCTACGCAGCCGTATTTTTGAACAAGAACAAACACTTTAGTAGCGCTGATGCGACAAGAGCAGAACTGGACACTGCCTGTGATTTGATACTGAAAGATTGGCCGATGAAGAAGGGAAAAACTCCGCGTATTGCCCGGGTAGTCTTTACTGAGGCAAAGAACAATCTTCTTCGTGCGGAGAAGGCCAACCTTCAGGAAAACGAGGAGAGCGCAATGGGAACTGCGAGCAAGAGAGCAAGACGTAAGAGACCGCTTGTGGAGTCTGAAGACGAGGACTAGGACGTGGAAGACGCGCGCGGTAGTCTTGATTGGCGAACTGAAGAGCAATGGCGGCCTTGCCCTGTAATTGAGAAGAGAATACAATTTACATTTTCCCAGGCTTCGTCATTAAAGTGCAGGATGGAGAGCCAGATGAAGGATGGAGAGCCTAATGACGGATGGGGAGCCTAATGACGAATAGAGAGCCTGATGACGTAGGAGAGCCTGATAAAGGATAGAGAGTCTGATGAAGGATAGAGGGCCTAGTAGAAGATAGAGGGCCTAGTAAAGGATAGAGGGCTTAGTAAAGGATAGAGGGCTTAGTAAAGGATAGAGGGCTTAGTAAAGGATAGAGGGCTTAGTAAAGGATAGATAGCCTAGTAAAGGATAGAGAGACTAATAAAGGATGTCGCTATGCGGAGATATTGCGCGATGTGTGTTAATAAGCTAATGCACGCTTTATCCCTACATTTTCCGGAGCGAGCATGTAGTTTATCCTCCTCCAGCGTTTGACGCTGCGATGACCGAGAGTTGACCCAGAGACGACCCCGAGTACTAATCTGCCGGTACAATGCTTGTATATGGCTGAGCGGACGGGAAGCCTAACGAGCGACGTAAACCTATAATATTGTTGGAAACAATTAGACAGAAGCCATGTGAACGCCCACATCCTGTCCGCTCGATGCCCGCCCCTGTCACCTTACAGTCCCTGCTTCTCGCAGATGCGGCGGATCTCATTCCATGTCTGTGACTGCAGCTTATTCCCTTGGTACCCAATGACCAGCTCACCTGGACTGCTGGAGGTCAGTATTTTCTATGGCGTGCAACACTTGTCCAGAGGACTCACTCATCCAGTATGTCATTAGACCAGAATTGGTTGTGACCGATCTTTCCCAGAAGCGTGGCACTGACCAACTCGCGCGCTCCTTGTTCAGCTGTGCGTCCCACAAACATTTGCATCAATTTTGTTGGCATCGCGAGATACCATGGGAAATCTCTCCCCAGATCTGTGGTGCAATAGCCCGGGCATGCAACATTGATGAAGACGTCGATATTTCCTTGGGCGTCCTTGGAGAAGTCGTCGACGAGGCCTTGTCGTATGTACTGCGTGACCAGCTTGATCAATCCATACGTCTTCGCGGCGTTGAAAGCAGTGGGGTCATTCAGCTTGTCGATCAATGTCTGACCACTCTTGACTTCAGCGTCTGCAGGCGTGACATACTTGCTAGCGAAGCTGCCAGTTATGGTGAGCTGGCCTGGAGTACCCTTGGACGCGTTACTTTTGAGGCTGGGAAGCAGTAGCATGGCGAGATACGCCGTCGATAGGATATTGACTTGTAGGGCTGCCTCGTAGCCTGTCTTCTCGTTCTCGACATAACTCGGAGGTGCGACCCCCGCGTTCAAGACGACGATATTAATCTCGTCGTATCTGCTGGTGACATCGTTGGCGAAGGTTTTGACAGATGTCCAGTTACTCATGTCGAGCTCGAGAATATCAATGACTTCGGCTTTACAGCCCGTCTCTGCGATGATAGAGCGCTTGGCTTCTTCCCCCTTTGAGAGATTGCGTACTGCGAGGATGACTTTGGAGGCACCGTTGGCAGCGAACTTGGTGGCGGCAGGCAAGCCGATCCCAGTATTTGATCCAGTGATGATCACTGTCTTTCCCACAAAGGACGATTTTGGGTCTTTAGGCGGGTTTTGCTTAGCCCATCGCATCGCTGCTATCTGCCCTTTCACAGAAGCAGGTGGGCCGGGACCGATAAGTGATTGGACATTGACATCGGTCGCCATGTTGGGTTTTATTTACAGATGAGATAGAAAGAAGGAAATGTAGATTTGGAGGAAAGAGGTAAGAAGATCACAAAGGCCCTTAGTCGACTTAGGGGCAGATTTCATTTTGTACAACACGCAGCAGTCACAACTATGGGGTTCAGGGGGGTCGCGACTCATCCGCTTCCCGTCCTGCGGAACTCCGCAGTACTGAGGCGGACGAACTTCACAGATGTATCGCCAAATCATTAACTGATGCTTTCGGTCTTGTCTTACTTTTGTATCAGCTTTTGCATAATGTAAAGACGTTTGCAAAAAGCCGATAATTTAGATGCGAGTATGTACTGAGTTCAAGATCACTTGGTATCGCTCTTCGAGTCTCGTGTTGCAGGTGCAGGATTTTGTATATCACTGAATACCTAAACAACTTAGGCTGCCGTTGACTGCGGAATAGCGCTTTGGTGCTTCTGTTGACTGAGACCTAACAATTGTAGTGTAAACTACCTACGAGGAGTATTGGCCTGACTATAATTACCCCACGGTTGGCTTCCCACCTCCTGATGCAGGGACGTATCTCCGCAGCTGCACTAGGTTGTTGACCCCCTGCATCCTTTTGAGCACGTATCGCACAGACGATGAGCAGGTTGATTATTTGGACTGGTGGTTTTCGGGGCGTGTTCTCTTAGGTCTTCGCTATCTCTTGAGCGTTGCGGATTATACTTATCCTGATATCTCGTGGCCTGAAGTTAGCCGCACACTATTTCCATCTCTTCCAGTATGGGTAATCTTAGAGAATTGCGACAGTTCGACTGTGCCATCTATTGGTACTTGCGCCAAATGAGTTCAACAACAGCCCGAGAGTGCCCTAGATCAAGCTCGTATCTACAAGAATAGCTGGGATAAATTGGCGATCGGGGGACAATACTATCGCATATTGCAGCGATGCCGTTCGAGTGTCTGCATGCTCGAGTCTTCCTCTCCCAGATGCTGATTCCCAATCAACTTTGGTCAAAATCTATGATAGACGACAGGACAGCACTTCTTGGGTGAAGATTTAGCACTCGTGTAGAAATTGGATATGACACACTAAACTCCAGAATAAATAGGTGCGATTGCGTTCAAACGTGGTCGATATCATGGGTTTGCTTATTGGGAGACTGAGGTGACAGTAATCGGTCAATCTTGTAGTGCCGGACATAGTGAACTTGGGCAATTATCTCCGGCTGCCCAAGCGCCGCCACAAGTCGTCACTACCATTCCATCACAACCGCATCACAACGACCCAAACAATGACACTAGCCCGCACTTACTTGTCGCTCTTGGCTCGTCGTTACAAAACCACTGTCCATAGCTGTGTCAAGGGAAACACCCGCTCAGGGCGTCAATCTGCGCGCCGTCGGGCGACGCGACGGTCAACTACGCAACCCTGCTGGGGAAGGCAGAGTTCGTGGATCGGTGCCGCACCGCCTCTCACGGTCATTGCCTGCATCGATGCTACTGGGTATCGCCTCCAACAACCATCGCTATCGCGGTGTCACATGCTAAAATCACATGGAAGGCCGAACAGCTTGTACCACAGCTGATCAGAAGAGCTTGATCGGAACCAGGTACCACCTAATGTCTAGCATCGCAACTCTAGGTCCGACTTCGGCTCTTCCGACAATGTGTCAACGACGATCAGTATCGAAACTCGGCGCACGTATCACGAACGGAACAGTGCAATACCAATCCAAAGGATAAATTGTTCCAAAAACGACGAAGCCAAAACACTACAGGCTAAATGTAGATGTAGCAGAATGGTCCGCCCATGGTGCTTGACGCATCTTCTATGGTGATGGGCCCAGGATATGCTGCCCCCATGCTCAGGGTGTCGTTGAGTGTTGCATTGGGCGAGGTCGGGGTTCCGATAAAGGTAGGTCCATACAAGGCAGTTGTACGCTCACTCGGCTTCAGGTTCTGCCAAGTCCAGTAAAGCCTGTCAATCGACGAGTGGTGGAAGAAGAAGTAGGGATCTCCAGGAGATGCTGTGAAATCACCCGCCGGATCGCCGCCAATGATAAAGTGACCGGCCGTGTGCACGCCCATGAAACCGTTCGCGAAGCTGTTCCCCATTGGCCCACCTTGCAAAACTTCCCAAAACGTTTGGTAGTCGTCACTCTGGAGCAGAGAAACCACGTCGTCGTCCTTCAGCCATCCCTCTCCGGTGAAGCCGTTGATATCGCGCATGAGACAACGGGGGTTGTATCCTAGGCCGGACGGATCGGGATTCGGTCGGACACATTTGGATGCAGGAACCAACGGTCCGAGATTGACAGTGAAGTTCGTGAACGGTCCTGAGGTCACGCAGCCACCACCTTGGCCATGCGGAATCTTGATGACTGGTTGATCGTTCGACGGGACTCCAGTCCATGTCTGATTGCTGCATCCTTTAGCGCCCTGTCCAGAAATCGACGTCGCAGAGCCGTCGAGCAGAGGCGACTTTGTAGGATCTTTGTGCCATCTGGAGTAGCTGTCTAGATATTGGTGTACGAAATCAGCGTATGCATCACATGCAGTTCGTACAGAGACACCTACAGTAAGGTTGCGTGCCCTTGTAGCCGCATTCATTGCGCAAAGTCTGCTCATACGCCCAGGTAAAGTATCGGTGCCATGTAAGGAAATTACCCGTAACGCTAGACGTTGGTGGACAAAGTCAGTACGTATATCACATTCGTGTTCCAAAGGGAGACCTACTGGATGTTGAAGGTCTGCTGCATGTGGGTGGCCACGAAATCGTCATAGCGATTTCTACAACCGGGGCACATCTCCTTCGGTGTCTTTGACGGCAGCTCAGTTAGACACTGAACCGCACTAATGTATGCCTTCTTCTCAGCCTTGGAGAAGGTAGACCTTCAAGACGATCAGCATGGTTATCGAGGAGCATTAGGTTCCGGAGACTTACCATTCCTGCCGCACTTGGACGTTGCTGGGGTTGCACTTTTCGTACTGCGCGGGCTTTTGAGTGGCTTGATAGAGCTGCTGGTTGATTGCAGCGCCACCAGCCATCAGGTCCTGCTTGATGCTACCCAAGCCTGCGAGAATGTCGTCAACATGGTCGAAGGGTCTCTTTTTAAACTGCGCTCGGTCGTGGGGAAGCGCATTCCCCACGGCCAAAGGCAGAAGTAGGGCGACTTGAAGAACACCCCGCATGATGTGTGGCTTGGGAAGGAGAGGTTATGTCAAGCTCAATCTGTGGGAGCAAGCGATGTTGAAGTATGACAAGACTGGAGGACTTAACGCCGATCTTTTGAAATGAGGCTCAACTACGGTAAAAGACGTATGAAGGACAACGGGCCTACTAACTATGCCAAGTGCACGTCTCGGACCACTTCTTATAGGTATTCACACGACATGCAAGGACCCGTAAAAATCTCGAAGGCGAGGAGCTCGGGCACCGAGGTTCTGCATGTCAAGGATACATGTGAGTGTGCGAGGTGGCCTACTACTCTGCGTAGTAGATATTCGCATTCCAGAAGAATCCGAACAGGCCGGCATGTCCAACTGGGGAAGGTCTCTCATACTTTTCAAACTCCATGTATAGACGGCGTTACAGCCACTGCCAACTACCTGGTACTAGGAGCGGCTGATTCGATCGGCAACAGATCCGATCGGCACGCACTATGGATGTTGTGTGTCTCGCTACTATTCGCGCATTCCCGTAGTACAGAGGGCCTGACGCCAAGGTCCGTCACATACGTCAAGTGCTCTCATGCGCTGCCAATTAAAGTTCCGCGGACCTTCACCTAGCCTCCATACCTTCTTCAACATCTTAAAACAGTGAATAGTCGCGGCGTTATGTCTCCGAATACTTTGTACGACAGACCGAGAGCCGTGGAAATATCGCGTCTTCCCAGCCTGTTGTGCGCTAGGTAGCTAAAACTAGCAGGGGCGGCGCGCGCGCATCACAAACTCAGCTGTGGCGCCTCGGAAGCATGTAATATGCATAGGCAAGATTACAACGGCTGTATTACGCGATGAGCAGAGTCGTGCATAGCTTCCGCGTGTTGAGGGAAATACAAGATGATCGACACATAACAGCGCATGGGCAGGCTGTCCCGAGGTCGTTTCGCGACTGGCACGAGACGATTCGATCGCAATTCAAAAATGGAACAACCATGAATTGAGGCGTTCAAGACCAGAGTGAGAACTTGCCGGCTGTTGTGGTCGAAATTGGCTTTTACGCGAATACCACCATCCAAAGATCGGATTTAGGCGTCCCAAACTTCGCACGTTACCCTCGCGTGGCTAAACCTCCATCCTCAATTGTTCTCGCCCCCAGACGCCACCAATATCTGGTATCTAGAATCTGACAGATGCGCGTGCAAGATGACTTCTGTGCGGAACTAACTACTGCTTGCCTAGAGGATGAGACTGAAACCATTCAACCTAGACTTGAACCGAGGCTTTTTGCCTGAGTTGGAAGATACTCTGGACAGCATGCTCATTTATCTAGGATAAAGACAATAATTAGTTCAAAGAGTGTGGTACTGTATCTAGCAGCAGCAACTGTCTGACTTCATCGTTCGTCCTCAAGATTCCCTACAACTGTTATTATCCACGATCGAGACAAACGTTACATTCATTGCAGCCTATCTATGCCTGCGGAAATCTGTAGCCGCTAGCTTTTTCGAAACTGCCAGCTCTCTGATATGAAGCTACTGGTACGATTTACGAAACCTGACTACAGGGCTATTATGCTCTCAAGTCTCGCATTATATCTGGCACGCGGGGCGCAGTATGACAGACTCATATACAGTGAGAGATCGTAATGCGACCAAGAATAGCACGCGCATGGATAGAGGGCCCGGGAGGGAACATCGTGAAGGTGTTTTCGCATAGAGGGCGCACATGAGAAGGGTGGATTGTACAGCTGCGAATGAGGACAGCATCTTACCTGCACCTCACACAAGAAAAGACTAAATAGGTCTAGAGCCTACGTCGACGTTACATTACCTACAATGCATGTTTCTATGTTGATGTAGGCTGCAGACCTGTTTGGTGTTTTCCGAGGTTGGCGTGCCTGCGTATAAATGCATTGTGAAGATCACACACGTCAATGTTTTCTAATTCAGATTTTACATGGTTGAATTTCTTACTCAGCTCCCGGCCTGTCAATAGAGACAAAGCATCGAGCGTACAGTACAATCGTTCAACAAATGTCCAAAGCCTCAACCGCTATTTCGGACAACAGCAGCCTGGATCAGGAACAGACCGCAGTGTGAGTCAAATGCGTACTTTGTTTCCTGAAGGATGTAGCTTCTTGGGGTCAGAACGAGGTTGGATATGAGCTCTATATGATGTGTATAGTTGATGTCTTTGACGTTTCCTGGATCAAGGGCGGTATTATGAGCTTGTCGCAGTGATTTTTTAAACTGACAGCGAGTTCAGGCCTAAAATGCCTGCTCTTGTGGACGAGGTCTTCGCACTGCCTTACGGGGTATCGTTCAAATAAAGAGATGGAGACTTGCTGAGCATTCGTAAGTACCCCGGAGTACTGACGAAAAGTCATAACAAGGCGTGAAGATGCGCCACTTGATCATTGAGAACAATAACAGTATGTGTCGCCTCTTTCCAACCATGGTGCCAGCTGAAGTGTGAGCAATACCACAAGATGTCCAACGTGCCCCTCTCTCAACACAGTCCAGGTTGCCCCTCCACGACCACCCCGCTGTGCCCCTCGCGCCTTTCGCCCCTCGTCTTTTTGCCCCTCTGATAGTGCCACAATCTACGCTTTGTTGGAATTGCCGCTTCTGGTAGCAACAATCCGCACCGAAGTGTCTTGGGTATGTCGCAAACTATTAAAGGACAACACGTAGACATCGCGCAGTAGCAATCTAGGTGAACGCCATGCGAAACGGCAAATATAGATCTTGTATGCGAACAAGAGGCTTATGTGTGTAAGTAAATCTGGTACACGCTGCACATTGGAGTGCTAAGAGCAGACATGTTCGATGTGGATGTGCTGTCAAGCAACCTTGGAATATAGGAATGCGATGCAGCGGACATGCAAAATTCATAATATCCCGGGCTAGATGTTATTAATCTCTGTAGTGTGTTAACGTAGAGTAGAGTCTGGTCTTAGTTTTGGCTGGTTGCTGTTGCTGTACCTTAAATGCGAAGATGTAAAAAAAAAAGTGCCACTTCTGCACACACACACACATAACAAAGCCCTCTCTCTCTATAGCTAGAGCTCAGCAAAAGGAATCTGCTTCCTGCCAGATTCGAACTGGCGGCCTTCGGATATCTATTGCTGGGAATAGTCATACTCTATGATATGAGACCGACGTGATAACCGACTACACTTGTGGGGTATTAGCGTTGATTGCTAAGAACGGTGCTGAGTTGCGACTTACCCAAGGAAGCTTATTAAGCTGATAACTTATTTGATGGCAATTTTCAAAATCGAACAAAATACATTGACGTTACTCACGGAATAGCCAGTGTTCAAAGGTGGGTAAAGGTCGATGACTTCGTTGGTGGGGCTAGAGAGAACATTTGTTGGCATCAGAGGTCTGCAGACTAGTGTGAGTGGGTAGAATCCAATGCGGGGTTGGCGAACCGTGGTAAGCCATAATCATCTATACCTTGGAGAACATTAGAATTATGCCGTATCGCGTCAAATCTACATATCGGTACAGGATACTCTATCTTCCGTATTATGAGTAGCACAACACACCGTGACCGTGACGCCTCGTCGTGACGTAGGAACCGAGCAATACCAAAACGCCGTTAGCAAGTCGACCGCCCACACCATATTACTTCATTCGATCAAAGACTATGGCCCAAGTCGTTGCCCTCCATCCGGAGTTCTATTACTCAGCGGCACGCTCGTTGTTGGCAGTACACCGTATCGGCCGTACGTCTTTTGGTCGACACTGACGTAGTGCGGTAATCTTCCAAGCAAGTTCAGCTTGGTCTCAACCCATCTCAGTATCTTCTCGTGCGGTACGAGGAACTTGATGTATCCGGAAGCCCAGAGGTAGCCGAGACCTGCGCCGCAAAGATGGCCGACTAGACTGACGTAGGGGACGAGGATGCTGGTCAGGACAATGAGGATCAGGGGCGTCGTCCAGGTGGGGATTTTGTATGGTCCGACGCTGCGAAGAGTTAGTTGTTGGATTGAGAAGAGGGGTTGCGTGGTGGTACCTGAAGTACGGGTTCGCCTTGTGCGTCTTCATTACTTCTGCAGACAGAAGGAGGAACACCCATACACTGTTGCTATTAGCACGACCTCATACGGCCCTGGAAACCCATCTGGCATACCTCGCGCCCATGACTGAGGTGTTACTCCTCAGTACATACTTTTCCAATAATGTGTACACGCCCCCGGGTATCGTTCCAAAAGCTGCCGTCTGGTCAGCTCATTATCTATACATATCACCCAGTTGATATCTTACGCCCAGTGAAAAGCGCCAATGTAACGAGTGTTCCGTATTCGGACTCGAATCGCTCGATGAGTGGCGTCACGGCGACGAGGTTGAAGATCATGTGGATAAAGTTCCAATGTAGGACGGGAAACAGATTGAGTCGGTGCACTACGAGTGTATTGTATTAGCATTATGTTCATATTGGATCAGACGAAAGTCAAGTGCAGCATGTCCCCTGCTACGTTCTCCTCCGTCTTCAATGCCAGCTCCGTGGGTTCCGCGCCCCATGATGCGCCCACGCCGCGATGCAAGACCAGAACACAAGCACTGTGGCCGACCACGTTCCCCTAGTAGTAACAAAACAAACATACTCTGCGTCAAATCCATCTTGGCCGGCTCCAGGGCGCCAAAGTCCCTAATCCACGGGAAGGGAATTGTTGCAACCCATAGTCCTACAATGGCGGCGACTAGCACTTTGGTGCAGAACGGCAGGCGCAGGATATACGACCGTATACGGGCAGGGCTGATCTGGGGAATCGAGGTCATAGGCATGGTCGGAGCGAGCACGCCGGGCGTTGGCAGAGTTGTTATGCAGGCGCGTGTGTTGCTAAGAGAACAGACACGAAGATTACTATGGGACTAGGGTCCAGAGCCGCGCTAGTGACGATCCTCCCGCTGGAGTCGACTTAGCACCTTCCCAGACGGATATGTGGGATGCTGGGCAGAGGGCAGGTCACGACCCGGTTTTCGCTTTCTGTCCTCTTACATGACGTGCCATTGACGTTCCAACATGGCTCTCTTGTGTGAGTTCTGCTCTGGCGATATGCGACGGACGAACAGCTGACATGGGAAGCCTCGATACTGGCGCTCCGGCAAGACAAACGCCTGCTCAAGCTACCGCCTTACCTCTCCGCGCTCTGCATCATCATTGGAATAGGGTGGCTGCTGGTTCTTCCGCTAAACGACTACTCGCGCAGGACATATGTCTCTGAGAACGCGCTCTTGCCTGGACAGGTACACACCTACTTCACCGGAAGCGAGCACAACGTGTTCCGCGCCTATCGCCATGAGGTCCATGGATTGATAGAAAAGCCTGTCGCCGAGTGCGTATATACTACATAATTTACGAAGAGAGACTAACCAGATAACAGGCGCTCACAGCGACTCGAAGCCATCTTCCGCGAACAGAACCTCAAAGTCGCGACCCAGCACTACAACTACACCGTCTCGAACCAAACAATCGCAAACGAAAATGTCTACGCTATCCTCCAGGGACCTCGCGCGGATGCCACCGAAGCAATTGTGCTAATTGGAGCTTGGAAGAACATGGCAGACGAGGTCAACAACTCTGGTGTCGCATTGGTTCTCACACTGGCGCGCTACTTCAAGCGCTGGAGTCTATGGAGCAAGGACATCATCTTGCTCATTCCCGGCGACAGCACAATCGGATCCCAAGCTTGGGTCGATGCGTACCACGAGGCCCACGATACACGTTACGTCGAGAGCTTGAAGATCAAGAGCGGGGCACTACAAGGAGCGGTCGCAGTCGATTATCCTGCTGGTCCATGGGGTCACCGATACGACAAACTGCATGTGGTGTATGATGGCATAAACGGTCAACTTCCCAACCTGGATCTGTTCAACACCGCGGTTCAGATCGCCTCCAGCCAAATGGGCATCGGCTGTGTGATCCAACGGATGTGGGACCACAAGGACTCATACAAGGAGCGTCTTCAAACTATGCTTCGAGGCATGCTCTCGCAAGGCATTGGCCATGCGACCGGACCCCATTCATCTTTCATTCCATACCACGTCGACGCGATTACACTGGTGACAGTCGGAAACGGGTGGCACGACGAGATGTCGCTGGGCAAGACGATCGAGTCGCTTTTCCGAAGCTTGAACAACCTTCTTGAACACCTGCACCAGAGTTTCTTCTTCTACCTTTTGTTGCAAGACAAGCGTTTCGTCAGCATCGGCACATACCTTCCCTCTGCCATGCTAATTGCGTTCAACTTCAGCATCGCAGCCATGGCATTATGGGTAAAGAGCGGACGTACTACGAAGCCCATTGGTAACCCCGCAGCCACGAACCCCAAGAAGGCTCCCGTCGAGAAGCCATCTCCCGCAGACACCAAGGCAAAGGATCCAGAAGTCAAGGAGAAATCTGAAAGTGAAAAGAAGCCTGAACCCGAACAACCAGCAACGGAACTCGTCGAAAAAGACGGCTCCCTGGCCATTGTCCCCGTAGCCAGCACAACGATAACAGAACGCCACCTCCTCTTCCCCCTCATACTCGTCCTCGCCGCCCACGCCTCCGGTCTAATTCCCCTCTACCTCTTCAGTAACTGGGACGCCGACCACCTTCCCAATCTCTTCCTCACAGCCTGCAATGTTACCACGCTCGCCCCGCTCATCATAACCTTCCTCTTCTGGTGGTCTGCTCCTGATGTCCTTACCCCGCAAGCTCTCTGCCTATTCCAATGTTTCTCGTTGCTGCTACTAGGCATGTTCCTTGCGGCGCTGGCGACGCTGAACTTTAGTTTGAGTATTTTGGTCGGTGTGCTTTGTGCACCGTTGAGTTATGTACGCAGGAGTGGTAACAACAGCATTACAGGGCTGCAGATGTTAATTTTGGCCATGACGAATCCCCTCCTTGTTGTGCAGACTGCAACCAAGCTGCTGGGAGTGGATCTTATGGACGTGCTGATGCAGAGTGCCATTGGATGGCACATTTGGGGCATGTGGACACAGGTTGTGGTTTGGTTAGTCTGGTTCCCTGCGTGGTTGGTGGGAGCTTTGGTGGTTTCCACTGGATTCTGGCAATAGTGGTCAGAGATGGGTTGTAGAACAGATCATGTATAAGCAAGAGAGTTGTACGTGGTGTCATGAGTCTTTTCGTTCGTTGACCATCTATGGCCACTATCTATGATTACATCGTATGCACGCGTGTTGCATCAACTGATACATGTCACCCGTCAAGCATTGGCATGGCCTCCTCTCAAAGGCGAGTCCTCATCGTCTAGTAGAACTCTAGTAGAACGTGCACCTTGTTTAAGCAGCCCAAACATCCTTGCCGACACCCTCGATCCAGTTGCCCAGTTGGTTAACACTGGCATCCCACTCTTTCAGCCTCGACCTCATACCCTCAATTTGCTTCATGTCTAGAACCTTGGGCTGTACCCAGTTGATGCGTGCAATCTCCGCAACCTGGTCAATTTGTCCCTTCAGCAGCCCCAAGCTCAGCGCCTTCATGATCAGGTGCTCGATCTCGTTCGGTTGTACCTTGGTCTCTTGGGAGATTTCGGAGAAGGTCATGGCGCGGTCGTGGGGTGGGCGACGGAACACGGTCTCTGTGAGGGCGGATAGCGAGATCTTCTGGTAGAGGAAGGTCTGATGCTCTTTGAGGAGTGGGACCTTGGTGATGTTGTTGGAAAGGACGTCGTATGCCATCAAATCGCCGCGGTTGAAGGCGAAGAGGAGATCGCGGAGCCACGCATGTGGGGTGTTGACGAGTGAGTCGAGGATAGGGTGCAGCAGCAACTCTCCGAAGTTGTAGATGGAATCTGAGACGAGGGCGGCAATACTGAGGTCGTAGGCGCGAGACTGGCGTTCGCGCAGCTCCAGGTCGTTGAGGTCGACGCAGGCGAGGAACAGCAGGGCGTTCTTGTAGTATGCGGCGAACTCGTGCTTGGACTTGTAGTACTCTGCGCTTGCCCGGTAGAATGACGCATGCACGACTGTCTCGACCGAGTCAAACGTGTCCAGTATCTGCTCGCACTCGTCGAGCTTCTTCTTGGCACCCTCCTCGTCTTTTAGTTGTAGCTGTATGCTGGCGGCGGCGACTGTGGCGTATACGTAGGCGTCTTGTGAGGCGGGCTTGTTGACGCTCTTTGCGAGGTCATTGACAAAGGTGAGGCGCTCCTTGTCGTCTGCGAGAGTCAGCTGCCGTATCTTTTCACACCGCATGGCGCATCCTACCCTTGTACTGTGAAGCTGTGTTGAGTCCCAAGGTGACGAGCTTCAGCTGGTTGATCTTGTTTGCGAAGCTCTTGATGAAGGTCTCGAAGAAGGGTATCCGCTGCTTGGCGCTCTCTGGGTGGTCGAAGAACTCGATGAGCTTGTCGGTAAGTTCGTGCCATAGCTTTCGCTCCCAAAAGTCCTCAAAGGCGATGAAGTATTCCTGTAGTTCCTCGGGTGCCTCGTCCCGCGCATCGCCTAGAAGGTTCGGGATCGTGTCCGTGTCCATGGCCATGATTGCTGATTATGAAGTTTCGATGGTAGGTGAGGGAGCGGGTATCGGGTGTAGAGTTGGTCGAGGTGATCACGGAGCTGGGCTGTTGTTGGCGAGTGCGGGACGTGTTGCTCTGATGGCGTTGCGGCGGAAGCTACGATTAGCGCATAGCGCCAAGACCAGCAACCACGGACGTTGATGCGTCCCAGCGGCATCTCCAGCAGCTCTCTTCGACATATCCGCCGCCATTGAACGCCGCCAACATGCTGCCACTCCGCTGCGCTCGGTCGCCAGTGGCGCTGTCGGCGCAAACGCCCTTGAAGCGTGTCGCCAACTTCTCTACGTCCGTCCGCCGACAACAACTCAACTCGGACGTCAGGATAACCAGGTTCGCCAGACTCGTCCCCGCGCCGCCAAATACACGCTGACCATAGCACAGGACTGGAAAGCCCATCTTGACTGTCTCCGGCGGACGTTCCTCGCTCGGAGGTACGCTGCGACCCGCGCCGGCGTGCTATACCAACGCTCACACATCACAGGATACACCGCGACCGTCTTCGGAGCCACTGGATTCTTGGGACGATACATTGTGAACCGACTGGGTGCGTGGAAACGATGGGGCAGCGGAGGGACATTGCGCTAACGACGACGACAGCCCGATCAGGATGCACAGTGGTAGTCCCCTTCCGGGAGGACATGGCAAAGCGTCACCTCAAGGTCGCCGGAGATCTGGGCAGGGTTGTCTTCATCGAGATGGATCTCCGAAACACTGCATCGATTGAAGAGAGCGTACGACACTCTGACATTGTCTACAACCTCATTGGTCGCGACTACCCCACCAAGAACTTCGACCTGGAGGACGTACATGTCCATGGAACAGAGCGCATTGTGGATGCCGTCGCCAAGTACGACATTGACCGCTTTGTTCAGGTCTCCTCGCACAGCGCACGCCTAGACTCACCCTCCGAGTTCTACCGCACCAAGGCTCAGGGAGAGCAAGTAGCACGCTCCATCTACCCCGAGACCACCATTGTTCGACCTGCGCCCATGTTCGGTTTCGAGGACCGTCTTCTCCACCGCCTAGCCTACCCGTCAAACATTGTCACCTCGAACAACCTAGAGGAGCGCATCCGCCCCGTCCATGTCATCGATGTTGGCATGGCTCTCGAGCGCATGCTCCACGACGACACCACCGCCGCCCAGACGTACGAGCTGTACGGCCCCACTGAGTACTCCATGGCCGAGATCAACGAACTCGTCGAGAAGGAAGCCATGAAGCCGCGCCGCCATGTCAACATTCCCAAGCGCCTCATGAAGCCTATTGCACACTACGCCAACAAGCTTCTCTGGTGGCCTATCCACTCGGCCGATGAGGTTGAGCGCGAATTCATTGACCAGATTATTGACAAGGATGCGAAGACATTCAAGGACCTGGACATTGACCCCGTTGAGCTGAAGAGCTTGACCTTTGAGTACCTCAAGGGTTACCGAAGCTCAAATTACTATGATCTACCCCCCATGAGCGAGAAGGAGAAGAGGGAAGAGAAGAAGTACCTGCACGTCCTTGACGACCAATAGACGGGCACAAGCATGGTTTAAGGGTTATGGAAAATCTTGTAAATATCTGTGCCCCTCTGCTGGGCGGACATGGTCGTTAGAATCAACATGTTTTCGTTTGTGCCTTTTACTCCAATCGTGTGGGAAGAAGATTGTATTTACAGAGTGGGGTATCAAATGCAGGTGCGCTAAATGCTATCATAAAGGACTCTCGTTCATGCAGTCCGAGGTTCATCCTTCTTTTCCGCCAATCTCTCCAGGTACCGCCTCAGCAAAGCTTCGGTACTCTCCGGATCGTCCCTATCCCTGCGCTCGTCCCAATGCCGGTAAAATTCGAGCACAACCTCGACAGCGATAAGTGCGATGATAGCCCATTCAAGCCTCAATCCATGTTTTTCGCTCAACTGCTCTCTCAGCACACTAGCAATCTCTTGCGCAAAACCAATCTTTTCGTTGAGCACTTTGATACGCACTCCGACATCCAAGGCCCGCCCAACTTGATCGTAGTACTCGCCCAGCCCTAACTCATGCCGCGAGTCCCAGAAGATGTCGGGCATGCTGTCGGTGAGCTCCGAGTAGAGGTTCAGCTGAGCGCGAAGAGAGAGCAGCTCGCCTGTCTTACGCAATATAAAGGATCGCGTAAACGGAGCGCTGCGCCGAGGGGAGAAGGTTTTGGAGGAGGCTAGCATGTTGGGGATCTCGCGCGTTGAGTGCTGGTAAGCGGATAGGAGGGTTTCTAGGACGGCCAGCTTGGTGCTACGGGCAAGACCAGATGAGAAAGCAATCTTTGCTAGAACAGTGTCTACTTCGTGTCGTTGGTCGGTCGTGTTGAGAGGCTCGTCCAGAGGAGACGATGGCGGGCTATCGGATACTGGCTCTGCTTTTGTGCCAAGGACGATGGTGTCGCCGACTACTTCACTGGTCTCTTTACTTGGATCTTCGAGATAGTCCAAGTCTTCTGTCTCGAGCAAGTCCAGATGTGAGCCTTCAGCAGCCGCTGGTAGCACTTGGTTAACCAGCTTCAACGCTTCTCTTTCTCGGACATTCCATGTCACCACGGTGCCAGACGGAAAGATGAAGATGTCGCCCTGTTGGAAGTCCTTGACCTCTGACGGCCGATCGGAAGTCTGGACGTGTATAACTTGTGGGTATAGGCCAGTCTGGAAGGGATCGAGCTCGTAACCCTGGGCTTTGACAAGTCGAGCGGCGGTGGCAATATCGTAGGTCTCGGCAGCGCAGTATGCGGTTACCGTCTTGGTTTCGGCGTCTGGATCTATGAAGCGGGTTCTTCCTCTTGACTTGACAAACGCCCGGGATCTCTGCGCCTCGACTGCGATGCTGCGCAAAGACGTCTTGCCAGCATTTTTCCGCGCGCCCTTGCGATCTGGCTTTTGCTGCGTCTCATTTGTGGCCTCTTCCTTCAGGGCCGCCTCGTCCTGCTTCTGAGTGAAGTCTATCTTTTTCTCATGTCTGCTTGTCGTCGAGAATAGTGGGTTTGCGGGGGTGCGCAACAACGACCGGGCGTGGGGAAGATTCGGCGGGCGGCACGCAGCAAGACACCGTGTCAAGCCATTGAATGCGTGTTTTTGAATAGCTGTCATCACCGGCGCAAGTGTGGCTCGGACATAATTCGCAGCAACGGGCGGCGAGGCTGGCGATGGATCTTGAGGTGGTGGAGCAGTGCGGAGGAAAGCTAGACCCTTGCAAGTCCGCGGGAATGGCTTGGCCAGCATCATAGGCCTAGATCGACGCGGGCATCGACTGCAACAACACCTCCATCTCCACGCGCCGGAGCTTCCCCAGGTCTCTACCACGCCCGCCGCAGCTCATGCCGCCAGCATGGCTGCGGAAAACACCCCCGACGAACCGCGTACGCCTGCGCGCGACCCTCACCCCGTCGACCAGGTAGCCAGCGAAGCGAAAGCCAGCGCCGAGCACGACTCCGACGATGAGGACGACGAGGTCGAGGAAGAGCCCAAGCTCAAGTACAGCCGCCTGACAAGGGACTTGGGGCCCGTCTACCGCAATGGCGACGCGACAGCTACCTTCATGGTCGCGGGGGACAAGATGGTACGGTCATAGCTCCATGCTTCATGCCCACGACAGGTGCACGCTGCCGAGTGAATGCTAAGATTGTATGTAGATAGTAGGAACCCACAATGGCAACATACATGCGCTGAGCATACCCGCGTTCCAAGTCCTCCGAACCTACAACGCGCATCCTGCTGCTTCCGTCACCGCACTCTCCGTATCGCCTCTACTAGCTTCCCAGCCCTTCGTACCTACAGCTTCAGACCTCCGCTCAGCAGACCAGACCAATGCATCGACCAGACGAACCGATTCTCCAGCAGGCAATGCATCCTCCCCTCGGACGCCGCGTCAGGCCCAAGTGCCATCGACACCTTCCAATCAGATTTACATAGCTTCGTCATCTATAGATGGGCACGTATGTGTGTCTTCACTCATCGACCCCAAGGATGTCACGCTACGCAACTTTGGTCGCCCTGTACAGGCGGTGGCGCTTTCGCCTGACTATAAGAACGACCGCTCATACCTATCGGGAGGCTTGGCTGGCGAGCTTATTCACACAGTCGGAGGTCCAACGGGTGTGCGTTCCAATGCCAACACCAGCTCAGCATCGCAGACAGCTCAAGGATGGCTTGGAGCAATAGGACTAGGCGGGCACAGTGGAAAAGATACCGTTCTGCATGCAGGAGAAGGTACTATAACCGCCATCAAATGGTCTCTTTCTGGCAAATTTGTAGCCTGGTCCAATGAGCACGGCATTCGCATCATGCGCACCGATCTTCACCTCGATAGCGCTGAGTCCGAATATGCCTGGAAGAGGATTGGTTTTATCGAAAAGCCGAACCGTCGAATATGGCAAGAGATGGCTGGTGTGTGGAAGGCGCGCATAGAGTGGATTGACGATCGATCGCTTGAGTCTGACGACGATGCGATATTGAGCATGAACGGACATCACCTTGCCGATAAACCCGAGGCCACCTTACCACACAACCGCTCACCCCAGGCCACCAAGGACGCGAAGCCTCCGAAGAAGTTCGAAAAGCTCATCATAGGATGGGGGGATGCCGCATGGGTCGTTCACATACAGCCAGGTGGAGCTGGCGTCGGCCGCAACGTCGGTGAGAGATCGGTCGGAAGCGCCGAGGTGGTCCATTTGTGCGTCCCTTTTCTCCTACTACCTACGTCTTGCTAACTAGATCTAGCCTTCGTTTCGACGACTGTATTGTTTCTGGCATTTCGCTCTATACCCCTTCTTTGCTTCTTGTTCTTGCATACCGGACACGCGACGACGATGACAATCCAGTCTCTGGGCCCGACACAACTCCCAGAGGGGGGCGACACCGTCGCACAAACGGTCTTTCTCCTGAGCTCAAACTCATTGATGCCGCGACCTCGGACGAGGTTGAAGTTGACTCTCTGACCGTCAGCCGATTCGAAAGCTTATCTGCTGCGGACTATCATTTGGGCACGCTGTATGTGCCACACCCCAAGACGATGACACCTGCACAAAGAAGTGCACTGGAAGCCATTGGTGGCGGGATATGGGATGTTGGCGCTGCTACCGCTCGCATATTCAGCTCTGGGGCAAGTGTGATGAACCTTCCCATTGGTTCTGATAAGCCGCCGTCGAGAGCGCCTTCCATGTCATCAGCAAGCGCTGGAAATGCTGCTGGCTCAATATCGGGCAAGCGCCAACAACAGGCACACCCAAACGCTGCAACCGCGGGTTTGAAGGTCTTCATACAGAGCCCCTATGACTGTGTACTGGCCATAAAACGAGAGCTGTCTGATCACTTCCAATGGGAACTCGAGCATGAAAACTACAAAGATGCGTGGGAGCTTCTGGAGGACCATCCCGAGATCATCGCGTCCGTGTCTCAGGCATCGTCAGACGGCTCAGATGCAGGTACCCCAACAAAGCAGCAGGGAAGCTTACACGAGTTCTTTGCCGATGACAGCGAATCTCAAACGACGCTGTCTGCTACAAAGGCGAACCAAAATTCTGCAGTCGAAAAAGAGAAGCGTCGTATTGGAGACCTCTGGGTACAACAGCTTGTTAGCGCTGGCGAATGGAAACAGGCAGGCAAAGTTGCTGGTCGCGTACTCGGCACCTCCACACGATGGGAACATTGGGTGTGGAAGTTTGCACAAACGAACCACTTCAACGAAATCTCACCTTATGTTCCAAAGAAGCCCATACAACCTCCACTACCTTCAATGGTATACGAAGTGATACTGGGCCACTACATCATACATGATCGCATACGCTTCAAGCATTTGCTCGAAGATTGGGATCCTGACCTGTTCGACATCAACAGTGTTATTGAGGCAATCAAGAGCAAACTCTCTGCCGGCGACGTCACGGAGGATTCTATCGAGGGCGACATACAAGGTCGAGACTGGCGGATATTGCAAGACGGTCTTGCGAAATTGTTCCTTGCCAGTGGTAGGCAAAGAGAGGCGCTACGCTGCTACATCCGCTTGCAAAATGCGGAAGCAGCAATGACTCTAATACGAGACTTTCATCTTGTAGAAGCCGTACGCGACGATATCCCTGGCTTCATCATGATGGGCGTCTCGAAAGAACAGATGAAGTCTGCATCCACGAAATTAGAGGAGCTAGAAGAAGCGTCAGCGGAAGCCATCGACGTTCTCGTAGAGGAGGGCTGCCGGGGCACCATTCCCGCAAGTGACGTCGAAAGCCAACTGCAAGCGAAAGGCCCGTCGTTCAGACCATTCCTACACTTCTACCTGAGAAAACTCTGGAAGCCAGAAACGCATGAGCGAACAGCCAAGACAGCTAAAGAGAGAGTGGCTGAAGATCGTCTAGCAGCCGACGGGAAGCTCGTTGCAGAAGAATTCGCGGATCTCATGGTGGAATTGTTCGCAGAGTACGATCGACCGCTATTGATGGAGTACTTGCGCAAATCTCAAAGTTTTGATTTGAGCAAAGCTACCGCGGAGTGCGAGAGAAGAGAGTACACTCCAGAACTTGTGTAAGTCATTGGCTGTTCGCGCTACATCACTTTCCACGTTTGCTAACCTACTGTAGGCACATCCTCTCCAAGACCGGTCAAACCAAACGTGCTCTTTATCTGATCATTGAGAAGCTCTCCGACGTTAGCTTCGCTATTTCGTTCGCTAAAGAGCAAGATGATCCCGATCTTTGGAACGACTTGCTGGATTTTTCTATGGATAAGCCCCACTTCATCCGCGGTCTGCTTGAAGAGGTCGGAACAGCAATCGATCCAATCAAGCTCGTCCGCCGTATCCCTGAAGGCCTGGAAATCGAAGGGCTAAGGGATGGCATTGGTCGCATGGTGCGTGAGTATGAAATCCAACACTCTATATCAGAAGGTGTCGCAAGAGTCCTCCGGGGCGAGGTAGCAGCCGGTATGGACACGTTGCGTGCCGGTCAGAAACGGGGTGTCAAGTTCGAAGTCATACCATGTGACGGCGAAGGCCACAAAAAGCATCGCCATGCAAAAGGACAGATCGACATTGAGTCTAAAGGCATCGACCCCGTCTCCGCGGCAAAGGCTACGGCCAAGGCAGACAAGAAGACAACGGCGGCATCTTCCACAACTAACGCACCGAACATCGACCCCGCCCCTGCGGAAGCTCCTCAAGGCGAGGCACCGCCTGGCCATTGTGTAGGTTGCCACCGTCCTTTCACGCTTCCTACTGCCGAAGAAGAGACCGCCACTGTTGAGGGTGGCCCTATGCCCTTGTCTCGCGACACGCTCGTGGGCTTTGCATGTGGTCACGTCTTCCACCTCACTTGCCTACTACCCAAGACAAGTGCTAGTGCCAGTGTTGCGGCTGGTCTACAACAGCAGCTGGCTACCGATGCCGAGGATATCGGTGGTAGGTGGACAAGGAGTGTCGGCGCAAAAGTAGCGCATGCTCATGTCATCAAGAGTGCAGTTGGCCGGGGGTGTGTAGTATGTCGCGAGAAGGAAGTAGTCAGTGAAGAATGAAGATGATAGATGATTGGATTGTTCGAGGCGGTGTATATATCAGAGATATTTGGATATTTGGACAGTACGGATGTGTACTGGGGTGAACCACATACTGTAACATTATATGACAAGTGATAGGCTTACGAGCGGAGCATTGCATTGAAGGCGTCGGAAGCCACTCACACGGCTACGTATGTATGGGAATGTTGAATCAGCGTCCAATCAAACTGGGTTTCGACAATGTAATTCTGCCTGCTCTGCTGCTATCAGTCATTTTTGTTCGTCCTCTTGGGAAGTTTCGGCACATGGATCGATGGCTGCGCTACCATGGGCAAAGGGTGTGGAAGAGCACAACGCTGGCCAGATGTCTCATAATCCTACTCGACGATGTTTCCTGAAAAGGAATGTTGGAAAAAGCTGTTGAAGACGGCGAGAAGGGCGCAGTGACACGCATGAGGGTGAGGGGTATGGAAGGGCGCGCACTTGACATCCTAATAGTATTACCAAATTCACGTGATAGACAATCTATCTGAACTGTAAATCCGTGGATATGTAGCTCCACATAGGTTGAAGATACTCACACACATAGTGGCACGTGAGTGGTCAACTTGGTAGAGTACGGACGATGGCATGCCAGCACGATAAGCAGGGTTGAGCCTATCAGATGCAGGGTGAAGCTCAGCATCGCATTTTTTTCTGTCTTCAACTTCACACAAATGCTGCAACGATCACCCGAGATCGATTGTGAAGAAGCACTCCATCGCGCTCACGACTTGGGGTTGTTACTGCCAGCGCATGTGTAACAACAGACTACCCTATACCCAAAAGAGTATCGGTGACGCACTAGCTAACGCCGGTGAATCTCCGGATGGTCAGTTGTTCGCATCAACACTCCAACAACCTCCAGTTTGCGCCTCTCTGCACAGCCCTCCGCAGCCTTCATCGCTGGAGAGGATGATTTTGGCAAGAGACCCGCGACTACGACATGGCATTTGAGGTGTCGTATGATCTCGAGAATGAGCAACAATTCTGGGATGGTGAGCGCGCCTCGCAACCCCACCAACAGCAGCCTCGACTAACACGCTACACAGAACTCGACGATATAGTCTCGACGCGCTGTCACCAGCACGACATCATCGACAACTCGCTCCGATCCTTTCTTAATGTCACCACCAACTATAGATGTACGCATCTCCGACCTCTGCCATGACCAGCATTGACCACGACTAGCCGAATACCTCCAAACCGATTTCAGCGTTGCCAAATGCATATTTCGCATGCTCGAGGGCGAACTCTTCGCCTCCAACAAGGAATATGTGCGGCGGCAGATAATATATTGCCTCTTGCAGGTACGTTGGCGCATGCCTTGTCTATGGCCGCTGGTCGAGCGAGGCTGACGAGCATGATAGGAAGACGATAACCCTACCCTCCACATAGTCGCCGCGTTCCTCCTATATGATGGCCGCAATAGCAAAGACGACGACATCTTTGACATGATGCACTCGGAGGGCACATTTGCTAGGCTTGTTGAGTTGGTACAAACGCAGAGCGTGCAAGAAGAGACTACCGTGCATCAACTACTCCTCCAATTGCTTTACGAATCTTCACGAGTTCAACGGTTGACGTGGGACGACTTCGGTATGGCTTCAACATGACTGGTTTTCCTCTCAACCAGAGCGACTGCTGACCCTAGATGTGTAGCGGCGGTGAATGACGCTTTCATCCTCTATCTGTTGGAGATCATAGAAGGTGCCTCTGATGACGCTGACGACCCGTACCACTATCCTGTGATACGCGTTTTGGTACGTCTGCATACACATACCATCGACTATTAGCTAACACTGAGACAGCTGGTTTTGAACGAGCAGTACCTTGTGGCCTCCACTAGCCGTCATACCGACGGCCGGCCTGGCATAACGAACAGGGTCATCAAAGCTATCTCGACGCATGGCTTGACATACAAGACTTTCGGGTGCAATCTGATTCTCCTTCTGAACAGGGAGTCGGAGACGTCCCTTCAGCTTCTAATTCTCAAAGTGCTTTATCTTCTGTTCGGCAACCCTTCTACTGCCGAATATTTTTATACCAACGATCTTCATGTCTTGGTCGACGTCATTCTCCGGAACCTCATAGACCTACCCCACGACTCAGCCGCGGCAAACGCATTACGACATACCTACCTCCGAGTTCTGCACCCCATTCTTATGCACAGCCAGATCAGCAAGCCACCTCACTATAAGCGTGACGAGCTACTGCGGCTCCTTCATCTACTTGTCACCAGCGGCAACCATTTTGCACCCGTTGACGAGACTACCGTGCGACTTGTGAACCGATGCACCAGTGTGCACTGGTTACAGCCTCCAGCTGCTGTCGCGGGGGACGGCACGGCCAACGGTCATAGTACCACACAGTCTCCAGTTGACCATGTGGCGAGTGGTCAGAAAGAGTACGCGCGACGAGCGCTGGGCATGACCGTGCAAGGTAGCAGCGAAAGTTCTACGAGTGTCTTGGAGATTGTAGGGCACACTGCGCAACCTGGTGTACAAACGCCGAGTATGTCGAAGGTGGCGTAGTAACACATTAGAATGTTCGGGAGCTTTGTTAAGCGACAGGCGTCTTGCAGTCATCATTACTGGTTACGTGGAGTCTGGAAATGTCCTTATCAGCGATTACAGATATCCACACATCAGTGGGGGCCTTTGCATACTTGCATGGACGGAGTCTGGGCATGTTTAGCGTTCTGTCACTGATCATGTATCTGGTTTCACTTTGCGATCACATCGATGTCGTCGGGTGACGCGTCGCTATCTTCGATCTTGCTTGTCTCTAATGTATGTCATCAAACTGCTGTCATCTCCATCTACGTGATTGACACAGCGCTTGCACAAGCAGATTGAAGTCTTGGTCGGGAGTCCTGAGCCACAGATTCCGTATAGCCAAGCAGCGATTTTACGATTCAACTGTACATGCGCATCCAGACGCTTCACCGTCATATGACTGTTTCTAGCCCAAATGCGAATCCGATCTAGACTATAAATCTGTCCTCACTATACTGATCGGCATTGCGCAATGCAGCCAAGCTTGCCGCGCTACTTGGTATATGTACATCGACATCATGTACCTGCTCCCGAAACAGGAGACATCAAATGCCACCAACCACCTTCACGCACCAATATCTCTGGTGCGACGACCACGCACGGCGTAGTGCCTACCGGATACAGATTTCGCGCCGATGCCAATCTAATCATGTACCATGGAGACCCTGGGCCCCGCTCTCACCGCAGGATGAGCTGCCGCGACAAGACGAGCGGATTGCTTGGCTTCCCGCTATATAGATGAGCCACAGCCGCTGCAAGTGCAATGCCAAGACTGTGAAGGAAGGTCAAGACGGAACGAGGGAATTTTGCATCGCTTGTTTGGGCTAAGGCTTGCTTGTTGTTTATCCTCGAGGGGGGGCATGTACTTCTCGGCTTGGGCACTCCGGTGGTGGCTCAGCAGGTGTATCATTGTGGATTTCCCTCAGAGCCGCTCTTCTGGGACAAGTCTTGGAAGTTGTGCTAGACTTGTTATGACTTTGGGAATCTGGTTCGCTTTCCATTCTACCGAAATGCCAAGGAACCTTGGAAGTAGACGACCGCATCGGAATGGCATCGACGTTGATCAGCAGCATACTAGACTACCCCAGAGATGCTAACATGACTCTCATCTCTTCTCCAGATGCGTTGGTGGTCAGTGTGACTTCCGCTCAAAGCGCCACAGCCATGTAACTACCCCAATTTTCCCCCGTTACATCGCCCGCCATGGCACGCATCTTGTGTTCCACAGCAAAAACTCTCTCATCCCGTTTGGGACTCTACTAATTCTGTGTTTTCCGGCTATCTGTTCAGGTAACATTGCACGCGTCCGCGGAACGTACCAGATTCACAAACAACTGTGGAACCAGCGCAGCAGCGTACAGATGACCACACCTCCCAACATACCCATTACGACCCAAATCATCCAATATCGTGGTTCCCAAGCGCCAAGATACCGGAATCTCGGCCCATGCGTTTCGACCGCAAGATCAAAGGTGGATGCGATAAGTGCGGTAATGCAGGGATGGTCTTAATCATCCCAAGATATTGAGGCTGGTCTTCAGCCTCCCACCTGGCATCTGACTAGTGCTTCTTTGATGCGAGATGGAATGCAAGTGATGGAAGAATCCTGCTATGGGTAAATATTGCGCATATGCGCAAGGTTTTACCGGCACCCCACAGGCATCTGCCCCTTGCTGCAACGAAGCAATGTCTTGAACCTGGGCGTTGGCACTCTGGGTGGGCTTGCGTGCATTCCATTCTTGGGCTGACGACGTCGGTATTCCTCTCCGTTCTGTTCCGAGACAAGAGATCAGTGGTCTACGATCACGGGTGTAAGCATGTGTACATTGCCAATATACCGTCTCCAGTCTTTTGAGTACCTGAGATACTACACATTCCTTAACAGGACGAAGAATGTGTGACCTTGCGTCGTCCCAAGATCCGGTCTCGACCACGGAACTCGAGCGCTGCCAACGAAAAGGTTCGATGTTTGGCTATGTGTCACCACCTCAACGTTCGGTACCACAGAAACGTCAGGAACCGCCCATTGTTCTCGAAGCACAAGATCGCCTGGCCAGAATTTGCGCATAGATACTGAAAGTTACTACAGCGCATCGCGGGCTTTGTCGATCGATCGCTGCCATTCCGATGCAGTGGTAGACCAAAGGTGGCTGAGTACATTCACGACACACCACGCCAACGAGAATGCGACACGTTCATGTATGTCATCAAGGAGAATTAGGCACCGGCCCAGCTGCCTTTCGGAAGAAGACACTGTACGCTAACACTGCCCTCAAAGCAACACTAACGAAGTCGTACATGAGCGCTTCTAAACCTTCGCACCTCGGAACTTACTCCTTCGAAAATGCGAAACGCAGCTTCTGCACATCGATCAAGTTCCAGATTGCGATCTTCGCTGAACCGGGATCTACAGGACGTGCTTTTGCGGAAGTTCAAACTGCCGAGCCGGAACAGTGATCAATTTGAACCATTGCGACGGGACTTTGTGATGAACTCGTGATGTGTGCACGTAATTTGAGGGGTTTATCTTGTCCGTGGGGCGCTTACAGCGTGGCAGCCCAAATGTGACGGTATGGAATGGTGTGGAAACTTGAGCAAGTGGAGCGGTGAAGAACCGCGCGCGACATCTGGGTTCTTGGAAGCAGGCGGCGCGCTTCCTCTAGAGTAACATGTCCAGAAGATGTATCACAATCAATAATGAGAGTTTGAGTGGAAGATCATGGTTTTGATTTTGTGCGTTATAGCCCGTAAACTGATGCTCAACCCTGATCGAGGGAGCTCCCTGCGCCTACGTTTGTCTTGAATCGTAATTCAAAACGGAAAGTTTTGGTCGGTGGGAACCCTCGATGTCCTCCGTGGAAAAGGTCTAGCAGAAAATAGTAGCGAAAGCGGCTGAACATGTATAGAGCCCAAAGCAAGAAATCAAGAACCCCTCCGTGCTAAGACGAATGTGAAGCGGTCATAACCTCGTTAAGTGATGCTCCAGACGCCTTGCAGAAAACACAAACAAGGAATGAAAACGGATATCAAGCCACCGAGTATAGGGAAGGCTGCTAAACCATCCTACCAGCATCATTTTGGGTGTCAGAAGAAGTACGCAATGAGCCTGCGTTGCTGGGCACCCGGGTAGGGGCCTGTGATAGAGGGTCAGGTGAGTTGGGGTCACTGGCCCTGCGCTTCTCGGTTGTCTCAGCTTTGCTAAGTCTGCGCGCAATTGCCTCCTTCGCATGTTCGCCGTTATCGCATGGTAGATACCACCGGGATACGGCCATACAGATACATGAGAGCATCAGGTTGGCACCGGACCACATCTGGACGGTGATGTAGGTGTTGTATTGTGTGATGAGATGACCAGCAATGACGGGACCGGCGAGAGCTGGGATGGCAGCAAATGTGTACATCATACCCGTCCAGTGACCAAGCTTCTTCTTTGCGAAGTGAGTAGTGCCAGGCGCAGTGTAGGAGCAATTGAGAATGTTGCCGATGGACGCAGGAGGAAGGCCGATGACCATGCCAGAGAAGATACCGAAGACGACGCAGAAGGCAATCGCATCAGTCTCTGATCCAGCTAGTGTCCAGAGAACCAGCGTGAGCATGGATGCGGTGAACTGAGAGCCGATGTGCATGTTGAGGGCGCCGACCTTGTCCGAGAAGTGAGCGAGGAGCATCCGTCCGACAGTCGAAGCTCCGTTCATGATGACTAGGAGCCAGAAGGTTTGAAGGGGTTTGTCGGTCGTGTCGGCAGGGCTTACTGATGAGCCGGTACGGTCGCGGGTGCCAAAGCCACGCACTGATGCCCACTAGACATTGTTAGCTACAAGCATGAGGAACAGTGTAGGAATACTGACCTCTTCGAGATTGAAGAAGACTGGGTAGAAACCAAAAAACATAAAGGCGACGGCTGCAGTGAACCAGCACCAAGCCTTGTTCTTGAAGGCCTCAGTGTCGAACCAAGTCCTGAGCTTGCCCCAGCTCTTCGGCTCGTGGTGCTCGTGTGCGGGGTCTGGGGTGCAGAAGATGAAAGAGTAGATGCAGGTCACTGAGGTGAGAGTCGCGACATAGCGTACTGCATTGTTGAAACCGACCGATTGAATCAGGAAGCGGAGCATGCTAGGGTAGATCACACCTGCTACACTGGCACCGCAGGCGACATAGCCTACGGCAAGACCTCTGCGCTTGGGAAACCATGTTGAAGCAACTGGGAGAGAGTCAGTACAGGCAATTCACGGTATCAATCACCACTCACCTTGAGAGCTGGAGACAAAGAAGGTTCCCATGCCCAAGCCTACCACTAGGCCTTGAGTTGCCCAAATTGGACCGAAGCTTCCAATGGCCTCAATATCGCTGGGGTGTGCGACAGAGAGCATGAAAAGCCCAAAGGGCACAAGGAAAGTGCCACAGCCGATGACTTTGCGCGAGTGCCCCGCATCCAAGAGGCGTCCAACTACGTTGGAAAGCAGGAGCACAATGAAGGACTGAGTCGATCCGATCAGGTTCAGTTCAAGCTGGTCAACACCTCGCAGTGAGTGGCCCACATAGTACGAAGACCACGTGCCGTAGGCGTTGACAAGACCCCACGAGTTGAACATGAGAAAGAAGCAGCCCAGCAGACAGGCGTAGGCACGCCATGACTGCGGCCAGTTGGGTTCGTCGAGTGTGTCGACACTGGCATGTCGGGATTCGTCTCGCATCGAATTGGTCGCAGTTGGTGCTTCGGAGAGTGGCAGCGTTCCTTCGCTGTACTGCCGACTCTCTTTGTATGAAGATTTGGTAGGTGGCATGTTGGCGGTGTTTACTGAAGGTGCGGGCCGTGAGGTGAAGGTGGAAGGAGCAATCAGTTATCTGAAAAGGTGTTTGACGATGACGCGATAAGATGCTCAACACGGATAGCACGTGTTGGAGGGGAAGCGCTCAAATGGACGCACTGGTGAAAAGGTACGGAAACGATCAGCTGTCAAAGCGGCGGAGATGAGGGTATAAGTACGGTACTCATGTGGAAGCAGGCATGGGATATGGGGAACGAGCCCAAGGCTTAGATTGATAGAGGGTTCTTTTACGGCTCCACTTCGTTAAGCACGCGCGTAACCCCCATGTAGAATGTGGCTGGCTCCTCCCATAGTGACGTGGTAGTCAAACGGGTCGTGTAATGGGGCAATGGCAGTAGCAACGCACAAGCAACGCAAGGGTGCAAGCCCAAGAGAAGCCAAGGCAATACGGGCGTCTGAACTCCGCCGGCAGCAGGGTATACTTCATTACTCTTTTAGATGGTTCAAATGCCCGGCGGCCCAAAGGTTTAGTGCGCCGCGTTAATCCGGTGTGAGAGCGATCGGCGGTCGTGGATTCTCCGGAGCATCTCGCGTTTGGACTTCCCCACGCTTACTCGTTGTCGTGAAAACATGCCAACCATGCCGGCTCCAAGGGAGGCATGCTTTGTCTCTAGTGACCTCATTTGTTACAAAGCTGGGCATCGCCACCCCTTCTTCCTCAACGTGCGTAACAACAAACGGGATTGGAACGCACTGGGCAAGACTACCACGGTACGTAGACGCCGCATGCCCTATCCCACAACCGCGTGTGCGGATGTCGAGATTGCTCATAGGCTGTGCGTTCTTGGCTTGTTCCACCAAAACGAAGTTGCCGGTGGGCATAGACATCTGGTAGGCGATTATAGGGGTTGAGGCGCCTGACAAGGTTGGGTGAAATAGCGGAGCGGGCCCCCGACCCTTGGCGTAGTATCAGCGGGCGAGATGTGATGAGTGATGAGGCTCGATTGGGTCGGCATGCCAAGAATGTGCTCGAGTAGTGATGTACGAATTCCGCCTTGGCCGGCCCAGTTATATTGCAAGGGTCAAGAATGAGTACTCTCGCGGTGACACCGCCGAGAATGCTGCGACTCTGGCAGTCTCTCCAGGAAAGCGGATGCAACGGCCGACGGCCTGAGTGAAAGCGCGTAAGCCAGTGCAGAATATCGGCGTTGCAAGCTCGGCGACACCGCCGACGAGGGTTGAGTGTTAGGCGCAACATGTCGAGTACATGACAGACAAGTCGCGCTAAAGTTGGCAGTGTAACAAGATCAGCGGGCCGGTGCGGTTCGTTGCTTCGTTATCTTGAGTTTCAACACAGCCACAACCGCTTCAGAGGCATGCCTAGAGATCGACGGCTAGGGCGTTTTGCCAAGTATCAACACCCACGCTGGCTTCGATGCTTGCTTCTTCCCGCCGCCGCGATGAAGCCGTATCATATTGAGAGGGTTATCAGACAGTGCGGGTGTGGCTGCAGCGAACTCGTCACCCTGCCTTGCGATGACATGTTTCAGCCACGCGCAACTGTCGGCGCGAATGGCCGCTGGGGTGCATTTTTTGTTGACAGGCGACGCGCGGAGGGTGGATTCGAACGTTCGGAAAGAGCATAGACGGAGTTGGGGTAAGGAAGTGGAGGAGGAGTCAGGACTGGGGATCAGCGACGCTACCTCCAGAGAGTTTGCTCTGCCAAGCCAGGTGTCGGCCGTGGCAATTACGCGTTCTGGCAACCCTCGCCCAGCATCGACCCGATCCAGCGTCGAGACGAGCCCCAGGCACTATTTCTAATCAGATCTGGAAACAAATCCAAGCCCGACATCTTCCTAGGTCTGTGCAGATCTCCCCTGTCGGGAGGTGCCCAAGAGCCGAGAAGAAACAAAGAAGCATCCCGCGCAGAGCTGCGCTGCACGTTACGCAAACAACAACGACAAAAGACAATGTTATCTTGTCTCAGACTTCTTAGTCGTGTGGTTTGCTAAACGTCTGATTTGCATTTTGCCACGGGAGCGGTCAATTGGTAGCTTCACTCCGCTGTGACGGCTAGTTTCTTGTAATGATGGCGAGGTCCATGCTGGGTTCCCGCGGACTCCATCAACTACGTCAGGCGCGTTCCACAAAAGGCCCATGGGGACGCGGACCTTTCGAAAACCGGGGACTTCTTTAACGTTCTCACGAAGTTCTTCCGGAGCCGGACGTTGAGCAGTGGATATCGTCATGCGTAGTACTCTGCCGTGTCACTACATGGTGCCGCAGTCTCTCCGCACAGCGTCCCCATGTCATGATTCAGCTGTTGAGGGTTGGTTGACATTCTGGGTTGGTTGGATAAGGCATCCGCGTCTCGTCCGATAAGCAGCTTTGACAGCGGCTGCGGCGTTAGGCTTCGATCGCAGCTTCACGGGTAGATACTCGGGGGTTCCAACAGGTTCTGACTGCCGACAGTCTTCGCCTGGTGCTGTCAGCGACGGCCGAACATGCTGGGTCGCTAACCAGGTACCGCACGGTGATGGTTTTGCGGAAGCGCGCCCATCCGGAGCCTCATTCAACAATCGACAGTTCAATAAGCTGGGATCAGCTCTCGACAATCTCGTGTCCATACTCTAATCCGACAGAATCTATTATCTGGAACCCATTAGTCCATGTTTCGTTCGGTGCGGGCCAGCAGTCAGGCTCCCGGTACTTCCACTGTGCATAGTGACGCCAAGCCCTCCACTGAAACGAAAACTCACCCAGAAAATATTCCTGTCCATTCCATTCTTCCGAGCCACCCACAATCCAGCCCCTGAAAGTCTGTTTTGGATGCTCAGCGATAGCGCTGTGGAAAAAACAAGCAAATACGAGCGGAACGCCACGGCGAACGAAGGGAACGAATCCTTGTGGCGGCATGCAGTTTCCGTGTGTCAACGTCAGGCCACTTGGAGAACCAAGTCCGAGACGCGATCCCGCACCCACAAAGTCGCAGATTCGAAGCGAGGTCCATCAGGGCGGAGCGGAGAGCGGAACGTGATATAATGAAAAAGAGATGATGTTGCGATACCTGCCTCAGATCATTCTTGTCATCTGCTGGGCACAACTGGGCAGGGCCGAATCGCCACGTTGTTAGAGCTCCGACAGCTGCTCCGTCTTGGAAACGACAAGACGGCACCCAAGGCCGACAGCCGCCGCATTCCATGTCGAACACCAGTTCAAGTCGAGTCGCCACACATAGCGGGCGTTGAGGCGGAGCGGAAATCCCAGCGCCGCTCGTGGCGTTGAGTTTCGAGTCGCGCGAAAAGGGGTTTCATGCGGCACGAATCCACGACTCGCAAACATGTAATACTCGGGCGCACATGTCAACGCAGAAGATGTCTGAGCAGTGTGCAGAGGCCTTGGGTTGGGCGCTGTCGTGCTTTTCTTCCAAGACTTGGTACCTAAGGCAGCTCAATGCAGCGGGCAACAAGCAAGGAGCGTCAGGCACGTTCACGGCTATGGTGTCAGAGCGCAGTCCCCGAGAATACCGAGAGATCCATACGGGCACAATAAACTCAATCTTGGGTTCATCACAGGTACCCTCAGGTAGGTGCGTCCGCGGCGCAATCAAACGTCCCGGGGGTAAGCATGGTGTCGCTACGAGACCAGCAACAGAAAACCAACACCTAGTCGGCATTCAGCACCAGATTTGACAACAACAAAATCCCACCGTAGACTATATTAGAAGTCAGCTAAGGCAGGCAATGTCTGCTGGGAGGTCTATCGTAATATACTCCAGGTAAGAGAGGCTCCTTCGAGGGCAATCAGAAGTCGCAAATCCGTTACTAGTGTTCTCTTTCCTTCAAATCAATAGTCTTTTCCTACGTCTTCGCCGAGTCCATTTTTCTCGTCTCATAGCGACCTGCGATCATGTTCGCTCGTACTCAGACACACTCACGCCACTTTCGGGCAAATCCGAGCCAACCCACAATGTCGCCGTTCTCTCTGGGCGGAACCGCTAACAAGGCTAGAGACTGTCAGAGTCCATCTGCTTC
This sequence comes from Alternaria ethzedia, assembly GCF_023757985.1. Taxonomy (NCBI): domain Eukaryota; kingdom Fungi; phylum Ascomycota; class Dothideomycetes; order Pleosporales; family Pleosporaceae; genus Alternaria; species Alternaria ethzedia. Next base: position 196,302 of record NW_026056205.1, on the reverse strand, counting down.
TTCACAATACCCACATCTATCGTCTTATTGAATATTCCACGTGGACATGGACAGCACATACCTCGCAAATCATTCGGAGTTGCACGTGTGCAAGCACGCAAGGTCGAATGAAAGGTGTTGAGGGGACCCGAAACATCGCCGACCGACGCGCGTATGATTACTTGAGGAAAACAAGACGCTGACAAAACGGCCAGAAATCCGCGATTTGACCAAGAGTGCGCTCTGAAGACAGGGTGAGCTTTGGTGGATATGTAGGTTAGGTGCGTAATTTCATCCTGCCACGCAGTCAATTACAACGACGTATCTATCTTCACGTTTAGTCATTGTCTTACCATTACGTTGCTACATTCGAGATACTTCAGATGAATTTCACGATCAGGTTGTAGGGTGAGGATTCGCGAGACCATGTTGCATTCGCTTCACCAGCCAGAATGCCGTCGTAAGAAGCATGAGATACTTATCAATAGAATAGAAGACATCACATTACGTCGCCAGTGGGAATATTCATATAGAACGGCTGTCATTGCTCTAGCTATAAATACAGTTCGCTAGACGCTACCCTCAAAACGCCATGCTCCGGGGATCAAAGATTACTATGCCATGTTTGCAATCAAGAAGAGCAAGAATAAAAAGACAAAGCCCCCAGTGCCATTGGTTCGGCGCGTGGAGGCAGAGCTGCAGATGGCCGATGACCAAATCGCTCGAGGTAGAGTCATGACCAGGCGTACGCCGTGGGTGTCCCAAGCGCCGCGACTCAAACGCCCTTGATCGCAACGGTGCGCTCGCTGTTCAGCTTATCCGCATTCCGGTCGTGGCTCTCCTTCTTGCAGTCCTCGAGTCCGACGCACTTGTGGTCCTCGAGCATGCGATGACGGCTGCAGTGTCGGCCTTCGCAGAAGCCGCAGTCGCCGACGATGGGCTGGGCGCGGTCCTTGCAGTCCTTGAAGGAGCAGCGGACCTTCTTGGGGGGCATTCCGCCGCGCAGAGGGAGCGCGAGGTGGAGAGTGGAATTGGGTCCGATGGCGTAATCAGCCAGGGTGGTGTCGGGTGACGAGAGGTGCTTGCCGGCGTGGACGATGCGCAGGTCCGAGGGAGCGGAGAGGTTGGTGCGGAGGGCGAGGAGGGAGCGCAGCGTGCTTATGGATGTATTTGAAGGGATTGTGAGGGGAATTGCTGTGCACAGTGTTAGCCCTTGCCGTGACTTCATGATGCGCCTGGTTCCGAGCCTCGGAACGGTGGCGGCGACGACTTACTGTTGCTGCCGGACACGGTCTTGACGAAGATCTGCATCGTCTCCTCGGCTTCCGAGCTGGACGAGCTGATGCTGCTGATGCTGGACGAGCGGCGCATGGTGACGGTGTAAAGACGGTGTGGAGACGGTGGTGGAGGGAGTGGTTTGGGAGAGTTGTGAGGGAGCCCTGGGTGAGGCTGGGGTGCTCGGCGAGTAGTGATGACGCTGCGGCGCGGCTAGATAACGGCGATAGTCGACGGGGTAGAGAACAGTGTGTACGAGAGGCGACAAGGTGCGTGGTATGACTAAGAGTGAATGGTTCAGCAGCAGGTGTGGGTGATAGAAGATTGAGATCAAGTAGGTGAAGGTGACGCAGACCGCTTCTTAAAGAAAGGCAGATGGAGCCCCATGCTGTCACTGGTGCCTCCACGGCTTGGTCCGACCGATGGCACTGCTAAACTGCACACGACTCGAGCCGATATGCGTTCGCAGCGCGTCTTTGCCTCCCCGATGCAGGGCGGCGGCGACTAGCCGAACTTCTTCCATGGTATTCCATATCCATCACCATCACCAACCTCTCACAGTCTCACCCATCAACCCGTCGCTGCTTTTGTCGCCAGTCTTGCCTTTGCCAGAACAACGACGTCTCACGTGTCCGATGCGGTCGTGCATATACTCGCACCCCATCCCTCGCCCGAGTTGCCTTTTGCATGTGACACGTATCGCGCGTCCGGTCTGTCTGCCACTTGTGAAATGCAATCTAGATCGCGTCTCATGCATACCCTCGCTTGTTGCCGCTTTCAGACGTGTAACACGTGGACGACAGCGCCTGGCATTCTGCTGTGCCGGATGAGGCGCTGAGCCCGGCCTGCGCCAGTGTTTACGATTGGCCCTCGTCGTGGCGCGTGCATGACGGCTATGCGCTGTGTGAGGCTGCACGACTATCGTCATAAAACAACGACACGCATCCTTGGTGTTGACTATCGCCGCCTCGCGTCGATTGGACATGCTTCGTTACGACATATGCACAAGGCCTAATGCTCCGACTCGCTGCGGCCCTGCCGTTGATCATCTGGAGTCATGCAATCATCCGCCCATCATCTATCGTCTGTGCCACTACCGCTTGGATCGGTGCGCGGTCAGAACCTTGGTACTGGAGACACGTCCATCGATCTGTACGCCTGCATGGTCAAACACGTCCAAACATGGGCTTTCCCCGCGCATACGTTATTTCCGTCATGTCACAGCATCGCCGTTGCTTCTAGAAGCGTTTCACAATCTTCTGCGCCGCTTTAGAGTTTGTACTTGTGCATCTTGGGTTGTTCGGCGTGGCAACTACCGCCTTACACTAAATATCAATACGCTACTAGTATACACCGCTTCCAACACCCGCCTACAACATGCTCTTGGGGAAGTCCTTCATCGCCTGCCGTACGCCCAAGTCACTGAGAATCTCCTCGGTACCTCCAAGAATAGCATCAAACTTATACGTGCGGTGGAACTGCTCAATCACCCGGCCCATACCACCTTGCGTAATTCCGCGACCTCCGAAGATGTTGACGGCTTCATCTGCAATCTCGTGTGCAGAGCGAGTGGCGAATGACTTGAGTAGGCCAATAGGTCCACCAAGCAGCTTCGATTGCTGAGCGTACGACATGTGCGTCATCTGGTAGGCAATAGATTCTAGCCATGCTTGGTTGGCCTCGACGTGTGAGATCATCTTTGCAAGCCTGGAGTATTGTCAGTAGCGTTCAATCGGATTTAGCTCCTGGAATGCAAGCGAGGGAATGTGGCGGGGTCTCATCCGACGGATGCACCGGTGGGACAAGAAGGCTATCTTTGGAGGCAATACTCACTTCTGGCGGATGGTGGGTTGCTCTATCAACTTCTTCCCAAAGACAACCCGCTGGTTGCACCACTTGAGACACTCCTCGACAACGGTTCGCGATTGTCGGATGACGGCGCATGCCATCATAAACCTCTCGTGGTTGAAGTTGGACATGATGACAACGAAGCCCTGGTGCTCTTTGCCCAACAGGTGGTCCACTGGTACCTTCACATCGTTGAACTCTACGTATGCGGTGCCGGCGGTGGTGGAGTAGCTCGTCTTGATCAGCTTAGTCTCGACGGCCTCGTCACGCTCGATGAGCAGGACGGAGAAGCCCTTGTCCGTCTTGCAGCCTGTGACGAAGTAGTCGCTGAACATTCCGTTGGTGATCCACTTCTTTGTGCCTCGTACGATGTAGTGCTTGCCGTCTGGTGTCAAGGTCGCAGTGGTCCTAATGCCGGCAACATCTGATCCAGCAAAAGCCTCGGTGATGGCTAGGCACATCTTCTTCTTGCCACTCAGCACCTCGTTGACCACACGCGTCTTCAGCTCAGATTCAGGCATCCACTGCAAGACAGCTGTCAAGCTGATGGTCATGCCTGCCATGTTGCCGTCTTGGAAGCCACGCGCGTTGGCGCGTACACCTTCCTGTGCCTGGATAAGGTCATGGAGGTAGTCAAACTCCTCGCCCTTGACGACACCCATCAGGTTCTTGCCGTGAAGATGCTTTCCAGGCCCAAGGCGCATAGCTAGCATGTCGTTCGCGGCCATCTTGTCGATCAACTCCTGGCTGATGTATGTACCATCCTTCTCCTTTTGTTGCGCCTCGGGCGTGACGTGTGTGTCGACGAACTTGCGGACCTCCTTCTGCAGCGCGCGATGGCTCTCCTTGAAGTAGGGACTCTTGAACTGCGGTCGCAACCACAATGGCTCCGCGTATGGCACTGGGCTCAGGTCGCCAGGCTTTCCGACAATCACCTCGGACTTCTCGCCCTCGATGGTGCCGATGCACAGCTCCTGGTACTTGTCAAGGACCTCCTGTCTGTGTAGGTTGTAAAACGCCGTCGTCGCATCTTGGCCGGCTACTTGCTCGAGCACGACGGAGCCACCAGGGTGGGCATCGACGAACTCGCTCAAATCGTAGACTTTGTGGTCGATGATGCACCAGAGGTCTTCGGGCGTGTTGTGCGATGCGACCGAATCGCGGGTGAGGGAGGCGTGAGGCATGTCGACGGTATGTGGGAAGGAGGCGATGGGTGGAGGAGGAAGGTACGACCTGATGCGTGGCAAGAGGACGTTTAAGGGACCGTAGGACGAAAGGAGAGCGAACAGCAGACGCGACTACATTATGGGTCTCTAGACGTTTGGCCTCGGTCTACGAGATGAGCTAGTCCTCTCCGCGCAGCGCTCCGTCTTTGTGTGGAGCAAGAGCGCCTGCCTGCAGACAACGTCTGGGGAAGATGCCGAGGCAGAATGTAATCACCTCTCCAACACCTCCCATTGGCTGTAGAAATATCGCGGCAGTCCAGCGACAACCACACTCCCTCTGTTCTCTTTCACTGCACTTTTGTTTCTTAGTTTCCGTCCATGCGACACGCCACCGACTGTGCTTGCAACTCCAGCTAATCACAGCCAAAATGTTGGTCACGTATCCAGAAGATCGATCGTCCAGCACAGTCTTCACACGCATCCATCTCTCGACATTGTGCAACGCATCAAGGAACACTGTATCGTCACTCAAGTAACTCTATCTCGCCAAGGTGTCAAGTGACTCTCCAATTACAAATGTATAGCAAACGTCAAGACCTCGGTGAGCTTAGAATGGCTGTGCAAACACTAGCCGCCTCTGGAACCTGTTAGTCAATTGATCACTGTCACTAGATCGGCCATCATGCCATCTTTCGAGACACGATCTGTGTCTCTGTACTACTTCCATCTTCACCTTGTTTTAGGATCTGGTAGTGGCAGAGCGATATCATCTATTCTTCATCGCAGCGAACCACTCTCTACACGACGACTTCACGGTTCATTTTGCGTACCATGCCAGGTTCTGTGGAATCTTCCGACCCATATATTTGGACTTACTAGGCGGGTGCAAAGATGATCATAGACATCCGAGACCGCGACTCATTGGAGGCTTCTATGGCATCCCCGAGTGTTCAAACCTTCCGTGCCCCTACGAAAAGGCTGCATTCCCATGAATCCAGCTTTATACCAACAAGAATATATATTCAAGCGGGGAAGGTAGTATTGGAGCATAGCCGCGTCGCTCAGAAGCATGACATGCGACCAGATCTCCGGTTGCAGAAGAGGCGACATGGTGCATCGTAAAGACTGGATCGTGAGGAAGGTCAACACACGGTCCTGACCACTGCTGTTGTGGCATAACTCGCAGAGGTGCCAACTGTGAGGTCGTCTGCCATGGAATATGCAAAGCACACATATCCAATGATTTCTCTTCGGGGACATTCAACGCAAATAACCAGGTCTCTTGCACTGGATTGTATCATTAGCTAAAAGTCCGCAAAGTCTCTTATAGATCCGAACCAATTGCATATGGCAAAGATGAATGTTTCGACGGATAACATTAAAGCTTGCTATCAGAACCCAGAGAAAAGTTAGTAGCAGATACCACAAACCCGTCTTACCTATCCCCCTGTTGACAAACTCCGCAAGTCCCACGCATCTCCATCCTCCTCTTACCATACCAATTCGTGTTGTTTACCCAGCAGATCGTCGCCCTAAGAAAATTAGTGTTGGTGAAAGCAAACTCATCCGCGTCGTGCCCCTCACTCCTCACCCATCTCAACAGAAAAAAAATGTTTGCCCCTCCACCCCTCCTTCAACATCACCCCGCCATGCCCCTCGTTTGCTTCCCTCGTTTGACCTTCTGCCCTCTGCCCCTCCAATAGTGCCGTAATCGACAACGCTTTGCTCAACTTGCCCGATCTGGTAACGTCACGCTGTCGCTCCCGACGTTGCGCGAGTGAAGGGCGTCATTTTGCCGTTTCTGCCTCATACATACGTCCTATCACTTCATTTTCGTCGCAGATTCAACATCCTCGAGATTTCCTTGACTAGAAGCTGTCGTGTGTCGAAATCGCGATAGCCGTTGTGCGATCCCGCGCCAACGCATCTCCAAGTTTGTTTCGATTCATGCATTTGCATGGACGATTTTAAACCGTGCAGAGTACGCAACAACCGAGGAAGCCAGTTCTGAACTTTGCGAGTCTTCTCTCACATATGCATATGTCTAGATGATGACTCAAATATGTTGAAAGGGCAAGTGCATATATCGACTTGGTCATGAGAAGTACAATATTTGGGTATCTCTCGTGTTCATACCGCCGACAAACAAATATATCTACACGTCTATAGCAGCTCCTGAACATCGTCTAACTGTCTTGGTAGTAATCTATAGTCGTAAGCGAATTGGCTGTCGCCCTCATGCGCCGTCTCAGCCCTCGAGTTTCGCCAGCGCCTTCCTCAGTTCATCCTCCCTCTTCCCAAGCACAGGCAGACCTCTATCTACACAAGCTCTCTCGAGCTCTTGCTTCCCGAGAGCTGCCCATCCGCCATCGCGTTCAATCAACTTGTCGTCCGTCTTCAAATACTCCAACTTCTTCCTGACATTGCGCTGCAACAGGAACTTGGGGGCTGTGACAGGAAGCCAGTCGAACAGCGCCGGATAGCAGTCAAGTTGTGCGGCGGTAAGCGAGAGTTCAAAGAGTGTCATCTCGTTCCAGTTCTTCGTGGTGACTGGCATGACTTGTCCACTCTTTGGCAGGGTTACAGAAGGCGTGTCAGAAGATGTGCTGCCAATAGGTGGTCGATCCCTGCTCATCAGTCGCATGGCGTCTAGAGCAATCCTTCTTAGCCGGTCTTGTCGCTTGTCTTCGCGCTTGCGTAACGCGCGCTGGACTTGCTGGGGTATCCGGCATGCCTCTGGAATGACGGGCGTGATGTACATAACAACGAGTGGTAACCACTCTCCAAGTAACAAGACCAAGAAGCCGAAGGCTGGCAATCTCAAAGTGTCTAGCCTACTCCTTTGCACAATCTGCCATTCCGCCCTTGACAAAACCTCGGTTATATCTTTGTTGGGTGTTTGAGCGGCCTTTTGGCGCAGCGTCTTTGCAAGTTTGGATGTTTGCCGGACATGCGATATGCCCGTTTTGTAGAAAGTAAGATATGCGCGACCGGCGCGATATAGCCACTTGACGACGTTCTGGTCTGGTGTTCGTGCGGGAACAGATATATCGGGGGCGTATGTGAACGGTGGTGGGTTCAGTTTCTCTTTCGCTCGCAGTGTGGGGACGGTTGTGACCTTCGAGGTGGGTGTTTGCGCGGGAACGAGAGGGGGGGACTGAGGCTTTCTGGGAGAAGTTGTCTTCGTGGGTGTAGTCGTCTTGGTTGCTTTGGCGGGAGAAGGTGGCATGGCCCCGCCATATCCTGTGGTTTTCACCGGCGCCGCTGTGGATGAGGCATACGCCCTCCTTTGTGTCTCCCATCGTTTTGCAAGAATCCTCCTCTGTGTGGTATTCCTCGATCCATCATGCCACGTCTGACTTCCTAATGCCGGCGCAATGGCACGCATGTGTACACCGCGGCGGCATTGTAGGTTTGCGACGACACCATTCAATCGCGCCGGTACGACCAAGGTAGAAAACATCAGCAGTGGTTTCCTGATCGGGTGTTTAGGGACTTGACTCTGCGAATGCTGAAGCAGCCGCTGAGCGAGGGCGGGCTCTAGTGGTGACGTTTCTCATTCGTAGGCAAAGAAAAAACTGGGTCAAGCTGATCCCTGTCCGCGCGCCTCCGACACGCGACACGATGTCATCACACCTCGTGTTTGCACTAACTCGACTTGGTAGACTAATGACCGTCGTGATTGTATGATGTACATTTAAAGTCGTCGCTATGATGTTGAGCAATACAGCGAAGTCTGAATGATTTGAAATGTCCTGTCTATGCCGTAATGGACGCCGCATTCCTTCGTCAATTCCACCACTGGCTGCGCCTGATCGTACCCATATCTACAATAACGTAAAAAAGTTTCAAAGCGCCAACCAGCCCTCGATGACCTATGAAAACCCCTTGCACATATGCGTAGCATCCATATTGTGCGCCAAGTAACACCTCGCAGAACGCTAAATCGGATCAGATAAGGAAAGGAAACGCCATACGTTAGGACCAAGGAAACTCGTAGAAGATACAGGAGCCGGGCATTGGCAGGCCAGAGAAATGAAAACGAAAAGGGGCAAAACATGAAAAGCATTTAAGAATCGGACCAGGGCCTCATCCAGGTTTGAATTCGCACGTCAACCAGGGGGTAGGCCGCTAGAATCGTGAGTCGCGTGGGTACGTGGGTAATGAACAAGTCGCCAGGGAATTGTCGCAAGGGTACTCCATGGTGTTGTTGCGTGGAATGAGGATGCGAGGGCCTTGGAGCTTCACCAGTTATGGCCAAAGCAGATAGCACGGGTCCAGAATGGGTTATTGTCTGTTCGATGAGCTGGCTCGTGGGAGATACATGGCTATTTGCAAGGGCTGGGTAAAGGGCGCAGTCGGGTTTGATCGGTTGGATATACACCATGTCGATACATGTGTGGAGGGAGCGGTATACAGGATTTGGGCTATTGTAGTAATGTCGAGTTTATCTGTTGGAAAGGTTCGAGACAGCCGTGTTTGCTGTCTAGGCTTCTGGAAGTACGGAATGGGACTTTTAGCGTTGATACTGAGCCAATTGGGCCATGATCTCATTCATATCCGGCGCGGGGCCAGCCTGAGTAGGTGTCTGCACTGGTGGAGCGACAGCCTGGCTCTGGTTGGCGAAAAGAGAAGCAAGCGCGGGGAACTGGTTGCCCAGCTGTGCGAGATGCGGCTGGGACTGAGCACTGAAGCCAGGTGTTTGCGCAGGGCTAGGCACTTGAGCTAGCAGGCGTGCAAGATCAGCGTTCAATCCCTGGTTCGGCGCGGGTTGCGTATTCTGAGGCATATTATTGCCGGACATTGCGCCGAGGAGCTGAGACAAGCTCGCACCGTCGAGAGATGCAATGAGGTTAGAGATGTTCGGCTGACTGGTCGGCAGGGATGGGAAGGGGTTGTTTGGCTGGGGAAAGTGCGGGGGTAGGGTCTGAGCGAAGCCGTACGAGGATGATGGTGGCAGGACCGGGCGAGATTGGCTTTGTTTGGCATTGTTGACGAGGAGGCCAGCGGTCGTGGGGTCAAGATCGGCATATTCTGGGCACATGAGTCAGTAATCGCTCATGTATATCATAAGCAATCGTACCGTTGAACTGGACGTTGTTTGCACCGCCACGTCGGTCGAATATCTGGACGCTAACTTTGCCCTTGGTAAGGCCAGTAGTATCAAGCCTCACGATGGCCAAAACTCCCTCAAGGATCTGTCTTCGAACTACAGCTGGTTCAGGGAACCGACCACTCAATATCAGGACATTACTACGGAGATTTTGCGAGCGGAAAGTATCCTCGACGTAGCGGATGAAGTCACTACCACTGAATTAGCGACCTTGATATAATAGCTGTTGGTTCCGAACTTACCGAGGGAGACCTTCGTTGAGCACAAGAATCTGGATGTCAGGCACCTCGTGGGGCAATCGGCGCCGCAGGTCCAATCCATCCTCTGTGTAGTCGCGACGCGGGGACGGGCTTCTGTGCCTGCGCGGTGGTGTTCTGGACCGGCTACGGTATCGCGTATCAAACCTGTCTCGGCTTCTGTCCCGTGATCGTACACCCCGAGGCGGGGCTCGCGGCGATGGCGATCGCATGGGCCGATAATCGTCCCGATCACGAAAACGTCGATCTCTAGGGGACATGGAGTTTGGATGCCCTACATAACGATTGTCCCTAGGTGCTGGTCCTGTACCGCCCCGATTGTAATCTGGCGAACGTGAACGTCGACGCGGTGTTGGGTTCGGCGGCTCGATCTTCTTCGTGTTGCGCTGTGGCTTGGAGATCTCAAGGTCTGTCATAGTTAGTCGACTGTCCAGCAGCAAAGTGATTGACATGACATACGCATCTTCCTGCCGCGCACTGCCTGGCCTTGCTCGGCATCCAGAGCTCTGCGACATGATTCCGAGTCCAAGAACTGGACAAAGCCATATGCCTGTTTGATTGATATCTGCGCAAGCCTGCCGTGGCGGTAGAAACGGTGGAAGATGTCTCGCTTGGTGACTTTTTCGGTGGGGAGGTTTCCTAAGAATCGGTTAGGCGCATCCTTGGTGCAAAAACAGTCTCAGCTCACCAATGAAGAGACGCGAACCCATGGGAAACTGGTCCCATTGCCCCTCCGTCACAAACTTCCTCTCCTGATCCAAAAACTCCTCGTATCTCCTGTTGACCTCGGGCGGCCACCGCTGATCCTCATCGTCGGGCGTTTCGCTACGATCACCCGGCTGCTGCTGAGCCTGACTGGGCGTGGAAAAGTCCTGACTCTGCACGTTCAAGGGCTGAAGGGAGCCATTGCCTCTCTGCTGGGCAATGGGAGCTTGCTGACTCTGTGGATGATAGGATCTGATGTCATCGCTGGGGTTATAGTTGGGGTGCGTAGCGGGCTGTTCTTGGGTGGGTGGTCGAGCAGGGAGATTGGTGGCCGAGGGCAACGACGAGGCATGGTGCTGTGTCTGCGGCGACTGGGAGGACATTTGTGCAGAGGCATATTGGGCTGCAGGCGCATTGTTGGCAGCAGGTGTCAGAGAGTCCAAGAGGGCTTGTACGTCAACATTGGAGCCAGTGTGCGCGTCAGTCTGGTAGTGAGCGCCTTGGGCAGACTGGGCGGGCGCTTGCTGAGCAGCATAGGCATGGTCATGGGGGTATGGGTACGCAGAAGAAAGACCTTGAGCAGCCGGCGGCGGCGCGTCAGTGGCCGACGCAGCGCGCGACTGGAGCTGTGCGGTGAAATTCTGCATTGAAGAGGTATCATGCGGCTGCGTACCCATGCCGCCGCCAAACGCAGCCGACTGCGCGAACGCCCCCGGCGCATCGTGCCCTGCCCCTTGTGCGCCTATACTCTGGAAGCTGGCGGTCGAAGATGGGTCGGCGAAGTACGGCGTCGACGTGTTCGCGTTCGCGTGGGAGCTGTGGGCGGGCGCGGCAGAGTCGTTGCTGTGGGAGACATGACTATAGTTCGCATCCATGTGCTCTACGAGGATGGGGATGTTGGCGGGCGACGGGACGTTTTGCGGGCGCGGGCTCTCGGGCGTCAGCGACTGGTGCCGTATGTGCTCAGCTTGTTGCGGCGGACTCGAGTTGGGTCTCATGTAGACTGCGGAGCCAGAGCGCAGAGCTGGCAGACAAGGCGTGGTGAAGGGAGTCAACTCAAAGCATCTACGAAAACGCACCGTCGCGACAAGGGCTGGAGAGCTGCAGGTGGAGCACTAGGAGAAGACGAGCGGATGGCGGGGCTGGCTAGATGCTACCTAGGTATATGTGATGGATGAGGCAGACGCGACAGCCACAGGCACAGAAGCGAGAGCGGGCCCCGTAAAAGTGGCAAGAGACGGTGGTGCAGTCAGGAAATATCAGGAAGAGAGATGTAGTGCAGCAGATGTTGGGATTCGGCGCCGCATCGACTCCGAGGAGCCTGGAATCGAGAACTTGCCTGGCTAAGCTTCGTCCACGTGATGCGTTTTAGTCTGCTTCTAGCGTCCGTTTTATGGTTAAAATGGTCATGTTGATCCTAGCTCGAGCTATTGCGGTTGCGACATGATCTCATCTTGACAAAGGCCAACGTGAGCAATTTGCGCAACCGTGATGCTGCGACGCTTCATTTTTCATCCGCTAGTCTGCCCTCCTGCGCCGTTGCCAGCGGTGCACCGGATAATTCACTGTCGAGGGCATAGCAGCAGTGCCACTGGCGACGAGGTCCAGGCCGCACGCGCCTGGCTCGCGGAGCTCCATGCAGAGACGATCCCTTTCAAGAGCATTGGCGAATTGAGCTTCAGCAGATCGTCAGGACCGGGCGGCCAAAATGTAAACAAGTATGACACACTACACCACTTTTTAACACGGCGCTATACTAAACGGGCACCAAGAGTCAATTCTAAAGCTACGTTGAAGGTGCCTCTCGACGCGTTGCTGCACCACATCCCTGCAGCCCTACATGGCGAAATTAGACGTTCTCGCTACGTTGCTGCTAGATCCAATGCTATCATAGTCCAGGCCGACGACAGTCGAAAGCAGAGCGACAATGCTCAGAGCTGCTACAGGCGCATATACGAGGCCATTGCCCGAGCCGGACAAGATGCTGTGCCCGCCGAGACGTCGGCAGCACAGGTGCAGCGTGTCAAACAACTGTATGTCGTCGCACTTCCGATAGCCCAGGCGACGGCCCGAAAGCTGATAAGACGCCAGACAGAAGGCAGATAACGAGCGCCGCCTCAAGAGCAAGAAGCAGCAGAGCGCTAAGAAGACGTCGCGACGAAGCCGGGGTGACGAGTGAAGCGGTCTGCGGGGAAGCGGCCTGCCACAGCACCATAGCTCAGCGCAACGTGCAGGTGACGTGGTTCTACCGTTGAATCGTAGTGCATCTCACGATAGTGCGAGCATGACTGTAGCGGTGTAGTGTGGCGTGCCCCCCGATAAGAGATAGGAAGAATACTTGATGCACGAGTGCTCGGTACGATTAGTCTGCTGACCAAGTCCCTTGATCCTTCACGTTTCCGTGACGGCAGAAAGTTTCTGGAGCGTTTCATTCGCAGCCCAGTACTTGATGCCTGTCTGAGATAGCAACTTTGCTTCGTCTTTCTTCCCTTGCTTCCGCAGCAATTCGCCCAATCTAGCAACCTGATCGCCGGATCCTTGACCGTCTTCCATCGCTCGCACATACTTGCGGAGTGCTGCACGCGACGCCTTCTGCAAGGACGAATCGCTATCCGCGAGTAACCGATGCAGAGATAACAATTGTCGAACAGCGACTTCGGAGATGGAGGCAATCTCCTTGGGATGTTGCTGAACGGTAGAGCTTATCAAGTCCAGGGCCTTGCTCAATGCAAGGGCAATCTCCGGGTCGCTTGGGTCGCAGCCAAATAGCAGCATGCGGAACCTGCAGATGGCAGTTTCAACGGCATGGGGAGAGTTCTCTTGCAGGTAATCTAGCACGTGCTGCAAGATGCGTGGTATGCAGGCTAGCTGACTAAACTCGGCAAACATGTCGAAGAACTTCTCCGCGAGTTTGGGCTTGCCCTGGAACTGCTTCATGGCGGAGTCAAAGACTGCCAGTGGGATAGCACCAGTGAGCACTGGCGCAGACGCCAGGTTCTGCAGCGCCACCTCGTCCACACCATCGTCCTGCTTCAGGCTGGGGTTTACATCTTCTGCCGTCACTTCCGGAAGCGCAATCATGTCTTCGTCGCCGTCCTCGTCTGTGCCTGGCTTCTTTGTACGATCAATGTCCAGACCGAGAATCTTGCGCCGACCAGCGATCTTGCCAACGTAAATGGTCTCCAGCTTTGCGTATTCCAGCCACATAACCTCGGAGTTCTTGCAGAAGCGTAGTCCTCGCTGCATGTAGCTTCGCGCATTCGTAATGTCCGCCTGCGTATCCATGAAGTAGTTGGCCGCGAGGATCCATATGTCGGGCTTGGTGGGGTGGAGTCGAGCGACAGATGTGAAGATGTCGTTCAGCCGCTTGTATGCCTTGTCTTTGCGCGCAAAGTCGATATACTGCATCCATAGCACCAGGTCACCCGAGAACTTGCGCGTCGCCCGGTTGTAGAGGAAGTAGATGGTGCGCTGACCAGAGCCCTTGTACCGTACACCCAGGCGCTTTATTCGTTTGCGGCGGAGGGCGTCGACGTTCTTCTCGAACTCAATGTATCGCATGTAGTCTTCGGGGTGCGAGCCGCGTGCATTGATAATGTGCTCGAAATCCGAGCGCTTCTTCGCTATGGAGCTGATTTCTTCCTATGGCATATTAGCGAAGCTGGCGTTGCGCGCATGGCGGCCTAGCATACCCGTGTGAAGATTTTCTTGCGCTCAAGCTCGTTCAGCTCGGTCGCCGACTGCTCGAGGTAGAAACGCGCCTTGTCACTGGGTCCGGCCATGTTTGCGCGTCCGGGGTGTTGCTGCTGGCAGAGTTGGGATAGAAAAGTTGACTTCTCTAGAAAAAAGTTAGGCTAAAGTTGCTCCCGCGGGTAGCGCCTTGGCCTACGGACCTCGGAAGCGCGAACCCTGGCCATTGCAACCTGTGGACTTCAGGAGACGCGCGTGTTGGACTGCGCATCATCAATTCTCGACGCTCTTTTGCCGCTTCTTTCTCGTTCAATGGTCCAGCGCTGCTGAAGACCTACCTGAATTTTCTACCATGGTCAAGGACAAGGACGGCGACACTGTCGCTACGGTACGCGCAGTCCGGCCTCACCCCCGAGAGCTCCGCATGCTCACCAGATGTAGTTCAATGGGAAATGGATATCATATTCGCATACCGCCATGGCCTACTGTACGTTCCTATGTGCTTGACGGATATCAACGGACTGACAAATCCCAAGGTGCCTTTGTCGGAGCCCTCATAGTCGGAATGTACGCTTCTCACTCTCTACTACCCCACGACGCGGCTGAACACCCACAGATGGCTACACTACCACAAGATTGTGCAAAACGAGTTTTATGTTAGTCCCCGAGGACCACACCAGGCCCAGAGCCAACCATTGACGTGCCCAGGGTTACCCAGATGAATGGTTTCCATCCGTGTCCGCGACCATCGGCGACCGCTACCCGGAGCGTTCGGTCTTCATGCTCTTCATCGCCCTGACATCTGGTATGGAACGAGACACAGCGCACAAAGGCATATGCTAAGCTTTACAGGCCCAAGATTCGCCCTCGTCGGCCTTTGGTACATCTTGACCCGCCGACCCAACTCGTCCCTCCCCAAGTTCATCGCTGGCGTCGGCATCTTTCGGACCTTGACCTGTGGAGGATGGACATATGTGACTTCTACCGACGACCACGACTGGCACGACATTTTCATGATTTCATACCTTGTTGCGACGCTACCGTGGACCCTGGGCTGTGTTGCTCTGAGCCCTAAGAACCCCACTGCCCTCAAGTACCGAAAGGTCCTTGCTGGCAGCTTCTTCGGAACTCTGGTGCCGTTGATCTACTTTTTCATCCAGCACAAGGTGCACCGAGTGGCTGGAGGTACGTTTGACAATTCCACTGTTTTGCCATCGCTAACGTCTTTACAGCATATACCATCTACGCTTTCTTCGAATGGGCACTGGTCTTGCTCGATGTAGGCTTCGATGCCGTCACGATGATCGAGTTCCAACACTTGGAGGTTGTCATAAAGGATGTTCGAGGTGTATCTCGCCTGTACGTTCCTCGTCTTCCAATATAGATAGACACGCATCACGAATCTATACTTCTTATGGACACTTTCTGATAAGACATGTCTTGTAGTGCGGGCTCCAAGTCGACATCCGACAGTATCCAGGAGTAAGTCACTACTGCTTCCCGAGGCTCTGCGCGTCACTGACAGGAGCAGAAAAAACAAGGAAATGAGCGCGACCTTTTCAGGTGCCTTTTCTTGGTTTGGACTCATCTATGCTGCTGCAGACGTGTACAACGGCGTAAGTGGCATTGCACGATGTCATTGGACGTGACTAAATACTGTATAGTTTGTCTTTTGGTCCATGCTGACTTCACTCGGTGTCTGCGTCTGGTGTATGTTGGAATTCTCCCGTGCGATCGTGATATCTGCTGATTATATTTAGACTTCCCTCTCTGGCACATGGGTATCTCTGGCTACGAGGCCTTGGTCATGTGCACCGTCACCCCCTTCTTCCTCGGCATCAAGCCTCTCCGCTATCTGGCTACTCGCTACGTCTGGCTTTTCCACCTGCTCTCGCTCTCCGGACTTCTCGCGTTTCTTGCCAAGACACCCGTCAACCGACTCTTTGCCGTTGGCTTCGGTCTGTCAATGTCATGTATCGCATGGTCTGCCACCTTCTATGCCGAACGGTCTCAACCCCACCGCCTTGAAGCACGCATTTCCGCTTTTGCTATTGGTCTGATCGCCTCTAGCATTGCGAAGTTTGCCTTTTGGACCAACAACCCGATTTGGCCAATCATGCACGAGGCAAACGGCGGATGGAACAGGACTGGATTCGTAGTAGCTCTCATCTCGATACTCATATCGACCAGATCTACCGCCAGTTCTGGCGCAGATGTCCCAGCTCAAGGCCCTACCAAAGGGTCTTCTGTCTTTGCGAGCTTTGGCCTCGCGGGTGTTATGTTCGCCATGCACTCGCTCCTCTCCGATTCGAGCACGATGATCTCTTGGGTATGGGAAGGCTACCCTGTTCGGGGTCCACTGGCTGTACCCCACGGCACCCTGACTCTTCTAGCCATGGGCCTTGGTCTTATGATTGGACTATTTGCGCCCAACCTCTCAAGGTCATGGGCCTTTTACGGCATAGGCTCTATCGGTGCCGCCGTTTTGACAACCACCAGCCACTGGACTGGTTTCTATGGAGCCTTGGTCCTCGCCATGTACACCATGGCAGCAGCACCTGTTCTCATTGCCCATGCGGCGCGCCACTCACCAGGCCGCACATTCGGTCTCGGATTCTTGGTGTACAACTTCATGGTTCTGTTCCACGTCTGGGTAGTAGCGTACGCGTTCGTTCCGGGCGGACCGCTTGTTCGCGAGCACACAGACTGGGTTATGACAGCCATGATGCTTCAGATTGGTGCCGGTATCTTCAGTGTCTCCGCTCAGCCGCCAGCACTCAAGAGCTACAAGGGCAAGGCGGTCATCACGGCAGCTGCCAGTAGGCAGCGATCTTACTACCTCTACGTTCTAGGTGCTCTAGAGTTGATCGCCATTGCCACCGCCTACCTACGCTTCCCGTCTTACGACTACAAGCCATATCACCCGGAGACCAAGTCCATCACAGCTGGCATCTGGACCATCCACTTCTCCCTCGACAACGACATGTGGTCTTCAGAGTACCGCATGCGCGACCTCATCAAGGAAATGGAAGTCGACGTCATCGGACTCCTCGAAAGCGATCTGCAGCGCATCATCATGGGCAACCGCGATACAACGCAGTTCCTCGCCGAAGATCTGGGCATGTACGTCGACTTCGGCCCAGGCCCCAACAAGCACACATGGGGCTCGGCACTGCTCTCCAAATTCCCCATCGTAAACTCAACCCATCATCTTCTCCCCTCACCCGTCGGCGAGCTTGCCCCGGCCATCGAAGCTACTATCGACGCCTACGGTGAGATGATTGACATCTTCGTCTTCCACTCGGGCCAGGAAGAGGACCCCGAGGATCGCCGCTTACAATCAGAATACCTGGCTGAACGCATGAAAGCCACGCCGCGTCCCGCCATCCTCCTCTCGTACCTCGTCATCAAACCCGGCGAGGGCAACTACAACACGTACGTGGGTGAGAAGAGCGGTATGAAGGATATCGACGCGTCAGACTGGGACAGATGGTGCGAGTACATTCTCTACAAGGGCCTGAAGAGGAGTGGATATGCCCGTGTTTCCAGACATACCATCACGGATACCGAACTCCAGGTAAGTTTTCCTTCTGGTTGTCTAGCGTCAGATCAGTGTGCTAATCATGTGATGCAGGTTGGTAAATTCGTTGTTGGCGAGCCGGAGAACGGAAACGAGCTGCTGCATGAGTCGCAGGTTCCTGCTGGGTTGAGGTTCCCGGAGCTGTTCAAGGGCCAAGGTGTCAGGGGGCATAGGTATCATGTCTTCAACGAGCCTAGATACTATGCTTGATCTGTGGGCACTGACTGGGGAGAGCGGGGGTGAAAGCAAGTCTATTGATTAGACTGAAAGTGTATGATAGGTTGAGGAAAAAGTGAATATAGTGTTGTTTCATTGCTGATGTTGATTCTTGGATACTACTCATTTCGCATTCACTACTTGCACAGCGTTTATGCGCTGTTGCCCAGGAACACAGACGGCCCTTTTTAGAGCCATGGTAGGACGCCAATACCCATGCATGCAGTGCGCGAGCCTTGCCCACGCCTGTTTCGTAAAGCGCCAAATGCCGAACCCAGACTTTTCGATCATTCCTTCATCCCTTTCATGATCGTCATCGTGTCCCCCGTCATAGTCTCCCCGCCTCCCCAGAAGCTGTTAGCTTCCCCCCGCATTATGAAACGAACGAGTCGACCGGCTGTAGTGTGGCGCGCTCATTTCGCAACAGCTGCGCTCAGGACCTGTGTCCTGAAGAAGCCTCCCTTTGTCCTCTCGATGACTTGTTGGTAGACGGACTGTGGTGGGTGGTTCATGACGACTGTGCCGGCTTGGTAATCGATCTTTGCGTCTACGCGAGTGTCGCGGATGAGGTTGACGATCCACTTCTCACCCTCGTCTTGTGAAAGACCGAGGCGGGTCGAGAGATCCCTAGTCGCGAATTAGTACGGTTTTGGAAGTGACGAGAATTGTAGAATGACTCACTTGATGTCGATTCTCTGGTGGATCTTGCAGTAGCTCTCCGAGATGAGATGTCTCGCTGAGTCGACAAACAAGTCTGCGGCGCCCAACAAGAAGAAGTCGTTCTTCAAGATCTCCTCCGTCTCGCTGAGCTTCTTCTGCGCCTCTTCAAAGTCAAAGTCGATGTACAGAGCCTTAATGAAGTCGGTGACGGGGTCATTGTACTCGTAGCCTTCTTGTCGCACGATCCTGATGAGATCCTTGAGCTGCTTCTGGTACTGGTTCGAGTTCCTGCCACGGTTGCGGCCGGTGATGACGGCAGCAGCGAGGTAGCGCAGAATCCATGGGCAGTTGGTCTGGATGGTGTTGATGTAGGCGGGGGAGAAGAACATGTCGGTGAGGGTTTCGCGCGAGGATTCGTGGTTGAAGAGGGGGAAGAGCGACCAGTGGATCAACCAGGTGCGGTGCTGGAGCTGTGCGAGGGGATTGTTGAAGAGGCGTGTGTCGATGATCTCCTTGAGCTTGTTGATCTCCTCCATGGCCGAGTCCCAGTTGACGGAGAGGATCTCGCAGGCGAGCTTTCCCCAGGTGGCTTCGCGCTCCTTGTCGCCGTCGGTGGTCTGCTGACGTTAGTAACCAGTATGCCGCAGGGCTTCGTAGAAACGTACCAAAACGCGGAAGCGGTAGAGCAGCTCAGCGGCGTGTGGGTAGACACCGCACGAGTACTGGAACTGGCCAAACTCGAGCAGCTGGTTGATCATGTCCAAGTCGACGCCGTGGCTCTCCTTCAGGTATGCCAAGTTCTGCTGCTTGTCGCTGCGCAGGTTGGTGACGACGTTCTCGTCGTCGAGCAGGCCGCTGATCTTGCTGGTGGCCTCCTCGAGCTGGTCGCGCTTCTTGAGGACCTCGTCGCGCTTGGTCTTGAACTCGTCGGACATGTCGTCGAGGCCGTGGACCTCCTGGTGCAGCTGGCCGACGAAATCCGTCATGTTGGTGGGCTTGAGCAGTTCGAGCAGCAGCTTCTTCTGCTCGACGGTCTGGTCGGCGTCTTCATCGCTGGAGAAGTTGAGGAGCGGGTAGACGAGATGGCGGTCGAGGTTGGGCATGAGCTTGGGGAGCAGCGAGTACTGCTCGGCGACATTTGCGCCGGTTGCCGCTGAGTCCGCCATGGTGGGTGGTTGTGGTGGTGGTGGGAGGAGTTATGGCGATGTCGAGCGTGGTGGGGTGGGCTCGGAAACGAAAAAAGCAGCCGGACTGTGCGCGCGAGGGACCCCAGGCGCTACTTCTGGAGTTGAGCCGCAAGCCATGGCCGCAGCATTCACCCCACGGCCCTCGCGACACATTCCTCGACCCTTCGACACGTGGTAGAATACTTTCACCGGCACCGCTGCATCACAATGCCTCGCTTGCAGTCTCTCGTCCCGCTCCTGCGCCCATTGGCCGCCCCAAGAGCCATCGCATGCCGGCCGCACTTCCGCTTCTCTACAGCGACAAGATGGCAGGCTGAGCGTAAGCTATGCGTTCTTCTGGTACAATAGGCACACCAATTGACCCTCCATAGAACCCCCGCCAGACTCCAAGCCAATCGTCCAGCCATCCCTTCCACCCAACGCTTCTTCGCAACACCCGACATCACCCCAAGAAGCCCAACGCGCCGCCGACCTTGCCGCAGCAGAGTCTCTCACCGAAGGCGACAGCGCGCAACCGCCCGAGCAGAAGCCGACGCTGCCCTCCAAGCACCCCCGGTCCGACAACAAGCCAGAACAGACACCCTCGCAAGCGAAGCCCGCAAAGGCCGACGACGTCGCGCCCAAGCCCTCGACCGCGCCCTCAGACACAGCCGACACAACATCGACGCTCCAGAAGAAAGTCGCCAAGAAGCCAAAGACACCGCGCGCCCCCAAACTATCTCTACCGCCGCCCAAGTACGCCGTCTCGAGATCTGCGAACAAGAACCTGCCCATCTACACCGACTACAAGCGAGGAGGCAACTTGCATCTGACGACGGTACGAAAGGTCACCGGCGACCTATCTGCTTTGAGGGACGAGCTGAGAGTCTTCTTGAACAAAAAGAACGAGGATGTCAAGATCAACAGCGTGACACAACATGTCATTGTCAAGGGACATCACACTGCCGAGATTGCTACATTCCTGAAGGCGCGGGGCATGTAAAACATGGGCAAGAGAGGGATTGTGTCGCGTGAAAAACGAATGTATATATCATGTTGTAGTACAACTTGTACCATATGGGAAAGAGGGTAGATGAGTAACGTTGGCCATGATTGTTCAGTCAGTACAATGAACTATCCCGTTGCATCAGCGACATCAAGAGGCAGAAACCAGCTGGCTTGCACATCACCATCATGTTGTATTCTCGAGTCAGAGGTGTGAAGCCTGAGTTCCATTGCTACTATGGACGAGATCTAATCTATACCCCAAGCGTACTTGTAAAAGGCTTCCGAAATGTCCCTGCAATTCATTCAATGTCTCAAGTACCGTGTAGAACAAGCTTCTAGTAGAGGTCAGTTGTATCCTGTAAAGTGGGTGTAGACTCATGTCTTACCACGGAAATCGCGCAGCGCGAATAGTGAACCTGGACAGGCGATCAAGGAGGAGGGCAGCAAGTCCAGCACTGACCAAAGTAGCACTCCCAGCGACATGGCTTGAAGTTTGTTGCTACGTTGGCGGATGATACGTCGCTGGAGTCGCTGGCGGCGCCGCCCATGTCGGGCATGCAGACCGCCCAGCACTGACCGAAATAGCACTCCCAGTGGCACTTGATCTTAGCCTTTGAAACGGGGTCGTTGGCCACAGTCTCCTTCTTGGCTTCTTCATCACAGACCAGTCCGCAGAGCGACTTGTCCGTGTTGCAAATCTCGCGGCAGACCTTGTGTGGAATGTCTGGAATGTTCTCGATGGCGGTTTCGGTCCCAGCTACTGGCTCAAGAACGGTCTCGGTCCAGCAACTGCCAGAGGTCAAGTCGCAATGGTAGAGGAAAGCATTCTCAACATGCTCGTTGTTCTCCAGCTGTGTGTGGTTTGCAGTGACAGAGATGGACGTGTCGGCATGGAGCTCGGTCTCGTCGATGACAATCGCGCCGCTGGCTGCAAAGCCAGCCACTCCAGCGACGTCGGTACACTGGCGCGTGCACGTCACATGGAAGCATATCCAGACGCATTTCTGTGCAGCTTCTTCGCGCTTAGTCGCTGCAGCCGCAGAAGTAGCAGAGGTGTCGGCAACGACACCCTCCATGGTGGCGGGGTCTGGTGCATCGACCTGCTGAGTCTTGTGGCAACTACGGCTGCACACGTAGCACTATGAGGCTGTCAGTCTATCTTCTCTCGTAATCAAGACGGCTATGAGAGGTTGACGCGCCATCCAGAAGATAGCGCACCGGAATAGAGACTTACGTCGGGATCATTGCACCGTATGGGTCGACATTCTTCTTCGGTGAGGTTGTTCTGCTTGCAGAACAGGTTGATGTATATGCATCGGTAGCAGTTGGTGTCAGCAAAGACATCATCACCGGGAATGGCGAGTGAGTCGTCACGCTTAGCCGCTGGAGCCACAGAAGTAGAAGAGATGTCGGCAACGGCCGCGTCAATGGCAGAGACCAAGGCGTTGGTGGAGACAGTGTCCGAGACATCGACGGGTCCAGCGACGGGTCCAGCGACAGCATCCCCGATCGGTGGACAGTGTGGATTGCACTGTCGGCACATCTACATTCTGTTAGACCTTGCCTTCGCCCAGCTCAACCCAGCTCGCCAATGCAAGCAAGAAGGCGGGTGAAGACTTACCAGACTGAGGCACCACAGGGTGTCGCATTTGTACTCGCTGAGCTTCCTGTCCTTGCAAACTTTGCCAATCGAGGTTACGCAAGCCGGACAGTTGAGACCAGCAGTTGATACTTCGTTGGAAGCAGCGATGGGTGAAGCGGAGGTGATTGCGACCAAGCTGATGAGGAGGAGAGCGAGCATCTTGAAGAGATTGAACACAGCCATGGCGATGGTTGGAGCGGTGTTTTCTTGTGTGGGTTCAAGAGTAGGTGGGGAGGGGAGAAAGTATAGAAGAAATAAACAAATGGGAAGCACAGGCCGGAGCGGATCAATGCAAACGGAGCGTGAGCGTGACTGAAGAAAGTGAGGTGAGGACCCGCCGAGGACAGAACGTGTTTGCTGTGGTCACTCGGTGCAGTGAGCCGGTGTGCGAGCGCGCGAGTCCGGTCTCGTAATTGGCCCAAGTATCCCCGTTCTAGGGTGCTACTCGAGGTGTGGAACGCGGGGGTCGAAAAGTGAAGGTGAAAGAGAACGACGAAGGAAGACAGACTTGACAGAGTATACTTGCTTGAGGACTAATGGACTAACCAAATGACTTGCGAGTCTTCACGCCTCTGGTTGCCCATCGATACATCGCTTAGGCCGTCAAATGATCACGGAAGTGTTATGGCTTAGGGCTAAGAAGCCTCCCCATATATTGTCGATAGCTGCCATGACTGTTGCATCTTCTTATCGCGCTGCGGCGTTGATTGGAAAGGCGAGCGACCGTTGAGGGAAGTTGAGCCGCAGGGTTGGGCTTCATCGGCGCATCGTCACATGCACACTGGCTGATCATTAGTAGTCTGGAGTATGACACTGCTGCAAACAATACTTTGTGCGTGTAGAACATACCCCAACGTGCAGTCGCGGATTACAATCACATGGCAAGCGGGTCTTGACGCTCATGTTGCCGTTGCCAATGCTTCCACAATCGTACAAGCCTGCCTATCCACGCGACAAAACGCGTTTTAAGCGCCAAAGACTACAACATGGGTTCTGCTGTCCCCTGATGATCACACCCTGATGCAATAATGTCCGTGTATGATGCTGTAAAGTTTCTCCTCACATGAGCGCTCGTCTCTTCATCTGCTCTTGATGGGTGGACGTTGGATTTACGTTTAGGCTATGATCAGCCATACCTACTTGAGCTGATCCGATACTCTGGATCCATGTGGCAAGAGGCCCGCGGGGGAGTTATCCCCACTGACAAACCACAGGGTGGTACTTAGCGCGAGGCAGTGGTAGGACCGACTGGTCCGCGGAGCATGCTTTCGCTGGACCAATCTCGCCCCGAAGCATTCGTCTCCGTCCATCGCATGCCAGTCTTCGAAAGTCTTTTACGGATATAAGTGGGCGTATCGAGCGGTTGTGTAAGGCTGCCCTCGTGGTGGCTCAGAAATGCCATCATGGTCCATGCGGTTTCGCTAAAACCCGATCTTGCAAAGAGAATCCGATCCTTCCGCACCAGTGTATGGTCTACTGCCGTGCGATCGATGAGCTGCATGTAGTCTTACGTAGACACGTAACGCGCTCAAAATCTTGCAGAGCATATGCTATGCTTGTAGCGCTGTATTCGGCCGCCTTAGTTTTTTCCCTACTCCGTTCCTGACACAAAGTCCCCTACGAACCTCTCTCCGCAGGTGTTCTAATTATACCTGGCTACGTCTTTTTCGACTGAACGCACCCAACGAAGCTGCTGGCGTGTTTTTGCCGTCAGCCACAATGAACATCGATCACGAATCGACTGTCTGCAAATCATTTATAGGCAGGAACGGCAATGGCGCTTGTCGGTATGTCTCTCGTCCGCCGTGTTCTGAATCTTCTGATGCGATGTATGCTAACACCTACAATATGCAAGCGCGGTCACCAAACAAGGATCTGTAGGCTTTTTACATGGTAATCCTGCAGATCGAATTCGGCCGTGTACGTGAATCGGGTTCTAAGAATGGGTACGATCGCGACGGTTCAGTGTTCGTGAAGTTGCTGCCGTTTCGTCAGTCGGTGGACTGCTGCTCGTAAGCCGTGGTACGCAGTTGGCGAATCTGGCTTTGAAAGGTGCTCGTAGGAACTTGGGACCCTCGACGACAGCGGGTGTCCAGATCGCGCCGGTGGCGTCCGCAGATGAAGTGCAGAAGCAAATCTGTGACCGTGAGATAATAGGAAATATCAGCTGGATGGCGCCTGCGCTTGTGAAATGTGGCTGCGATGCCGAATCTCCATTATCAGGCTCGGCCTGAGCTGGCACCTTTGCTGGCATCTCACCTTCCGCGCGCTCCATGATCCGGCTCCGGGGTTTCCAAGTCATTTCTGAGTGTGCGGGGACGCAACTGCAAAGGCTCAACGGTACAGGGTCCTCTACCAAGGGATCCGCCCACATTTCATGCATTCGGTTCACCGTCGAGATTCGTACGTATTCTCGGCCTGCGAAGCTCACGCTAAGCAGTGTTACTGTGGTGTCGCACGCTTTCACTGCTTGCGGAACTCCTGTCAGTCGGTCTTGAGTGTATGGTCCGGCTGTTCTCTCTCGGAAATTCGTTGGGTGCCACGTCTGGCCCGGTGCTTGCGATAGTTGGTCATTGCAGGTACGGCTAAGGAGTGTTGCCAGCGGGCAGGGTGTGTGGATGGTCTCGGCTAGGACGGATTCGTGTGATCGGGGAGTTCGTGGGCGCACGCGTGGACGGCAAGACAACACGAGCGTTGAGGATGGCAGTCTCGTCAGGGTGCGAAGGCTCTGGTTTCCAACGTCGAAACGAGGTTCTGAACTATGCTAATCTGAGCAACTCTTGGCGATGCAGTTCGAGAGGTAGGTCAGCAGCCCCGATGCGGATGCAGTCTGCGCTTGCTGTGGATCGCGACCCAGTACAGCTGAAGAGTAGTACTGGTAGTTCAAGAAATACAGCAGCCTTCGTGCTGATGAGCTTCCTCGGGTAGCTATTTGACCTGCTCGAGACCTCGATACGAATCAGTCTTTTTGGACTAGAATCACATCCGGCGGCCAGTTGTCAGAGTATTTGACCGATAGACTGGCGGGACTGGGCTGATCCTCGAGATCTTTGGGCAGATGCGGCCCTGCGTACGGGGCACACAAGACACTGGGTGCATAGCAAAGTCTCAGCACCCGATACCCACTTACCTAAGCACCTGGAGAGGGTTTGGGATCCGAGCGCCGCCCTTCTACGGGCTCTGACTGGCTGCGGGATCTTTTCCCGCAGCCAACTTTCACCTAGCAAGGGCCACCAGCATTGAGCGGGTGAGGTCCAGTATCGAAGATTGGCCTTCATCGAGGCAGTCATGGGCTTTGCACGAATGCCGTATCTTCAATACACAGTCTAGTCTATGAGCAACAGCGTGACGTTGCACCCCGATCCACCCAGCATCGACCGACAGACCGGCCATCGAACGTTTTCGACGGGTGAGTTATACGCTCAACTCCCCTTTTCAGCGCGTCAGAGGGTAAAGCATATACTCTGGCAAATGACTAATGTTATCAAGACTACGTCGGAGAGTTGAACAGCCTGCGACTCCGTAGCATATCTAGCCCACACCTGCCTCGCTTCCACGTGCCCTGCTTGAGCGCTCTTGATTTCTGTCCAAGATTGCCGAGAGGATCCTACAGATGTCACTGCTTCGGTAAAGGCTACGCGCAAACTCCAGAAGTCGTCCGAAGGGTCCCTGAAACGACACAATTACGTAGTTGTGGTACGCACTTCCGATATTAGCCATTTTGTCGATTCATGACGAGCGCCATCGTCGAGGGATCGGGCTCGAGGCGAAGGGCACATCCCCACTAGCTAATACGGCGACAGGTACACTTCGATTCGAACCTGGGATTTGGATTTCCTATACATGGGGTAACTCCGGTTCCCAGCCTACACATGAAACGTATTACTGACTTCATACAGTAAATTCCGCTCTAGGAGCGGCTGGTAAGTGGATCCATGAGGTTGCGGCGACAAAGTCCGCTGATCTGCACAAGCCTTACATGTCGAGCGCGCCGCGTCAAATGTCAGTGTCCTGCTTCCAGGCACTCCTTGCCGTACTGATAGTTCTCCCAGGTGACGAGACCCGTCCAGTATGCAAAGCATGCGGCAAGAAAAACCGTCCCTGTCAGTGGGAGGAGCCTCATACTAAGTTCAAGGACTACCGGCCTGACGGGCCCTCTTCCAGTCGATCTGCTGCCGGCGGTACTGACGAGGAAACCGAGACCAAAGAGGACATGATGGATGTTGACGGTGTCGATGGGGTCGATAACATCAGTCGAACAGAAGGAGCCGTTCGTGCAAACAGTTTCAGCGAGGAAGGCTTGAGCCGGAACACTTCACCGAGAAGGCGGAAAAACAGTCGGACCGATGGGACATCGGAAGGCCCATCGACCAGCGTCTCATCACCTTCGGCTCAGCTATCGCCAGGCTCGCCTTACTTTGTTCCCCGATCTAAGAGTACAACGGGTGGCGTGTCGGTGGCGAGTTTGCTGCAGTCGCACGACCCGGACGGCATGCCAGAGGGCTCGCTGCCGATGCATACCCGCCAGACCATGCAGCAGCCGAATGCGCATTCGCATGGCCGTAGAGACATGCCAGATGGAACTAGAAACTACTCACCCCGGCCTGTTCCTTTGACGCATGAAGAGGCCTTGCTCGTGCACCACTACACCGAACATCTTGGCCGCTGGCTTGACTGCACCGACGCCACTCGTCAATTTACGCTGGGAGTACCGGAGAAGGTCAAACAATGCCCGGTACTTTGCCATGCCGTCATGTCATTTGCTGCTCGCCACTGCAGAAAAGATGCGACAGCTGAGGCGGCCTATCAGCGTTGCATCGCCCTGCTCATCGAACGATTGAATGAGCAAGCTGCTAGCCACGACGAGACGCTTTTGTGTGCGATCGTCATACTGCGATTCTACGAGCAGCTAAATGGTGCGTACTATAGTATGCATTATGCCTCTCATGCCTAACAGGTCCTTCTAGTCCCGTCCAGTACCGGTTCTGATGATGAACAGCACCTTGCAGGCTGTTCGGCCATTATTCGATCTTCCCAGGGAAATCACTATGTAGATCCCTCAGCGCCCACGTTGCGCGAAGCTGCTTTTTGGGTCTATGTCCGCCAGTGCCTCTACAATGCCACTATCAATCAGCAACCCCCTGATATCGATTTCTCTTTGCAGCTACACCCAACCCCAAGCTCACTACGAGATGCGCACCCGCTGGCTCGACTAAGGCTAGACACGGCCTGGGCCAATCAAATGACTTGGAATCTTGCATGTGTCGTCAACTTCTGCTTCGAGGGCAAGGAGCCACAAAACGAAAAGGCTTACAAGATGCGGCGATGGAACGAGCTGTGGGATCTTGTCCAGACATGGAGGCATGGTAGACCGGAAGGTTTTAATGCAATTTTCGAAGGCCCAGCCGGCGATGGGGGCTGCTTTCCTGAGATTCTCTTCACAGCCGACTGGCACGGTAAGTTATCCAACATGTCCTTCCACGCAAATGCTCACAATACCATCAGCTGTATCGTTCGGGTTCTATCATTTTGCCTGTATCATGCTGCTTCGATACAAGCCAGGCCCCAAGTTCGCAATCCGCAACGTCGGCAGCCTGTCTGAAACAGATGTAAGGACCAAAGTTACCAAACAGCACGAACATTTGCTTATTGAAGTAGAATCAGATTTTGACGCATGCTCGCGCCATTTCCGGGGCTAGTAATAGCTCACCGGAGACTGTCCCACTAGCAATCACCGTCTGTCACACCATCTTTATCTGGGGGCCTCTTGTATGCGACCCAAAAGAGAGAGATCAGGTAGTGCAGCTTTTAAACGACTTCGAGAAAAACCATGTGTGGCCGACGACGTGGATCAGTAACGCATTGAAGGCCGAATGGGGTATCCCAACACCCTCAGCTCCTGTGGCATAGCTCATGAGGTAGAAACTCGAGCCGGCATTGACTCTTGGCCTATGGAGCCAATTGCCAATGACTTCCCTCGGCCTACCCAAAATCAGCTTGGGTCGGTTGTGGAATAGGACCACAAGAAGAAGGTGGATGTGAAAGATGATGAAACCCATACAAGACATTTATTGTGCAAAACAAAGCGCTCAGTGTCTGGAAGCCAGAACCTTCGTGTCTAAGTCATGCCCGCGAATGATCCGGGTACAATTCATACCAGCTCTGGGCGCCATGGTCAGCTGCATGTATCCCGTCACTTGGTCCCCTCTATGTAGCTCTAGCACTCGACGCAGAACTCTCATTCTCATGCGAGAACATGGACGTTCTCGCAGCCGGGGATCTTCCAGCAGTCAACCGAACTTGTGCAATCCGGGAAGATATACCTTCCGAGGATTGGGAGCTCGGGTAACAACTCCGAGTGAAATACATATAATGTTACCGCTACATCTTACTATACAGTAACAATGCCTCTCTTGGAGATAGTGCTTTTTCGTGTGCTGATCTCTGTTTTCACGTGCAATCATTCGCCTGAATGAATCTTTTTCAGATAATCTTACATCCAGGGCTGCAATGTTCGGCTCGGTTCACCGAAGATTGCCTGAGCTGTACGCATGTACCCGTGGCCGGTGGCCAGAAGGATGTGGAATCTGTTAGTGAAGCAAGCTGAAAGTCGTGTGTGGCGCAGCACATTCAGATCACTAAACTACCCGTTTCGTACGCTGCTGCCTGAGTTACCGTGATTACGCGCTTGATCACGATACCTGTGTTGAAAACTTGCTAGACCACCCCTTGTAGTATCATAAATCGTACTGTTTGCCATAGTACGCGTCTTGTCGATTTTGGAAATTCACCAGATGCTCGCATTTCGTCCCAACATGCCACCACCGATTTGACCGTAACGCAGCTGGCTGAAGCCAAGACGAGAAGCTCTTTTTGCATCCGAAAGCCTCGCAACAAAGCACCGATATCTGGCAGCTGCGGTCGCTTATTGCACGTCTGGGAGCGCTACGTGAGTATCACCTAGATATTGCTGTGATGCATATGGCCTTGTGCAACGCGTTATACCTGCATTTCATCAATCCCTAGGTATGTAGCAGACCGGCAGTAAAGAACACAAAGCGCATTCTCCCGTGCGAAGTTGATTAGCATGTGCCTGGTTGCTGACTTGATATGTTGAAGGGATGACCGTTGAGCAGCTACGTCATTTCACGGCCGGATATCTGTCCCGGGCCAATCCCTTCGCGTAAGTCGTAACGAGGTGCCAGAGCCCGGTCACGGGAGTCTTGGTACATCAAGTCCTCATCGGGTCCGTTGAGATTTGCATAGCGCAACGCGGATACCCATCCATCCCACAGCGTACCTTTAGCATGCATTCCTCTCTGCGAAGCCCCTTATGGGGCGATAACCCGAGATGCCTCGGGTGACGCCTCGGTCGGACGCCACTGGACAAGTCCCCCCTTGCCTAGGTACCTCCGGGCCTCTACCATTTTATAATCTTCGCCTCCGGATGTGAAGCACTCATGTGTACTTCTTGACTGAACAACAGTCAAGCTTAGTATGCGTCGCAACGACTCAGCAACAGACCATGGAAGCCTACAAGTTCATACGAGAGAGACCATGAAGAGTGCATTGGACCTCCGCATTCTAGGGGTCTGTTGCGGAAGTGGGTTAAACCAGCTTGACTTCGCGCTGGTCCGGTATCTGCAAGCCTCCCCTAGTGCCACGCTGTATCTAGAACTCATCCAAGTCAGTGCTGTTCATACTGCCGCTCTGCAAATGCTGACGACCGATAGTGCGGTTCGCTACCTACCTCACCTCCCGTTCGAAACCATATCCTCACTTCCCTCCGCGAAGTTGAGCGCAACTCCTCACTAGCGATACGCCTCAACGCGCTGCTCGGTTACTTGTTCTCCAATGGCATTACCACTTTCTGTGAGAAGCATTGCATACCACTCGCATCCATAAACCTGGTCGGCACACACACATCGGGCTTGAGGCGACCTGACATGCCTGAAACGAACGACCTGAGCACGCAGCCGCTGGGATGGAACGCCAATATAAACTCTGAGATCGGCGTCAACACTGTCTTTGACTTCGCTGTCATTGAAGCTGGCTCTTTGAGGCCCCAAGTTTCCCCTGTCGCCTACATTGATCATCTCTTCTTAA
Organism: Alternaria ethzedia; assembly: GCF_023757985.1. Lineage (NCBI taxonomy): Eukaryota > Fungi > Ascomycota > Dothideomycetes > Pleosporales > Pleosporaceae > Alternaria > Alternaria ethzedia. Next base: position 165,891 of record NW_026056205.1, on the reverse strand, counting down.
GGCATTCTTCCAAGTTTCGAGCTTGTCTGAATATCGGCGAGCTTGCAAATTGTAGCTTCATTCCTCCTCGGTCGAAGGGAGATGCTCGAGGGACAAATTGTCGCGACTGCGGGCCTGGAAGCGTGTTCATTGACTACGCCATGAAGTACTGCACTTCAAACGATCGTAACAATGACAACGACGGGGAATATGCAGCACCGGGGAAGCCTAATCAAGCTATCGTCACACGGTTCCTCCAGACGCACGATTACTCTCGCGTCTTGCCTTCTTTAAGCATAGCCCGGGATATGTTTGGCGAACATGAAGCCCAACGAGTCGTTGATGAGTGCATCTTCATGAAACTCTCTGAAGCAGACATAATCGCTACCGTTACCCGTATAACAGCCGAGAACATCTTGAAGCAGTATCGCAGACTCCTTGCGCTCCGCTTTCCTGTCGGCCAGAACGTCGACGAACTCTTCATCAGTGGCCCGAGTGCGCGCAACGCGAACATCATAGACTACCTCGAAGCGGAGCTCCCCGAGAGCGTGATCACAAAGCCATTCGACGATATAGGCATACCAGGCGATGCGAACGAGGCCGTGTGTTATGCACACCTTGCATTGGAATCGGTGCTGGGACAACCAACACGCAGTTCTACAGAACTATCGCGGCCTTGGAGCCAGTCGGGTCATGATGCTGTACTGGGAAGGGTGGCGCGGGGCGAAAGTTGGGAAACCCTGACGGCCCAGTTGCAAAAGTTTGGCGATGGGAAACCTCGCATTTTGGCGCAGAACGTGGAGATAATCGGCCATTGAGGATCTGGGAGTGAAATGATGGCACGAGCACGATGACGGAAAAACGGGGCGTTGACGGTTGGAAAGTAGAAGATGGCAATGCCGTACTTGTTTTCTGGGGCAGAGCGGTGATGCGCTCTCTCCCGCGGAGCTCCTTTTGAAGGCAATCTTCTTACGTCACAGGGAGTATGGAGCTCGACGCACAACTCGGCGAGATGTTTGAACAGCAATGCACGCGTACACCTGTCAATCTGGTGACGTGCGCTTTTACATTCCAGGTGTTCTTTACGCGATGCTTTTGAAAGCAGCTCAGCTTTGGCGTACCTAGGCAACATATGGCTTCAGGCGTCAAATACAAGATTGCTCCTGACAAACATCTCTTTCGCAACTAGCATGAGATGCACATGCTAAATCATGTCTTTGATTTGCACTACATTTCCCCTAATATGTAACGCTGATCACAACTTCTAGATATCCATTACCAGATCTCGTGGGACGGAAATTCGTATTCTCAAGTAGGCAAACCGGGCGCAATCGAATCGCATCTTTACATCCATCGCGACGTTGCGTGGTCATCGTCACAATACGATACGCAACCAAACGATCACCATGATACGGGGTAGCTAGCCAAGAAGTTTGCGTTGCACGTACGTCGCATGTACACAACGTCTTTCACCGGAGGCGAGCAGGAGCGACCCGCTCATCGTGCACTATGAGACTGCGCATCGTAAGCCCAGTCCTTCGATCGATTGTATCATTCAAATTCCAATCGTAGTGCGCGAAGCCGTGATAAGAATAAACTGAATAATTGTCTCGCTAATTACAAAATCTACTGGCCCCCTTGCTGAGCAATTGTCCTGCTTCAAGGGACTGCGGTTGTGGTGACAGTCTCGTTTTGTTTGCCTGCGATGATGTCGCGCATGATGCGCGCCTTTTGTTGCTCTTCCGCCTCACTGCTGACATCCTTGAAAACCTGGTCCATCTCCTCCAAAGTCTTGCCAGATGTCTCCGGGACTACGAAGAATGTGAAAACAAAGGCGAGTCCACAAAAGACGGCGAAGAAGGTGTAGGCTCCGTAGCCGGTGTTTTGAACAAGAGGAGGAGTAATCAACCCCTGGTATACAGGTCAGTCGCTAGTCACAGACAGTAAAGACGAAGGGAAGACTTACGATGATGAAGTTGTTGAACCAGTTGGAGCACGTTGAGAGTGCAACGCCCTTTGCTCGCAAGGAAGATGGGAAGATCTCCGAAGGCATAGCCCACGGGACGGGTCCCCAAGTAGCACCGAAGCTGAACATGTAGAAGAATAGGAAGGCAACGGCAACCCAGCCTTCCACTGCAAAGTCCAGCCATCGTCCACCAAACTTGCCAACCAAGACAGCGATGATGAGATGGCAGATAAACATGAGAGCAGCACCTGTGAGGAGCAGTGGCCGGCGCCCGAAGCGATCCATGGTCCATAGACTTGTTGCGACACCAACGAGCTGCGTGCAGTTGATGATGCCGGAAAGTAGAAGCTGCATCTCGTAGTCCTGGCCTAGTGTTTCGAAAAGAGAGGGCGAATAGTAGATCAACGCATTGATACCTAGAGTCGTGTTAGTATTTTCTCACGTCGCGGTAAGGAGGAACATACCAACAAACTGCTGGAAGAACATGATGCCAACTCCGACGACAGTGCGCTTCCAGCATCCATGTCTAAAGCAGTCGAGCCAAGACTGAACCTCAAGCTTGAACTCGTTCGTGCGAGTTTTGGCCTGTAACTCAGGGTGCCTCTCAACGCTCACTTCGTGGTTGAAGGTAACTTCTGCGCGGATTTCGCACCATTCTTGGAAGATGCGTGGATCGTCAGTGGGAAGCTTGCGGAGCTTGCCCAGGACGACTAGGGCTTCGTCGTCGCGGCCTTTGCTGGCGAGCCATCTTGGAGAGAAAGGCAGGAAAACAATGCCAGCACCCAGAATAAGACCAGGAATCATCTGGATAAGGAACGGGAGACGCCATGACCATTCGCCGGCCATGAAGCGTGTACCATAGGTTGTCCAAAAGGCGATCACGATGCCGAGGACGATGCTGAACTCCTGCAAGACGAGAAGAGCACCGCGAATCTCCGGTGGCGCAATCTCAGAGATGTAGAGTGGGGCGATAGTTGCAAGACTACGCGTGGTTAGCATCTATCCCGTGTACAAACATGGCTCAACATACGCTCCAATTCCCCATCCTCCGATCAAACGTCCGACAGTCAACATGGCGTAGTCCATTGCTGCTGTTTGTAGAATGCTTCCGATCGTGAAGATGACGACTGCGACGACGATGGAATACTTCCTGGAGAGTTTGTCTGCAATCCAGCCGGCAAAAAGGGCACCGATCAGTGCGCCCAGTTCCAGCATAGCAGTCATCAGGCCCTTCCAGAAACCAGCTCCTGAGGCTTCACTCGAGACACGCGGAAACCGGTCGAGGAATTGATCCATGACGAGCGTTACGGAAATAACACCCTGATCGTATCCAAAGAGAAGACCTCCAATTGTAGCAAAGGCTGCACACATGGCAACGTAAGGGTTGGAGAAGAGGCCGCGGAAACCTGGCTCTGGGATTAGCCCACGTGTGATTGAGGTTCCACAAAGTGATGTGCATACCTGCTGGTCCATAAGGCTCCCGAGTCACCGTTCCCTGTTTGCTAGGGAACGGAGACATTGCCTCGCGCTGCTCATAAGGGGCGCTCTTGATCGAATCTTGTCCACCCATGATGACGTGCAGTGATATGGGTCGTGTCTTGTTGAAATCGCCTGTGTAGTGGATGGCCTGGCGAGGAGGGAGTAGTGAATGCGAGGAGGCAATCGACCGCTTTATGCACTTTCGATATCTCGCTTGATGCCGCGTTAACTCTTGTCCGGTGGGTCCACACTATGTACAGTATCTGCCAACGCTAGTGTCAGGCGTCTGACTGCCGTTAAGCGCACATCCGATGACTTCCCAGAACGAACGCCAAGGAGTGTGGATGGAATGCTAGGGACGACCACGGCCGGCGTTTTCTGAAGCGGCTTCACGTCAGCTCAGCTTCACACCTGCCTCTTGCGACCTTCTGTCTGTTAGGTTCGTGGATGACTTGAGATGCCAGCACGGTGTGCGCATGTGGGGTTTGTGCTGTTGAGGCTACGCCGCTTGGATCGGAAGATTCGCTCGAAGTTTCTGTGGGACCCTTGCGTCCGAGACTGACCGAGCTGCTCTGCTACGGATCGTGAGAATCAGTAGCAATTGCATGATGAACGTCTTGATGCTAATCTTGAAATTAGATCGCGTGACATTGGTCTCCGAATTTGCTTCTGAGAGGCTGGCATTGGCTCCGCAAACCTTCAAAACCCCTGCTGCCGGCGTCATACGCCTTTCTCCGCATCTTCAAAGGCCGCGGTGACCGTATGGGGTGCTCGGAGACCCCAGAAAACGCGCGCGAGCGTGCCAGTGCTACCCCGGATTCCCCAAAATTAGGCTCGCGTCGTTCCGCGCTGTGCAGTTGTCCAGTTGGGTAAACGTCCTTTCAAAGCTGACCATCTCAAGGGAAAAGCTGCCGGCGAAAGTGGAGGTCGCGGCGGGAATTCCTGCTTCAAGCGAAGGTTAGTGGAAGCTAGGTGCTGGACTAACCCCGATCAGCGTCGGAAGGAAAGAGTCGCCGACAAGTGGGCCGCGCTACTGAAGGGACAGTAATTCTAACCGCCGACCTGTCATCTTTCCGTTATCACGCACGACGTCACTACGTCTTTCGATCACTCATCAACTCTGTTCCAGTACAAGACAGAAACGTGGGGTCTCCACATCCCCTCTCACCCGTTCATCTGGGGGAAAGTACGGCGACTGATGTTCGTGGTCTCCCCGGACAATGTAGAGCGGAAGCGGAGTGAACTCTTTCAACCCCTCCACCCAAGAAAGGATGCGATGCATGTCTCGAATGCACTGCACAGTCGACGGCAGCATTCAATAAGATTTCTATGTCCCGATACATACTTCGCGGGACCAAGGGATCACATACCAGGACCGAAAGAACGAGCAGATGGTATTCCGTTTCATGCTTCCATTACAGCTGCTCTAACACACTACAAAGTACTTGTCCTACCCTGAAAAGTTCCAGACCATGGCATTTCACCTCATCCATCTAATCTCGCCATGCCCACAATCAGGCGCTTGTCTCCATCTATGCCCAGGCTGACTCCCTTCCCCAGCATAGTAATGCGATGGGGTGTCGAGACGGGCCCGCCAGCACGAGGACTTGCAATTTTTCTTGTCCCTCAACGTGCATCGTACAGCGTGACAAAACCCGTTAGGCAGGTGCTTCAATCCCTCCATTAGTGGATTGCCACCCTGAGACAGCAATTGCTCAGGGTTAGGGAGAAGGTACGCGAACAAATCCACCAAAAGCCTCCACAGACGTGAATCGGAATGAGAAACCGTAAAATCGTGCGTGAACCAGATGACATCGTCTATCTCGAGGCGCCAATCATGGATATGCACATGGATGAACGCATCCATGACATCGTTCAACCAACGCTTGTCGTCGATCCACTCGCCAAAAAGGTATGCGCGAGCCAAGAACATGAATGCCTTGTTAGCGGTAGAAGGAGTGAGTCGACCAAGGCAAGCCATGGTAGGAAGCACTCCACGATTTAGCCACATCGCGTATTCTTCGATGACTCGGATGGAGAATTGTTCGCCCACGAAGTGGGTCCGTAGTCTTCCAGAAGCTGAGGAGAAGTCTCCATGTATAGAGAACCAATCCGTGTTCCTCTCCAGGGTATGTTGGTGAACTTCTACGGCTTTATCATACTGATGATTTACAACCAGCTCTACAACTAAACCAGATCGCGCTTGGGTCAGGTATCGTTGAGGTGAACTGGATCTTCCGAGTGGTGGTCCGCTTTCTGATTCATACACATAATCAAAATAACGCCTGTTATGTTTGACCCCCTCTGCTTCCAACGATCGCCGGTTCTCGCTAGACTGTGCGAGACCGTTAGGCGGCGGTGCTGGCCGACCATAGGGAAAGCCGCTTCCTTGATTCTGCGGCCCGGTGGAAGCTGATGGCGTGGCGGAATTGGAAGGTCGTGGTGCTCGCGGGCCATGGGGGATCTCGATTTCTTGGTTCTGCGGCCCAGTGGAAGCTGACGGCGAAGCGGTAGACTTTTTCAGGATCCCTCGAAGAGGAGGCTCCGTCCTACCATGAGACTTCGGCTTCGGGGCTGACGAAGACGAAACTTGTGTCTGGGCGCCTTGGTTGTGGGTGATGGTTTCGCGTTTGGCCGGCGGCTGTGGCTCGACCCATGGCTCTGTCTGGGTGCCCTGGTCTCGTGTAGGTTTTTTGGGCTCGACTGGAGGCAGTGGAGGCGTCCATGGCTTTGTCTGGGTGCCCTGGTCTCGGGTAGGGTTCCTAGGCGTGACTGGGGGCAGCGGAGGTGTCCAGGGTTCTGTTTGGGTGCCTTGAACTTGAACAGAAGTCTTAGACTTGCTAGGCCGTTGTGACTGTGCCGGTGATTGTGTCTGAGCCTGAATAGGCGCCTTGGCCTTGGGAGGCTGTGCCGGCGGTGGTGGTTGGGTGTGTTGAACTTGAGTGGGTGGCTTGGCCTTGGGAGGCTGCTGCAACTGTGCCGGTGGTGGTGCTTGAGTTTGTTGGACCTCGGTAGAGGACTGAGGCTTGCTCGGCAGTTGGGGCTTAACAGCAAGGGTTAGAGCAGTCGCAGGCTGCTTTACCATTTCCTGAGTAGATGGTGCAAGTCGATCGTTGGGCTTCGGCTTTTGGGCAGGCAATTCGGTCGACGCTCGTGCTTTGTTTCCCAGATTCTCGGTAGGCTCATGGGTTTCTTCAAGCTGTGATTCGAGAGGCGGTGGTGATAGCGCCCGATGAGCTTCGAGAGGAGCTGATGACTCGTCGCTAGAATTTCCAGGTGCTGCTTCATCCTCGACCTTTGGCCGGCGCACAGCATTATCAGCTGCAACGATCGTATCCTGCTTCTCTTCGCCATCTGTTGTTTTCATGACTTCTTGTGATGTCTGTGTTTCGAGCGAAAGATGCTGGAGCTTATCGCCTAGATCGTCTTGAAAGCTCGTGGTATCTTGGAGCTTCCCAGCATCTTGAGACTTCGCAACATCTGTGACGCCTTTCTCACCAAACGACCATGATTCGGTAGGGGCTTGGCTATGCGGAAGGGTATCACTAGAGACATCTCCAGCGTCTGATACGTTGCTTGCCTTGTTCTTTCGCGTTGATGGCGTCGTAGTCCAAGGTATCTCAGTCTCCGCGACATCGGGCTCTTGCTGTGGAACCTCGTCCTGCGGGTCGTCGTTCTTTACTGGCTCAGTTTCAGTGATATCCTGTGCCTGTTCTATAGTCGGACGGGATTCGATGGGCTCTTCGGAAGTTTCGACAACGTCATCCGGTTCGCGTGTCACATCGTCTTCGGCATCATCACGATCCCAAGCTGAGGAAGAGTTAAGGTCCTCCAAGGTTCTGGTCTTGTTCTCTTCTTGCTTGTCGCTCATGCCGCCCCGTCCCTTCTTTTTCTTGCTCGAGCTGGCCACCCCATCGGCGCCGGAGGCGCCCTTCTTCTTATTCTTGCCTCCCATCTTTATGATTGCTGATGTTTGCTTGGGAAGGAGCTCAGGTGACTCTTGATGGAGTTTGATGGAACTTCTGGTTGAGTGGAGCAGTGTAAAGCAGTGCGGTGTTGAGGTGTTGAGCGGAGGAACCGAGGGTTTATATAGGCTAGGGGAGTGGCAGAACGACAGCTACTCAGTCGGTCGGCGCAAGTGCACGCACCTATTAGAGACAGCCATCGGGCACTGCGATACATTGTCTAGCGTGGTTGCGGTAGCGGTGATGAGTGAAATGCAACTGAAGTGAAAGACATTCACAATCGCGCATCGTAGCGTGCGCTGAATATCTTCCAGGCATCGTCAAACCTCTAAGGTGTAACCTTTTGTAGTGGGACGCACCGAACTTCATGGCTTGTTTTCAAATCTAGAACATTTAGAAGAGTATATACTGCTGCATACTGTGAAACAAGGTGCTTGGGAGATACACCCGCATCGCAATCATATACTGTGTTACTTAACTGCATTGTGCCCGCATTCATGCACCATGCGTTCAACAAAGCAACAATCTCTTATATGCAAACGAGGAAGCCTGCTAGTCTAGTTTGTATCGTGAGGAAAGTCTTCATTGACGAATCGAACTTTGAAAGGCCCCAGTGCCGCACGATGAGCTCCCTCTTATTACTAGAGAGAAGACACCTCGTACCAGAGACGCGCATATGCTGTGAGCACATGCAGATCTCATTGGAAGGCAAAACCTAAACAGGGCTGCAGGATACGTTGAAGCAACACTATACAAAGTAGGCAATCTAACGTTGACGTAGGCTCTACGCGACCTTGTCCTATGAGAGGGACGGAGGTTGGTGTTACATAGTTTCTCTTGCCTGAATAGTGTACAGCAGGAAAATCGCCACCCTTTAGTCGCTGATGGTGTTGTCATCGGTGAATGGCGGAAACCAATGTTGTATGCTAGTAACATGTTGAAACATATCTGCGGTGGCGAGAGAAGTTGTGAGTCCACGGATTGCTGCGAGGTCGGCTAGAGTGAATTAGATTTGCGATAGCGCACGAACGAATACAAACTGGTAGCAGAACATACATTTCTCAGACTTCGGTCAGCATAGGCCAATAACCTTCCGTCCACTCTTCCCATGGGCGCGAAAGTTTCTGTCTCAGATTTATCTTTGGTATTGCATCCAGGACGTCCACCAATGCTTCGCGAGGCAAGCGATTGAAGTCTGGCTTTCGATCCTCGTCCTGAAGGGTAGCATATGCACACATGTCCGCCACTAACGCTCTGATGGGCGAACTTTCGGGCGTGCCACGGTAAAGAACACATATAGCCTCCTCAGAAGGAAAATCTGGCGTATTGATGATTCTTTGGTCCGGTGGCTTATCTTCGTCATCATAACTATCATTTTGTACACCAGCCATGGTGTTGAGAACAGTCTGCTGGTAATGTCGGTCTAGTATCTGCTCACCAAACACGTATGCGGTCGCAAGGTCGATCCAAACTGGATTGTTTTCCTCGCCATCTTCGAAGGTTCGATAGAGATCGAAGCACCTGGCTGGTACTTTTCCAGAGTACAACCAGTGTGCGTAGGTTTCAACATCTTTTACTGTGTAAGCGGGTAGCTCAATATGATCCGGCCTCTCCCGCATGGCCGCCCATTCAGGCTTCAGGGCTCGGGCGAAGAATTCAGAAGTTCTTGTAAGAATATCTTGATGGACTTGGATCGACACAGCCTCGTGCGCTGGTCCGATCACGAGCGTGATCATGGGTCCTCTCAGACTAGGCCATTCTAGTTAGTTCTGTCTACACATCCCTTTACAGACAAACTTGCCGGAAAGTCTTCGACACTTGAATGCGCGCGTTCGTAGGCTGTGAGATACCATCGCCGCTCTGTGTGATTTCGATGTCGTCATCAGCATCGGTGTGATCTTGCACCATGCTTTCGGCATCGTCAGTCAGATCCATGACTTTTGTCGCGTTCCGAGGGTGACAGCCTGGCGTATCGTCGCTGGTAAGATGCGCACTTGGGTGTGCAATTGCGCGGGGTCTGGGGCAAGAACGCCATTGAGTAAGCGAGGACCTAGGCCGTGATGGCAAGTGGGCGCAGCCCTCACCAGGGGCGGCAACAATTTGTGTCGCATCCTCAAAAGATTTGTTAGGACTATTTTCTTACTAGAAGTGTACATTGTCCTAGACATTTTATACTCACTGAGTTATAATAGTATGTATGTAGCAAAACCCGGAAATGCAACACGGAATTATGACCACTTCTCGTGCCGTTGCGCGTGTGGACAACGATGTAGTCAACTCTATGGACAGCTAGTACTTGTTCAAGCATACATGAAGAGGCTCTAGAGTAGAACCAAGTAAGCGACAGGGGTGCGTTACAAGCCCGTTCTTCGTATACCGGTGGCTTGCTATCTCATCGCGACGTCTTACCACGCGATGCACCAAGGTATCAAAAAGTAAATGAGCAAAAGCAAATCGTAGGATAGTAAGCAAGCCAGGCCAGGAAGGTTTGTATGCTAGGAAAATAGCAGCACAAGGTGGTGGTACTTTTGGAAAGTGCAAAAGGAGTCATGGGGTACCTAGGTATTGACCTTCTGAGAAGATGGACATTTGTTGTGAACCTTGAAGTATTATTATAGTTTGTGTTTGTGCAGCGCAGTAAGCGGTAATTGTTACAAGATTACAAGTCTTAGTGTCGTGGTGGTGCAAAAAGTTGGGCGGTTGGGTGGCCCCAAAACTCCACCATTTCACCCTCAACCTCAACCACAACCGCGCAAAAAAGATGCCACTGTCTACAGGCATTAAATACAACGTCGCGGACAAGATTCGAACTTAGCGACTCTGTTAGATGGGGCTCTGATGTGTGGTTTGGGTGTATGTACCTTGCGAGGCCGAAGCCATTAGATGACTGAATGAAGAATTCAAGTCTAACCCATTAACCACTCTGGCACCGCGACTGATGGTTTGATAAGGAATTTTGCATTTGATGCATCTATGATTAGGATGAGTTGTGCTAGGTTCGCACTGCGGAATGATTTGGGTCTTCGTACATGAACTTGGGCGTGGTGGGGCGCAGTTAAGTCACTTGGGCGCTTATCAGAATTTAGCCATGTCAAACTATGTGTCATTGGAACATCTAAGTACTACTCTTCCCACTAAGTACCCACAGTTTGTCACCGCCCACCTTGCCCTCCTGCTTCAGCTTGTCGAGAATCTGGCGTATCCCCCTCTCCGCCGGTTCCCAGAGATTCTCAGGGTACTCCTTGTATATTACCTTCACAATATCCATAGAACCCATGCCTTGACTCTCCGCAAGTACATCCAACACCTGTTTCTCACGCTGCTTGCGGTGTTTTATATACTCAGTGATTTTTGATGGGCCATCTTCGATGACAGGCCCATGACCGGGATATGCGCGACCTCTAAACTGCGTCGACATGGCGTCGAGGCTCTTCATGTACGCTGCCAGATCTTCGAATACGGCTGTGCCCTGACCCAATACGTTGTCCGCCGTGAACATGGCATCTTCTTCCTCCAACACGAAAGCTGTGTGGTCTGTGGTATGTCCCGGGCAGAAGAAGGCACGTAGGGTTGCGCCTTCCGTCTCGAACTTCTGCCCATCACTTATCGCGAGCCAGTCGTCGCGCGGATCGTTCTTGTAGACCTTCGTGTCGGGAGAGTGCGCGAGTAGGTCGGGGACGCCTTGGATATGATCGTGGTGCCAGTGCGTCAATAGCACTTTATCGATGGCGATGTTCTCCTTTGAAAGGAGCGCTTTGATCGAGGCAATCCATTGTGGTTTGCCTTCGCCAGTGTCAATGAGCAGTCGTGATGCGCCACGACCAACTATGTACGTGTTCGTGCCTAATTTACTTAGAACATATTGACCGTAATATTGCAACCGCATGTACCTTGCAGCGTGAACTTGAGCTTTGTCAGATCGCGCCGTCCCTTAGATGATAACGGCGCTCACCTTGCTGGGGTTGCCGCTCAGAACCCTGATAACCCGATCGCTGACCTGCTCAACCTCTGGAAGCGATACCAAAGATTCTGCCATCTTTGAGTAGAGTGCGCGTGTGCTAGAGGTAGCTGACGGCCATCGCAATCGCGGGCGCATGGTCGCTCCCTCAGGTTACAGCTGGACCAGCACAGCCGAGGCACATTGTTATCGATAGTGGGATACGACGCAACCAAACTATCACTTTTCAGGTACACTGTGCGGCAACCTGCCTTGGGCCAAACTCAACATGGCGCCAATCGAAGACGACGATGAGATGCCGTAGGTCTTACTAGCTGATCGCAGCCCAGATGCTAACAGATGAAGACAGCTCTCCGGCGATGCTCTTGCCGCGCTGAAAGAATTTTATGGCGAGCGGGATGCACGACAAAAGCAGTTTGAAGAACTAAAAGGCCAAGCCGAGGATGACTTCGAAGGGAAGTTGTCCATGGACGCCTTCACGGAAGACTGGAATGCAAGTCAATTTTGGTATAGCGACGAGACCGCTATGGTGCTTGCGCGACAGCTTCTGGATGGTGCGACAGATGAGACAAGGATAGCAGTCGTGTCTGCGCCGAGTGCTTTCATCCAGTTGAAAAATCTACTGGTAAGTGATCTGGAAGCGCAAGAGGAGAAAAGCTGACTTCGTTAGAACTCGGGTGAAGTCAAGTGCCGGCCGCAGATCAAATTGCTGGAGTTTGACGAGCGCTTTGCCGTCTTCAAAGAGTTCGTGCGCTACGACTTCGAGAAGGCGATCCAACTACCAGCTGAGATGAAGGCCTCATTCGATGTCATCATTTGCGACCCGCCATTTCTAAGTCAAGATTGTCAAACTAAAGGTACTTTCATGATATGTCTCCAACAACCGTAGGTTCGATGTCGCTAACACAACATAGCTGCTTTGACCGTGCGATGGCTAGCGAAGTCATGGACGCAAGATTCACTGCGTCTCATTGTCTGCACTGGCGAGCGTATGGAAAGCCTGGTTACAGACAAACTATACGGGAAAGTAGGAACCAAGACGACTGATTACGAGATCAAGCACGCCAAAGGACTGAGCAACGAGTTTAGATGCTATGCGAACTTTGAGTGCCCATCGTGGAAGTGGGCAAAGTCATGACCCGCGAGAACATAGGGTAGCTATACTTGAGAGGATGAATGCTTCTACAACCAGTGCAGTAGTGTTCATGAGCATACGATCGTGATTGGAATATACATGTGAAGCACGGCGGAACCGTCCCGCTAAACAGCTACCCCACATGTCCCTCGGTCAACCCCACTTCGCTCTCAAAGCATAAGCTCGCTGCGTCATCTTCATTCACCAACCAGACCCGTACCAACCAACCAACTATCCATTCTACGAGTACCACAATGTCCTCCGCTGCATGCATCTTCTGCAAGATCATCAAGGGTAACAACCTCTTAGCTTGGCTATTCTCTCAATCGACAATGGCTCACAGAAGGACCAGGCGAGATCCCTTCGATGAAGATCTTCGAGAGCGAGAAGACACTTGCTTTCCTTGACATCGGTCCTTTGAGCAAAGGCCACTCTGTATGCTTTCTAGTCCCTCCAGTATCAACCAGCCAAAACTAACGTGCCGCCTAGCTGATCATCCCCAAACACCACGGCGCAAAGCTCCACGACATTCCCGACGACCAGCTCGCCGAAGTCCTCTCCGTCACGAAGCGAATTGCTATCGCGCAGAACATCCAAGACTACAACATCCTACAGAACAATGGAAGGATTGCCCACCAGGTCGTGGATCACGTACACTTCCACCTAATCCCAAAGCCGAACCAACAGGAGGGTCTCGGGATTGAGTGGCCAACTAAGGAAGCGGACAAGAGCGAATTGAGCAAGCTGCTGGAGGAGATCAAGAGCAAGATGTGAAGCAGCGTGTATCGCACTCGTACAGGGCATCAATGAAGCATGTTGACTCAGGCCAGAGGCGCATCTCTCAGCACTTGACCAGCGCTACTAACATTCGATTATTCTCCCTTGAACACGGGTTTTCTCTTCTCCTTGAACGCGACAAGCGCCTCATCCCTATCCTTTGTCCTGACTACAAGCTCGTATGCAGCATTCTCAGCCTTCTCGCCCAACGCGCATCCTTCAACCGCTTGAAGCGCGGCCTTGATCGCTATCGGTCCACCTTCACATATTTCCCTCGCCAGTCTAATCGCTTCGTTCAGGACCTTCTTCCGCGCAGCCCCTTCTTGTTGCACATCCTCTGCCGTGATCTCTACTAACCGGTCGCATAACCCCAGAAAATAGGCTTCTGGCGCTGCAACACGGCGGCCTGTCAAGATCATGTCTCGTGCGCGTGAGAGGCCGATCAAAGCAGGCAGACGATATGTTCCTCCCGCGCCAGGAAGGATGGCGAGACGCGTCTCGGGGAGGGCGACGGTCGTGGTAGAGGCGAAGACGCGCATGTGTGTGGTGAGAGCTAGCTCGAGACCGCCACCGAAAGCCGGTGCTGCTAAAGCAGAGATTGTGGGGATGGGTAATTGCGAAATCGACGCGAATGTTCCGCGCAGTGTTGTGAGAAAGTTGGATGTACTGCCATCTGTTAGCCGTCGCTCGTCTCATGTGACCATCGTAGAACCTAGACATACTCCTCCTGGGTAAACGCAGCCCTTTCCTTGAGGTCCGCGCCCGCGCAGAAACTGGTCTCTATATCGCTCGCCAATATCAACGCCCGCGTTGATCCAGTGTCCCCCTCATTGTGTAGGCTGTTCACTTGTTGCGTCAGCTCTGTGAGCAGTTGCCGTGATATCGCATTGCGTGCCGCGGGCCGGTTGAGCGAGAGTATTCGTATGCTTCCGCAGTGTGGTGCTGGGACATTTGTGACGTTTATAGCCGGGGCTTGGGCAGTTGCATAGCCGCGAATTCCAACGGCGCGGTGTAGGACGCGGGGGTTGAGGCGGAGGAGCGGCATTTCGATCGTATCTAAGATGTTTTTGTGCGACTGCAATGGTTCTGTAGTCTTTTCGCCCAGAGGTATTCAAGTCTGGAGCTGTAGCGTCGACGTTGTGCGCGGCGTGTTTGGCGACCTCATCGCTGATAGACCGCAGTTAGCCGAGGCACCGCGACGGCACAGCTTTTGATTTGGTCAATCGTCGTTCCTGGCGCGACACCAAATATTCAACCAGAGAACACAAGTCTGCCGGCACGATGAAGACTTGGTACGCCTCTCACGCATTACTTATTGATCGTATTTGGGAGTGTTGCGGTATATTTCCGACAGTGCTTGATGTTTACACTTGTTCCTAGCTATGTTCAGGCGCATGTATTCAAGCTTTCAGTTCCGAGGACGGCTGGAGCAGTCGACGCAGACCTATACTATCCGCAAACCGACATTGAGCCTGTTAATATTCGTGAGCAGACACAAATTATCAAGAGCAATATCGCCCTCACCTTGGCTTCTAGATTAGTCGTCTCAGCCATTACACATCATCAATCGAGACGACGAGAGCAGCGACTTTCGTGTAACGAATTGAGCATAAGACAACTCTTTTCCGTTCTCTACTCCAGTCCCCATATAGCTGTTTTTGGTTCAGACACATTGAGAAGGTATTGTTCCGATCGTTGTAGTTGATCAATCTGTTTGGAAATCCAAAGTCTACCCTGTACCCAGGTGGAAGGCAAGCATGCCATCAGGGACGAAAGACATGCAGATGCAAGGCGAAGTCGAACAAACATTCGTGGAACCCAGAGTTCCCTTGTCATTCTATCGTGATGTCGCAACTACACTAGGGTCTTGTGCAAGGATAGCCATTGCTACTTTCTGCTAAGCAGGGACACTCTTGACTCAGCGCAGCTTGAAAACAGAACCTGGGTACCAGTAACTGTCAAGTACAAAGCTATCGAATGTCAAATCTCGTAAATTACCGAGAAGTCATGAGTGCAAGCCCTGACCAGTTCGTGTCACTGCTGAAGGGAAGGACATTCCCTGTATGGATGCCCGGTTATCCATCTGCGCACACTTACGAATCCAAGTCACGTTCTCATCCTGGTACTCGGAGCCCAGCTTCATACACACTCAACCAGTTCGTACTTCGTATTCTAGGCCCAGAGCCTCCCGCTGGGTCATCAACTCCTGCACCGTTACGTATGTAGTGCACCCTACATGGACACACCCGTAGACCTGGGCAATTGCAATGCAGCATCCGCACCTATGAACGGCTCTCGGCAACCGCGATGCGAGGTTTTTATCCTGTCAACAACTCGACCTGACGATCTAAGCCCGACTTGAGGCACAACTTCGGCCCAGGACGTTTGCGGGGAAGTGACTTGTGGAGCTCCGGAGCGATCGCCATGTCACGATGCTGGGGTTCCCAAGGGTGCATTCCTTCTGCTGGCTTAGCGCCTACCGAATACCTCCACTGGGTCCGACGCTTGCTCCATGCACCGAAAATTTCTGTTACCCATGAGCCTCGTGACGATGCCTACCGATGCCTCTCGGGACTTTTCGTCGGCAACACACAAAATCCAAGATCTCGCCCCGCTTTAGGATAAACAGACAAGCTTGGAGGCGTGGAGCTTAGTCGTGTACTGTCGTATTTCGCGCACTTCCCCATACGCGCGAGTCGTGATGGAAGGTGTACCGGTATTCTGCGGAGATTGTTTCGTGGAACGTTGTTCGATCAAACTGCCAGTACCAGAGCTGTGGTTCACGGCACGTGGATGTACGCAGTAGCAGCATCATCCAGGATTCGTCCCCAGGAAGCTAACCCTGCCAGTTCGACTGCAGCAGCAATGCAAGGCGACTCTCAGTCGCGAGTCATGAGCCAACCTCACGATCCCCGCAAATCATCGCGAGTCAATGTTCCCGGCTCCGACCTCTTCGTTTTCTACTCCACAACCATCTGCCGACGCGCATGCACACGTCCGACCGCCCGCTTGGCAACCGCTACGCAGCCTTGAGATGACGTCGTGCGCCTTAATACCAGGACAACACTGGTATGGTACGGAGATGTGGAGACTCCGCAACCCGCACGGGCAAACTTCGGGACATGGTGGTGGCTGCCACATCGGCTTCTAGCCTTTTGATCGGGACGAGGACTGCCACCGGGCGGACGAGCATGCGCCGAGAGAAGAGCAGTATATAAGTACTGCTGTGCACAAAGATGATGGTCATCAAGGCACTCGATTCACCTTCGACAATCCAGAATCATGGCACCTTCCCTTGTCTCGGCCGTACTTTCGGGCTCTGTCCTCCTGGCAGCAGTCAATGCTCAGAACTTCGAAGGCGGTGGCCGCGATGAAGATGCGTTTGAGTACGTACAGCCGCTCAACACCACCATCTTGACCGAGTATGGCTCCTCACCAGCTGTCTACCCGTCGCGTAAGTTATCCTACATCACCAACCTCGCTCGTGACCAATCTAATGCTCTGCAGCAAACATCACCGGCGCTGGTGGCTGGGAGATGGGTCTTGAGAAGGCGAAAGCTTTCGTAGCCCAGCTCACACTTGAGGAGAAGGCTGACATGGTCACTGGTCAAGCCGGACCTTGCGTTGGCAACATTGTTGCTATCCCTCGTCTTGGCTTCCCCGGTCTGTGTCTTCAGGATGGTCCTCTTGGAATTCGTGTTGCAGACTACGCCAGCGTCTTCTCCGCTGGTGTCTCTGCCGGAGCGACATGGGACAAGGACATCATGTACGAGCGTGGTCATGCCATGGGCGCAGAGTTCAAGGCCAAGGGCTCTCAGGTCTTCTTGGGTCCCGTCGCTGGTCCTCTCGGACGTTCCGCCTATGCAGGCCGTAACTGGGAGGGATTCTCCTCTGACCCTTACCTCAGTGGTGTGGCAATGGAGAAGACCATCAACGGTATCCAGGATGCCGGTGTGCAAGCCTGCGCAAAGCACTGGATTGGCAATGAGCAAGAGATCATGCGAAACCCGCTTTACGAAGACGAGAACGACAACACCGAGCAGACGACGGCGGCTCTCTCTTCCAACATCGACGACCGCACCATGCACGAGCTTTACATGTGGCCCTTTGCCAATGCTGCCAAGGCCCGCGCTGCCAGCTTCATGTGCTCTTACCAGCGCATCAACGGCTCTTACGGATGCCAGAACTCCGCCTCGCAGAACGGTCTGCTTAAGACTGAGCTTGGCTTCCAGGGCTACATCATGTCTGACTGGGGTGCCACTCACTCTGGTGTTGCCTCCATCGAGGCCGGTCTGGACATGAACATGCCCGGTGGACTTGGTGCCTACGGTCTGAACTTTGGCCTCCCTTCATACTTTGGCGGCAACGTCACTGCTGCTGTCAACAACGGCACCGTTGATGTTTCCCGCATCGACGACATGGTCATGCGCATCATGACTCCTTACTTCCAACTCGGCCAAGACCAAGACTTCCCCTCGGCTGACCCCTCAGGCGCTGATCTGAACACCTTCTCGCCCCGTAGCACATGGACCCGCGAGTACAATCTCACCGGCGAAGTCAGCCGTGATGTCCGTGGCAACCACGGCGAGCTTATCCGCCGCCATGGTGCCGCTGGCAGCGTCCTCCTCAAGAACGTCGACCGCACTCTGCCTCTCAAGGCTCCCCAGAACGTCGCTATCTTCGGTAACGACGCAGGCGACCCAGCACGCAGCTCTGTCATCAACCAGCAGAACTACGAATACGGTAGCATTCTCGCTGGCGGTGGCTCAGGTACCGGCCAGTTCACCTACATGGTCACCCCTCTCCGTGCCATTCAGAACCGTGTCGCCGCGGATGGCGGTATCACTCAGTTCTTCCTCAACAACACTCACATCATCGCCAACAATGTCAGCACCCTTGTCATTCCCCGCGCTGTCCCCGAAGTTTGCATTGTTATGCTCAAGACTTGGGCTGAGGAAGGCGATGACCGTGCCCACCTGGGATCTGACTGGGAGGGTGACGATGTTGTCGAGTCTGTCGCTTCTTACTGCAACAACACTGTCGTTGTTACCCACTCTGCCGGTGTCAACACTTTGCCATGGGCTGACCACCCCAACGTTACCGCTATCCTGGCTGCCCATTTCCCCGGCCAAGAGTCTGGAAACTCGCTCGTTGACATCCTGTACGGACACGTAAACCCCTCTGGTCACCTTCCTTACACCATTGCCGAGAACGGTGATGACTGGAATGCGCCTCCCACCACCGCCATCAACACCACCGGATTTGCCGACTGGCAGAGCTGGTTCGACGAGAAGCTCGAGATTGACTACCGCCACTTCGATCTCCAGAACATGTCTGTCCGTTACGAGTTCGGTTTCGGTCTCTCATACACCACATTTGAGATCTCCGACATCGAGTCTTCCCCTCTGGAGCACAACATCACATCCATGCCCGAGCAGCTGCCCATCCAGCCCGGTGGCAACCCCGCTCTGTGGGAGTCTCTCTACAACGTCACTGTATCTGTCGCCAACACCGGTGACTGTGCCGGTGCCACCGTTCCCCAGCTCTACGTCGGCCTTCCCTCTTCCGCCCCAGCCGGTACGCCTATCCGCCAGCTCCGCGGCTTCGAGAAGGTATACCTTGAGAAGGGCGACAAGGAGACCGTGAGCTTTGAGCTTCAGCGCAGGGATCTGAGCTACTGGGATATTGTCAGCCAGCAGTGGGTCATTCCCGAGGGCGAGTTCACCATCTGGGTCGGACTGAGCAGCCGAGACCTGAAGGTCCAGGACAGCTTTACTGTTGTTGGACAGTAGATAGCTACATCCAAAGAAGAGATTAGCATCTACTTTTAGTTTAATGATATAGTTATGATAATGTATAACTTTCACATCTGACATTTGCCTTTGAACACACGATATATTCTCATACTGATCTCATTAATTCGTACCCCAAAATTGACCCAGCAACCTTTTGCTCGATGAGTGTGGTGCACTCTGGTGTAAACGTGGACTTTAGTCTTTCACGACACATCCGTCATGCAAAGTTTAGTAGATTGTCGCGGTTCTCTACAGCTATAAGAGTAAAATTCTTGTTACAGTGTATACAGCCAACACATGTATGGATAGGTAGTCGCACACTAGTACGTGAGAACAAGTTGCCTCATCGACCCTCACCTTCACCTTCACCTCCCCCATGCCAGGAAGACGAAGCCATGACGCAATGTAATTTGAGCTCGAACGCTAGTGTTAGGCAACCCTTTTTACGAGGTCCCAGCGGCTGTCGTCGGCAGGCCAGACGAAGACCCGAACTCACCTATTTACTATGAGAACCTGTCTGGGAATTGCGAGCACTAACGTAAGCCCCACTTTTCGCGTGCGCGGTTTACGACGCCTGGGCAATCAGGGTCTATTTTGGGTGACATGTGACAGCAAGGCGAGCGCTGCTGAGTTGGCTATATAAACAACGCTGCCCGCCCAATCCCCATCACTTCTATCACACACTGTCCTCAATTCCTCGAGTTCAGAAACACTTTTGTTTTGTCATGATCCCTCAAACACCATGACCGCAATCAATTCTCACTTCGCTACTACTGCGCAAGCTTCAGCGGTACTCCCCTTGCTCACCCCGGGATGAGATTCCAATCGCCCCGTCAGCAGCTACAAGTATATCAGCTTCTCCCCCGGTTTTGTGTTGCTAACGTTCGGAAGTGAGTTCAGCTTTTACCAACAGCAAGCGAGTACTGCGACAACTTCCAAACCAGCGAGCAACAGACCGTTACATTCACCATCGTCGTCTTTCGCTGAAGTCGCCACTCGATCAACAAGATCTCAATAACAGCAGCTTCCTACTTGCACATATCGGCCGCGGATATCCACCTCATTTTGGTCGGCATCACTTCCTTATCTCCGTCGACATCACTTTCGACACTCACGGTCGTCACCTGCACTCACTCGAACCTACAAGAATATGGCCTTCGCCGGTAGCTAGTAGCAAAACGTAAGTCAGCTTCCCTTTGCTCCAATATACCTCACTGACAACATGCAGATCAAGTTCTCATCTTCTTCATGTGCTCACCGAGTTCCATCAGCCCTAGCTGCAGTCGCCCGTCCGACCAACGGCCCCTCAGACGCGAGCAGCATGGCCTTGTGCCTTAATGGAAGGTCACCCGAACATGTGTCGGTACGATGTCACTCCAGCGACTTCGGGTTCTGAGATGGCTGGCGGTCACCGTCACGGCGCACCTTACTGCAGTGGGGGCTCGGGAACGGCGATGAGTTTCTGGGAATCCGGCTCGCGCTGCCTTGTGCATTAACGAAAGGTTGCCCGATTATGTGTCGGTGTCAATGTCACTTCGGCGTGTTGGTGCAGTAGAAACTCGGGAATCTTCGGTGGAGGGGTTTGGGAAGTGGTGAATTGATGGGCGGCGGATGATAGATGACGGCGATAGCGGGTTCTATTGCATACACGTGAATATCCTGTAATGATGAGAACAAATTACTTTCATCTTTCCTTCCTAATGCAGTGTTGCTTCTCAAGCATGCCCTCAAGGTTGCGTAATGGAGACGTTCAGTTCGTATTGATTGTAACGCAGAACATGCCTTACCCTGGAGGTAAAAGCAGTTCTCATCACTTACAGAGGGTCTGAGCCAACATCAACGTCGTCTGTAGAGTGGGCTTTAGTTGGGCGTGCAAGTCATTAACCGCATGCGTCTGCTCCAACTCACAATTGAGCAAAGGCTTCGTCTTGACGAGTTTCGCTATCGACCCCCTTCTAATCGGTAAGCAGTAGTATTAGAGGGAATGATGGGATAATGTGGCCCGAGTGTGAGAGATGTTGTTGGCGAGGGTGAAGCAGGCGTTGGAAGCCCGAGGCACGTTCCAATCGGAGAAACCCCGGCATCCTTCCCCAAAAGTACATGCGCATAGTCGCGACCTGCATCAAGCTTCACCTCCAACGCCAGAAAACCGCAACCCCCCAGTCCTCAACCTCTCCCACACGCGCACGACGCGCCAATCACCCCAGAATGGCCGCAGCAGAAGCCGAAGTCGCAGATGCGCTCTACAACCTCCGCCTGAGCATCAAGGCCAGCGCAACACCGATCCTGACCACGAGCGCCGAACCCACACCTGCCGATACTGTCGCAGATCTCGCCGTCGCGACACATGTCTCCTTCAATACCGATTCGGGCGACCACCGGGTGTTTGCGCTGAGCACTCCGACGCGGTTTGCGCCAGACGGCAAGGCGGTTGACTTGCGCAGCTGCTACTTCGCGTGGCTGAACAAGGACGCCTCCGTCACCGACTACTTCGCCGCTGTCCAGACGCTCAACGAGGAGCTGCCGAGCGGCGCGGGAGGCAGCGTGCAGAATCTCACCTTTGCGCAGAAGATTGAGCTCATCGCTTGGTTGAGTGGAGAGACGGAGAGCAGTGATAGCATCGCTGCTATAGATGGGGGCGCGCTCAGTGCAGCCGCCGGTGATGCGGCGGCTATTGCAGGCGGCAAGGGCGTCCCAGTCGATGGAGGAAGGGGCGCCAAAGTAGGATCAGCAGGCAAGATGGTGGATGCGCGGTTACTGCAGATCTACGACGGAGAGAGGAAGATGGGAGACCACAACAGCGTCTTGAGGGGATCCAAGAATGTCGTACGTGATCACCAGCTCCCTCATTTCAATGCTACAACAGACTGACACTTCCTAGGACTTCTCGCCTTACCGCAAGATCGCCAGCACATTCCTCCGCTCACGCCCCGATGCCAACAAGCTACCCGCTCCCCAGCCCGCCCTTGTTGCCAATCTCCAGAAACGACCTCAACGCCGTCTACAACCCATCATCCTCCTCTCCCCATCCGCCTCCTCCCTCCTGCGCACCTCGAACGCAAAGACATTCCTTAGCGACGGCGTCTTCGTCCCACCAAACACCACAGACTCGTCCAGCACATCCGCCTCCGCGAATATGATTCAAATTCAGCGCCTCCTCCCGTCCATCTCCTCACAACCCCTGACTTTCATCTGCGTCGATTCCACCGCCAGTTTCAAGCCTACATACTGGGGCCGTGTGGTCGCCATCTTCACTACTGGCCAGCTCTGGCAGTTCAAGAGCTACAAATACACACAGCCCGCAGAGTTGTTTGCAAACTACCCGGGTATATTCGTTGGCTGGAGTTCGGAAGAGCCGCCAGAGACGGTGAAGCAATTGGGCAGGGGTGTGCTACCCGTGGGTGTGGACAAGTGGACAGGCAGCGAAAAGGGCAGATGGAGGGACAGAGAGGTTGTGGAGAGGATCTGGGGCAGGATTGAAGAGGGCATGCGAAAGAGCGGCTGGACGAGAGACGGACCGGGACTGGCTGGACAGCAGGGTCGGTAGGACACAATCTCTCATGCGCCTTGTTCAAAGGGGGATTTGTATCGATATGAGACGGAACTCTATCTTGGGGTCTTGGGTGTTCTGGCGTTGATGCGTTATGCATGGTCTGCGAAGTGCGATATACCTCAAAAGCTGGTTTCGCGCAATACTTGGGCAAAAGAACACATCAAAGCATACTACCGAAACCAAAGCATTGCTCAGGCGCAGTGCAGTCAGGTGCGAAAACTAGATCATTCATATATGGCATTTCATTTCACATGATATCTTGGTCCCAACATAAACACCCTAATCCAAAGTCCGCAGAGCAGCCGCTCGCCAGATTATACAAAACTCCAAAGAGATTGACTAAAGTCCGACTTTTACCATCGTAATCTACCTTCTACCACTCCAGTGGTTCGGTGATCTCCTCTCCCCGGTTGGTCTTTGGCACAGGTTGCGCCTGCACCTTGACTGGTCCGCGTCCATGTCTCTTCAGGAAGCCACTTCCATCCAGCCAAGGCCAGACAGCTGTGCGCTTCTGCTCATGCTTCTCAATCTTGTCAACGTTGGCCATGGTCAGACCAATATCATCCAGTCCGTTGACAAGGCAGTGTTTCCTGAACTCCTCGACATCAAACTTTGCAAGTTCGGTTCCATCGGCAGAGCGGATGACTTGGTTGGGGAGGTCGACCTCAATCTCCTTGCCAGCGTTTGCCTCGTCGGCGACGCGTTGTAGGACAGCGGTGTCGGTAATTCGGATGGGGAGCATACCGTTCTTGAACGTGTTGTTGAAGAAGATATCGCCAAAGGAGGGGGCGATGATACACTTGATGCCGAAGTCGAGGAGCGCCCAGGGTGCGTGTTCACGACTTGAGCCGCAGCCAAAGTTGGGACCAGTGCAGACCAGGATCTTTGAGTTGCGGTAAGGTTCCTTGTTCAGTACGAAAGATGGGTCCTCTTTGTTACTACCGGCCTCGAAGCGCCATGCGTGGAAGAGAGCACTACCAAGACCAGAGCGCTTGATGGTCTTGAGGAACTGCTTGGGGATGATAGCATCGGTATCAATGTTCGCTACGTCCATAGGTGCTGCGATTCCGCGGAGGGTCTCGAACTTAGGCATGCCGGCTGAGGCACCGCCTGTACTTCCAGTATTTGAGCTAGTGTGTTGAGGTCCGGAGCTAGGAAGATCCATGATCTTTTCAAGCTCTTCGTCGCTGCTAGGGGGCTCGACTTGCGCGTCCAACTCAATCTTCGGTGAGCCCTTGGCTTGTCCAGACGTTTGTGGCGCCAGTTTCCGTACATCCGCCAGGTTTCCTACAATGGCAGCGGCAGCAGCCATCGCGGGTGACATGAGATGGGTTCGGCCACCAGCACCTTGTCGGCCCTCGAAGTTTCTGTTCGAGGTCGAAGCACATCGCTCACCGGGAGAAAGAATGTCGGGGTTCATGCCCAAGCACATCGAGCATCCAGCTTCTCTCCACTCAAATCCGGCATCACTGAAGATCTTGTCAAGACCTTCTGCCTCAGCCTGCTTCTTAACCAGGCCAGAACCGGGCACAATCATGGCCCGCTTGATGTTGGAAGCCACCTTCTTGCCCTCAACGATTTGAGCAGCTGAGCGCAGGTCCTCAATGCGGGCGTTCGTGCAAGATCCGATGAAAATCTTGTCAAGTGGGATCTCCTGCATTGGGGTGCCGGCAGTCAGACCCATGTACTTCAGAGCGCGTTCGCATGCCAGCTTCTTGACCTCGTCTTGGAAGTCGTCAGGTCCAGGTACAACGCCAGTAATCGGGATGACATCCTGAGGTGAAGTACCCCAAGATACAGTTGGGGCGATGTCCTTCGCGTCGATCAGAACCTCAATGTCGTATTTGGCGCCCTCGTCTGACTTGAGACCCAGCCAGTAACTGCATGCCTTCTTCCACTCCGGGCTGTCAACCTTGGGTGCTAGAGGCTTTCCTTTGAGATAGTCGATAGTAATTTGATCAGGCGCGATCATACCGGCTCTTGCGCCACCCTCGATTGACATGTTGCATATCGACATGCGCGCCTCCATGCTCAAGCCGCGGATAGCCGAGCCGCAGAATTCGATGACGGCACCTGTTCCTCCGGCCGTGCCAATCTTGCCGATGACGTGCAGGATGATGTCCTTGCTGCCAACGCCAGGTCCTAGCTCGCCCTCAACCTGAACTTTCATGTTCTTGCTCCGTTGTGTGATGATGGTCTGTGTGGCCAGAACGTGTTCGACCTCGCTGGTACCGATACCAAAGGCCAGGGCACCGAAAGCGCCATGTGTGGATGTGTGGCTGTCACCGCATACGACGGTGGTACCGGGGAGCGTGAAGCCCTGTTCGGGTCCGATGATGTGCACAATACCCTGCCTCTTGTCGTCGAGGCCGAAGTAAGTGAGGTCGAAGGCCTTGACGTTCTCCTCGAGAGTCATGCATTGTAATCGCGAGTCGGTCTCTTCGATGAATTTCTCGGTCGTAGTGAGGTTTTTCCGCGACGCGGTGGGGATGTTCTGCTACCGTTAGCTGCTGCTGGATTCTGCAAGATGCAACACATACGTGATCGACTGTCGCGAGGGTGCAGTCCGGTCTTCGCACTCGGCGGCCGGCATTTCGGAGGCCTTCAAAAGCTTGCTGTAGTTGTGTGAGTCTATGGAAAGGCAGGACGGATTCGGAGGTCTGCCTACTGGTGATGTCACTTCATGGACAAGATGCCTGTCTGTGCAGCTGTCAGTAAGAAACAATGGCTACACAGCGCATGTCATACCAATATAGAGCAGGATTGTGCCATCTTCCTTCTCTTCGACGATGTGGTCCTCGAAGACCTTGTCGTACAGGGTCTGCGGCGGTTTCACAGCAGACGGCATATTGGATATGTGAGGTAGAAGTTGCACAACCAGTCCAAAATGGGTGCAGGAAAATAGAGTTGGAGATCAAGAAAGTGAGACGTGCTCGGCCAGGGCAGGTATCGGCTTAAATGAGGCGCGTGTGGAACTCAAATCCATGGAAGGCGAACGAGGCACAAAAAGATGCCGGCCGATGTTCGGAGTCGATGGTAAGAGGGGCACAGCCGCCAATCACGCCGCGAATGATGACGGTCCGCCTCGGCCTCCACCGCTGTCGGGCTGCTATACTTCACATCTGGTAGGTGCCAGGCGGTGATAGCGCTCTTGGGCGATATAACATGCAGGCAACCTTGTCGCGCATCGCCTCTGGCGCTGCGAGCGCTCCTCTAGGTACTGTTTCCGCAACCAATGACGACATTCACGTGTCGAGAGGTCGCTCCTGCCCCGCACTGCGCCTGCCCCACTGCACCGCCTCCCGGCCGCCGTCTGCAGCGTCAGCAAGTCTACCAACGTTCCGATTTGACACTGGACGAGCATGTTGCGACGACAGCTGACGAGGCCCTGGCCAGCCCACATGTTCACCCACGCTTCGTGAGGCTGGAATGGACATGACAGTAGCCCAAGTGCAGAAGCAATTTACTGTGTTTGAAGAAGAAAACAATAGCCGTTGATAAGCAAGCGAGCTACCTCGTCCGACCGCGATCCTTCGACTGTATCGCTATTCCCACCCAGTATCGCTTCTGTCAACGCGGGGTGAATACAATACGCCGAAACTCCCGGCAGGTCCCTTGTAGCATATGCGCTCCAGCCATCCTCCCAGTAATTTACATGTTCCACGATACTATAGTACACCCACCGTCTATATGCATACCCACACATCTACAAGTTGTCCGCTGTAAAGATAAGCAATGCCATGCGATGCCGCACAAATAGTCCTACAAGTCCAATCGCGAACTGGAACGCGAGCAAACCCATAGCTAGGCGGTCCTCCCGCATGGGACCGAACCATACTAACCACAAGTTGATTAGTGTAAAGTTGCTCGACGAGACCACCTGCCCTTTCCCATCCGTCTCAACATCGAGCATCCGAAGCCGGTGCAGCACCTTGAGGCTCTCCGCTATCGGTCGTCGTAGTGGTTTGGTGAATTCGACGCGCGAGGGCTCCAGTAAACCAGTCCGTGCGTTGAAGTGCGGAAGCCGATGTCGGGGACATGGTACGATGTGGAACAGTTGGGGTGCCGAGTAGACAAAGTTGAACGCTTGCGGTAGGAGTAGCAACATGAGCGTTTTGCTGAAGTGACCGAGGATGGCCACTACGGCGAAGACCATGCCTGCAAAGTAACAGTAAGTGTCGCCCACAAACACCTTTGCTGGATACCAGTTGTGCATCAGTAACGCCATCGAGACACCGATAAACGGCAGTAGCAGATACAGCGAAAACAGATGCGAATCCGTCGCTGGATGTGGGTACGTCGTAAATGGTGAGAGATACAGCATATCATTGCCGACAATCAGGACTGCAATGACTATAGACTGGGCCACCTCGATGCCGTTGATGCCCGCCAAGATGTTAATGCTATTCGAGGAGAAGATGGACATCAGCGCCATGTAGACGTAGTAAAGCCAGCCTGAACGTATGTTAATGGGCAATCTAGAAACAGCTATCGATGCAAGTACATACCCAGGTCAAAGAGCTCGCCAAGGTAAGGCCTGAGTGGTAGTGGGACGACCATCTGCGTCACACCAAAGTCGACAAAGTAAACCACGAGCATGGGAATAACTGCAAAGGCTGGAATGAGCACCTTGTGTCGCCATCTTATGTCGAACAGGTCGTCACCAATACCGAGCAGTACGATAGACTGGAGGGAAAGTATGGCCGACAGATAGGACGCAAGCTTGTTGTGAGGAAACCTGTGTAGTAGCCTCCCGGTCTCAATCAGCTCCAGTTCCTTGATCGTGTCCCGGTTACCGCCGCCTGATGTTGCGACTACAATGTCTTTGTAGAACGGCCATGGTATGAAGAAGATCAAGATGAAAAGATACACCATAGCACAGACCGCGCCCATCATCTCTGGGCTATCCCTGTCAGTAAATCGTTTTCATGTACAGTACACTTGACACTTACATTTCAATCTGCTTCAGCTTACATAGATCCTTCCCTTTGAAGCCACGCTTCGCAAAGGCATCCCCAAGCCATCGTATCAAAGCATAACAGAATGCAAAGGCCAGACCACTGAGCGCTATCGACGCAACAAGCGGCTCACCGTCACCGTGAAGCGTGTTGGCCAGCACACCGACACATGCGAGCGACAAGGAGAGCAGTGAAATTGATTCTGTTGATGATAGCGCGCTCGCCATGGTGACAGTGATAGTGTCTGATGTCGAGGTGACGGCGGATCTTGGCACGTGGACGCCTGTAGCTGTTGACTCCGCGCGGCCGTTTGCTGTCGCGACGATATCAACAACGGTTGCGCAACCTCCCCACAGCAACGCCGTCACGACCTGCCGTTTTGCCGAATCGCCACCTCTTTGTCTGAACCCGGAGCGTGACTCTGCGTGAATCGTTCGAAGTGGACTTGAGACTGACAGATAAAGATTGTGAACAGATCCACGACTCCAGCAACGAAACCAACAAGCTCGCAGAGTGAGCCAGAGACGAACAGAGCAGTACAATCTGCACGAGGTCGTGGTTGCGGTGTTTGGTGAGTAGAGATTCTGGCAAGGTGTTGTTTCGGCTTCTTCCTGCTCTGCTAACCCGAAACGATAGACCCACGAACATTGGCATCAACATGGCGGACCACAACCAAGCCAGCCGCTCAGCCAAGGCTGATGAGCTCCTGGACGGTCTGAATGCGGTGAGCAGTCATCTCGCGTCGCGAAGTTTCCTCCAGCACTTGACAGCGTCGCGTCTGCCCTCTGCTGCAGTCAGCGATTCGTCCTCGCTGGGCCCCACCAAGGAGGAAGCACGGTCGCCTGCACGGAGACCGCATCTCAATATCGCCGCCGCTTTCGAAGACGAGATCGAGCACGTGGATCTAATCGCTCCCCTGATTCAGGAGCCTTGCGCCGACGGCAGCACCGGCAGCGTCGAGCAGCGCGTCATCGACCAACTAGAGGTGGCCTTTGTGTGTGCGCATCGCGCCTACGCTGAGATGGCTGCAGAGCGAAGCTTCCAGACCTTCTCGCATGGCCACCAGGACCTCGTACTCGCTGTCGACTTCAACTACTTCGGCACGCGCATGGTCACGGCAAGCTCAGATCACCGCGTCAAGGTCTGGGACAAGAAGGACGATTCGTGGACCTTGGTCGAGAGCTGGAAAGCTCACGATGCCGAGATTGTCGATGTAAGTTATCTAATCTTCAGCCGCAAATCTTCTTTCGGTCACCTGCATGCCTTTTTGCCACCTTTGTGACCCGTCGCTAACTTCATGTACAGGTCAAGTGGAACGGCCCCTTCATGGGCGAGGTTGTCGGTAGTATTGGTGAAGATGGTCGCTGCAAGATCTGGCAAGAGGACGTCACCGAGGTGGCCATGTCTGGCAACCGCTTCAAGCTGGTCTACGTA
This sequence comes from Alternaria ethzedia, assembly GCF_023757985.1. Lineage (NCBI taxonomy): Eukaryota > Fungi > Ascomycota > Dothideomycetes > Pleosporales > Pleosporaceae > Alternaria > Alternaria ethzedia. The sequence goes on along the minus strand of NW_026056205.1, from coordinate 136,892 downwards.
CTCCCTTCATTGACCAACGCGCCGTTCATGTCTTTGGACTTCAAGAACATCATGCAGGAGACCTGGCTCGCGCTCATCACCCGCGACGGCTATCTCACTGTGTACGAGCCCCAGGATCAGAACAATCTCCACGAATGGACTATCCTGGCAGAGCGCTGGGTCTCCGAGAACAACCCTCCCGAGCGCCAAGAGGAGGTAGGCTTCAAGGTCGTCTTTCACAAGGAGAAGCTACCCTGTTGGACCGCCATCACCGCTGGCCTTGACCGCAAGTCGCTATCCCTCGCTGTTGCTGCTATGAAAGATGTCCTTGTCTTCCGCACCGACAAGGCCAAGCGCTTCTTCCAAGTTGCGAAGCTAGAGGGTGCTCGTCAGATCATTCGAGACCTAGCCTGGGCGAATGGTTCTATGCGAGGTTACGACATCTTGGCCACAGCTAGCAAAGACGGCGCTATTCGCATCTATGAGCTTCGTACGCAGACCGAGGATAGGAACACTGCATCTGGAGAAGCATCGTCTTCCGCTCCGCTTTCAGTCTCTCCTCGAGGCCATCGACAGAACGCCCCATCTGGTATCGGAGCTGGACTGGCAGGAGCTTCCAAGGCCCCCGACACTTCCATTGAGAACGAGCAGTATCCTGGTCGCATCAAGCAGAAGGTAGAGATGACCGATGAGCTTACCAATCATCACGGAGCGGTTTGGCGTGTCGCGTTCTCGCAGATGGGTAAGTCACACCGGAAGAACATGCACAGTCACAACTAACAATTATTACAGGTGATCTTCTAGTCACTACTGGAGATGACGCTAGCATTCGTACCTGGAAGAGGGCTGCTGATGGCCACTGGCAGGAATATGCCCAGATTGAGACCGCTCAAGATAACTAACGAGTCAAACGTTTCCTGCATTGTCAGACTCGACATGTTAGGGCTCGACATGGTCTTCTGGATGAGACATCTACGGCGTTGGTGGTAGGCGGATCGGCGAAGGTCTGTTAGCATGCCAAAACGCATTGCATAACGGAGCAATTATGGGATGAGGGAGGGAGATTTTGCATATGGAATTTTCGGCGTTTAGGCATAAGGATAACACCACACGACATACGACGCATGGCTATTACGCCGCGTCCAGGTCATTTCACGTTTAGATACCCACGGCTATCCATCACCGATTCATCAGCCATGTCATGGTGGGACTTTTCATTTCAGTCATCGTTGGAATAAAAAGAAGAATAGCAGCTATGCTTACACTGATATCGTGCACCCACGTCCGCCGTTGTCAATGCTGTACCGCACCAGTCGAAGCTGCTGTCTTTACTCACGACGGCCTCAGTCTAAGTCGCCGCTGCTGTCTTTACTTACATCTGCCTCAGTCCAAGCCGCCTACCTTTTCATCAGCTGCCGCAGCAACTGACCCGGTTGAAGCTGTTGTCTATCGTTACATCGACCTCGGTCCAAGCCGCCTGCCTCTTCATCAGCTGCGCATCGTACTTGCCCGTCGCTAGAGCTACCGGAGCTATGGTCACACAGGCCAAAAGAAAGAGGATATCTAAGGCCACAGTTAGTTCGGATGCAGAAGACTCTAGGGAAATACAGCGCCCAAACAATGAAGAACTACATGGATGGGATGTCTATAATGCTGTTGCTGAAGACCCAGAAGTTGCCAGAGCGGAACGAGAGTTATGGGTTTACCTGCCCTTTACTGATCAAGAATTAACGGATACCACGCTGTCTAGCGAGGAGGTCGTAAGGATGGTAGAACGCGGCTATCCCGCCCTTGCAACCAGTGCCATGGCGGATTTCTACCAGTCAGCTCGTGAGCACCTGTCTACATCGCCACCGCTCACCATCTCAGTGCGCGAGGAGTATCCGACGACATGGCCAACTACAAACACAGCAATGGATGGCTACTGGGGCCAAGCTACCGATGCGGAGAAAGCTCTTCACCCTCCTGACCACCAGGTTGACTCTACAGACGACTTTGCATGGCTTGATATGTCAGAGAGGTTGTTAGTCAAATCCTGTGGGAGCCCCAACGACTCTCTCATGGTGTTGTCCTCATATCCGACTGCTGACGTCAACTCAACTGTGCACTTGGCTTATGGGACCAACCACGATATGTCCAACTCTTCCATGTGGCTTTTGTACTCAGAGATGGGTTTCCATGTCGCTGATATCAGGGAGCATTCGATGTTCCATGTGGACGTCTTTCCCCGGCGAATAGATCGCAAGACTGTACCGGGTGGTGAAGCGACCCTCTTTCGAGCAGGAACACTTCCCACTCAACTTCGCAGACATTGGCAGGAATATGCCTTCAAGATAATATCTTGCTCTGAGGCAAAAGTCCTCCTTGTCGTTGGGGGAATAGCGGCCAAGGCGTACATGACCTACATTCAGGAGAATGAGATCGAGCATACAGTCTTGTGGACATTTGGAAAGAAACGATTCGAGCATGAAATCCCGTTAGCTTGGCTGCAGTTCGAGGCTAGGAAGATAAGGCGCTTGGCCTTCGCGATCCCACATCCCGAAGCTTTCTCGAGGAATCGCGCGTCTGTCCTAACGGACATTCAAAGGCAGTTTGCATTCCGTGAGCGGATATTTGACTACTGCCTAGTCCAGCTTTTCGGTAAACTCTACCTGCCTTACTTCCTCTCAACAACCGGGTACGCCTATTAGTTGAGCACGGGCAGCATTCTTAAGATGTCGGCTTTCCGGAATTTCGACGCAAAGAAGAACAACACCCTTAGCGATCATTTCAAGCGGCCTCCACTGGACATGGCCTCCTTAGACAAAACCTTAGAGAGGACATCAGGAATTGATGAGACGCAACGAAAGGCCATCATGAAAGTCAGGGCAGCTAATAATGTAAAGCCATCAGATGCCCTGACGTACTACAAAAGGGACGACGTTAAGCGCAAACTTGCTGGCTACATCATCACCTAAATCCTCTTGACTATCAAGGCCCTAAACGGAAAGGCTTAGTCCATCTCAAAGACCAGAGAGAAGGCCAAGGATCTACTAGTGGAAGAAGTGACCAGACGCAGGCACACCAACCTAGGGAAAAGCTAAACAGCCTAGAGCCTACGTTAACGTTAGGTCACCTACTTTAAAAGATTTTAGGTTAATGTAGTCTGCAGACCTGTTTAGCTTTTTACGTATGAGGTGCAGGTTCCGCTACAATAATTGTTCCATACGTGTCGGGGATGTCAAGCGCAACCTCCGCAGCGGCTGCTTCATTCCACAGGCTGTCAATAACAGGGTTCGTCAAGGGCCAGGTATGCGGATTGATCTCTTGGACAGGTATGCTGAAGGGCGGTGAGCTCTGGAGGTGCTCGTTGAGCTGCAGAGGTAGAGGTGCAAAGTCAGTATATGTTTCACATGCATTTCGTACAGACAGGACTTACCGAGTCCTAAAAGATTCTCATCCTTTGGTTGGATGTTGAGAGTACAGGAAAGGCGGTTTCGACCATGCGCACAACATCGTCGCCAGTCAGGGTGATGTCAAACAAGGCATCGTCGGAGAAGGGGACGTGAACAGGTGACCATGCAAGTCGCTCAGCGCCGATGGTCTGCGGATCGCTCTCGTCCTCAAAGTCTGATAGGTGAAAGCCATTTGCGTCGAGTTCGTCCTGCTCCACTGATGATGTCTTCTGGGCAGCCGTCTGGACCTGAAGAGGCTGGTGGTCCCTGAAAAGACGCCGCTTCCTAGGTCGCTTCCGTTGGTCCTCCCATACTTCATGCTCCTCTTGCTTCTCATGCTCCTCCCATACTTCATGATCCTCTTGCGAGGCATACTCATCTTGCGAGGCATACTCATCTTCTAAATCAGACCCCTCTTGAAAATCACACACATCTCCTAAAGTGTCCTCCTCTTGGATGGTGGCCAACCTGCGCTTCTTTGTACCATGTTGCTTGTGCCGTGTACGCTCCTGATGCTGGTCTTGATCCTGATACTGGTCTTGATCTTGATATTGGTCTTCGTCCTGATACTGGTCTTCATCTTGATATTGGTCTTCGTCCTGATACTGGTCTTCATCTTGATATTGGTCTTCGTCCTGATACTGGTCTTCATCTTGATACTGGTCTTCGTCCTGATACTGGTCTTCGTCCTGATGCTGGTCTTCGTCCTGATGCTGGTCTTCTTCCTGATGCTGGTCTTCTTCCTGATGCCGGTCTTCACTCTGATACTGGTCTTCGTCCTGATGCTGGTCTTCACTCTGATCCTGGTCTTCGTCCTGATCATGAGGCTCTAGATATCTCAGGATGTCCGCCGACAGTGCCTTCTTCGCTGTCCGAGCTAACCGTGGCCGAGTTAAAGCCGGCATAGCAGGAGCGAGCGCGCGGCCGCGGTAGCGTCTGATCGGTGCCGGTAGCAAAAGGGAAAGCTGGGGTAATGGCAGGCGCGCGGCCGCGGTAGCGTCTGATCGGTGCTGGTAGCAAAGGCGAAGGCTGGGGTGATAGTAGGAGCGAGTGGCCGTGGTTACGCTTGATAGGTGTCGGTAGCAAAAGCGAAAGCTAGGGTAATGGCAGACGAGTAGCCGCAGTTGCAACTGATAGGTGCTGGTAGCAAAGGGGAAAGCTCGCTGGAAGTAGCAGATCCGGCAGCTGAGGAAGCTGAGATAAAGGCAGGCGGGTGGTGATTGCGTCTGATACCTCTCTAGTAGCAGCCGCTGCAGCACCTGAAGAAGCTGAGATAAAGGCAAGCAAGTAGTGATTGCGTCTGGTACCTCCCTAGTAGCAGCCGTTGCGGCAGCTGAGGAAGCTGGGATGAATGCAGGCGGGCGGTGGTTGCGTCTGGTACCTCGCCAGTAGCAGCAAATGCGGCATCAGTTGCTAGGCTTCTGTAGCCGCAACGGATAGCTCTGTAGCTGCCGTAGATGCTGCCTCTAGGTAAGATAGGTTCAAGATGAGCGGCGGCAGGCGTTATGTTTGCTGATGGGTGTAGTAGCAGAGTAGACAGTATAAAAGCGTCAGCTGCGCTGTGCCAGGCAAAATTGACTGCTAGTTCTGTAGAGGTGTTAGCCTTGAAGTTGCACAAAATTTGGTATACAATAAGAGACGCTGTTATTAGACTGCTGGAACTTCTTCTTAATTTCATCTGAACCTCCCGGTTTCTATTACTTAGTTTTCGCTGTGTTACGAACTGTTTCCTAGTATAATCTCTGCTTCTTAGCCTCTTCTTGATGTATTTACAATCGGTTATTGTGAAGGCGCCCTGCACAATTGTGTTATCGAAATGTTTACGTAGTTCGTCCGGCTTACGCCGCACAGGGTGGCTGGTTAGTGAAGATTCTAGGCTACAAGACTATCGTTGACCTAACGAATCCTCGGTACTATTCTCGACTGTGATAGCAATTGTGATCGAACTGAAATGTTCCTAATCCGACTCTGGGTGCAGGGAAGCAGTTACAAAACGTCCCTCGTGCGTATGGCATGGGGGCACAAGGCTTTTGCTGGTGGGGCAGTTGTAGTCGGTGGACTCGAGACACTATCTAGGTCTAGATCTTTCAGATGCTGGGCTAGGGAATAGGACTAGTGGGGTAGAAAGCCGTTGCGTAATGCTAGGAACGTTGTAGGATTAGCGTATACAGATCGTTGGAATTGGAGACGTGGCCTTTCTGACAGCGGATCGGACTCGATGACTAGACTTGTAACTAGTATGATGCCATCGCGATTAGCAGACCATCTCATCAAGCTGCTGTGTAGGGAGCAAAATGCTGGGTATAAGTTGCATGTTTGACACAATTTTTTCCATCCAATCAGGCCACGTGGCGCAATGGTAGCGCGTCAGATTCCAGTTCTCCTGGAACCTCCTGAAGGTTAGGCGTTCGAATCGCCTCGAGGTCATTTTTTTGGGCCCCTGGGTGCCTGGGACAATGCATACTTTTTGCCGTTGGTTGGGAGGGGATGCGTTGATGCCCTGGTGCGTTGTGGTTGACGGATTGCGCCAAGGAGGGGTGACTCCACCAAGAACCGAGGATCTGGACCCAACTAGACCATGACTCTTCTGAAATTGGCGTGCATTTGTTTGAACTGCTTGAATTATCCGAAAGATCCGAAGACAACCGCTTTACCAGATGAATTATCCTCCTGTGACATGGACCTTTCGAGCATTAAGAGGAGATGCGACGTTCTTATGAGGAGCTCTACCGGACATCAGCAAGCGTTGCAACACCAAGGAGGATGCATGGACTTACCGTCGTACTCAATTTCATACGTAACTGGCATATCCTCATCTGTGCTGATGAGGATCGGAGCGTCCCTCCGAAGCTTCCGTTCCCTGACATTGAAACGTATGCCGCTGTCCTTCCTCGGACTAACCCATAGGATGCACGGATCGTCCAAGTCTGCTTTCTCGTCCTCCACCTCTCTTACGACGATCTCTTTGCCCTTACCTACCTCCTCAACAACCTCATTTGGCACCTCCGTATTCGCCGTCAAGCCCCTCGCCGCAATGTCTCGCAGCCAATCTCTCCACACTCGGAGTACACCTTCTTCAATGTCAACAAAGTTGGTGAAGAGATTGTGAGAACCGATCTTGACAAGATTCGTCTGCGCAACCAGCTGCGTGAACAATTCATGCGCCTCTAACCCAAGTGTCTGTCTCACGGTCTCGCCTTCGTATCTCTCCTGTACTGCCCCCGGAAAGGTACGACTGCCAGGTACGTCTCCAGGTCGGCGCTTCACTCTCCTGCCATCCGCTTCCAAATCGCGCCTATGGGGCTTGAAGCGCGAGTACATGTTGTTGTATTCGGCCAGTCTGCCAACCTCCTTTGTAGCAGAGTTGTAATCATCGTAACTCTTCAAGCCATCGGTGCATCGGTATGTACAGAAGTACGGGGGCTCGGTGAGCTTCGCAGAGGGATGGAAACATTCGAGAAGCACCGAGTGCGAATGTAGCTCGGCAGCTGCAGTGAGCCGATTATGGAGAATACGTAGGATGAGCGTGTATATGCGGTGCGATATTGTGGTCAATTGTAGGAGTTCGGGCGTTGGTATGGGCGTAAGGAGGTGGAGAAGTAACTGCAATGGTTAGCAAGTTGGACGCGATACGGATGTGACAGGAAAGCGTGCCTCGTTGGGGAGCCTGTAGAGATAGCATTCACCCATGATGTGAGATGCGATTGTATGTATATCAGGTTGCAACGTAGAATGTCAAACTCGTGGGGCACGAGTCTACACACATGGGCGAAGGGAGCAACACCACGACTCGGAGATAAGATATCGTCATCGCGGTGCTAGGCTCACTTTGGCGGGGCCGAGGCTTGTCCGGATGAAGTTAGAACATCATCAGAGACGCGCTTTCCCATTCAAGCCTCAGCACTCACTTTCTCAACTCACCTCGCAAACCTCAACTTCAGCTGTTCGGCGACAAATACCGAGGTAATAGAGTGAGTGCGGCTCTCTCTTCATTCACGATGCAAGGCTTTGTCGCTCGTCAGAGAACCGGCAGTCCTGCCGCTGGTCAGCCTCAAGGCAAGCCCGACCGCCAAGCCAATGCAGCAAACGCGAGGGTATCAATAAGAAACGGACATCCCGTTCAGCAACCTCAATCGACTTCTGGTATTCCGGCGCGCGGACTCAACATTACCCAGAACAGCTCCGCCGTCTTACAGCCGCCCCTCCAAAATCGACAATCAGGTCCGGGTCCAAGTCAGAAGCGTGATCTCTACGACACTGATGCAGAGAGTCTTGACACTACTGTGAACCCATCTGTCGTACAGGTCGAAGATAGTCAACAGAAAGAGCAGCACTACCAACAGCAAGATCATGTCGTCAATCTTGGTGGCACTTCGGAGATGGAGGGAGAAGACGATGACAATGGAGACGAGCTAGAGGATATGGAAGACGGATCTGAAGATTATGACGACGAAATGGTGCAAATGAACCAAGAATTCATTCATGCGAGCGGAGTAGCACATCTTACTTACGATGAGCAAGTCGCCTTTTTGCATCAGGCAGGGCGCGGTGGACTCCCAACAGTCCGAGGCGACTCGTATCCCCCGACTACCAATGGTGAGCCATCCGAGTGGGAAGGCGGGCCGGAAGCACTCTCCAACTACCAAAACGAGTTTGTTCCCAGTTCCCCTCCGCCTCAACGTCAGAACATAAACAAGCAAGCTGCACGCATGCCGGCGTCCCATGTCCCGCAACAACAGCAACGGCGAAACATGCCAATTGCCAGCCAGGATACGCAGCAGGCATCGGGTTTGTTTCAGCATAGTGCGCAGCTCCGCGAGCAGTCTCGCACTGCCGCGCCTTCCCGGCAGGCTGGAGGTCAAAATGTTCAGCATCACGCCCTCGCCCTTCCCACCAGTCAACACCAAGCCTATAATCCGGACAAGCATAATAGCACCGCCAACCTGCCGATGTATTCGGGTCCTCATCCTAGTACCCAGGTACAGCCCAGCAAATCTCAGCAACACCTTGTTCGACAGTCTTCTGGCCCCAGGACGCAGCCCCCACCCAGGAACAATGCCATGCCCAGTGAGCCTCATGCGCCTCAAAAGCGCCAGCCTCTAGTACCGGCTATACATGAACCCGTCGCGAAGCAGCAATCGGTCGAACAAGCGCCGATCGAGGAGCCTGAGGTTGTCTCCCATGAAGACTACGACCACACGACGCTGTTCGGGATGAGTTACGAGCAGCTTAGGAACGAAAGCTTCGATACTGATCCCCGTGCCCGGCCGTCTGTGCTCTCAAAGGAGGATCTTCAGAAGCCTCTGGTCGAGCGTCTAGAGTTAGTACAGCAGAACCCAGATGCCGTTCAGCAATCCGAGTTCTTCCAATCACTGCCCACAACCGAATGGGAGGATGCTGGCGACTGGTTCCTCGATCGATTCCAAGACATCATTCGGCGCACAAAGGAGGCAAGGCAAAAGAAACGCAAGCTAGCGCAGGAGTTTGAGGCAGAAGTTGAGAAGCGACACGAGCACGTTTCAAAGCGGCAGCATCAAGTTCAGCAGGCGATGGAGAAGATGAAGTCGCAGGGTGAGGGTCTAGTGCCTAGGAGCCCAAGATCCAGGAAAGGATAGGAGCGAAGCTTCTGAGCTCTGCTCTCTGGTCTCGTATCATCTGATGTTTACACGGCGCAGCGCAATGATGGCTGCCATGACAGGATGACTGTGTCTCGGCGCAATGTCACTGCTCGATGTCGCCACGCGTATATTATACCCATATATCAATTTACCTACTTTCTCAAAACAGAAGCGTGCGCCATACCTTCTCTCGCGGGGTGCATTTTATCTTCCTGTGACATCATCCCGATGCGCTTAAGCTTAATTATGTACTACTATTCTTAACGCTCCTTTCCTACTATTATCTTGTGTACAGTTTGTCTATCTAAAGCAAAGCAATTCGCAGTGCTGTCCTACTTAGAGGAGGAACTAAATAGATAAGTCGCTGTCTACATTGCTGTCAAAACAGAAATTCACAAAATCTTTAGGCAATGTAGACTCCTTGGTGGTATGTATCTCTTAGCCTCCGTAGACGTATGTTCAATCTCTCTTTTGAAAGAGGTCGTGCTCTTCAACATGGATTCACTCTCATCATAAAGCATGAGCAAACGCGACTGTAGCGGAGTAGAGTAGAGAAGATTTCCACAACAACGAGGAGCAATTTTCCAGATGAGATGCACTACCGATAAGATCATTGTCATCTCCCGACGAGCGCATCCTTCATCTCAGGATACTCTCTCCATAGATTGACAAGCGGCAAGAATAGATTCTTCTGCACCTCTTTTCCTTCCTGCTCCGCTTTCGCCTGTTCTCCAGCCCATGACCACATTTGGCTCCAAGGAACCCAACTCCACGCAGCACATTTATGCGGTTCCATCGGCTGTCAAGCCCATCAGTACTGTATCTCCTTTCCCCGTCAACTCCAACATGAAGAGGGACTTACCATGGGTGTCTTATTTTCACCGGTGATGGTGCAGGTAACGAAAATGGTCACATAGTGCTTTCCCTCTCCGAAAACATCGTTGGTAGCAGTCAGAAACTTGATATTGCCCACCTCAAGCCCAGTCTCCTCCAGAACCTCTCTTGCAGCCGTTTCAGCAAACGACTCGCCATACTCGAGATGGCCTCCGGGACATTGAAGGGTTCCTGCGCCGTGCGAGCCTGCGCGCTCGCCCATGACGATGTTGCCCGCATTGTCATGGATGACAACGCCGACGCCGATCTTGGGACGTTGAGCTTCTGTCATATTGGACGAAGTCGATGGGTTTCTCTGTGTCGTAGGCAGGGTGGAAGTTCAGTCGCTCAAGTCGTGACTTTCTATGCTGGCCGAGGCTGCAGGCATGACTCTTCCCCGGGATACATGGTGGCTGCTCTGTGCGCTAGCGCCTAAAGTAGTCTAGTCGATGTGTCGCCCTAAACCTTGGAAGCCCTGCAGGGCTGCTGTCTCTATCTCCATCTGCATCGTGCTCAGCACACTAGGACGTCGCGAATGAGTCAAGCTGATGGCAAAGGGTTACTGCGCTTCGAAGGCGGAGTCGGCACTCGCGGAAGGTGTAAATCAGGCCTCCAGATCCACCATCTGCAAAGTTCGCCCTATTCGGAACATGACGGAAGCTTGGCACGTCAGCGTTGACTTCATAGTCAGGATGTGTTGACAAATGTATAATCGGGATTTAGTGGCATAGTGTGTTCTATCTCCACAAGGCGTCTGTTCTCCTGTCGCTTTTTCTTTCTCTCTGCTGGTAATTGCTACAACCAATCGCTCGTTTCGACGACTTCTCCAGCATCATAACACACCCAATCTTGCCACCGGCGATATCGCACAGCACACATTCCCATGAGCATGCCGTTCGAAATAGCCCGAGAGTGGTCGTCGTATCATCTGATACCCCAATCAGTCGATGTCGCCCTGAATCCACCCGAATCCTACTTCTTCGTAACCGACTTCCTGATCATAGCCTGCGGTATACTCTATACGCTCTGCTACATCTTCTACACCATCCGAACCTACTCAGACCGTTACCTAGCTGGTACTGTACAGTTTCTTTCCGCGACCATGGCGTACGAGATTTACTACGCGTATATCTGCACTAGCACGACTTTCCAGAGAGCTTGCTTCTTTGTGTGGTTTCTGTTCGATATTACGTTCGTCACTGTCGCGCTCAAGTATGCGTACAAGCCGGAGGAGAGGAAGAGAACGATCGTGAAGCTGTTGTGGCAGGTGCCGGCTTGGATGGCCTTTTTGTGGTGGGTTGGGACGGTGTGGCCGGATGAGAGGGAGCAGAAGACGGCGTTTTTCACGGGACTATATCTGGAGTTGCCCATCGGCTGGGGACAGATCTTGTATCTGGTTCAGCGACAGGATACCAAAGGGCAGAGTCTGGAGATTTGGTACGTTGATCTTTTTCCCATTTGCATCATGGCGTATCGCAGTTCCACCTCATTCAAGGGAAGGATTGAAGAGACTGGAGCCTACGTTGTCGCCAGATATTCCGATCTGCTGGATTCTATCCCAGTGTAGTCTGCAGACCTGTTTAGCGTTTTACTTGCCTAAATCATTTCCAGGAACCGAGCGCTGACAAGTCTAGGATTACGAGATATCTTGGGTGCATTACGGCGTTTCTGGTGTTCATATGGAGATATGTCAACGTACCGGAAAACTGGTCTTACGTCGGAAACTGGTGGAGTATTGGTGGCATGATCGTCACGCTGCTACCAGAGACAGTATATCCGTTCTTCTACGTTTGGGCGCATCGGAAAGAGAGGGAGAAAACAAAAAGGAAGAATGCTTGATGCTGAACGACGGAAGCTGTCGATAAAACAGGGAATTGCGAAGATGCAACGCTTGTACCTGTACGGGAATCTGTGTGTCAACCCTGTTCAAATGCGCCGTGCCACATGGTTGTCCCCGCCCGTCCAATATTCGTGCATGCCTCTCCAGTATCGTTGTCCGCGTCTATGGATACTTTCCTGTTGCATCAGCTGATGCCAGGCGCATAACAAGCCGGAAATTCGGCATTCTCAATCAGGCTGTGGACTGATGCTGTGACAGTGCGCGAAACCCAAGACGGCCGATCGGCTCACGAGAATTTGCAGCCACGCGTACAGTCGTTACGGAAGTTATGCGGCGACGACCACGGATGTTTGTCAAGACAACTGAAAGTAGGATGACGCGAGCTGCTGGATTCTTTCCCTTGAGCGCAGCGACAATTGGAAGTCGGTAGACCAGTGGGCGGGCGATGCAGCAATCTATTGCTGAAATCAAGATCATCGGCAGGCATGCTGGTAGGATTGGACAAGCTTCCCAGCCGCGCGATCTAGGCCGCACATGGCGTCTTTGGATGGAGCCCAGCCACTACACTGAGCGCACGAGTGTCTGTGCCCGCAGCCATGACGCTCATTATCTGGTTCGCACTAGCCGCATTGCCGATCTTCAGCCACACGATTGGTCTCGTTCGCTCTGTCGCAAAAGCGAGTCCCTAGTAACGCCGCGAAGCATCATCCGCTCTAGCTTGCCCAAACTTCTGTTTACAGCGTCGTCCTCTCCTTTCCCCTCACCATCGCATTCTTCGTTCGCCGACAGAGCTGCCATCAATCGACACAATGGCGCAACACGGTGAAGCTGCCGATTACTACACGGGCGCCGCACCACCCCAGCAACCGCAGGGCGCATACTACCAGGGTCAGCCATACGGACAGCAACCTCCCCAGTATGGCCAGAACTATGCGCCGCCGCCTCAGGGACCGCCGCCCATGCAGCAGCAGAACGGCTACCAGCAAGACAACAAACAGAGCTTCGAACAGGCGTTCAAACTTGACAAGCCCAAGTACAACGATTGGTGGGCGGGACTACTCTTCATCGCTGTTTTCCTAGGCTATGTCGCAGTCAGTGTGATTTCAATTCGCGGATATTGTAAGTACTCAATTCGCTCAGCACGGAATGCGCTTGGAATGAAGACTAACGCGCGACACAGCGCGTACCAATAGCGGAGGCATCTACGGCGGCGACACCAACAACTTCGCTCTCAACTCGAACACCATCATCCTCTTCGCATTCGTCCTCGGTTTAGCTACGGTCTTCAGCTATGCATACATGTGGGCTGCGCGCAAGTTCACCAAGCAGTTCATCTGGATCACCGGCATACTCAACATCATCTTCGGCTTTGTTACGGCAATCTACATGTTGTCCAGGAGATACTGGTCTGGAGGCATTGTGTTCCTGCTGTTCAGTGTCTTCTACGTTTTCTGCTTCATCAGCTGGATTCCCAGGATCCCGTTCAGCGTCCTCATGCTGCAGACTGCCATCGACGTGTCAAAGAAGTACGGACACACCTACATCGTATCACTGGTCGGAGGACTGCTCGCTGCTGCACTAGGCGCGTGGTACTCCGTCACGCTGGTCTCCATCTATGTTCAGTATACACCCAACGGTGCCAATTCGAACTGCAGAAACGGTGTCGGCGACTGCGGAAGCGGCAAGGTAATTGGCTTGCTCGTTTTCGTTACCTTCGCCATGTACTGGATTTCAGAATGGCTGAAGAACACAATCCACACCACCATCTCCGGCGTATACGGCTCCTGGTATTTCAACCCGAACTCCATGCCAAAGGGCGCGACCCGCGGTGCTTTCAAGCGGTCCGTGACCTACAGCTTCGGCAGTATCAGTCTTGGAAGTTTGCTTGTAGCTATCATCCAGACTCTGCGTCAGCTTTGCTCGGCCGCTCAGCGCAATGCTGCCGGTGATGGCAACATGGTGGGCGCGGTCCTGTTTTGCGTCCTGGGTTGTTTGATTGGCATCCTCAACTGGGCTGTCGAGTTCTTGAACAGATACGCATTCAGCTACATCGCGCTTTACGGAAAGAGCTACGTCGCTGCAGCGAAGGATACCTGGAAGTAAGTTCTTCTGTCGCTTAACACCCAGTAACATCGAGACTAACTATGATAGGATGATCAAGGATCGTGGTGTCGATGCGCTTGTCAACGAGTGCTTGATCGGACCTGTGCTTTCCATGGGAGCTACCTTCATCGCATATGCCTGCGCGCTCTTAGCCTACCTTTACCTTATCTTCACATCGCCCGAATACAACTCAGACGGCGCCTACACTCCGGTTGTGGTAGCCTTCTCTTTCCTGATTGGTCTCCAGATTTGTAAGTTGTCAGCAATATTGGTAAAGCTCATACTAACCCCTCTCAGGCAACATCTTCACCACGCCATTGAGCAGTGGTATCGATACCATCTTCGTCGCAATGGCCTGGGACCCCGAGGTTCTTATGCGCGAGCACCCAGACCTCTACCACCGCATGATAGCCGTCTACCCGCACGTGCAACAGGCGATTCATGCATAAATTGGGGCTGCGGACCTTCTAAACACTTCATCGGACTATTTGGAAATTCCATAAAATCTTTATAATCACGAGATACCCACTTCAAATCGATCGCGATGGTATTGCGACACAATTTTCTGCCCATGGCGGGGCGCCCTGACAGCAACGGAGATGGATGGGCTTGGCGCAAACTAAAAACGGGAGACCGAACCGGCGTCTCCACAAGGCCACTGTCGGCGCTACGACTTATGACGTCTACAGCCCCATCCACATCGTGGAATGCGCGATCCAGGCGAAGCATAATGTTGGGCGTTGCAAGCTATGGAGCGGCTTCCACGGCCGGGAAAGCTCCGCCTCGTGAGGCATCACAAGTAAGACGTTGGGCATTACCCACGAGTGAGATATTAATATATTCTGTTCAACTTCATGTTGGTGGGCTGCCTGCCATATTGCAAGCGACACGTCAAACACCCGCGTCTGCGGTATTGCTTTTGCACTGTCTCGCAGTTCGTGCCTACCTCCATTCGCTCCTAGCGGCCAATCGGGTGTCAATAATAAACGTCACCGCCCTGCGGGGTCTATCCTAAGCCACCTCACTCATCGCGCTGGGCGCCCCCAACATAAACACCACCTGTTCCCCCTCTCTCACCACAGCCTACTGCACCTCCACACTCACCTGCACACCGCCCGCTAGAGAACCTTCTGGCCAGGTAAGTCCTTCCCAATTGCATACGTAACCTGTAAATCCCGCCGGTTCCCTACTACTTATACCCCACCAACGCGCCTTCCTGCTCCACCACCAACACAATAAACACTCCTCTTC
Organism: Alternaria ethzedia; assembly: GCF_023757985.1. Classification (NCBI taxonomy): domain Eukaryota; kingdom Fungi; phylum Ascomycota; class Dothideomycetes; order Pleosporales; family Pleosporaceae; genus Alternaria; species Alternaria ethzedia. The sequence goes on along the minus strand of NW_026056205.1, from coordinate 121,794 downwards.
CCTACCACCCCTCAACTCCCTACACCTCACTTCCAACCCGACTTCAACCAATAACACTCCCGTAGTTCAATACACACCACCCACACTACACACATCATGCCCTACGAGAAGAAGGCAGTCCACTTCGGTGGTGGTAACATCGGCCGTGGCTTCGTCGCCGAGTTCCTCCACAACTCTGGCTACGAGGTCGTGTTCGTCGATGTCATGGACAGCATCATCGAGTCCCTCCAAAAGACCTCCACCTACACCGTCACCGAGATTGGTGATGACGGCGAGCGCAAGTTCACCATTGACCACTACCGCGCTATCAACTCCAAGCACGAGATGGACAAGGTCGTCGAGGAGATTGCCACCGCCGACGTCGTCACCTGCGCTGTCGGCCCCAACATCCTCAAGTTCGTCGCTGAGCCCGTCGCCAAGGCCATCGAGGCCCGCAAGCTCGACTACCCCATCGCCGTCATCGCCTGCGAGAACGCCATCAACGCTACAACTACATGGAGGGGTTTCATCGAGGGCAAGCTGAGCGAGGAGACCAAGAAGAACATCGACAGCAAGGCTCGCTTCGCCAACTCGGCCATTGACCGTATCGTCCCACAGCAGCCCCCCAACGCTGGCCTCGACGTCGTCATTGAGAAGTTCCACGAGTGGTGTGTCGAGCAGAAGCCTTTCGAGAACGGCGGCAAGAAGCCGGATGTTAAGGGCATCCACTACGTCGACGACCTCGAGCCCTACATTGAGCGTAAGCTCTTCACCGTCAACACCTCCCACGCCACTGCCGCCTACTACGGACACCAGAACAAGGTCCAATACATCCACGAGGTGCTTCAGGACAAGAAGCTCCACGACACTGTTCGTGACGCTGTCAAGGAGACTGCCCACCTGATCGTCACCAAGCACGGCGTCAAGACATCAGAACAAGACGAGTACGTCGAGGAGATCATCAAGCGTATCTCCAACCCTGTCCTCAAGGACAACGTCGAGCGTGTCGGCCGCGCTCCTCTCCGAAAGCTCTCTCGCAAGGAGCGATTCATCGGTCCCGCCGCTCAGCTGGCTGAGAAGGGTGAGAAGGTCGATGCTCTCCTCGGCGCAGTCGAGCAGGCCTACCGCTTCCAGAACGTCGAGGGCGACGAAGAGTCCGCTGAGCTTGCCAAGATCCTCAAGGAGAACTCCGCTGAGGATGTCGTCACCAAGGTCAATGGCATCGAGAAGGGACAGCCCCTCTTCGACCGCCTTGTCGCCATCGTCAAGAAGGTTCAGGAGAGTAGCTGAATCGCGGTTGGTAGACTCTGAGTAGTAGTCGCTGCGGCTTGACGGAAGTGGAGTATTCACGCACTTAGAGCCTACCGTGGTTTATTTACAGCGAGGAGGATGGAAAGCGCCCTGAGCGACGGCTTCATGTGGCGAAACTTTTGTGACATCGACCGGAATCAATGTCCTATATAATGACAACGAGACATGAATCATGAATATACCCTTTCAGTTACTTCTATTCTCCAGGCAGCTTCCAGTTCCATGCGTCTTTGCTCTTCCAACCCCCACATCAGCCTCATCGAGGTTTTCTTGTTGCCTTTGAAGGGGCTGTAAGATCTCCATACCTTTGTGCCCCAACGTCGTATTCTACATGTCTCGGGGCTACATGGGCGAGATTGTGCTGACTTTATTGAAAATCAGCCTTGGGAAGCTCTGTCTGTTCCACTCTGCAACGATCGGCCTCCCCCCTTTCACTGAGAAACAGGAGTATCTTTAGTGTCTCCTCCTTCGTGGGGTCAGCTTTCGCCTCGGGTCTCGAGAGATTCACACCATCAACTGACTATATTGGGCCGGTCACTGTATCTCGCAGCAAGTCAACATGCGCTCAGCAACAGTATCGCACATGGAAAGAATTGCTTTATCTAGGATTTTCGCGTCTCGGGTTACACGCGAACAACCGAGAAATATATGTAGTGTCGTTGAGTAATTTCGCCCCCTTCGGAAACGTTCAGGTACGGGCGCGAGGATGACGGACAGGGATGCCCAGGGGCGGCGTTTGCGACATTCACCTCGCAAGGCAAAGATTTCTTACGAATCTTGAGAAATTGCAAGGCCTTCCGGGCGAAGTGATTGTTCTTGTCGCTTACAATTGTGGGCACTTTCGCGATGCGTGTTTCGAATGTATCGCCTTTACTGCGCGACTACTTAGAGGACCTCATCGCCAAAGCAACTCTTTACATTCTTTTCCCTCTGTTCTTCCTGGTTCTCAGTTCAGAAGCCTCTCTTCTTTAATCAACGCCTGAGTCCAACTAGTCGTTTACCGCGTACGTATACGTTTTCCACGTTGGACAGCAACCCCAAAAAATGGTTTGGGGACTACAATGCTAATACGAGTATCAGACTGACCGGCCTCGTGCGTATTCCAGCATACGAACCCCCAAGTTCATTGTATTTCTTCACCAAGATTTGCATTAGACCAACAGCTTTTCGACTATAACAACAATGTTACCAACCTCTATCTTCGCTGCTAGCAGCTTCATCGCTTTTGGATACGCGTTCCCGCTTTACTCTCGTGTCGCAACATCTACTACTTTAGCTCCGCGAGCTGCTTACATCACGTTTGGCGGTGACGGGTCGGCCGCTGCAGGATGGCCGAAGCAGAGCGAATGGAAGTCTTTCGAGGACGCCTGGTATGTCTCCATCAAGACAAGAGTATGTTATTTACTTACACATTAGTAGGGCATCCAATCAGGACACTATCAAGGGTTCTTGCGAAAATCACGGCTGGGGCGACAACAACAGCGAGGCCGAAACTCAGGCCGTCAAGGACAGTATTGAGTCAGAGTCAGCAGCTTCTGGCGTTCCCAAAGAGCTCATTCTCGCCATAATGATGCAAGAGTCCAAGGGTTGTGTTCGTGCTCCCACTACCGCGTCCGACGCGCCCAACCGTAAGTGTCTCTTCCTGAACTACGTGAGATACATACACTGACTTTGTACACCAGCGGGTCTTATGCAAGGCGCAGGAACTGCCTCCTGCCATACCATCTCGCCCTGCCCCGCCAACGTCATCCATGACATGATCCACGAAGGTACCACTGGAGAAGGTCTAAGGCTAAGTCTGAAGAAGGCGCTGGACGCCTTCAGTGCCACCCCGGACGACAGCAAGTACTACAAAGCAGCGCGTCTCTACAACTCCGGCGATCAGGTCACAGATCCGAACTTGGGTCAAGGCGCTACCGCATGCTACGCTTCGGACATTGCAAACCGTCTCATCGAACCTTTCGGGGATAGTAGCTGCGACAACGGTGCTGTCGCTAGCCTTACTCAGACTGCGGGCCGCGAGACTGTCAACAACGACAACAACAACAACAATGACGATCAGCAACTTGATCTTGAACAACATCAGACCGTGGATGAACAGCCAGCGCCCAAGCAGAATGCCGATACCCAGACTGCTGACAGTGGCGTCCTGGACACTACCATCACCGGCGCCGTAGACGGCTGCATCAAATACTATACTCCTTCGGACGGCAGTACCTGCGAGGCCGCACCAGTCCCTTTGGCTGTCTTGCGTCAACTCAACCCACAGTTGAGCGAAGATTGCTCTAACCTTTGGGCCGGGTACGGTTACTGCATCGCTACCTTAGCGTTATTGCAGCCCAACTAGAGCGTGGAGACTCATGGAAGAGATTCCAATTCAACTCCGCGCTTCCCAACGCTGCCACCTTAATCGAGGAAAACTCAGGACACTCTGGAGTCTACATTGGAGTCAGATCTTCTAGTCTGGATGTATTTACCCTATTTTAGGCTGCAGGCCTGTTCAAACTTTTCCTTGTACCAGGTGCTGCTGTTCTCTTCTTTTCTATACAATCGCTTTTATGACGCGTTTTTTCCCTTCGTTTTGGTATAATTAGACTAGTGAGCATCTAGAAAGACGAAACACTTTATGCTCTACAAGACCACTGTCACCGCGGGTGCTCAAAACCAAGTCGCACTTTGCTGCATACACGTCGCTAAAATTTGATAAGTTTGTACCTCCTGATGTGATGTATACTTCTACCTCGATTTTTTCTTGGCATGTTGCGACAAGAATAGTAGCTACTCCTAGTGCTGTCGCGCTCCCGAGTGTCCTCCTTTTACTGTTTAGTATGTTGAGCAGCTTCACATTCGGTACTCAGCTTCCTTCTCTGTATCGTGCATGGGCTATTCAAGGGGGTTGGATAGTGCATACACGTATCCGCGGCCAAATCTTTCGAAATTGCCAGAGCCCACAATCATAATGAAGCCCGACCATGAACAGTGCGATTGCGTTGGATACGCTACATGACTATGTACTCAACTTGCGCGACGGCGACGGCGACGGCGACGAAGTCATCCTATTGTCCAGATACAATCAACTGAGTAATGTCATCAATCTCCTTGACCGTCGGCGTCAGGTTCTCAAACCCATCCTTGGTAACGAGCACGTTATCTGCGATACGTTAGCATACCTTCAACACCCTTCATCGTGTCAACATACCTTCAATTCTCACACCACCCACACTCCAGTACTTGTCCAGCACACTCTCATCAATGTACTTCTTCTTCTCCTCATCCTTGAGGTACGGCTCAATGATGAACTTGCAGAAGTAGATACCAGGCTCAACGGTAATGACGCTGCGTTCTGGTAGAGTTCCCCTCTTCCTCAGATACCTGAACATAACGTCCTTGTCCGCGTAGTTGGGGTCGCCGCCAGAATCGTGGGTGTCCATTCCCAAGTAGTGTCCTAGACCGTGAGGGAAGAAAGCTACGCTGATTCTCTTGTTGAAGAGCTCCTCCGCATCGCCCTTCAAAATACCGAGGTCCAAGAGTCCCTTGATAGCTATCTTATGGGCGAGCTCGTGCACGTGGTCCCATACGACACCAGCTTTGAGCGCGTTGGTGCACTGATGCTGCATGTCTAGAACGATCTTGTAGATGGCGAGGGATTCAGTTGTGAATTTTCCTTTCACGGGGAACGTGCGTGTGATGTCGGAAGCGTAGCAGTCGACCTCGCATCCTGCGTCTAACAATAAAAGGTTCTGATCCGAGATGGGAGCGGCATTGTTGACATAGTGCAGCGTCGCGGCGTGTTCACCGGCTGCGACAATCGAGTGATAGGCCTGGTTCTTCGCGTTGCGCTCTACACACGCCTTGAGGAATACAGCCTCAAGTTCGCATTCGTTCTGCGCTTTCGACGCAGCCTTCATGACGGCCTCGTGGGCTGCTGTTGAGATGACGTTTGCTTTGCGGATGAGGGCGATTTCATAGTCTGTCTTCGTGACGCGGCAGTACTCAATGGCGGTCTTGAGCTGCTTGAACTCCTTCTCTTTGTAGGAGATAAATGTGATGTGATCGGATACCTGCTCCGGAATAGCGTAAACGGTTGATTGCGCGGATTCGGATTGGCTTGCTAGGTGAGAGTTGACGTCTTTGGTAGTCAGACATTCGTCAATGTCGTACTTGGCCTTGGCCTCTTCCGGGCTCATGGGCAGACCAGACCAGATAACCTCATCCGGCTCTACAGGAGGGATGAAGAGTGTGAGCTTCTCGGTGGCTATTTCGTATACAAGATACGAATCTGGCAGCTCGCAGCCGCTGAGATAGAAGAAGTACCGTCGCTGACTAGATGGAAAGGGTCAGCGTATGCTCACCTCGACCCAAATGATGCCTACCGGAATGGTGCCTCGCCATCGTTGTCCTGGCAAGTACATTAGTTTGTGTTGTGACCAGCATCATCATGAATGTATACTTCGTTTAACTTCTGCTTCTGCGCTTCTAGGTAAATTGTTCCATTCTTGTCTCCACCCTTCTCGATGATCCACTCTGCGACTTTCTTTGCATGTGCCTTGGCCGGGTATTTGCCCTTTAGCACCTCTTCATAGTTTTCGGCAATCGCCATCTTGTGCACGTTGGTCCAGCTTCCGCTCTCTGCAGATAAGGTGTAAAAGCAAGGTGTTGCAGTCGCTGAGTGTGTTGGTGATGGCAGACGTGGTCGTAGAGTGTGTCGAAGTGAACGACTGATTTGAGGTAGCAGGGCACGCATGGGGAGCTTGAAGGAGCTTTGCTGTTTGTTAGGCGCGCTGATAGCTACAGGCCGCGAAGGTGGGGTGGTGGGGTGAGCTTGCATCTGACGGGTAGCCGCGGTCTACCAGTCTCGATCATAACAGGAAGGTGCGACCCTTCTGAATTTGATCCTCAGTTGCACATCGCGAGTATTTGTCGTGTATAGATATGCATGTCGCTTCGCTAATTTTCGTAGTACTACATAATCATGTCTAAATTCTTAACCCACAACAAGTCGTCTGACGCCGCAAAACACGCTCGATCCCTAAACGCCGGTCCATTATGCCGTTGTCAATCCATGCGATAGATCAATGATACCTCCAAAATCGCAAGTGTCCATGCTGCAGCCGAGCTGACCAATGCAGTATGGCTCCTAATACTGACCCCAAAGCCTTTCGCACGAGAGGTGGGTGTTTGTGCTTTGTCGTACGGTGGAGCATAGTCGCTTTGTTTCGTCCGATGCGTTCGTTGTCGAATCGGTAATGCATGTGATCGGGGGAGATCTAGTCCTGCCAGCGCCTAAGGAATTTGGCCATGTCGTCGGTGGCGTGAGGAGCTGCGGCAACCTAAAAGATGTCAGTAAAGCTTCTAGCATCTCTATACACCCAAAAAACGTACCGTGTTCTCCATGCTCTTAACAGAGAAAGTTTGACTCTGCGTGAGCGTAGTCAATTGGCTTGGGATCGGCAGCCTCGACTTCGCAATCTTGACGCTGCTTGTAGGGTACAAAGGCTTTGTGTTCTTGGCGGTGATCTTGGTGGGCGGTACAGGCTGCATGGGCGCGTAACGCGTCAGACCCGTCTGCATCGCGTAGTCCACCTTGTATACGTCGTCATCAACCGGATCTGGGTCAGCAGGATTCGTCCCATCGGTCGTCGTGTCTACGGTCGGCGGCCCGGTTGTGGTATCGATGTCCTTGACGGCGGCTTTGACCGCGGGGCTCAGAATGTTCTTGCCCGTCATGCCACTGAACTGGAAGCGATCGGAGTAGGTGAGGAGCTGACCGCCAGTCTTACCAACTGCGATCATCTTGATGAAGCTATGGCGGTCAGGTTAGTCGGTCGTTGAGCTGGGTTTCGGGTGGGAACTTACTAGGCATTGACGTCTTTCAGGTCTTCAGACTGAGATGTTTCAATTCTGCCCGAGGCTGTGTTGCCCGCTGTGAACGCGCCGCTTGTTGTGATGACGCCCACTGGGAACTGTTTCCCCTCATTAGTATCTTTTCGTTGCGCCTGTGCTGATGCCAGTCTTCGCAACCTACCTGCTCAGTGCCATCATTGCCTCCCACGATCACCTGCAACTCATACGTTGTCAGGTCTGCGAGCTTCGGTCCTGTGCCACCTTCTTCCCATTTTACTGTGACGGCTCCGCCAGCCGCAATCTTGTCGCCCGCTTTCGGTGATGTGAATTTGATCCCGGCACTGACGAGTGGAGAAAGGGCAGCGACGACTGCGGCAAAGGGTAGTATTATCCGCGTCATGGTGAGGATTTGTGAAGGCAGAGAGTGACGGGCGGGCAGCGGTGTGGCGTGAAAGCGAGCGTCGAGCGCTGTCCGATGGTAGAGCGAGGGACACTATACACACAATGTATGCGAATCTTGAATGCGATGTAGGCAGACGTCGAGTAAAGGCAGGTAGAGGCGGGTGTTGGGCGGTGGCTGTTAGTGTCGGGTGAAGGATGCAGTCTGGAATCAATCAAGCAACATGCGGCGCGCCAGGGGCACGATCATCGTTGCCGCGCACGCTAAACTGTGATTGGCAAGGATGGTCGTCTCATTGCGACGCCTCAACACCATGGAAAAAGGACGTACATGATCCAAGTCAACAATCTGCCAATTGCAGTGATTGCCATTGTTTCCATGGATACTCAACAACACTATCAGCAGCTATCTCGGCCTGCACATGACTTGCTCGGCTCGCATCTCCTCCACTTGGAGCCGGTACCTGAATCTACATTATCGGGTCTCCACATTCTACCGCCAAAAGTGGGTTTCAATGCAGCCTGTGTTTGCACGTCGAAATTTTTGAGATTCTCTCCAGTACACCTCTTGGTGTCTATAGTACAGACGCTTCTCTGGCCGTCATGCCCGTGTTTTGCTACTCAAACGCCATTGCCATGCTAGATGGGGATATCCTAAAATTCCAAACAAAAGGAGATGCTTGCCCTAGTGTCGTTCCAATTCAAACAGCCTGCGGATTCCGTACTTTTGGGTTGTTCATCTTCAGGCTGAAGGATGTCGGTAATCTACAGGTCATGGTTGCAGCCTGTCCCGCCTTTTGCAGTTGAAGTGTCAACTCCTTGAGCTTCTCTGGTGTGAAGATTTGTACGTCAAACGACAGCAAGAACTCTACGCATAGCTCAAGTCGGCTGAGTGCTGCCTCGTCGACACCTCCTACGGCAGCAAAGCGCTTCTGCGGCCACCTGTGATCTTCTAATGCCTTCATCGCTACGAGAGCGCAAGCCAGTATGAGCCGATGCATTGTCCGGTATGTGAGGGGAACGCTCCTATCGATAACGCATAATCGCAACATGTACGACCCAGCAGCTAGCCAAACCCCCGTGGACAGCGGACAGAATCTCTGAATGCGGTTCATGTACTCCTCGACGCCGACTTTGGGCACCGTCTTGGAGAAAAACTTGCGAGCCATGTTGGCTCGTTGCACGGACTCGGGCTGCGCTCCGGCGCCAATGTCGTGTATGGTGACGGGCTCATCGTGACCCGCTTCCGGTGGAGCTAGCTCGGTCGGTTGGTGGTTCTCTTTTTCGGCGGGGATAGGCGTCGCTGGTCTGGACGCTGTCCGTCGGTGGGAGCGTATGAGGTGGTTTTCCCGTCCGCCAGGCGTCCCGGGCCGCGAAAGTGGTGGTGTGGCGGGCACATCGCCAGCTGCATTGGCAATGGCAATTATTGAGCGTGCGATCAACTTCATGGCGGTTTCCCGTGACATGGTCAAAACGTCGAGATCGTCGTCGTTGGCGGGCGGTGATGGTGCGTCCTGGAGGCTGAGGTTGTTGAAGTCTGGTAGTACGCCTGCGTCGCCTGCCGGGTTGGGTGCTGAGGGGGGATTCATTGTGGTTTGGTTTTGTATGACCGGTGCAAGCACGAGTCGCCTCGGATGCACGGTCTTGTATGGAGGGGCCGAGTGACAGACTTGGATCATTTGGACGTGTGGATATGTTGCCGATGTCTACCGATGTACTGTGCAGACGGAGAGCGTGTCGAGGAATAGTCGGAGAGATTGATGTGCGATTGAGTATGTGCTTTGTCTGCCATGGATCAACAAAACTCCAGTGTAGCATAGGATGTTAGCTTACACTTGGAGGTGACGATCAGCGCGGCTAGCGTGTCGACCAGGATGGGGTTCGTATTGGTATTGGCGATTGGCGATGGATGTGAGGGTGGTTGTGTAGCAGGAGTACGGCAGGCGGGCGTCCAGGAGATGATGAAGACGGGTAGTGCTGGTAGACGGAATTATTGAAGACACGATAATCGATAGCCTCGGGGCGTGGCGTTGGTTTGTAGGGTCAAGTGACGCTAGAAGGATTGCGTCCTGACTTGGTCAAGCTGGCTGGAACTGCAGTGCAAGCGCCGTTCCGAAGCTCGCTGCCGTCTTGTACAAACGGTGGCCATGGGCAGTAGCGTAAAGTGGCTGGAAATGCGCGCGGTGAGGCCCGCCGAATGCGTTGGCGGGTCACGATGTATAGGTACGCGGAGCGCTGAAGAGTGTGCGACTCACGATGCGAGGCCCGGGAGCGGGTCTCGTGAGAGCGGAAAAAGGCTAGACTGCTGGCCCACCGGGCCGTGCTGTACAGGCAGAAGACGCGCAGCTATCACCAAGCAGCCTGTCTCTCTACACGCGACGAGAGGGAGCAGGAGAGACGGTGGAGCCAGGCAGGCGTGATTGGCGGTTAATTGGCTGTTAAGTAAGAAGCAGCGGGATGAGCGCATGCATGGGCTGGAGCAGTTCCGGAGAGGGTTCCGTATGAGGTGCTGCAGCTGGGAGATATTGGCCAGGCGACTGCGGGGCAGATGCGAGGCGCTGCAGGGTCTGTCCAGCCTGGGACGCAGCGCAGAAGCCCTCCAGACACCTATTCGACTGTCATGTGAGAGCCTTTGCCGAGATGAACTGGACGCTCGGAGAAATCAATCTTAGAATCTTAGAAGTGTCTGGCCAGACTCGGGTCCACACTCATGCCAACTGGGCCGCGGCTGCTGGTATATATCCACCTCCCTGTTGTGCTTTGCCTCCACCACTTTGGGACTTCACTTCTGCCATCGTGACCATGTCTCACAGTTCTGGGGCTACAGAATATCCGCTCCCAATGCGCGTCTAGCGCGTGCCCACTGCCTCAGAGTCGCGGGCAATGGTAGCACGCAGCTGCACACCCTCCTGACCGATTGTACATCAAGCAGCACTACGCATGCATCGCGGGCCCGGGTCGCTGTGTCACAAACTCTACGATCGCACACTTGCAGCCAATCGATCCACCGCAAATCGTAGACTCACTCACGGCGATGCACCTCCACGTGTTCGCGCAGACCAGACCGGCCCTCGTACCCTCGGGTGGCGTCTTCGACTCGTCGACAGCCGGTCCGCAATCTCGCGACCCGATGGGTGACAGATGTCAGAGGGCTATTGTCCGCAGTCATCGCCAATGGTTCACGGATCGACGACATGCTATAAATTACCGGGCTATGGGAACGTCGAGCTCTGGAAGGCCCCGATTCAGCTTGCCGTGAGCGTTAGCGTGGATACCACCTTAGCCCTTTGGTCCGCTCGACAGTCGACACACTTGAACGACGGCGTTGCTAGTTCCATCTACCTTCTTACTACCTACCCAACAGCATCAAAGACTGCTTATTTCCACGGCCACGGTTCTTCCTTGTTTGCTCCTCTTCTTACCCTACTAATCGCTCAAGTACGATACCTCCACATCACGAAGCGGCATATAACCCCTCTTTCGACCGTCCTTGGCACCCTACGTACCCAGGTAGCAACGCCTTTACGTTCCTGTAAAGGTCACTATGCATACAGTACAAGACCGTCGTCCCAACAAAACTTGTACCTCTGTTATAGCGCTGTATTATGTTCGCGCCAGGCGACCCCCGTCCCTGCAGGAAGTTACCCGTCAACGTCACCATGCATCTCTCGGCTTTTTCTCCAGCAAGGGTGGATGCAAGTAATTGCATCTCATGACAGCAGCTATAGGCAAGTCTCCCGCAGATCGTTCGTCGCGTCTCAGAAGATGTAAGATCTGATCTGTGAGTGATCCTGGGGTAAATTCAGAGATGGCTGCACCTCACTCAGACAAGGCAAATACTAAACAGGCTGCAGTCTACATCAAGATACAAACATGCAATGAGGCGACTTAGCGTCAACGTAGGCTCTAGATAGTTAGTCTTGTCCTCGACTAAGGTGTACGTACACCTCTGAAGCTCCCCCAGGGTTACTTGCAGATCATATCTTACATGTTCCATCTTATGTAGGCTGTAGACCTCTTTAACGTTTTCCTTGTGTCAAGTGCGTATAACGATGTATTTTACGGGATCCGCAAGTTCACGGTAGTTTTGCCTATCGAGTTTATACTTTGTCGTTATCTGTTGTATCCGATCTGTGTTGTGCGAAATGTACTGCGCTCCTTGCAACGAAAGTAGACAGCTTACTCAGATCTCGATGTCTGGCATATACGAAGGCTGGGGGACGTACCACTATGTCGTGACGGAACGACCTCCACGTCTTACTGGCTGGTCTCAACAATATACTGTTTCTCACATAGCGCCGTCAAGGCGTTGCACCAATTGCTAATCAGATATCCAAAATCGACAAGCTTGTCATCTGCTTTATGTAGACTTCGAGTCCGGAAATACCTATCTCGGCTACTGTACATGGTACTACATTCGAAAACTTTCCGTCCCAGCCAGCGCTACCACAACCTTACAACAAACAAGATTTTTGACATTATGGAATATCAGTTCGCTGCTGGTCCTCGATGGTAAATGTGACTAAGATCATGGGTGTGTATGTGACAAAAGGAATCGGTGTAAGCAGGAGAAACAACCTGCAGATCTGAAAACAGAATATCGCCACAGCTACGCGGGACACGCAGCTGGCATTCGAGGTGATTTGCAAAGAGATTCGGAAGGACTCTCGGGTAGGTAAGCGAGAAGGCAGGTGATGTAGCCGTGGTCTAGGACGGCGAGGTGAATCAAGCACGAAGCAACATTAAATATCGCATCTACACCTGACTCACCCTAGCCCTCTTCCTCGTGCTTCCAGGAACCACAGTTGGTCCACTTCGGCTTGGTCCATCATCACCACCACGCTTCTTCTCCTGCTGGTCCAAGACGAGCTGCAGCACGTCATACGAGAATTGCGGGAATTCCAGGCACATGGCCTTGAACTCTGGCTCCGCGTCGTGGCGTAGGCTGTAGCTTCGTGTAGCCCAGAAGGCAGCGACGGGCTTGCGGATTGTGGCATCTTCCGGGTTGGACTCCTTGTATACGTAGCGTGCGTATGCAAGCTCGCCCTTTGCAGTCGACGCTGTGCGGTGGATCTTGGAGTGTGCGAGCGATTTCAGCTCGGGAAGTTGGAGACGGTCGGCAAGCGTGTAGATGCGTGCGTGGACGAGGAGACCCAAGCCGTCATTATCGGTTACAGGCTGTCGCGGGTCTTTCTCGAGGGGCGCATCGCGTGCGGCTGACGTCTTCTTGGGGAAGTATTCGCCTGTGTAGAGGTATTCGACGACTGAGCCCATCGCATCGACATCGCAATCAGTGTAGACGATTTGACGAGGCTGGAGACTGTTAGTGAGCGCATATTTACTCGCTGATGGCGTGATAGCGTACCCCTCCTGGCGCAAACTTCTCGACCTGTTTGGCGAACTCTGGTGACTTGACGAGAACTGCCTCGTGTGCTGAGTATGTGGTGCGGTTGTCTCCTGAGCCAACGACGACTTCAACGATCGGACTCTTCATGAGACTGGTCGCATGTTAACCGCGCGTTCATGATGTGTGTCACTAGTATTCCAGAGCCAGGAAGTATATGCTAATAGCCCATAGAGCTGAGAGTGGTGCTGCGCGCGTTGCCTCCAGCCCTTCAGAGCTGGCAAACTTCATGCGCCCGATAGTAGCACCTCGTCTCAAGCGAGCTAGCTGTCCAATCCTGCGAACCGGAAAATGTACGTGGCCATCACTTACTCAGCGAAGAGAACCAGCTTGGGTGCTTCGGGCTCAATCTCCGGCAGGAGAGTTGTCTCCTCACCTGCGCCAGCTCCAGCATCACCCGCACCCTCCATCTCAATGTCGTCGATGGGTGTGCCCTCAATCGGGGTTTGCTGCTCGAGATCCGCCATGGCGACTGCGTTTCTGTGTTTGCGAGAACGAGGGACGGTGTGCGAAAGCGAATGAAGCTATCTGAAGCTCAAGAGTAGCTGTCCCGGAATGGAATGTCAGCACACGACAAGCAGTATGGTTTGCGAAAAGTAGATAGAGTGAAGCGCTATAGCGTCCTGCACGAATCGCGTCTGGTGATGGGTGGACTGACTTACGGAGTGCTGAGGGGGAGGTTGGAGATGATGGCTGGCACACGCCGGGAGCTCGGACGCGTCGCGAATGCTGGGGAGCTTTCACTTGCGCTAACGCAGGAACCGGCCTTGGCGCGTTCTAGCTTGCGTCCACAAGTACGACTGGTCAGCATCCAGTTATAGTAACAACCGAAGGACGAATCGAAGGATAATGTTTGAGTATGAATTCAGAATATGTACATGTAAACCGCCGCGTGTCTGATAACCAAGTGCGATGCGTGTACTGCTTTGACCAACGCCGCCTGTAATGCTATGTCCTGTAAATGCGACGAAGTGTAAGCGACCGTGGTAGTTAACCAAAACCAAAGGCCGAGATCAAGCTGCCAAAACTATAACCGGCCACCCTTCTCGTGGAAGCGGTCACCGGTTGTAGGAACGGGCTTGTCTGCCCGGATAACGTAGAGCAGGAGATCTTCGAGCGGGATGAAGACGTAGAAGACCTTGTTGCAAAGGAACGAGAAGAAGACGAAGCAGGTAGCCACCAAGGCGTCCATGAAGTAATGATTGGCCGTGGCAACAATGACCGTCAGGATGAAAGAGGGGTATCCTATTCCAACAATCAGGTAGAAGATCTTCCAGAAGGCGTTCTTGCGCACTTCGCCCTGTTCCAAGGTGCGGCGGAAGAGACCCGAGTGGTAGATCATGGTCATGCCAATGCAGAATGCGTAGCCAAAATGCATCGAGGGCATCGCTGCGAGTTGATTGACAAACTTGCCACTCATCCATACACTTTGTGCGTCGTCATGGCGGACGGTGTCGAGGAAGCCGTACTCCTTGGGTAGAAGTCGCGGTGGCATGCATGGGTATACAACAAAGGTCATGAAAGCGCAGAAGTTGGTAAGGGTGAGGGTTCGGCGGGCGATGGCGAAGGTGTCAAACGACGGGGCTACGTAGTAGTACCAGCAGATGAAGCTTGAAAATGTCAGTGGTGATGCAAGAACTTAGGCCACAGCAAACTTACCCAACAGTTCCAGGGATGTGGATCAGCGCATAGCACTTGTTCAGCACCGTAAGCGCATCTTGGTGTCCATGCATGAACCACTGTTGTACGTCCCTCTCTCGGACCGGGAACAGGAATCTCAGGAGGCCAAACTCCTCCGCTTCCAGTACTGCAATCCCGTGTTCCTGAGATACGTCCCATATCCCGCGCCCAGCGAAGAGCTTGGCCGATACGACGCCAGTCATGCGGTAGAATGCATAGTTGATAACCCAATAGAACATCTCAATCAAGAAAGGGAAGCGCTGCAGTATGCGACTGTGGACATGGTGGCGGAAACGCGATGTGTTGGGTGTTGTAACCCTCCAGCAGAAGATGCTTCGGACTTTGGATGCGTTGGGGTTCTTAACCGCGCTAATCTCGTCGAATTCGCTGTCGCTGTCGGACTGGAGGAGGCGGTCGGTAGACTCGTTCGGGGTGTTGTCGAGGAAGCCGGTGCGCTGTGATGACCGGCCGAAGATTTTAAAGTCGCGCTTTCGTGTTATGAACATGGCGAAGAACAGGATGCTGGCAACCATCTGTGCGTGACGCTGTCAGCATGCTGCTGTGTGTATACGAATACTGTGGAGTGGTTTTGGCTACGTACAACAGGTTCGCACCATCCCGGCAGCTTCCACGCTGGTTTGCTGTTCCATTGGCCATTGTCTGCTAACGTCGTGTTCGCCATGATGTGTCGCCTGCGCCGGCTCGGGATGCTCGTAGATAATGCTGCTCAAGGTGGCCCGGCAGTGTTTGCAATCGTCGGCTCTATTTTATCCCCGGGTACGCGCGGAGGGTTGTCGTCGGACACAAAGTATGTTGACAACACACTTGGGCAGGGAAAGGAGTGACGGGAAACAAAAGAGGGGAAGGGTTCAGACCAGGTGGAGAGGAGAGAAGTCCGCCTGCTTCACTCGATGCTTAGCGGGCCTATGGTTGTGCTTGCTACAAGTTCGCGAAGCCCCCGGGTTGCCGGCAAAGGAGGTCAGACGTCTTGATCAAAGCGTGCGTACAGCGTATCAAAGTCCCACTTTTTCAACTTTAGTGGCTTGGGACATGCGCAGCGGCGCGCAACCCGCTAAAGGCACAGGCTTCCTCCCATCTCATCGTTATTCGACTCGTATTCACCGTTCCCATCTTCCAACTGTGTCGCGTGCCCATCCTCGTTGAGCACGCGACCACCACAAAATGGTGCTGGCGCCACTGCACAGCAACACCGCGGCAGCATCAACGAAGTAGGCCAAGCCCCGGGAGTAAGCACAAAGCATTGTGACGTCAATTGCTCATTTCGTCGGGGCGCAGTTGGCCCGTAGAGGGAAGGAAGCATCCAAGTGACTGCTCGCCTAAATGCCACCCTGTCTGGTTGGCCGTAACCGCATCTTATGACAATGCGGTTCCTACAATGCCGTCGTTGCTACTGTACTCGGTGCCCTCAACACTGCCTCTTTCTACTTGGCAGCGCAGCGGATTGATGAGGATATGGCCATTGCTATTGCGGCAGTAATCGGATGCGGCCCATTACTCTTCCGTCCGGAAAACCACCCACAGTGCAGCCGCTCCGTACTCCGCCCCTGAGCGCGAGGAAACTTGAGCGAACATTCGGACAACGATGGCCGGCTTTCAAGCTATTGCTTGATCTTCTAAGACGGGGCCGCAATGGAAGCGGATTTGCTTGGCGAGCAAAGGCGGTAAGGCGTGCCTATAATAAGCATCGTCTAAAAGTACTAGTAAATCTAGAGGTTACTACTTAGAGTAAAAGTTACGCCTTAAAGTAAATAATAGGCACAGATTTTAAGTTTCTTTACACGTACTAATAGTTATAGATAGCTTACGTAGATAAATTAAAATTTATTATTATAAACTACTTAAATACTTACTATGCCTTTTACTATTTTTGCGTTCTTAAAAAGCTTAATAAAGTACTTTTAAATAGCTTTAGTAAGCTATATTTTTTCTATATTAGTAGAATTAGTAATCTTATCTTCTAATACTAGCTCTTTATAAAGATAATATATAGCTTTATTAAAAGCTTATTTAGAAGCTTTAAGTTAATTTAATAAGAAGTTATTAAATAGTATAGACTTAAAGTAGAAGAGATATTCTTTACTAAACTAGTTAATAAAGACTATAAGCTTAGCACTAAGAGTATACTATATCTTAAGCTCTTTTAAAATAGTTTCTAAAGAGGTACTACTTAGCTCTTTACTATACTAGCTTTGCTATACTAGCTTAATAATTTCTATTAGATTCTACTTTATAAAGTAGCTAATATAATTTCTAGTATAGCTAAGTTTTATAAGCTTTATAAGATTATACTATATAATTATTATAAAAAGCTTTCTTAGGCGTATTATACTACTATATTACTCTAGAGCTTTAGTATATTTATACTATAAGGTAAGTGTAAAGCTATCTAATATTAAACTATTATTAAGCTTTTAATAATAAGATATAAAGAATATACTTAGTCTATAGCTATAGTTATTAATATATTTCTCTAACTATAGTATTAAGAAAAGAAATAAATAGCGTAGAATTACTAAAAAGAGAGATAGCGTGCTTTTTTAATCTCTAGACTTTTAGCTACTCTAACCTCTACTTCTACTACTACTACTATCTTCTATCTTATACTTCTTAGATTTTAGTTACTACGTGTTTATAAAACTTATAAGGTACTAGTATAGAGCTATTAACTCTCTCTTTAAATATTTACTAAGCTTCTCTAGAGAAATTTTATATATAGTAAGAACGCGCTATAATAGTTAATAATTAACCTAGTAACTATAGTAAGTTACGTACTTTATTATTACTAAAAAACTACTTAAGCTCTTCTAAAGTAATACGCTATTTATTATATTTTACTATAGCTATCTTTATAAGCGCTAAAATAGAAAGTATAATTCTATAGGTATATAGATATACTATATACGTAGTTTATTAGCTTAAATATTTTATATTAATTTTTTAGTCTCTTCTAAATTAAAGATAATATATAAAAGTTTTACGTTACCTAAGTTAAAGATAATATTAATAAAGTATCTATCTCTACCTAGATAGTTTATAATATTCTACTAAGATATATTAAAGTCTTACCTTAGGTTTTACTAATATAAAGGTATCTTCTAAATCTTAGAAGTCTTACTCTTATACTTACACTTATAAAATAATAATATATAGTTACTATAGTTATAAAGAAGTAACCTTTTTATTTACTAAAAGTACCTATAAGTTATAACTACCTAGATACCTACCTTATATATATTACTAAAGTAGTTACTCTTAAAATAATCTACCTTATTACTATTTTTATTAAAACCTATACTTACTATAAAGTACCTAAACTATACTATAGAGCTAAATACTTTTAAAGCTATAAATAACATAAATAATAATAAGATAATTACTAAGTCTAGAGCTTATATTATATATTAATAGTACCTATCTATTCTATATATAAGAGATTAGCGCCTTAAGCTTCTTAGCGCTTCTTTTATATTTACGCTCTTTTACTATATACTTAGCTTTCTTATTCTATAAGCTATATTCTAGCTTAGTATACTCTAGTAGGTAAACTTTATAGTTAAGCTACTACTATAAAACTATTATAGAATTATTAGTAGTATTATCTTTATCTACCTATTATATTACTATTTACTACTCTATAACTAGTAGGTAATATATATTCTTTTTACTAGTTAGAAATATAAGAAAGATTATTTACTATATATAAAGTAACTCTAATACGTAAGTAGAAAGACTATAAATAAAATTAGAGCTAAGAAATTAAGAGTAGACTTTTACTCTTTACCTTCTACTTATTTACCTCTTTATATACTATTATCTTACTATATAATATTATTTTTCTATACACTATTATCTTTCTATATACTATTATCTTTCTATATACTATTACCTTTCTATATACTATTACCTTTCTATACGCTATTACTTTTCTATACACTATTATCTTTTTATATACTATTATCTTTCTATATACTATTATCTTTCTATACACTATTATCTTTCTATACACTATTACTTTTTTATATACTATTACCTTTCTACACACTATTACTTTTCTATACACTATTATCTTTCTATATACTATTACTTTTTTATATACTATTACTTCTTTTTATACTATTATCTAATATTATATTATATTAGTATCTACACTCTTTCTACCTTCTACTACTACTAAGGTTAGTTAATATAGATGCTAGTGTAACTACTATATCTATAGCTAATTATAAGCCTTCTAATAACTAATATATAGTAGTTCTAGAAATTAGTACTATAAGTATTCTATATATTTAATATATAAATGCTAGCGCTTAATTACTAAATATATACTCTTTTTTATACGTCTTTACTATATAAGATAATAACTAGACTATTAGCTTCTTTCTTAAACTACTAATTAACTAAATAACTAGAAGTAAGTCTTTTAGTATTATTATAGATAGGTTTAGTAGTATAGAGAAATTATATATATTACTAGAAGGTTTTAGTTTAATTATAAAGTTTATACTAGACCTTTATTTTAGAGTAAAGAAGTTACTAGAGATCTAGTTTACTATAGTAGAAGTTTACTACCTATTAAGTAAGATATCTTACTAAGATAGCACTAAGATCTAGCGTATCTTATTTAACTAGATATAGTTAGTCTCTATACGTAGTAGAAGCTAAGAAATAGATATAAATAATAGTCTTTTAGAAAAGCTAGTTATATACTCTACTTTAAGCTTAGAAGCTCTTAGAAAGATTCTTTAGTAGACGTAAGCCTAATAAGAGACTAACGCTATATTCTATAATTTAAAATTATCTTATAGCTACCTAATCTACTAGTTCTATATTCTATATAGTAATAGTAGAAAGTTTAGCATACTAACGTTAGAGAATTTAGCTAGAGTAGAACTAACTAGTATCTTAGCTATTAGCTAGCAGCTTCTTTATAAATAATCTTTATTTAAAGCTAATATATTAAGTTAGATAGAAGAGAGTTATAGAGTAACGTTTTATAGTAGTAATCTTACTAAGTCTCTTAGATTCTGTTTTGTAATACTTTAAATACTAGTGCTAAACTCTCTACTAGTAGTATAGTTTACTTATATTAATATAACTTAGTAAGTGCTTTCTTACTCTTAGTAGTAATTAACTATACTTAAAACTATTATAAAGGTAGAGGTAAAAGTGTATATATATATTAAGCGCTGCTTACCTATAAAGAATATATAGTAAGTATACTAGAACGTTAGAGACTATAAGGTATAGTAAAATAAAGTATATATAGTATTTTAGATATATATATTACTATATTAGCTTACCTAAGTACCTATTAATTAAATAATTATCTCTCTACTATTATAGCTACTCTCTCTTATAACTATAGCGTTTCTATTAAATATTAATTACGCTAGTTATTTATAGCTTATATATATCTAAATAGTACTAAGCTATAGTATTACTATTAGAGTAGCGCTATTTACTATATAGCTAACTACTTAGTAGGTATATAAAGTAACGTTACTACGCTAGCTCTTATAAACTTCTTTACTTTTTAGCTAAATCTCTATTTATATTACTAGATACTTATTACTTTCTTAAGAGGTTTAGAGAGATATTACTTATAGTATACTTATCTTCTATCTTCTTATACTATATTAACCTATTTTTAAGTACCTATAGCTATTACTCTTTACTTACACTACTAATTATATTATTAGCTATAACTATACTCTTTTTATTAGCTATCTCTATAGTATTTATAGTTACTTTCTCTTTACTTATCTTTTCTTTACTTACTTTCTCTTTACTTACCTTCTCTTTACTTACTTTCTTTTTACTTATCTTCTTTTTACTTACCTTCTCTTTACTTACTTTCTCTTTACTTACCTTTCTAACCTTTCTAAGTATTTCTTTATTATTCTTATATTTATAGTTATAAATATTACTTAGTAGCACTTTATTTAAGTTATCTAAAATTACTAATAAAAGTAGTGTTTCTTCTTTATCTTTATAATTATACTTATTATACTTATTACTAAAGCTTTCTAGCTTACCTAATACTCTTCTACTTATCTCTACTATACCTATAAAACTAATTTCTTACTATTAGTCTTTCTTTTTAGTATAATAACTTATATATAGACTAATTGTATTACTATAATATCTATTATAGTCTACTTACTTAGTAGCTAGTAGAGCATTATATCTACTTTCTTTAAACATTATTAACTAAATATATAGTAGAGTTAATACTATATATAGCTAAGTAGTTTCTATAGCTATAAATATAGCTTATAAGCTATATAGCGTACTAGTACTTACTATAGTAATACTCTTTATTACGTTACTAATTATAAGATACCTACTATAAAAATTCTAAAGTTGCTTAGCCTAAGCCTATATATCTATAGTAATATCTTTAATAATATTTAAACTATTCTACACTATTATACTAATAGTGCGTAATTATTTCTTACTACTTAGTATCTACTACGCGCTAGTTATAGTTAAGAGAAGTATAATATATAGTTACACTATTATTAGTTTATTATAGAATTTAGTAAATATTTATAATTAGTAATAAAAGTAAAAAGAAAAGTGTATATTTACTACTACGTTTACTATTATTATAAAGAGAGCTCTTAGGTAATAATAATAGCTTATTAGAGCAAAATGTAGAAAATTATAGAATATTCTTAGCTATCTACACTATCTATAAAAAGGTAATAGTATACTATCTTTACAGAACTCTATAAGTTCTTTATTTATATTATATTAAAGTTATTTATTAAGCTAACCTTAGTTAAAGCTATATATTACTATTACTGTCTCTTTGTTTCTACGTCTAGAGAAGTTATAGTATATTTATTCTTAGTCTTACGTTTTACCTTTATTATTACTTTTACTTTATTTTCTTTCTTTACCTTTATTTTTTTCTCTTAGTTTCTCTTTACTACTACTAATTTTAATTTTAGTACTATTACTTTACGCGTAGCTTTAGAATAGTTATTCTAGTTATTCTAGTTATTCTTATTATTCTTATTATTCTTATCTTTCTAGTTATTCTAGTTATTCTAGTTATTTTTATTATTCTTATCTTTCTAGTTATTCTTATTACCTAAAATATCTAAAATCTTATCTTTTATTACCTATTTTATCTTAATATTAACCTCTACTAGTATAGTAATAAGCTTATATCTATAATTATTATTATTATTTATAGTAATACTATACTCTTAGTAGAGAGTCTAGAGATAAGAGAAACTAATACTTTATAGAAGTTACTTAGTAAGCACCTCTATAAGCGCGTTTACTAAGATTTAGCTATAGATATAATAGATAGTATACTAGGTAGACTACTTTAGAGCTCTTATAAGTAGTTTATAGTATTAGATAATAGCTTTAATAAGTTTTTATCTAAGTTATTTCTCTCTAGAAGCACTATCTAGTTAGTAAGATACTATAAGTAGGTAAATAGCTTACTAGGTGTAATCTTACGTAATAGATTACTTTTAAGTAAGATTAGCTTATATTTCTAGTACTAGTTAGTAATAGCGTAAAAGAGTTCTCTAGCTTTATTTATAATATTATTATACGTCTAGATATTATCTATTTCTACGCTAATAATAATAGTTATAGCTATAGAGTAGAGTAGTGCGTAGAGTTAGCTCTTACCTCTTTTCTCTACTTTAGCGTTAAGCCTTATATTCTTTATAGTAGTAGCTAGATAGTAGAAATAAAAGAATACTTAGGTAGATAAAGATAGTATATATATAGAAGTCTAATATTATTTACTATTATATATATTAGAGTAGACTAGTAAAGAAGTTTACGTATTTCTATTACTAGATAGTATAAGCTTCTCTAGTCTCTTAGTACTCTTTATACTATAGTAAAGTAAACTACTACTAAGGTATAATTAATTAAACTTACTCTATCTATAATTACTCTACTATAGTACTCTATAAAGCTCTCTTTTCTATAGAGTAAAACTCTAAGAAAACTTAACTATAAAACCTCTACTAGCTACTTAAAGCTCTCTAAAGCTTCTATTACTAGTAAGCTTTTTTAATTTAAATAGTCTGCTAATAATTATAAATTACTACACTAACCTGTAGAACTCTAGAGTAAAATAATTTAAAATTACTATAGTTATACTATATACTAAAGAATACTTCTAATAACTATTATAAGATTATATAGTTATCTATCTATATTTTAAGATTAAAGACGCTTTTACTCTCTTATATATCTATTATATACTATAAAAACTATACCTAAGATACCTAGGCCTTTCTATATATAAAGTTTAATACTAAAAAATATTAGTATCTCTACTTAAATTAGCTAGATAGTAGAAGAACGTATAATAAAGCGTATTAAAGTAGCCTATTAAGAAACCTTTAATATTATATAGTATAAGTAAGCACGTTCTTAATATTTAAGGTACTCTACTTACTCTCTTAGATTCTAACTTTATATATTATAATCTTATTTTAACTAAGATAATATAAGATAATAAGTTTCTATCTATAACTACTATAATATTATTTAAGTAACTAGAATAGGCTATAAATATAGATACTTCTAGGCTGTTACTAGAGCTAAAGTCTAGTTATTCTAGGTATACTTCTATTATATTATAGTCTACTATATATATATACATACTTCTAAGTATTTCTAGATAGATCTTTATTATTCTAGAAGATTAATAGAACGCTCTAAAAAAAGTAATAGTAAAATATAATAGAAACTAACTTAACTATCTCTATATACTAACTCTATATAGTATAGTAATAAAGAATCTTTCTACTATAATATTAAAACTATAGAACTTAAAGAATAATAAGTTTTAAAATCTAACTACAAAAGTAAAGATTAAGAAGTAGTGTAATAGTACTACGTTCTATAGTATACTATAGACGCTAATTAAGAACGTAATATATTATCTATATTAAAAATATAATTTATCTTTTAAAGTAGTTATATAGTTCTATAGATAGGTTTATAAGAATATAAATAAATCTATTAAAATGCACTAGACCTATATATAGCTACTTAGAGGTAACTTTATTCTCTATCTTAGTAATAGTATACGCGTTATCTATTAGTATAAAGTAGATACTAAGAAAGAATAGAGACTAATTTAGTTTAAAGCAGCTAACTACTTCTATATTCTTATTTTCTAGTTTCTAGATAGTAGTATATCTGTATTTAATTATAGTAGAAAGAAGATTAGGTAATACTACCTTTTAGATCTAGTAATAGTATAGAGATTTATTACCTTAATATAATAAAGCTACTAGTAATAGAATACTAATATTATTAATATATATACTACTTATATAATACGCGCTATAGAAGGTAAAGCTTCTACTATATCTATAGATATAACTCTAATAAACTACTAGTTTTTCTTCTAGTTAGGTTCTCTATAAAAAGCGTTTTATAATAATATAGTAAGAGTTTACTATATTCTACTTAGGTAATTCTACGTCTACCTATATAGATCTAGTATAGCTATACTTACTTCTACTCTTACTTAGAATAGTAGTAAAGCTCTTTACTATCTCTCTAAGTAGAAGTTTCTTTTTAGCCTACTAGAGTAGATTAATAATATAAGTATAAAGTATATATATCTTTAATATACCTTACGTAATTATAGAGGTAAATAAGTAGCTATATAGCGCACTTTAATATTTCTTTTTATTATAAGTTCTAATAAAAGAACTTTTAGATTATTAGGTACTAATATTCTCTATATTCTTATTAGTATAGATAGTCTAGACTTAGGTAGCTTAGTTATACTACTACTCTCTAAGTATATTAAGGCACGTAAACCTTTAGAATTAGCTAACATTTAAAGAAGAAATATTTTAGTTTCTTTTAGTAAAGCTATAGCTCTAAACGTGTCTATAGAAGTTAAAACTTATATTAAAAAAGATTAGTACTAGCTATTAACGCAAGAAATAGCCTAGTATATTAGCGACATACTTACTAAACTAATAAAAAATATTTATATTACCTATAAAGACTACTAAGGTACTAAATACTAGAATTAACTATTTAGCTCTAGATATTACTTAATAATAGTAAATAACGTGTTATAGATAGCTTTTAATATTAGTAGTTTATATTTTTACGCCTACTAAGTAGGTAATTAGCTAGTAATCTAGTTTATTTAAAATAATAGAGTAGATAATTAGCTAGTAATTAAGTTTATTTCTTTTAAGTTAGACTCTAGCCTGTATATATTCTCTATCTATAACTTCTAGATAACTAGCTCGTAAACTAAGAATAATACTACTACTTTAGATCTAGGCGCTATCTACTTATATTCTTCTAGTAATATTCTAGACGCTTCTAAAATTATTAAAGCTATATTTTTTAAAATTAAGAGACTACTACGTAGTAATTATAAAATATTAAGTTACTTACACTATAGATTATTATACGCAGCTATAGTAGCTATATATATTAATTAATATATAGTAGAGAATAATATCTTATATAAGTAGGCTAAAAAGGTATATCTTAATATTATTGCTAATATATATTTAGTATAATATTAGTAGACTACGCCTATAATACGTCTCTAGTATATCTATATAGTAACTACTAAGTAGAAGTAAAAAGATAAAAACTATTAGAAGTAGAATATAGTCTAGTTATAAAGGTATAACTACTCTTTTAAAGAACTATAGAACTAGAGAGAAAAGACTATTCTAATAATATCTATTAATAAAAGAATTATTTATTCTAGATTATAGTTACCTACACTACTAGATAATAATTTCTAATTTAAGATTAGCTTACTACAAAAATTATAGTAGAAAATAAAAATAAGGCCTATAACTAATAATAAACTAGTTCTATTTTTTAAAGGTATGCTTATACTTATACTATCTAGAGAGTTAATTAAAGCTTTCTATCTCTATAAGTTATAAGTTTAGCTACTACTAGAGCTATCTATAGCTACTATATCTTTAGATATACGTTAGTATATAATAGCTATAATACTAGTAGTAGTAATAAATTAGCTATAAAAGAGTTTAAATACTACTAAGTAGCCTTAGTTAGATATATAGAAAGAGGTAAAGAAAGCTTATAAAGTAGAGAAAGGTATAAAAGTAGAGAAAGATATAGAAGTAGAGAAAGGTATAGAAGTAGAGAAAGGTATAGAAGTAGAGAAAGGTATAGAAGTAGCGTAGAATAGTCTTATTATTATAATATAAGATAAGATCTTATAATTTTACTTTATCTCTTTTCTATTACTATTATTATTACTACTTATATAACTAATCTATATCTACCTTTTTTACATAGTATTTAGCTAGTTCTACTCTATAGTATTCTAGTTACTACTATAATTACTTACTTACTACTATTAATATAATCTATTCTTTATAGTCTTAGAATTTCTCTCTTTTCTTAAGCTAGAGCTAGTTAGTACTACTATAGTAGGCATTAAATAGTAGGCACGTATATAGATAGCTAACTTTATTTACTTTCTTAGGCTACTATAAGCTTAGCTACTACTTATATAGTTTCTTTACTTAATAGTACTACCTATAACTAGGTACGTACGCTATTCTATTCTTATCTACTAAAGTTTCTATAATTATATAGTAATAGCCTAGCTTAGTATATATCTACTTTTTATACTATGTCTAACTTCTCTTTATATAGGTAGTAAGTTTTATTATAGATATTTATAGGCTGTACTTTAGATAGCTATATAAGTTATAGTTAGTATATAATCTAATCTTTAAGAGAATTTATATATTAAGCTAGATTATTAAAGTAACGTAGTTCTAGAATAACTATATTTATAATAAGTAAAAAGTTAGGCTTTACTAGTACTAGTGCTATAAAGTTAGTAATATATACGCTTATAGAAGATAGGTTAATATTAAAAGCGTTCTAGTATATCTTATACGTTTATTAGAGTTTAACACTATAATAGAAGTAGTTTAGTTCTGCGAGCTCTTTAAAGTAAGCGCTTAGAAGTAGATTATTTTATAATATTATTAGCTAGTAGCTTATAGTTTATAATAGCTACCTAGATAGATAGTAGTAGTCTAGTGTTTATATAGGCAAAGCGTGCTAAGCTAAAGGTAGAGGTATACGTAATAACTACTATTACGTATAGCTAAGTAAGAGCCGCTAAGCCTAATAGAGCGTTTACTTATTTATACTAGTCTAAGATAGTAGTGCACTTCTAAGGTTAAGTTAAGGTACTAAGTAAGGCTGTATATAGTTATCTAGGCGTACTAATATAACTTATTAACTAGTACTTACTACCTCTATAGATATATTTATCTACTATAGAGTATAAATAACTATACGTATTAATATATAATCTACAAGAGCTACTATATAGCTCTCTCTACTTCTTTTATAGCTTTACTCTACTATAGAAATTTATTAATTTTAAAATTAATAATAAGATACCTAACGTAACTAAGCCTTAGTTACTTTTAGTAAATAAATTACTAGCTCTTACTCTAAACAAGCTTGTAGCTTTATAGAATAGTGTAAGTAAAGATACTCTAGTAAGCACTATTATAAGTAGTAGAAGCTTCTTTTAATACCTTTCTAACTAGAATAGTATAAGTAAGGCTATAAAGCGTTACATAAGCTTAAAACTAAAGTTAGAACTCTTTCTACTATACTAACTAATAACTAATAAGTATAAACTATTCTATCTATTACTTATATTTATAAACTTCTTCTAAACTAAATACAAATATATAAACCTAGTCTTAAGCTTACACTAAATATAATATATAGCCTATAACTATCTTATAAATTATATTTCTAGTAGCGCACTAATTAGTTACTTCTAAGTAGCTAGAAATAAAGAATATCTACTATATTAAATAAGTTATACCTTATACGTTATTATTATTATAGAATAGTATATATATCTTTTAACTACCTAATAATTACAAAATATTATTAGCCTATAGCCTAATAGTAAGAGAAATCTAAATAACCTTAACTATATAGATTAACTAGATACGTTTTCTAGATTATAGAAGAATAATCTATTATATAAACACTAGTAGTAGTTTTCTTCTTATAGACATAAAACTCTAGAAAGTCTATACCTTACTATTACTTAATTATGCTACCTATCTAGTTTTACTTTTAGTAACCTATTTTAGATTATACTATAGCTATTAAAGTAATAACTAGATTATTAGTTTAGTACTCTAATACCTACTATAGAACTAGAATAGTTTATAAGCTTTAGTAAGAGTTACTATAGATAGAGAAAAAAAAAGGTATAGATTAGAGGTAAGATATAAGTAAGATTACAAAGACTTTAATAAAAGTACTAGACTTAATATAAAGATAATACACTAAGACTTCTTAAGATAATAACGTACGTTTAAAAGTGCCTAAAACTTTAGATATAGTCTTTATATTCTAAGATTATATATATCTTACTTATAAAATAGCGCTTATATACTTTTATAATTATTCTATTACTCTATTATTATAGATTTTAGAATAGAGTACGCGTACATTTTTATAGTTCTTATATCTTTATTAGACTTAGCCTAAAATATTACTATATATAACTAGAATTCTATATTTTTAGACTACGTTATAAATATTCTACCTATCTTAGATTCTATAATTAGGTAATATTAGTATTAGCGTCTTACAAAGCTATCTTTTACTACTATAATAGATTAGTAATATATTATATTTAGATTCTTCTAGCTAAATAACTTCTAAATCTCTATACTAGATATAGTTAGTTATTTACACTTTACTCTATTCTTTAATTATATAGAGTATAGCCTATATATATATAACACTTTCTACTATAGTATATAGATAACTATAGGCTTTAGTAAACTTAAAGTAATAACTTATATAGATAGTACACTACTACCTATACTTCTAGTTACTTATATCTAATTTAGTTCTAATAAAAGCCTCTAGTAGCTTCTTATTCTAAATCTTCTAGCTATACCTAATAGCTTTTATATATATTTTACTAACTACTTCTAGTCTCTTAAACTATTACTTATTATTATATTATTAACCTTAGCTTAAGCTTTCTAGCGCTAACAGCCTATACGTAAAATAGAAAATAGTATTTATTATAAATAATAGTGTATAGAGTTTTAATACTATATCTATAATTACGTACTTATATATCTTCTATACCTAGTTATTAATATAGTAAGTAACTATATAGTATAACTACTTTACCTAAAGTTATATAACATTATATTCTACTCTATACTTCTATCTTAATTTTACTTATACTCTATTCTTACTTCTATTATTTCTTTTATAGTCTTACTATTAGCTATAAAGGCTATATAAAGCTCTTTTTCTTTACTCTACTTATTTATTATATATAATTATAGAGCTATTACTAAGGCTAACGTTTTTATTAACTTACTTAACCTTTATTATATTCTCTACTTATTTAAGTTTACACTTACTAACGCAGCTATTAATTATTCTACTATTACTATCTTACTAGCTAGCTTTAGTAAAAGGTTCTAGATAATTAATAAGGCCTTTTATAAGATATATAGTAAGATAAAAGAATTATCTAGAAACTCTACGCTAAGCCTCTTACTTTTTAACGTAAAGAGTAAATTATTATAAAAGATAGAAGAGTAAATATATTCTACTACTATATAATAGTAATAAGTTATCTATTTCTATATTACTATCTACACTACAAATTTAGTATTTATTAAGGTATTTTCTAACTACTACGTTAGATTAGCTATCTTATTAAATAATAATCTATCTTATATAATTACTATTAATTTTTCTTATAAATCTATTATCTATCTATAATTCTATAGATATCTAAGCCTATATAACGCTCTCTACTATATACTATAATATCTTCTACTAAAAGTAATATACTATATCTAATAGTGCGCTCTTAGAGGTCTAATTTACGTTAACCTATAGATAGGTACTAAATTTCTAACCTAGTAGCTATAGTCTATTACTACGTATAAAAGTATGCTACTAGATAAAAGTACTTAGTATAGCTTAGCTTACGTTAGTATTATAGATATATAGAAAAGTATATAAGTAGTATAGAACTAGAAACGTATACTTATACACTTTAAGTTTATAAACATCTAGCTTTATCTTACTAACTTTAAGTTAGTTTTACTCTAACCTTTTTCTACTACCTAGTATTATTAGTACTTTATATAGTATAAGATTAATAGTATAGAAAGAACGCGTAGAAATTAGAAGATTACTATTAGTTACTATATAAAGAATAGAGCTATTTAATAGTATTATATAGAAAGTAAAAGGTATATAAGTCTATTACGCTCTAACTCTAAGATACTATATATACTCTATTTTAAAAGTGCTAATACTAGTATAGGTTTAATTTTCTATAGTATAAGCTTTAGTATAAAGAAGCCTCTACTAGCGCCTTAGTTAAGAAGTTCTACTTTATTCTAGAAATAGCTCTACTAGATTACTTCTTTATATCTATAGAGCTTTATAATAAGCTAGACACTATAATCTTTAATTTATACTTTTTATATATAGTATTAGATAGAAAGTAGATTAAATTAGTCTATAGTATTATTATATCTTATTCTAATCTCTAATAAATTAGTCTATAATCTATATATATAGTATAATCTCTAGAGTCTACTAAAGCGCTAGAAGAGCCTTTATCTATAAAGTAAGAGCACGTCTCTATAGAGAAGAGATAGTTTTTTAATAAGTTCTTTAATACTATTATAACGTAGTATACACTACGCTAGTCTAGTCTACTCTTTATATTATCTTATAAATATTCTCTTAGTAACTTTATCTATTACTAGTATATATAAATAGTAGATAATTAAGAAGATTACCTTAATTATAAAATTCTACCTCTAACTATTAGTAACTTACCTCTAAGCGTACTAGTTATACTAATACTTATATTTACTAAGAATAGAGTAGAAATATCTTATAAACTAATTCTATCTCTATCTAAGTTCTATTAAATTAACTAATTAGATTAATACTATCTACTTTTCTTTAATATATTTAGTATAGAAGACTATAATCTATTTAGCCTACTTACTATTATCTCTATAGATAATATTAGTATCTCTAGTAAAGACTATACGCACTATAAAGATAGCTTTAGAAAGAATAACTACCTAGAGTTTATAGAGAGAAGCTTTCTACTTTTCTAATAGCTATATACTAGTTACGCTATAACTAATTATACACTCTTAGCCTTAGATCTAATTATTCTTAGTAATATTTATCTACAAAACTAGTAGAAGAATATATAGTATCTTTTAGAAGCTTACTCTTAAGATACTCTATTCTTCTATTCTTTAGGCTTCTAGCGCTCTCTATATTAGTTTTAGCTTTCTCTATATAAAGTTTACTAACTTCTTATAGATTATTATACTAGTATTAAGTATAAAGCGCTTTATAAAGTATTATTAGTAAAGTAAGTTAAATAAGCACCTAATCTTAATACTTAAGCACTTTCTTTCTCTTTATTCTATTAACTTATATCTTATATCTTAGATTTATTATTTATATATCTAATACTATATTAAGCTTATATAATATAAAGAGTAGTTTCTAGAAGTTAGAAGATAATTAGACTTAGGTACGTAAGCTATACATATAAGCCTTCTATTACTATAAATATAATTATAAAAGTATAAATTTCTACACTTTTCTTTTATATTATAGTATCTTATAAATCTACTCTTTTCTATTAATAATATCTTATACACTAGACTAAATAACTACACTAAATTATAAGTAGCTAGACTATACGCTTTAGACGCTAGTTAATTCTTACTACTATAGAATAATTACTTTAACTCTAGAATCTTTATCTTCTATCTTATCTCTAATATAATATAATAACTATATAGCTAATAAGATCTTAATAAGCAAAATAGATTTTACCTATATTACTAGTAGAGAGATAGACCTTATTATAGTAATTAGACTAAGTAAGTATAATATAATAGTTATAGTGTACTATTAAGCGTAATAAGACCTTACACTAGTAGTGTAGAAGCTTATTAATAATAGAAGAAATTCTACTAGCTATATCTAACTTCTTCTTAACTTAACTAATAGAAAGAGTAGATCTTTTACCTAGACTTTTTAACTTTAGCTCTATCTCTATAGTAACGTACTAAGAAGCTACTTTATACTAGTCTCTAAAATTATATACTTTAAAATACTTAAGCTAATAATAGATATTAATATACTAGCCTAGCTCTCTAGTTAGAAGTAGATTCTCTAACTAAATAGTATTCTTATTATCTAGCTAAATCTACACTATATAGATCTTTTCTAGCGTAAGACTATAAGATACTATACTAAGATAGCTTTACTACTTAGGTTTAAACTAGTTAGTATAAATAGTTATAATATAGAGTAAGAAGCTCTTTACTAGTTATATATTACGCTTACTAAGAAGGCGCGTATTATAACTATTTATAATAACTTATTAGTATAAGCTAGAGTCTATAGTTACTATAAAGGCTTATACTATAATCTTATAGAAGTAGTAAAGTGTATAGAAAGCTAGAGTATACTAACTATAAAAGAGGTTATTAGTAGAGATAATAGCTTATATAGTGTATTTACGTAGTACTATATATAGCTATAGACTAACTATTAGTAAATTACTAGCTATTTCTAGTATTATATAGAAATTCTATCTCTTAGTTAAAAGCGCTATATTAGTTATTATAGAGAGTAATTATAGCTATATTTTACTTAAAGCGTAGATAAGCCTTAACTAGGCTAGAACTAGTAATTATAAGCTATTTACGTTAGGCTTATTAGACTATTTTAAAGTATAGCTACTTATATATACTATAATAGAATTACCTTAAACTATTTATATATCTACTATACTATTATTACCTCTTTAAATTAGTTTAAACTTATAAATTTATTTCTATAGCTATCTCTATAATAAACAAAAGTAAAGTCTATTTATTATACTTATATCTACATATAAGATAAGTAAAATTAAAAGTAATTATAGATAGAATTAAGCTACTCTACTTTCTAGACTTTACTAGAAAGTAGTAACTAGATTTTATAAGATATAAGAGTTGCGTAAGCCTTAGAGCTCTTACTAGTTACTTTTTTTAGCTTACTTACGTAAGCGCGCTACTTCTATCTAGAGTTTTTTTACTTCTATCTAGACTTTTAGCGTAAGTATAATAGCGCACTTTATAGTACGCGTAGTAAGTTAATATAATACGCTAAGCCTATAAAACGCTAATATCTATAATTAATATAAGAAGTCTAAGGCTATAGTTAATAGAAGCGCTACTTCTAGTCTACTAATTAGAGTATTTACTTTTATATAGCTCTGTAAGTAAAGTAATTACTAGAAGTAAGCTTATAGTAAGTTATATAAAAGTAGAGAAATACTCTTTTAGTCTTTTTAATCTCTATATCTAATAGCTAATTAGAATCTCTAACGCTATAAGTATATTAATAACTTATACTATATATATATATATCTACTTTAAACCTATACACCTTTTATAAAAAATAGTTAGCGCTACTTTAGATATCTATATTCTTATACTAAAGTACACTTTAGATATAGCTATACTATATATAATTACTACTTCTAATATAGTAAAGTAAGACGCTATCTAGAGTAAAGGTACTAATATTATATAAAAGATTAATAGAAGAAGAATATAAATAGAATAAGATAAAAGCTAGTATAGTATTATTCTAGTTAATATAAGGTAGAGAGATAGCGCTTTATAGACACTAATACTAACACTAATACTAACTAAACTAAAATATCTTTAGTATATAATAAGTATTAGTAACTAAATAAACTAAAAAGAATAGTTATAAGTTCTCTATAAACAAAAGTATAGAGTATCTAAGATATAGTAGATATAATTAACGTATATAAAATTTAGGTATTACGTTAAGTAGTAAGTAAACTTAGCCTATTCTCTTTATTACTCTTAGCTAGAATTATATATACTCTTGCTTTAAGGTCTCTATCTTACTATCTAGTTACGTTAATAGACTAGTAGTAGCTAGAGCTTCTTCTTAATACTAATACTTTAGATATATTATATAATATAATAGTTAGAATATATAAATTTTTGCTAGCGCTCTTAAGTACTATTATTTATAGCCTACTCTCTTACGTATAGCGTAGAGAAGGTTTATAGATATATTATATAAAAAGATTAGTAAAGTATTAAGAAAGAAAGTTATAGATATATAATAATATAGATTAGAGTTAGATAATAACTAGTAGAAAACCTACAGCGTATAGTTTAGCTTAGTGTTACTTTAGAATTATATAGTTATCTTAACCTCTTTAACTCTACTTCTTATTCTAAATTTACTACTTCTTTTTATTTATTCTTTTTATACTATAGAGTCTATATAGCTATTAGTAGTAGCCTATAACTTCTCTACTAAGTCTAGGTTCTAGAAGCTTTTTAGCTCTACTAATAGATATTAGAGAGTCTAGAGTATAATGCTAATAGTAATTTACTTAAGGTTACCTTAGATAAAGTAAAGATAGTAGTAGATTTTACTTATAATAATACTAGAGCTCTATATAAAGTAGCTATAGTTCTCTATAATTTTAGACTTAACCTAATTACTAAGAGTGCGCTACTAGCTATCTTATAAATATTTAAAAAACTTTTTCTAAAAGTAAAGAACTAATAGAAGGTTATAGAAGAGTTAAAAACTAAGTATAGTTAGTTTACTACTAATCTTAAGAAGCTTTAGAATACTAATTTAACTTAGTACTAGATTATAAAAAGAATAATGTTTAGATATCTATCTAAACTAGCACTATTAGTTATAGCTATACTAGCTATAACTATAGATATCTTTACTAAACTTTTAGATTCTAAAAAGATAGTAGAACTTATTAAAGGTTTAGAAGAGAGTAGAGAAGATAAAAAAGATAAAGATTTAGATAAAGAGATACGTAAGAATATATTAAGCTAGTGTTATAAAAATCTACTAAAAGGTAACTAAGTTCTAGTAGAGAAAAGCTTAAGAAACCTTTTAGTTATCTAACTATTACTCTTCTAATATAATATTACTTAAAATTTATATACGTAGAGAAATTACTATAGTATTATATTATATCTTTATTATTAATAGCTAGCGTATTAACTATAAGATTAGACTAGTACTTAGGTACCTCTTAACTTCTATATATTCTACTCTATTCTTTATAACTATGTATTATCTTTAACTCTTTTAAGTTATACTATATAAAAAGATATAGAATAAATATATAGTCTATAAGATTAGTAATAAGAATAGATACGCTAGAAGAGCTTAGCTTTAGTAATTAATTATGTATCTAGCTATAACAGCTTAATATTCTAACTTCTAGTTTAACTTTAAACGTTATATAATATTACGTTACTAGTTATATAGTATACTAACTAGAGAGCTAGATAAAGATAATACTATATTATAGATTCTATTAAGAATAATTACCTTATTACTTCTAACTACATAGTAGAAACTAGCTAGTAGTACAGCCTTAATCTATTTCTTTACTATAAAAAGTAACTCTTTAGCTTTTTATCTATCTACCTACTACCTTTTTACCTCTTTATTAAGTAAGAGCCTACTAGCTACTATATTTACTAAATAAGTATTTAACTTCTTCTACTATATTTTATATATACTTACGTTAGATTAAAATAGAATTCTATTACGTAGGTCTTTATAAAATATAATTATAGAAAAGCTAGAAGATATATAAGTAGCCTTAACGCTATCTATAGCTTAAATTATAGCGTTAATATATCTTTTAGTGTCTACTACGTAGGTAACTATAATATTATATCTTTAGATAAATTCTTCTAAGGTTTTATATAGTATTTAAAGAGTTTTTAGTATTAATAGATAGTAGCTAGCCTTCTTAACCTAAGATATAACGCATAAAAGAAAGTATATAGCTATTTAGTATTTAGTACTTAGTATATTATTAATACTAGTATTAGTGTAGCTAAGTAGTTACACTACGCTATTATTAAAAGTAGTAAGGTTAATCTTTCTAAGCTAGGTAAGGTATATAGATACGTAGTCTACCTTCTAGGTATCTAGTAGTTTAGAG
Organism: Alternaria ethzedia; assembly: GCF_023757985.1. Lineage (NCBI taxonomy): Eukaryota > Fungi > Ascomycota > Dothideomycetes > Pleosporales > Pleosporaceae > Alternaria > Alternaria ethzedia. Next base: position 86,035 of record NW_026056205.1, on the reverse strand, counting down.
GTATAGCTTAAACAAAACTATAGTATTAAAAGAGCTAGAATCTAGTTATAAGAAAATAAAGATAGTAAGTAGTTATAGAACTCTAGAACTACTATATATATAAGTAGAATAAGCTTCTAGAAGTTTTTAATATATAGAACACTACTTAATATATATTTATATAAGCGTTCTTAATATAGTAATCTTAGTACTAGTAACGTAAAGAGTAATATAGATAGCTTAGAGAAAAGCTTATAAGTATTAACTACTAGAGAGCTAGGTAAGTAGAGCTTATATACTATATTATAGAATAATAGTATATCTCTAAGTAGCTTTAGAAGCGTAGAGTAGCGTAGAACTAATTTACTATCTAGCTATAATTAGGCTAAGTAATACGCTTTTTTAGCAGAAATACTCTTAATAATTAATATTCTTCTAGCTTATAGTTTATATACTAATAGAGGCTAATTACTATTATCTTTAGATAAGCTATAGTCTACGCTAACTTTAGTGTAAGATTTTTCTATAACGTATATAGAGCTTTAGAAATAGAATATTATATAATAAATATATAATAATTAAAATTAGTAATAAAAGCTTACTAAGAGTAGAAAAGATATAATAGCTTTGCCTTATATAGACTTCTAGTATTCTATAAGTATAGCTTTCTTAACTTTCTATATAACTATGTCTAATCTATAATATATTTTAAGCGCTCTACTAGTAGAGTCTTATATCTCTAATATAGACTTTAACTCTAACTCTAATAACTCTACGCCTAAAACTAGTATTATAGCTTTAAATAAGAAGTTAAAGATATTAAATATAGAGCTTAACGTAATAGTATCTTAGCTTAAGTAGAAAACTAAGTAGCTTAGTATAGAGATTTAATAACTTAAAGCTAAAGTAGTAACTTAGTAGAGTACTCTAGATCTATAAAAAGAGAATATAGTATTATTTATTTAATAGGCTATTAATAAGAAGAAAAGGTTAGCTAATACTAGACTAGAGTTATTAGATAAGTAGGTTTAGAAGCTATAGAAATAGATTAGTAGCTAGAGAAAGTTATTCTATAAGCTTATATATAGCCTGCCTATTATAGCTAGCGTAAACGTAGTTCTAGAAAGTAATACTTCTACTACTCTTACTAATCTATAAGTCTACTTTAGACTTTAGTCTTAGTTAGTATAAATACTAATATAAATAATAATTTCTAATAATCTTACTAGTAATTCTGTAGATATAAGCCTATAAAAGTATCTTCTTTTACTAGCATAGCGTATAAGTACCTTAGCCTAGAGTATCTATTATAAATACTAATTTAATTATAGATTTATTAGTTATGTAATAGCTTATATCTTATAAGAGATATATACTAACTTACTAGTAAATTTCTTTAAGTCTTATATTATCTAGAATCTTATAGTAAGTAAATTACTATAGTATAGAAGTCTACTTTTTAACTACTTTCTCTTTACTAATATCTACTAAGAACGCTTTCTATTCTTATAGCTATAAGCTATTACTTAATTTATATTTAATAGTCTACTCTAATAATATTAGAGCTAATCTTACTATCTATTTACTTAGCTATTATAGTCTATTAATCTCTTTTATACTCTTTATAACTACTTCTTTTTTATATCTTCTACTACTAAGATACCTACTTTACGTAATACTCTAGCTAGTACTTATACTATAAACGTTCTACTTAATCTTAGTCTTATTATAATAGTAGGCTATCTCTTATTCTAAGGTAGACGCTAGCTTTAGAGTAAGAACTATCTTCTAAATAATATTATCTAGATAATAGATAAGGTTTTCTAAAAGTTAGACTATATTATTTAAGTAATCTATAATAGTTACCTAAAACTTAATAATATAGTTAGTTTAGTTTAGAGTATATATAGAGTAGAGAGGTAGTTATAGACTACGCTCTACTAGTACCTTAATCTAAAATTAGTAAGCTTTCTATTAATACTACTTATCTTTACTACTCTAGCTTTAGTAATATAGTATATTACCTTTACATTATAGATTATTAGTCTACCTATCTAAGTTCTAGCTATACTAGTATATTAACTTCTCTTTCTACTTAACTATTAACTAACTATATATAAAAAGTTTACCTTATAAGGTTAGCTTTACTATACTTAGTCTTAGAATTACTTATTACTTTCTTATTAGCTAGTCTACTCTATAGCGTCTCTCTTTAATATAATATTATTATAAACTTATTATTATTACTATTATATTATAAATACTATCTACACCTCTAAGAGTTTTACTACGTAATAATAGGTATAGTTAGATATACTAGATAGTTTTTAATATAGATACTAGTAGTACACTATAATATCTATCTTATACTCTTAATTCTACTTATCTAGTATATTCTTAACTACCTAAGTAGTTACTTATTAGGCTATAAGCTATCTATTCTACTCTTAATACTATACTTCTTATATAGAACTATTACATACTAATAATTAGACTATTATTATAATAACTACTTATAATAGGCCTTACTAACACCTACTATATATATAATATATAGTATTTTTATATATATGTATATATATATATATATATACGTATACTCTATAGGTATATTCTTATTACCTTAGACTTTTATTTTAATAATACTTCTCTTTTTAAGAGAACCTAATTAAATAGATATATATAGATTTTAGAAGTTATAAGTTACTTATTTTATATTATATTACTATAGTACTATCTTATTACTCTAAGAGAAATATATCTTTTATCTATAATATAATATATATTCTATCTCTTAAAGTACATTCTAGTTACTATATAATATAACTCTAAATAAAGAAAGTATTAGAATTATATTTTAGAAACTAATTTATTTTTATTACTATAACTAACTATTTCTATCTAATCTTTTTACTCTCTTAGTACTCTTAGTACTACTAGTATCTCTAGTATCTCTAGTATACTTAGCATTCTCTCTACCTTCTCTAATAAATAGTAGCTATAAATCTTTACACTACTAATAAAAGTATAAATAATACTAAGCGCTTTAATAAGAAATTATATACTTAAACTATATCTAATCTAAATAACTATAATACTATTATCTCTATAGACCTCTATATAGCGCTAGCTCTTAGTAACCTACTAATAGTTAAGATTATTATTATACTCTATAACTCTTTAGATATATTACTATTATAAGATTCTCTACTTTATAAACTTAATAAGATTAGCTATATAGTAATTATACCTTACTATCTAGACTAACTAATTTAAAGAGGCTTTTTATAATAAGCTTTCTTCTATCTATTAATAAATCTATATAGTTATATTAACTCTATATACTAGAAGCGCGCTCTTAACTATATAGAGTATTATAGTACTTAATATAGAGTATATTAATTTATTATTATTAGTAACTCTACTATACTTACTAGTTTCTTCTTAAATTATATACTCTTTAGCCTCTATAAGCAGCTATATATAAGCTATAGTGTACTTATTAAAGTCTTCTATAATAATAAACTTAATAAATTCTACTATTTAGTTATCTAGTAATATAAGACTATAATTAAGTAAGTATCTTTATAATAGCTTATTTTATATATTAATAGTATATTTACTTAGCTAAATATTCTTAAGAAAGACTTAATTATTAAAGGTACTATATAGTAACTACTACTTAGTAGCTACCTATTAGTAATAAATGCCTTAGCTAGTTAATTTCTACGTTTCTAAGTAGAGAGAATACTATACGTATAGTTTTGCTATTAGTAGAATACTTTTTATAATAGAGAGTAAATCTTTCTTATATTTAGTACTAAAGACTAGACTTAGAAGCGCGTATTAGTAGCTAATAGTAATATAAAGTATAATAATCTTATAACTAAGACTAAGAGTAGTATACTTATATTATAATAGTGTAATTAGAGCTTTCTAAAGTTACTAGTAAAAGTATTATATAGTAGTTAATTATAATAAGTAGAAATATAAGTTAAGTTTTTTAACTAGCTAGTATAACGCTCTTACCTCTTCTTATAAGCTTTTATATTAATAATACTTCTTTTTTTATACCTCTTCTTATAATATTATAATAGTGTAGATATACTCTAGTTAGAGAGCTATTTATATAGTTTAAATAACATACACTTTAAGCAGTAGACTCTAGAATTCTCTCTACCTAAAGCCTCTAACTACGTTTTAGCTCTAGCGTTTTCGTACAAGACCTAAGTTATACAAGAAATACATATATTAACGTTTATTTACTACATCTAACCTATCTATATCTTGCAGAATCTTTCCTCTAATACTAGACAGCTAGAAACTAAATATTTTAGCTACCTTTTTCTAGTAGAAAGTTAAACACATCTTTACAGCTAGCACTAGAATAAATTTAGTAGAGCTTAATAATCTAATATTAATATAGGCCTAAGATTAACTTAGTTATAGTATATGTGTCGCGTCTAGAAGCATAGAAATAAATAGAAGATAAATTATTATATTACAAGCTTACTTAGAAAGCTCTCTTAAGTAGTAAAGCTTCTAAGAGCTTATCTTAATCTATACTAGTATAATTATATACTATACTCTTAAGAAGCATCTAGAGGTGCGTTCTATAATATACTTTCTAAGCATTCTATAAGAGTAGGCTGCGTAGTTATAATAAGCTCTCTTATTATAGCTAAGAACGCTAATTATATACTTATTAAAGCGTGCGCAGCGCTAAGAGCTCGCTTAGCGTACGCGCGCTAATTATAATATTACTAAAAATTATTTAATTAGCTAAACGCTCTCTACCTCTTATCTAAAATAAGAGTAAGTATCTCTAATTTTTATTAGTACACTTACTAACTCTAGCAGTATACTCTATTATACTAATTAAACTAAGCATACCTCTCTATATCTATTTCTAAGCTCTATAGTATTATATTAAATAAGAATAAGTATAAGTATAAGAATAGCTACTCTTCTAAAGATAAGTAGTCTAGTTCTAGCTTTATAAGCGCCTCTAAGATAACTTCTTTAAGTTCTAGTTACGTAAGCGCGTTAAAGGCTAAGCTATTAAGCTCTAACACCTCTAACTTCTCTAAGCACCTAGCTACTCTCTCTAAGATAAATAATTATAAGCGCTTAAATAAGCTCTATAGTATTTCTAAAGGCTTTTTTAAGCGTAGTTCTTTTAGTAAGAAGTAGAGCTCTAGTTCTATAAGTACTTCTACTTCTGCCTATAACCTATTTACTACTCTAACTTGCGCTTCTAAGAAGTCTAATCTATTTACTAAGTATAGTAATATAGTTACTTAAGAGTAGGCTAATAATATTTTATATTATAATAAGCGCGCTACTTAAGAGTACGCTAATAAGTAGTACGCTTATAACTTTAAAGCTAAAAATAAAGTAGAGTAAGAGTGTTATAACTAGATTACTTATAAGTATTATATTACTAGTTAAGCTATAGAAAATAAGTAGCGTCTGCGTTGTAAGCGTAATAAGTAGGTTAAGTATAACTTAGAGTGTAGTAATAAAAATTCTAAAGCTAAGGCTAATACTAAAACTAAGCGTATTAAGTTTAAAGACAAGCGCTTTATTAATAAGTAGCGTACTAAGTAAGAACGCTTTAAGATTCTACTTCTAAAGACTATTAAGCTCTATTAAAAGATAGTTCTAGAAAAAGTAATTTACAAAGCGTAGTAGTCTACTAATTCTATTAGCGTAATAGAAAAGTACTATAATAAGTAGGCTAGTAAGGCTGCCTAAGAAGAGTATACTAACTATAATTCTAATGTTACTGCGCTCTTTTAAGAGCTTTCTAGTAATTCTTATAAGTATCTTACTAAAGTTACTATTATAGTTTTTAGTTTTTTAGCTACTAGTAATGCTTATTCTAATATTCTATTTCTAGGTTCTTCTAGTCCTAAGAGCTCTACTTCTAAGAACTCTTCTACTATCTCTTCTAACGCTTTTAAGCTTTCTGCTAAAGCCTTAAGTAAGCTTTCTATTTTTTAAGAGAGCAGCACTATTTATAATACTTTACCTTTCTCTAGCTCTACTTCTAAGAAGAGGTATTCTTTTATTATTATAAGTAGTATAGAGAGCTCTCTCTTTAATCTAGAGCTCTCTATCTAGTCTAATAGTTTAGATATTACTAATTCTTCTAATAAGTATAATAATAAAAAGTATAACAGCAAGAAGTATACGCTTAATAAAGATTCTAATAATAAGAATAATAGAGCTTTAGTAACTAAGTCTATATATAAGCGCAGCTCTAAGAAGCTTATTTTTATTACTACTAGTAAGCTCTATAAAATAGTATACCTTTAATACTTCTAGTCTATAAGCACTAGAAAGGCTACTAACTCTCTCTATAAAAACTATATAAGTATTAATAAAGGTAAGAAGTCTAAGCGCTACCTTACTAGTGCTATTAGTAATTATAGATATAATAATGTATACGTATACTCTTTTTTAAGCTTAAGAAGCTTTACTAACTCTTTTTTAGACCTAAGTATATAGAGAAGATTACTAAGTATATAGTTAATTAGTTTTATACTATAAAGTAAAACCTAAAGACTAGTTATCTACTTAATATTAAGAACTCTTACTTTTATAAGCTTATCTATAACTATAACACTACTTTTAAGTAGTATCTTAAGTATAGCTACATAATTTAAAAGTGTAGTAAGAAGTAGAGCTTTAACATCTTAAAGGTAAAGTATAACACTAATAAGTCTAAGAATACTTCTAGTATTAAGTAGTCTTAATCTAACTTTAATAATAAGACTAATAACGCTTCTACTTCTAAGTAGCACTCTTCTAGTAAGTTTTATTCTAGTACTTTAACTTCTTAGTGCTAATAAGCTTTATAGAACTTTATCTAGTAGTTAAGTAGATTAACTATAATAAGACTATAAATAATAGTATAGCGCTCTCTAATAATAATAATAGAAGAGCGTCTTCTAAGACTATTACTAATAATACTATTATAGTTACTTATAAAAGTATTACTACTAAGCTTAGTTACGTATTTACGTTTATAGAGAAAGTTATACTCTTTTAGTTCTTTACCTTAGAGTTTAAGTATCTCTAAGCTTATAAAAATACTGCTAATAACTAGTAGTACTTTTCTAACTTTACGCTTAGATAACTAAAGAAGTGTTACTCTAATTATAGTTCTAAGTATACGCTTTCTTATCTTGCTACGCTCTTTAGAGCGTATACTTTAATAAAAGCCTTTTTTAATAAGTAGTTTTCTATAGGCCTGTAAGAGAGGCTATACTTAAAATACACTTTCTACTACTCTCTAAGAAGAGTAGCTAAAAACTCTTTTATACCTTATAAGCTTTATAATACTACTAATAATTTAATATTCTTTATATTTAACTACTTCTTAAAGTAGGTAAATTACTAAACTAATAGATTTTTAGTAAGCCTATTAGCTAGTATACTTTTAGTCTCTAGGTACTTAACTCTAAAAGACTTTTTAGTATACTCTTACTTTAGCTATATATTTTAGATATTAATATATCTAAGGCGTATTATTATACGCTTATTAGCGCTAACTACTAAGCGTATAGTCTACTAGTTATTATAGAAAATTGTCTACGCTACTTCTAAGATAAGTGTAAGCTTTTAAAATAGCCTCTTAAGAGCTATTACTTCTTTACTAATATACTTAAGAGTAAGAAGCTTTACTTTTATAGTTAAAGTTATTATAGTTACTTATTATACTACTTTCTAAATAATAGTACTTCTAAAGAGTATAATAAGGTAGCTTTATAAAGAGCGCCTAGTCTCTAGGTTATCTATAAAAGAAGCGTTGCTGCAAATTATAAGCTCTACTCTAGAGTACGCTCTATAGTAGATAGCCTAATAGTAAGTCTTATATAAGTATATAATTGCTTAGTTAACTACTTCTATATACTCTTTACTTAGATTTATAAGAAAGTGTAAGAGCTTTAAAGCAGCATATACTACATTAGGCTGCAGCATAATAGCTATATAGAGTAGTAATCTAATACGCTCTTAGTAGTCTTTAACTATCTTCTTATCTACTTTACTTATTAACTTTATAAGCTCTTAGCTTAGAAGTAGTATAGTAGAGCTTAAAGACGTGCTTTCTAAATTAAACTTCTTAGTAAGCTTATCTAAATACTTATTATATATAAGCGTTATAGTATAAGTAGCGCAATTGCGCAATACTCTTACTTCTAGAAACTATTTAACTAGGCCTTTCTCTTCTAGGTTATATACTACTTTTATTATATTAGTAACTTATAAAGCTTCTTAATAAGTAGTGTAGTAATATATAAGTAGTATATTATTAATATAGAAGAGTAAGAGAATCTTTCTTTATTTATTAAAAAAGAGATAAGACTCTTCTTTAGAAGTAATAAGACCTACTTTCTTTACTATATATAAGAGCTCTTTATACTAGAGTAGTAGAGAGTTCTTTAGTCTATAAAAAGCACGCTTAAGCTTTACACACTTACTAGGCTTCTTAAAGCTATCTAGTATATTATATACTATAACTAGCTAGTACTCTTAGTATATATAAAAGAATGCTTCTATAATATTAAATTAGAAGATCTCTAGGTTAAACTTAGCTACTATTAATATTGCTATTCTAAAAGAGCGTAAAGTAAGCGTTACTACATACGTAGAGTATATAGAATTAATTACTTATAGATCTTCTCTTACTACTACGTAAGCTTTATACTTAATAAAGTAGCTATTCTAATTAACCTTATATACAAATACCTACTTTAGTAAAAGTAGGCGCTCTTTTACTAAGAAGCGCTTAATCTTCTTCTAAGTACCTACTTAATAGAGTATATTAATCTTCTTATTATAAGTCTTATAGAAGAGCTTTCTATATAGATAGTTACTAAGATCTTTATACTTCTTTAGAAGTAGTAGTAGTTAATTATAGTATACGCGTTTAGATAGCTTATACTTCTATAGAAGTATATTACCTAAGATTATAGCTACTATAATTAAGTAAATAGTTATAAGCTCTTTCTAGTCTTCTTCTACTCTATATAAGTATTAAAGAAGACTATTTAGAAGATTATTATCTTATATACTATTCTATAAATTATATAGCGTATAAACTTCTAGTTCTTCTACTTCTAGGCCTTTGCGTTACTCTTTAATTCTAGAGCTTAATTACGTTAGTTCTCTATAATTACGCCTCTAGTGTATTAGTCTAGAAGTAAGTAGTAGTTCTATTTTACTTTATTCTAGAGAAGTTCTAAACGTAAAGCGTGCGTAGAAATATAGTATACTTAGAGATACTCTATTCTAATAAGCACTATATACCTTATTCTAATAAAAGCTCTTTATATTAAGAAGCTATTTATTACTTAGTACTAGTAGGCGCTCTTCTCTAGTTTAGTGTACTTTCTAGGCGTTGCTATTATACTTCTAACTAGTTCTTATAGTCTAGTACGCTCTAGGCTCTAGTATTTACTCTAGAGTAAATAGGCTAGTATGCTCTTAAGAGTCTATATAGATTTCTAGTAGTTAGCTAGCTAAGCTTTCTATCTATGTAGAAGATATATTATATACTACTTATTAATTAGGCTAGCTAGCTTATTTAATAGCAAGCTATAATATACTACCTTCTAGCTTCTAAATAAGGTTTTTAAGAGTATGCTAGTCTTATATTTTACCTACTATAGCGTAGAGCTAGTTAAAAATATCTTTATACGCTTCTTCTATGTTATATAGCTTATTCTTATATAGAAGATTAATAATATACGTAAGCTCTTCTACTAAGTGCTTCTAGCTACTTTTAGCGCTGCTCTTATAGAAAAGCTCTTTATTAAAGCTTACATTTCTTATTATAATTATTTAATTAAGCTTTAGAACCTATATTCTATAAATATTAGATACTCTATATTCTACTAGGTATCTAATATAGTCTCTTAGTATAACTTTAAAGTTACGCTTATTTTATCTAGCTACTTACTCTCTATTAAGTAAGTAAGCTTTATATCTATAGGCGTAGATAGTGCTCTAATCTAGGTAAAGGTCTACTATAATAGCATAAACCTTCTTACTATACTCTATACACTATACGTTAAGTATAGTATTAGATACTAAAAGATTATAAGTATACAATAGGCTTATATTATATAGCTAGGTTGCTACTTCTATAATATTTAGCTAAAGCTTTTTAAGAAGATTTACACTAACTCTTATCTTAATAGACTTAGTAATTATTTTCTAACCTACTCTCTCTGCTTCTCTATTTAGTTTATAAGTATAGATAGAGGTGCGTTCTATAATAATACTCTACTCTTTAGCCTATATCTTAAAGCGTAACTTACCTCTCTAAGGTAGCGTTGTAATATTATTATCTTAGATAATAATATAAATATTAAGCTTATACTAAGCTATAAAAAAGCTTATAAAGTTGTAAAAGACTCTTATAATCTCTATAAGCGTTTTAGCTTAAAGAGTATATTAATAAATCTTACTACTATAATTATCTTTAAGCACTATAATTTAGAGCTCTTTATTATAACTAGTAGAAAAGTTAAAAAGATTCTATAAGATTCTCTAATAAGGTCTTAGAGCTTTCTTACGTAGTTGCCTAGAGATGCGCTACTTTATATAAGTAACAGCGTAATACTTATACTTACTTTAGCTTATTCTCTTAATACGTATATTACGCGTATTCTTAATAAAGGCTTAGAGTACTTCTAGACCTAGGTAGCCTACTCTTACGTGCTAAAGCTCCTCTAAATTAGACTAAGAAAAGCTTCTCTAGAATTATTATAAGCGCTAGTTATTAGTTACACTTATTATAGTTAGGTAAAACTTTAAAGAATTATATTTAATAAACGTAAGCTTATACTCTCTCTTAAGCTTTACTAGTATAAAGTTATTAGTAAGCGTTTCTATATAAAGCATTAAGTCTAACTCTAAGTACTATAGTCTAGCTTTATTAAAGACTACTTCTAAGATAATATTAATGTAGAAACTCTCTATAAGCGCTATACTTATTAGAATAAAGTTCTTTATATATAGTCCTCTTTTTCTAGTTAAAGCGTTTCTAATTCTTTATATACTGTATCTAAGTACCTAGAAGAAAAAGCTTTTTACTTCTATAGTATAGAATTTATATACTCTTATAAAGGTCTTTAGCTTAAGCAAAGATAAGTTATTAATAAGATATACTACTACTCTATTATCTAAGATAGTGCTTATAGAGAGTAAGTAGACGTTAAAATCTATAGTAGAGTATATACTACTAATACTTAGCTAACTTATAATAAAAGTAAAGTTAATAAGTATTACCTAAATTAACTCTAAGTAGATAGAGTTTAGGCCTTTAATCTATACTTGCTATAGAGTAGTCTATCTCTTCTTATTAAGAGCTCTCTATAGACTATTATACTTTAAGTCTCTAAGCTTAGTAGTAATCTTAGCCTTAGCTTTATTAGAAAGCTTTAGAAGTTTACCTATAAGCGCTATTTCTAAATGCTTATATATAGTAGTAGACTACTTATAGTACTATCTATATAAGTAATTCTTCTTAGACTTCTAGAATAAGTTATTATTATTAAGAGCTTATTATAGTGCTTTTATAATAGTAAATACACTGCCTCTACTAGTAGAGTAAGTAGTATACTCTTAGATTAGCGTAGTAAAAATCTTTAACGCTTATTTAAAAGTAACCTAAGTTCTACTAATAGTAAGAGCTTTAATAAAGTTCTACTATATAGAGTGCCTCTATTCTAGAGTAAGCCTAACGCTAATTATTTCTAAATAGTTCTAGATAGTAAGCGTATTATTAACTTTAGTAAGTTTGTATACTTTAGCTTAGACTAAAATATAAAAGTATTTCTATTACTAGCGCTTAGCGTTAATACGTTCTTATTACACTTTCTAGAGATATACTCTATACTATAAGCGTATAAGATTCTTAGTATAGTTCTTCTCTAGAAAAAGCGTAGACTTAAGGTATTTAATAAGTACTTATAATATAGCTTCTTTCTCTATAAAAATAGAAAGTATAGTAAGAGCTAGAAGCTTTAGACTAATAGTCTAATTAATCTAGTTCTAAAGATACTTAATATAAGTACTCTTTAACTACTATTTTATTACTTATACCTTATACTTTATAATAGATAAGTTATACTTATTAGCGTAGAGCTTATTAACTAAAGTATTCTATATAATTACTACTAGCTCTAAGATAGTTAGAACGCTTATCTAAATAGAAGTAGCTATTTTAGCGTTAAAGTTAACATTAGCTTAAATTTCTTTGCTTAAAGTATAGAATTTAAACTAAGTAAACTACTTAGGCTAATACGCTAAGTTAGTAAGCGTAAAAGCTTCTATAAAGATTATTATAGAGTTACTTATTATAAGTAATAAAGTAGTGCTTCTATAGAAGCGCAAAGATTAGTAATAAGATTAGTATTACTATACTTTATTAAACGCCTTGCGTCTTAAGTATATAAATACAGAACTATATTATCTTTTTAAAGCGCTAAGCTTATAACTATTACGTTTAAAAGTATAGAAATAAATAGAAAATAAATTATTATATTATAAGCTTACTTAGAAAGCTCTCTTAAGTAGCAAAGCTTCTAAGAGCTTATCTTAATCTGTGCTAGTATAATTACGTGCTGTGCTCTTAAGGAGCATCTAGAGGTGCGTTCTGCAACAATATACTATTGTAGCAGCCAACATATTTAGTTTTTCTCATGCGGGGAGATGCTCAAGACTGCTCAATACTTGCATTATCGTTTCGATTCTCTTGGTCGCTATAGCCCCATCATACGAGTCCATCCTTTATTAGAAAAAAAGAACGTCCATCACTGCTTGGTGAACATTCTCGACCTCGGACGATATCGCACCCGAGACCTAGAGTGTCATGAAACCAAGAGACTCCCGACTGCAAATTCTGCAAACTCACGCTCGGAGGTGCAATGTCCAAACAGCTCCCTGAAGGTTTTGACATCATGTCGGTCTCCGAACGTCGTTGTGGCTTGGGCCTGAGGCTCGTGGCTGCCATGACACCCGGACACTTGCCCGTCTTGGGCTGCTGAAACCTTGTCCGCATCACAACCCCAACACGCATACATGCGTCCCCGCCGATGAAGCGAGCCTGAACACTGCAATACTCCTGCAGCCTGACTTGCTACATACTCTCCGACGGTTCCTGTCAGGCCAAGACTTTGGCGAGCGGATCCGGGCTTCTCTGCCTCTTCCTCGTCAGGTACGCATCTGATTGGTCGATCGCGGCGTGCGCCTCATCGCGAACATGGATTAGGCCCGGTAACGTCCATGCCAAGCACTGTCAATGCTGTCTACACAGTGGAGAGGCAGCTGTAAGTGTTCGAGACGGGTGGGGGAACAGCGTCGTCGTCACCCTGCCTAGGCGCCTAACCGCCTCAAGGCATCCTCGACATGGCGAAAACGATGCCGGGAATCCATCAAACACTACCAAGTGTGGAACTGCTCCAGATGATCTGTTTGCTTCTAGGGGTAGGTCCTGAGTCTCTTCCATGCCGAAGGAACCGGGCAAGGTACATATATCGCGAAACCCCGAGCCTCATAAGTTCTGCCCACTCTCACATCAAGTCTTCTTCAAACACCTACCTTCTTTTCTTCAAAGTGCCGTGCACTAGTGTTTAATTTTATTGAGCTGAGCTCTTCATTCTCTCTTTTCTCGTCGTAATAACGAAGACTCAAGTTTCATTCCTGTCCTTTTCGATTCACCCAAATCACCCATAATGAAGACGATATACCCCCTTCTCACCCTCCTTTCAGCGGCCGCTGTCGCCGCTGGCCCTCTTCCAAGGAATGTCGACATCCCGTCGAGGGTTGTGGCGCGTACCGAACACATGGGCGAGGCTGCGCCCGCTCCAGCAGTTGACCCTGCTAAGGCAGCCGCCGACGCTATGGAGTCCATGCACGTAGCAGAGGCGGAAGCCAAGGACAAGGCGCACCAGGAAGCTGCTGCAAAGATGGAGGCCGAACACCAAGCCAAGGCTGAAGCAGAGGAGAAGGCTCATCAGGAAGCTGCGGCGAAGATGGAGGCCGAACACCAAGCGAAAGCGGAGGCAGAGGAGAAGGCTCACCAAGAATCTGCCGCTGCTATGGAAGCTATGCACGTGGCCTCCGAGATGGCCAAGGACGCCGCTCACAAGGCCTCTGCAGATGCTATGGAGTCCATGCACGCCGCGTCTGAGAAGGCCAAGGATGCCGCTCACAAGTCTTCTGCGGATGCTATGGAGGCCATGCACGTATCTCAGGAGATGGCCAGTATCTCAGCCGCAGCCACTACCACTGAGGAAGTTGCAGCAACAACTACAGCCGAGGCCATCACTCACGAGACTGTTGCACCGATGACCACGGCTATGGTCGAGCAGCCCCCAGCTCCTATGGTCACTGAACACCCCATGGCACCTCCTGCGGCTGAGATGCCACCACCACCACCTGCGGAAATGCCTGCACCACCGGCTGAGATGCCTCCTGCTGAGATGCCACCGCCACCTGCTGAGATGCCCGCTGAGATGCCTCCACCAGCCGAGATGCCTGCACACGAGACCCAAGCAGCACCCGAGCATACCATGATGCCACCACCACCTGCTGCCGAGATGCCTTCACCAGCTGAGATGCCGCCTCAGGAGACTCAGGCCGCACCAGAGCACACTATGCCTCCTCCCGCTGCCGTCACTGTCGTTCCTGAAGCCCCTGCCGCCGGTAACATGTCCATGACCCACGCTGCACCACCTGCACCCATGGTCACTGAGAGCTTCTCTTTGGTAATGGGTGAGGCTGCAAACGCAACTGCTTCTGCCAACATGACTGTTTCCGCCACCGAGACTGCTGCTGAGCCTGCGGCCACCGAGGCACCGGGCGCAGCTGAGGAGGAGCAGAAGAAGATGGAAGAGGAGCAGAAGAAGGCTGAAGAAGAGAAGAAGGCCGCTGAGGAGATGGCAAAGCAACAAGAGGAGGCCGACAAGAAGGCCGCCGAGGAAGAGAAGAAGGCGCAAGAGGAGGCAGACAAGAAGGCTAAGGAAGAGGCCGACAAGGCTGCTAAGGAAGAGGAGAAGAAGGCGGCTGAAGAAGAGAAGAAGGCGGCTGAAGAAGAGAAGAAGGCGGCTGAAGAAGAGAAGAAGGCGGCTGAAGACGCTAAGGCTAAGGAGAAGGCTGACGCTAAAGCTGCTGAGGAAGAGAAGAAGAAGCAGGAAGAAGCTGACAAGAAGGCCGCTGAGGAAGAGAAGAAGCAAGCCAACGAAGACGCCAAAGCCGCCGAAGAGGACAAGAAGAAGCAAGAGGAAGAGGACAAGAAGGCACAGGAGGGCGAAGCCAAGCAGCAAGACGGAGCTGAAGCAGACGACAAGGAAGACGCCGCCCAAGAGGACGACAAGAAGGATGAGGGAGACAAGCAAGACGAAGCCGCCGACGCCGAGCCCGTCGCTGCTGAAGAGCAGAACGACGACCCCGCAGCACCGGCACCAGCCGCAGAGTCCGGCGACGCCGTTGTCGAGTATCCTGCTGGTTTCCTCACCTCATCTCGTCGCCGCGACGAGATCGCCAATATGCCCGTCAAGCGCGGTATGAAGGCTGTTGCGTTCTGAGTTGACTGAACGATCTCCCCCGGGTTGTACCCATTGGTGTGCATCTGGACATGCACGGGTATTAGAACATGTTTGAATATGTAGTGTTTAGAATAGATACAAGAATCGCTCACAGCATCTGCTTCATTGTCTCTGTTTTCGTGTCTACCATGGCTTCCCTTTCTGTGTTGCTTCATCTCCTGTCCAGCCTCGAATGAAACCAGACATATTCCCTAGCCATTCAGAGATCAAGTGAGGACCTATCTTATGCACTCTTTCACTCACTTCTTCCTTGATGACGTGTCTTTGCTTCTTTGGTATCCGAAGGGCATCTCAATCTTGTGCCCATGAGGATTAAGCATCCTTGTTGTTGGCTTGGGACGAATGATGGGCTTTTCCATTGAGACCTTTTCCTCAGCGGTAGGGGCGGAAAGAATGTTCGAGGAAGTGTTGACCCATGCGCTTTGTGTTGGGACAATTGAGTCCAACGCTGAGTCAGTATGCTGTGGGTGTAAACGCGGAGGCGAAGCTGCGTCTGTTTGTAGCTTTGCTTGATCTTCAGAAATGATAGCTCGAGTTGTTGAAGCTGACATTGTGGTATCCTGGGTTCTATCACCACTTGTGACAACGCCCTTGCTCTCTGAGATGCTAGTCTTGCCGCTCTTGTGACCTCTATGTGGACTTTGCTGATTATGGGGGCCTACAAAATCCCATAAGCTCGCTAAGGGTTGACCCCGTTGTGGACGACGATGCGTTGACGAAGCTTGCGACGGAGTGGTTAATGACCGTCCGATCAGCGAAGGCAGCTCTTTCGTAGGCCGGCTTGGGTGTACTGTTCTCGCTAGTCGATTCCTCACTCTAGGGTCCGGATGAGCTGTCGCGATGTCTCGAGCAGACTTTCCCTGGGCGACAGAATCGGGGTCTGCACCATGGGCTAGCAATGCTTGAACAATCTGAAAGACGTCTTGATGCAGCTCCCTCTTGAGGACGTCTTCTTTACGGGCGTCGAGCGAGATGACGCTTTGTAGTGCTGCGTCGAGGTAGCTTGTTTTCTGGAGTTGTAGTCGTCCTCTGATTTGTAGAAGATGACTGACAACCATAGCGAGCTTTCCAGTTGCAGCGCACTTTATGAATTCTGCAAGGATATATTCTGGAACTTGAATTTTGTCGACTGATGCAGGGGGTAGATGCCGTAGGATGACGTGCTCGTGTTGTGTGATTACGTTTGTGGAAAGGGATCGAAAGTGTTGTCCGGAAGCCATTTGGATGAGCTCTCTTATGACTGACGCGCTAAGCTGTTTTGCAGAGTCTAGGGCTTGTAAAAGCAATGAAACGATGGGCTCGTGTCGTCTATTCATAGCTATAGAGAGCATCTCAGACCTACCCTCGATTATCGGACTCGCTCCCGCTTCTATGAGCAGTTCAGCTATGCGTCTGTTTCCAAGATATGCTGCAAATGATAGTGGTGTGGCCGACCGTATACCCATTCTGTATCCCTCATGGATCCAGTAGTTGGAAAGTGCGTGCACGTTTGCACCGAACTGTAGGAGTAGTTCGACCATCTTTACGTCGCTGTGGTACGCAGCGGATGTCAGAGGTGTTGTGGCATGTGAACTTGCCAAGTAACAGCTGTCACTGAGATAGTAACCCCAGCCATGGCAAAACTGTCTATCCACATCCGTACCCTTGAGTAGGAGTCGTCTCATCAAGCCCTTGCTTCCTGTCCTCAATGCTAACTCGAGTAGCTTGACCCCCTGTGTCCGCACCTCTTTGTCCAGGATAGCGTCCATAATCAGGGAGTAGAATCGAAAGTTCGTCCGTGCAAGTCGGCTTCGATCCCTGTCGGTCAAATGCGCGACAACATCCAAAATAAGCACGTTTGGTAGCTCGGCGAGTCCAGTGAAACATGGTCGAGAATAGTCGAGGATAAAGTCGAGGGCTCGGTGGTTGACTTCACGCAGGTGGCGGAGGTCGGCTGGACTGAGGGGCGCAACGACATCGCGGAGAAGCTCATTCGGGAGGCTTAGTAGTCCTTGGGGTGGATGCGCCATGTCGTAGGTATGTGATATTCCGGCGAAGTTAATGTGGTGATGGGATGGCTTCGTGAAGTAGTACAATAACAGTCGCTTTGGCCGCCAACGGTAGAGGTGCGCGGGAGCTACAACAGAGCGTCTGATGAACTAGACGATGTATACGAAGTACCCAGGAGCGTACAAGTGGTGGTGGAAGAACAAGAGAAGTCCCTTTAATACTCTCGCCGTAGACGTTATACGCAAGGTGCAGCCCACTCCAGGACTAGCGCTTGAGTTGCCTGCGACAGCGCGCTTTGACCGGACCCTTTCTCGCAACATCCACTCTGCTGGTGAATACATGGTCTCCGCGTTTAGCTTTGCGTTAGATAATAGTACGATATAGCCCTCAACTCTCTCAGTTGAGGTCTGCGAAGCGATCGCCCGATTGCACATTGTAGAGAAAGATCTCAGGCGGAAGGTGTTCAGACGGCACACCTGTGGCAAATGAGGTAATGATCTATAGAATACTCAAGGAGACCTTTTAACTACCTACCACCCATATTGCATGACCTCGTGTGCCATCTAGACATGCTCGTCCACTGCGCCAGGTGGCCCACCTGCGACGCCCGCTGGTCCAAATGTACCTCGATGACTCGCACCATTCTTGCCATCATTCACTTCTTCGTCGTCATCCCTATCGTCGAATGTGGCTTCTGACATAAAAGGACTCTTTGCCCTGATCTGACGCCCTTTCAGGAGTAGCACCACAGGCACAAGACTCAACGCTAGTCCTACAAAGCCCAGTAGACTGCCCGCCCAACCGAACCCTAAGTTACCATCGCCAAGGGGATTGTAGTCCAGTGGAAGGATAGCCAAGCTGTACGATTGCGCTACCCACGAAGGGTCCAAGAGCAATACCAGCTACGGACGTGAAGCCGAAAATGGACATTGGCAGACTCCGAGCTTTGTCACCTTTCCATACATCGCTAATGCTGCCGCCCACGATGTTGATGGAAACGGAAGATGCGCCACCGCCGAAGAAACGGGTGACGACCAATGTTGCGAAGTTATCGGCAAAGGCTGAGCCGAACAGGAACAATTCGAACACGATGTAGGCGACCTGCGCAGGGGTTAGCGATTTGATGGGCTATGCGGCCACACAAACCTACAAAATATCCAGGCATTCTACCAGTGTTTTCGGTCAAAGGTACGAATAGTAGTGGGAAAATAGCAGCACCCATATTCCACGAACACGTCGCCCAGTAAAGGTTTGGAAACGGCTCATTTTGAACGTTGAATAGTGTTGCCATGTACTCGTTTCCAGCGCCGTAAGACCCAGCCGGAAGACCTGTCAAGATGGAGATGAAGCAAACGGTTATTGTCAAGAACCATTTGTACTTGGTTGACCAGTTGAACCTGGTTTCCATCAGCAATTGAGTTCAGGTGGAGTCTCGAGGAACATACGGGTTGTCAGGATCTTGTGGACCGTCCCAAGTGTGGAGTTCGACCTCTTTGCCATCTTTCATGCGGGTTTGTACTTCCTTCTTGCGTCGAGGTAGAGATGCACTTTCTATCATGGATTAGTGAACATGCAATTAGGGTGGTTCACTTTGAAGGCGTACCCGTGTTGTCATTGAGCGACGAATGATGTGACATGGTGATGTCGCTTTCAAAACACTAGCCGATCGTGAGGTGAGTGAAGGTTAGAACCGCTGTGGAGGTCGAGCAAACTGAGGGCTATTGCATTGGTAAAGTATAGCGGTATGATGAGATCCGGAGTGATCTCATAGTACTAGAGCCGTCGTTTGCTGGCCTTGTGACAAGCGTTCGGCACTGGGCGGACATCATGCCGTTGAAATGTGTGGAACGCGATGACGTTAGCGTGACCATATCGTGGAACCTACCACTGGCGTGGGAAGATCGCCCGCTAATTGACGTGACTTGAGCAAAGGCCAAGAGGGAACTGGTGGATCTTCTCCATATCGTCACTCCGTCGTGGCTTCATGGGACAGCACCGGGATCAGCTGGATTGGTGCCCCGTCAGACGCCTACAAGAAATCTATGCTTTGCAGGAAATGTTACATACTCCCAGTCGAAGTATACGTAAAGCATTCTTCTTTCAGTGAGTGAGCTACAACGCTTTGTATGCTGCAGAATGCGACACGACTAACTCTCGAAAACGGCCTCACGTGATCGCGCGATGAGATGCGCGATGGCTGGGGTCTCAACGTGGCCCGGTAACATGACCCACGCGTGTAGCCACGTCCATAGCGCCCTTGAGGAAGCATCGCCTACGCGCATTGAGACTTGCTGTGGGCACGCTTCTATGCAGATTCGCTTTCGGGGTATATATTCGGGGCATATCTAGGAACACTGTAACAAGCACGATGTGCATTCGCATCCTAGAACGAGATTGCGCCCTACAACGGAGTTAAGAGTCGATATGCCCAGATACGCGTCTCTCCCGCATTGCGGCAAGAACGCGCATCCAGATTACTAGGCGCATGTGATGTATAAGCAAGATCGAGCGGTCGGTCTGCCTGCTTTCGATCGGATTCGATGATGTTCTACAAGACTGGAAACGTAAACGGCGAGCATGAACCTTGGAAGAGAAGCCGAGATCGGAGCCTGACGATAGATGGTAAAGTGACTGCGAACAAGCGACGTGAAGTAGATTGGAAGGAGAAAGGGTTGAGATGGATTGAGGTGCCAGAATCGAGCAGTAATCGAAAGAAAGGCGGTGGTTGGAGGCGGATTGGCAGTGTCGCGTGTTGCCGAGGTTTTGCCATCGGGGCTATCGGAGGAGCTTGGGCGGTGATGATGTCGAGATTCGGAAGGATGCTGAGCAATTCACACGCCGCCACTACAACCTGTCAACCTTCATTGCACCCCACCCAACCCTCTTCTTAGATTTCCCGGTCATACAACGAGTGCCACGTATCCTCACGTGCACTCTTTTCATTCTTTGTATAGTATTACCACCACCCACGCCGACATAACGCCATTTCATCATGTTCCACGGACAGAACTTGCCGTGGCGGGCGGCCCTTCGTCAGGCTTCACGATCGAATGCGAGGACTATCACCACTAGAGCCTCGTCGCGCCATCTCCCCGCACAATGCACGGCATCGCTGGTTGCACGGCAACATCACCGATGTTCCTCGCCGCCCGCGGCGCTCTTCGCATACCGCAGCTTCTCCACAACGTTGGGTAGACGGAAGGAAGATGATACAAAGGCGCCACCAGAGCCGCTGGAGGAGGCCAAGGAGGAAGAAACAGAAGAGTCCAAGAAGCTGAAGGAGCAGAAAAGAGCAGAAGAGCTCGAGGGCAAGAGCGATGCGCCTGGGCCAATACCACCAAAGGCGAGTTCTGGGCGAGGCAGCGCAGCAGGAGGAAGCGGTTCAGGCGGCGACGGCGGTGGCAAGAAGCGAAAGGGTGCCGAAAGAGCCCTCGTCAAGCCTTCGATACCCGATGTCTACCCGCAAGTCATGGCGATACCGCTCGTCAAGCGTCCGCTGTTCCCGGGATTCTACAAGGCCATCACAATTAGAGATAGAGAGGTTGGACAGGCGATTGCGGACATGGTCAAGCGAGGACAGCCCTACATTGGTGCATTCATGTTCAAGGACGATGGTGCCGACAAGGACGTCATCCACGATCCCAGCGAGGTGTACGATGTAGGCACATTCTGTCAGGTCACAAGCGCATTCCCCGTGGGCGCCGATGACAACTTCGCCATGACCTGCGTCCTCTACCCGCACCGTCGCATAAAGATGACTGGTCTCAAGTCGCCACCGCAAGCGAAGGAGGAGTCATCTGTGGCTGAAAGCACACTGAGCGAGAGTGCGGATACCCCCGAGTCGGAGGCAGGCGCAACACAATCCAAGGGCGATGTCGTCGCTAGCTTCGAGGAGGCAACAGAAGAGGCCAAGGCGGCCCAGGGAGCGCTCGTACCCACCATCCTCAAGGGTCGCAATGTCAGCATTGCCGATGTTGAGAATATGGTTGAAGAGCCATTCGATCTGAAGAGCAACAAGACAATCCAGGTGCTGGTCAACGAGATTGTCAACACCTTCAAGGGAGTAGCACTGCTCAATCCGCTGTTCCGCGACCACGTCTCGACCTTCTCTGTCCATACCACCATGAACGTTGGGGAAGACCCTGTCAAACTCGCTGATTTCGCCGCCGCCGTAGCACAAGCCGAGTCGCATGAACTGCAGGATGCGCTTGAAGAGATGGACATTGAGAAGCGTCTCAGCAAGGCCTTGGAAGTGCTCAAGAAGGAGCTTATTAGCGCGGAATTGCAAAAGAAGGTTGCCGACGATGTTAATGCCAGAGTCACCAAGAAGCACCGCGAGTACATGTTGATGGAGCAGATGAAGGGTATCAAGCGCGAGCTCGGTATCGAGTCGGACGGAAAGGACAAGCTCATCGAAAAGTTCAACGAAAAGGCTAACAAGCTGGCTATGCCCGAAGCCGTGCGCAAGGTCTTCGAAGAGGAGATGAGCAAGCTACAGGGTCTTGAGCCTAACGGTTCCGAGTTCAACGTCACTCGAAACTACCTTGACTGGCTCACACAGCTACCCTGGGGTCTGCGCAGCGCCGAAAACTTCGGTATCCAACATGCGCGAGAGGTCTTGGACGAGGATCATCACGGACTGAAAGATGTCAAGGACCGCATTCTGGAGTTCATCGCTGTCGGTAAATTGCGCGGCACAGTGGAAGGAAAGATTCTGTGTTTGGTCGGTCCACCCGGTGTGGGTAAGACGTCGATTGGAAAGTCGATTGCTCGCGCTCTGAACCGTCAGTACTACCGTTTCAGTGTCGGTGGTATGTACGACGTAGCAGAGATCAAGGGTCATCGAAGGACATACGTTGGTGCGCTACCAGGACGCATCATCCAAGCGCTTAAGAAATGTCAAACAGAGAACCCCCTTGTTCTCATTGACGAAGTCGACAAGATCGGACGCAACAGCAACCACGGCGATCCAGCATCAGCACTTCTCGAGCTGCTGGACCCAGAGCAGAACAACAGCTTCTTGGACCACTACCTGGATGTACCTGTCGATCTTTCAAAGGTTCTGTTCGTGTGCACAGCCAACATGGATGAGACGATCCCGCAACCATTGCTCGACCGTATGGAAGTGATTCGACTGTCAGGCTACGTTTCAGACGAGAAGATCGCCATTGCTGAGAAGTACCTGTCTCCCGCAGCTAAGGAGATGAGTGGGCTGAAGGACGCCGATGTCGTTCTCGAGAGCGATGCGATTGTTGAGCTCATCAACAAGTACTGTCGCGAGTCTGGTGTTCGAAATCTGAAGAAGCACATCGAGAAGGTGTACCGCAAGTCAGCGCTAAAAATTGTTACCGATGTAGGCGAAGATGCTCTCCCCGAGGCTGCAGCGCTCACTGAAGAGGGCAAGGCTGCGCAAAAGGAGTCAGACAAGGACAAGAGCGATCTCAAGGAGACACCGGAAAACATTGAGGAGCAGACCACCGAGAAGCCTCGCGTCGCGCTCAAGATCCCAGACTCGGTGCACGTCTCCATCACCAAGGACAACCTGAAGGACTACGTCGGACCCGCCATCTTCACATCAGATCGTCTGTACGACTTTACGCCACCCGGTGTGGCCATGGGCCTGGCATGGACGTCGATGGGCGGTTCAGCGCTCTACATAGAATCGATAGTGCAGAACGCGCTCTCAGCATCCTCATCACCCGGTCTTGAACGCAGTGGATCGCTTCGGGACGTCATGAAGGAGTCGACCAGTGTAGCCTACTCGTTTGCCAAGAGTATCATGGCCCGCGAGTTCCCCAGGAACAAGTTCTTCGAACACGCCAGGATACACCTTCACTGCCCCGAGGGCGGCACACCAAAGGACGGACCGAGCGCTGGTATCACCATGGCGACCAGCATGCTCAGTCTGGCACTTGACAGGAAGATCAGGGATGATGTTGCCATGACTGGTGAGCTGACTCTTACCGGCAAGGTGCTGAGGATTGGTGGACTACGTGAGAAGACCGTTGCTGCACGGAGAGCGGGCGCAAAGACGGTCATCTTCCCACACGACAACATGAGCGATTGGCTTGAGTTGCCTGAGGTATGTTTCCCTACTCTCAATGCAAGCAAGAATGCCTGCTAACACATGACAGAACATCAAAGAGGGCATAGAAGGCCGCCCCGTCCAATGGTACAAGGAAGTCTTCGACATTGTCTTCCCAGATCTCGACAAGGACGTGGCGAACAAGATGTGGGAGAAGGAGCTCAAGGGAAAGAAGGGCGACCGCAAGAAGCGCGAGCAAAAGAAGAAGGAAGAGGAGGAAGAGGAGTCTGGTGAAGACGACGACTGAGCGAGCCTCACTTGGGACGAAATACTTGTACGATAAAGCGAATAGCGTGCTCAGCAGCGCAGCGCATTTTGGGCGTTTTTTGCATATGCATTGGCCATAGAGCCATAACGATTCGACTGCATTGGTAATGAATGATAACAATTCTCTCTTCTCATAGTGCGGTTTAATGCGTAGCATGCGCGTGAGTGAAAGAGGTTCCGATGATGCCAATGGATGATCTCACGTCAACCACAATATGCGGGTTGATAAGAAGGAAGCATATCCAGCATGATCCCTTCTGCCCTCTTCCGCGTTCACAGGCTGCCGATAGCGGGGCGGTCCGTACCTAGCTACCACTCCCGTCTTCGTACACAGCTATGCTATACCCAGGTATGTCTTCAGCCCACCAAAGATAGAACCTTGTGGAAGCAGCATCATTTACGCTCATCAATCAGAGTTTCAGCCGTTTTCTGACAGCATGGTAGCTACGTACCCAAGCTGCAGCTTCCCAACCCCTCCCTTAGCCCTCGTGGTTTTTCGTTACCCCTCATGCACGAACCCCACCACGCGTCACAGGGGGGATCGTGGGATGCCGCAGCAAGCCATGCGCATATTTGGGCCGGGCATTTTCGTGACGGCTACACTATGCAATCGATTAGCAATAGTGCGTCGTCAGCTTCAACGGCTGAATTTTGCAAGTGCCGCGTTACGCCTGGTTCACTCTGCGCCTGCATGGCATGGCCATGGAAGGAACTATGTAGTCTGTGACGCAACTGCCACATGTCTGAAGCCACCTGGAAAAACACCAGGCTAAAACACGACTAACAGAAGAGGAGAAAATGCCAACGCTGTTCGTGGCGTTTGTGGCTAGCAAGAAAGAATGCATGTGGTGATGTTTCAGCGCCTTACGCGCAGCCCGTGTGCGTTAGCCCTCGACTCCTTCGTCTGGTGCATGAACCACATTGACGTGTCAACGGGCGTTGCCTGGTATATATTGTCAGGAGCGTGAACAACGCACACTGCGAACTGGAGGGAACGAATCATAGTCAGGGGTTGGGAAAAGTTGAGGTTGTTGTCAGACTTTGCTGTTTCGGTGGTGAGGAAGCTTCACTTTTTGTTTTGGTGGTTTTGCTTGTCCTTGGGCGTGTCCTCGAGGCTGTGATGTGCGGCGGCATGGCGCGGTCCGGTGAAGTGGGTGAGGGACTACAGATCAGGGCTTGGGAATGACAAGATGCGCAAGGGACAGGTCCTTTGTTCATACTTGATGGTCATGATGGACGGCTTCAAGTTGTTGGGAAGACAGCCGGAAGTACAACCCAGGTCAGGGATGGAGATACATTAGCGAGCATGATGGCCCCGAGGTGCAGCAGCAGCTTTACTCGAAGCTTGCCGGAGCGGTGCCTTGTGCGAGCAGGTGAGTGGGGCAGTTCGTGTACTGTTGCGACGACGGAGTACCTTCCCGCAAGTACCATGAGGTGCAGTAGCTGCCCTCGTCTACGCGTCGACTAATGTACGCAGGCCCAAATGAGGGGTTTTGGCTATATGGTGATGTGAAAATTGATGAGGGGCGGCGGCTGAGGCAGGGAAGAGCAAAGGGAGCAAGAGCAGGAATTTAATATGGCGGTTCCCAAGGGTCGGAGAGGCAGCGGGTGGTGGTTGAGCATGCCAGCTGCGACGGTGAGATGGGTGTGACTCTCACCGCAGGTCTGCTAGAGTGGCTGCCACAGACTCGCAGCGGCCAATGGGTAGGGGATCGGTGCTATGTCACGGCGGGACCCAGGGCGGCGTCGCGCCTGATTTGACAGGCAGAGGACCAGATTCGGGATTTTGGTGCTGCGGCCGCTGCAGGCAGAGGGCCTTTTCTGTCCAATGTGGTGTTGGCGCTTGACCGCCAGCTGTACAGCAGATACATGGCTACCATAGGGGGGCGCTGCAAAAATTTACTTCTCCTTTGCATTATTTGATTCTTCCCCGTCTGCTGTCTTCCACCTGGGACCGAAGGCTTAGGCGTGTGTGAGGTGCCGACAGTTCGCCTCTGGAATTGTGATTTGGCGCCTTTGCCTGGGATACGCTAAGGCGGTGTTCAACCGTTCGCCCGCCTGCGCGCTGTCATTGGCTCCGCGCCCCCAGCCTCAGTCGCCTTCATCCCATGTTGCTTGGGACGACTCATCATCGCACATTGCATCGCGTCGCCTCTGGCACACCACCGCCAGCCTCCTCGCCGCCGCCCTGCTCCTGACCAGACCCCCGCCGAGCCTCACCAGCGACATCCGCGTGCATTGCCCTGCGGCCCGTTTGCTCATTTGGGCGCATGTCGCTTGGGCGTCAACAATAGACGACCGCGGTATTTTCGTCATTAGCACGGAGATTGTCGTGCAGAATCTGCAGCCCTCGAATCCGCAGCGAGCAGGTGGCGTGGCACGGAGCATCACGTAGATCCATGGACGCAGACAGCCACCGTTACACAGGACCGCGACACAGCATGCAGTCGGCGCCAAATCGATAGCACCAATCCAGTCGACCCGTATCGAACCACCCCGACCAGGAACCTCCCCGCAGCGCGCCCGCCCGCCAACGTCACGCCCGAAGGCTGGCAGAGGGGGATAAGAGATGCCGCTGCTATCGGCCGACAATGGCGACTCGAGCAGGAGTCGCAGCCGCCAGCGCGCGCGCACCGAAGTGGGCGAGCATAGGAGCATGTGGGACCGCCTCAACTTCCAGAAGATCGGCTCCTGGCTGAAGAAGGACGAGCACACGCCGCCGCCCTCGCCCACCAAGCCCAGGATGTCCGAGAGCGTGACCAAGGAGAGCAAAGAGAACAAGGACAGCAAGGAGATCACGCGGCCGCATTCGAGCGGCGGACTGCTGGGGCGGAGAGGCAGCAGGAAAGTCATCCCAGGTCTGCCGAGGCCCCTGACCTTCAAGCGAATGCAGAGCGAGAAGAGAGACAAGCTGCTCGAGGTGCCCGAGACGGAACATCGAAGAGCTGTCTCGGAAGACCGCAAGAGCTCCGTGCCCTCGAAGCGAAACCCCTCGCCCCCGCCCATGTCGGTCCCATCCATGTCCGCTCCAGACGTGCTGAGTCCGCACGAGAGTCATAGCGAGAAAGAGAAGGAGTCATTGCCAGAAATGGAGTCATTTCCCAGTATAGAGCGCACCATTGGCGGCGGTCCCGACTCCAACATACCAGCAGGCGCGCGCCAGGTCGACTATGGCATTGAAGAACCCGAAGACTACATGTCGGCCGGCGAAATGTCTACGATCGAGGGCCCTCCACAACTCCCGCCAGTGGAAGTAGCAGACGCCTTTTCGGACCGCGGCTCCCATCACTCAGGCTCAGATATCGACGATGTACGGTTGCAGGAGGAGCTCGAAGCAAAGTGGATCCTCAACCTCAGCATGCACTTCCGCGACCTGTCGGACCGCGAGAAGTTCTTCGTCACCTTCGCCGAGGAGCCCACCAAATGGAGGCGAGTTACAGTATCGTGCGACTACCGCCATCTCGAGGCCGACTCACTCGAGGCGGATCTCAAGACGATGCACTACCAACGCGACAAGAGCAAGCGCATCTACGAAGCCATCCGCGACTCCCTACCCGATATCCAATTCTACGACACCGTTACAAACCTCAAGCTCGAAACTGCCGACGGTCGTCTCCATGTACACGTCACCGAGGATATTAACGAGGCTATCCCGTACCCGCCCACGTCAGCCATCGAACACCTCGACTGCAAGCGCTTCCGAGAGAGCGCCATCTCTTTCGACTCTCATATCTCAGGCTTCGTATACAAGGTCTCCGTCAACAACAATACGTACATTAAGAAGGAGATCCCGGGTCCAGACGCGGTCGAGGAGTTTTTATATGAGATCAACGCTCTCGTCAGCCTGCAAGAATCCAAGTCAGTCATCAGATTCGAAGGCGTCATAGTCGATGAGCAGAACGAGCTCATCAAAGGGCTACTCATTAGCTATGCCGAGCTGGGCGCGCTGGTGGACGTCATCTACGACTTCAAGCCCACAAGCCAATACAAGCCCATGGGCCAACTCACTTGGGAACGCCGCGAGCGGTGGGCACGACAAATCGTCGAGGGTCTGTCCGAGATTCATGAAGCTGGATTTGTGCAAGGCGACTTCACCCTCTCAAACATTGTCATAGACAACGACGACAACGCCAAGATCATCGATATCAACCGTCGCGGTTGCCCTGTCGGCTGGGAGTCACCTGAGCTGGCTAGGCTGGTCGAAAGCGGACAGCGTGTAACAATATACATCGGCGTCAAGTCAGATCTCTTTCAACTGGGCATGGTATTGTGGGCGCTGGCCGAATTGCAAGACGAGCCGGAGCGCCAACAGCGACCACTAACGCGCACCCTCGATCGACCAAATACAGATGTACCGGTGTACTTCCGCGATATTATCAGAGCCCTGCTCAGCGACTCCCCCCAAGGGAGACCGTCAGCAGCAAGCCTGCTCCAGAAATTCCCTGACGATATACTAGACCGGGACTTCAAGCCCAAGGCTGCCATAAGAAGCAGTGTTTCTACACATCGAAGTGACAAGGAGTACATCGACCCCAGGACGGCAGTCGACCTCGAGGATATATCCAAACACCGCCGCCACTCCAGACAGCAGTCGTCATTCGAGGAAATCAACATACCGCGCACAGAATACCCCGCATCCTCTGGCTCATACATCATTCCCGACAACCGCTCCGACCGTGGACGGTCTCCTGGCCCCTTGAGCATCAGCGAGAGAAACAGACGAAGCGAATACTCGCCGTATCCCGGCCACCGGTCCGTGATGTCGCTCGACGACTCAGAGCTCGAGAATGAGCTTGCAAGCCTGCCAGCTAGTAGAGAAACGAGGTGGGAGCAGATCTACGTTGACGGCGATACCAAGCTTGTTCAGCGAGGATGCGCCGACCTTGACGTCCATGACTTTGTCACGCAAGAGCCGAAAGACATTTGTATCACAAGTCCACCAAACGAGATGGAGAGTTCATTTCTTGGGGGCAGGCCGGCCGATGACACTCCGCTGAGCGTGTCGTTTGTTGGTGGACTTCAGCCACACTCTATGCGAAGCAGCGCACAAGGATCGTCTGATCAGGATCATCGAGAGTTTGGCAACAAGGCCTCCTTTAGCACTCGCGTACACGAACTGGCACAGACACATCCAGATCAAGAATACTTAGATTCAGATGCCTCGCCGGGCTACGAAGAAGGTCGAAAATTCCAGATTCCTGCCTCTGGGGTGCTCACCAACCTGGAATACGACGTTGCTATGGACTCTTCCGCCTCCAATACTTCCCCCCCGTCGCGCGTCAGCACCGGCTCCTTTGTTTTCGATCGTCCAGAACCTTCACGCAGAGTTGGCACGGGCTTCTCAATAGCGCAAGGGTACCGTATGCCAATGCATCAAGATTCAGGCTTCGGAGATTCCGAGCGGGTATCGTCTGAAAGCGAGCGGATACGCCACAGTCTTGACGAGAGCATCAAGGACCTGAACTTCACTAGTGAAGATGAGGCAAGGATCGACGAGCGACTCTGGGATGAGAAAGGAGCCCCCAAGTTTGGTGACGGCGTGCGGGCAGCCGAGTTGCAGATCAAGCCGGAGCCCATTCCCATATTCACCATCCCGGCATCCCCACGCAAACAGGATAAGCAGAAGCAGGCGCGCGCATCGATGCCACCTCCGCCAATACCGAGCGTTGGACCGGCAAACGTGCTGAGCGTTGAAGACGTCCAAGACAAAGCTCTAGAAGAGAAGAACTCAAACACTACCATTCGAGCGCCTAGTAGACGCAGTCCGTACGCAGGGCCAAAAGCTGTTGACTCTATGGATATTGTTTCGACCGACGCCAAACACACCTCCAAGAAATCACATACCATCAGTTCGTCATCCAAGGATAAGCTATCGAATAAGCGAGCGAAAGATCCCTCGTACGACGATTACCTATCACCAGCCGAAGACGACGATGACGATGACGCTAAACAAGCATCAAACGATCTCTCCGACTACCTCACTCACTCCATTTTCTTTGACCAAACCATTGATTACACACGCGAGCATCAGAAGCAGAAGCAGAAGAAGACCACAGGTCACGGTTCGCAAGGACCAAAAGTTTGATATTGAGACCCTTCGTTAACCTTTTCTTTCTATTCCTTTCCATCAACATGCATTCGCTTTAAGCCTTGTTTTTATACCAGAGTCTTTAGTATTATTTTTAATCCTCATGTGTGTATTCGTTCCTTCTCAACTCCTTCCTTCCTTCCTTCTTCCCTTGTTTTGTTAGCGATTTTCCGGGTCATTGGTACATGAGCGTTTTCTTTTCGGTTGGCGGGCGGGCGTTGTATGTCATGATCTAGGCACTACCTCATGATGTACGATTGACTTTTTCTTGGGATAGGCTGTGATGTCTCCATTTCAGGCGTTTGCTTTTGGCTGGATTGGGCAAGATTGGGGATACCAGGTCGATTTAGCATTTGGTAGCATGGGTATGGGCATTCTGGGAATATATTGCATTGTCCTCTTGCATGAGTCGTCTTGAATGTGACAGTGTACTTTCGTTTGATCTATGATGAGGGGATTGGGGACTGGACGAGCGTGTCTAGAGATAGCACATGAGGTCGTGCAATATGAGCAATATGAAGCAATTCAGTCGCCACGAGCACGCCAATCTAGGAAAAAACTAAACACCCTAGAGCCTACGTTGCTGTTAGTTTACCTACTTTGTAGGTTTTAGTCTTAATGTAGTCTGTAGGCCTGTTTAGTTTTTTTCTTGTATGAGGTGCGAGTATCCTTTAGATCATTAGCTCATGTGTGCATCTTCTCTCCTATCAAGAGTAGGAGGCGAGGTAATGGATGCTGTTTTTACATGAACAATGAATTAAACACAGGTATCAGCCATTATCATGACTACAAGTAAAATACAGATATGTGCGAAGAGCGCAAGAGAGAGTCACGCCTGCGGAACCCCGAAAGGAAAATACGGCCATCGATGCATCACGCCTTGACCCTGCCCACCTTCATAGCTTGGACACCCACGACCTCAATCGGTTTCTTCAGTACCTGGCCGTGCTCATCATCCGAGACCTCCTCCTCAGATTCGTCATCCGAAGTAATGGCGTCGGAAGTGCCAGCATCAGAGATTTCGTACTCCGAACCCCCATCCTCCGACGCGTCATCATCGTCTTCGGAGGAGTCGTGTTTCTCGCTCGCGATCTCGTCCTCATCGCTCGAGCTCGCATCCGAATGTTCGTCCTCCGAACTTCCGAGCTCGGCAGCGTCGCTTTCGTCTTCGTGCTCCGTCTCAACCTCAACCTCACTCTCGCTCTCGTCCTTTTCTCCTGAACCGCCGCGCATCTCCACCCCGTTCTTCACCTTATGCTCTTGCTTGGTTCTGTCTTCATGCTCATCCTCTGACGATGACAGCTCTTCCGGCTCCTCCACGTACATCTTTCCTCCACCCCGCAATCCTGGCCCTTCATTTTCCCGAGATTGTGTCGAGCTCGCGGAGTCCCTTTCCTTTTTCTTGTCCGAAGATGAAGACTTACGACTGATCTTGCTGAATGCACGGGATGCGACAGATGGCTTTCGTTCAGGTTTTTCACGGCCGCGGGCCGACTGCTGACTGCTTTGGCTATCCACAGAAGCGCGATTCTTTGCGCTAGCTTTACTGTCGCTGCGTTTGGGATAATTTGTACCTGAGCTGTTTCTGCTCTCATTGCTGGAGGCGTTCGATCTTCGCTGTACTTGCGAGAATGACACTC
Organism: Alternaria ethzedia; assembly: GCF_023757985.1. Lineage (NCBI taxonomy): Eukaryota > Fungi > Ascomycota > Dothideomycetes > Pleosporales > Pleosporaceae > Alternaria > Alternaria ethzedia. Next base: position 54,361 of record NW_026056205.1, on the reverse strand, counting down.
GACTGTCGTTGCTTGACGCAGCCGATGATCTCTGCGCTGTCGCAAAGGGGTCTTGGGGGTCGTTGTCAGAGGCAAACGGGTTCTCCAGTGTGTCTTCAGGCGCGGCCCTACGTTTGTAGTCGGCAGGCCTCGAGGTGTAGTTTCCTTCGCCATCGTTTAATGAAATGTGATCGGGAGAGTACATTGACGAAACAGATTTCTTGATGGAGCCGTACGACCGTCTTGCTGCGTTGTCAGAGAAAGGGTCGACATGGGCTCCCTCGGCAATTGACGGCATGGTCGCGTTGAAGTCTGGCCTTGCCTGATCATTCATACTCATGCTCCTAGAGCTTCCTTTACTGTTGCTACTGGTCTTTTCGTCCGTGTTGGGGTTGTCGATACCATCGGAAGCGTCGTTCGCGAAGGTATACGCTCGCTTGGGAGTTCTTGTGAGCAACGTTTCACGACTCTTGCGCTCACGCTTCGACTTGGAGGAAGAGTCGGATCTCCGGCGAGTGCGCGGTCTTTGAGAGTCAGAGGGCCTCTTATCGTCCAGATCGATATCTTCGTCATCGGAAACTTGTGCCAGTGAGCGGGCCTTTTCCTCGTTTTCCTGTCGCTGCTTCTCTTCAGCTAGTCTCTGTTGTTCAGCTGCGCGCTGCTTTTGTTCGTCTACCAGCCTTTGTTCCTCTGCTAGACGATCAGCTTCCTCTTGCTTCTGTCTTTCCACCATTTGCTTCTTCCTTTCCGCCATCTGGCGACGCGCCTCTGCAGCTCGATCTAGCGGTTCAGTCGGCTTGATCGCTCCTGTGCCAATGCTTTGTTTACGCTTGACGTATGACTGGGGGCGTTCAATATTCGCGTTATTGGTCTCGACAATCGTAGCCATGCTGTCAGACGACTCGCGTTTATTTGAGCGTGGTGTGAATGGCAGCGCGGGGCGATTGGGCTTTGCCCATTCTTTGGTGCTACTATCGATATCGATATCTGTCATGGTGTCGCGTTCAAACTCTGAAGGATCTCGGAGTACTTCGGGTATTGGTGCATTCGGTTTCTTTGGTGATTTCTTCTGCGCCTTACGCCGTGACGGTTCTAGCTCGCCCTTCTCGATCTTGTTCCATATCTCTGACGCTGCTGTTTGATCTGAGTCATATGCAGTACTCGCAGGCTCTATCTTCGGCCTTTTGGTCACCGTGCGCACAGGCTTTGGAGAGAGTAGCTCGGGTTGCTGTACCTCAGTGGACAGAAAGACTCGCCCAGGAGGTCTGACAAGCCCCTCACCTCCTGAGTACTCAATTCCCGGAGGATGTGGCAGTGGTTTTGCGGCCGGCGCGACGTGTGTGGGAACTACACCCTCGGAGCCGTACCACTGACCGCTATGATATTGTTTGCGCGGACCTTCGAGATCACGTAGTTCGGTGGGCCGCTGTTGCGAGAGACCGGCGATTTCGATATGGCGGCTGCGCTCCACATCGTGGACTGCATAGCGCACGCGCCTGTATGCCCTGTAAATGTAGAATGTACCGAGCGATGCCACGACGATTACAAAACTGACGATGATCGCTGGAAGTACCGCTAACGCCATGGTATCCGATAGGAGTAGTCGGGGACTTAGATAGTCAAAATAAGTGCTTGATGGTATGGATGGGTGGTAATTCTTCGCTGCACTTTTGCTATAGTGCGTACGAAGAGGTCTTTACAAGTCTGTTGCGGAAAAGATGTAGACATTGCTCTTCATAGACTACCTGTGATCAGTCTCTTGAATTCCATTGCTGCAATAGCCACGACGATGTAGTCGGTGAAATATGCGAACACTTCAAGAGTGCGCTGCGAAGTGCATTTCGCCATCTTCACATATCTCGACCACGTTCCGGATACTATTCCGAATTGACTATATGTTATCATTCCTCAAAATGATCACAGTTGCGCAGACGTCAGGAGTTGTAAGAGTATGTGTATTTGTTTGTATTATTTTCATATATTAACACGCATATAGAGCTGCGTTATGAGCATCGCTTCTACACGAGTGAGGTCTAAATGCTCCTCTCATGAACGAAGTTCTAGTTGCAAGTGCCGGATCCGCTCTGGCATCCAGAACCACAGTGGCCTGAAGTAGATCCGCACCATCCATACTGCGAGCAGCAGTTACCGAATGTTGAACCAGCGCAAGTAGCACCACCCTGAGTTCCGCAAGTGCCATCAGTAGACACCTTCTTGGTCGGGGCGGGGGTGGTTGAGCCGCCACCGCTGCCACCAGTGCCAGTGCAGGTTCCGAAGGCAGAGTTGCAGCCAGCGCTGCAGTGATCAGTGGATGATCCGCACCAGCCGTATTGAGAGCAGCAGTTGCCAAAGGTAGATCCAGCACACGTTCCCTTGCCTGAGCCGCAAGATCCGTCAGTGGAAACAGCAGTACCACTGCCGCTGCCACCGCCGCCGGAGGTAGGAGGGGTAGTAGAGCCGCCGGAGGTGGCAGTACGGTACCAGTTCGCCTCGGGCTCACCCATGCACTCGCCCATGGTGACACCGCGGTAGCCCTTTGACTTGAGGTACTCGAGCATGTAACCAGTAAGATTGAGAGCAGTCTGCTCATGGATGTCGTGGGCGATAGCGAGGCGGTGACCTGAGGCGGGACCACCAACGGTGGTATCAATCTTGTTCTTGAAGTTGTTCTTGGCAACCTGGATGTTGGATAGCTGGTTGTAGTCATCCGTGTCCAAGTCGAAGTAGCTGACTACGTATCCCAAGTTCTTCATCACTGCCTGGCAAGCGTCGTTGCAAGACGAGTAAGGAGGACGCATGTATGTGGGGTACTTTCCGATAATGTTGCGAATGGCCATTTCGTTCTTGACCATCTGGTCGTAGCGCTGCGCATCGGTGATTTGGCTAAGATCCTGGTGAGACCATGTGTGGGATGCGACTTGGTGACCTTCGGCAACCATACGCTTGATCACGTTGGACCACTGCGCTGTGCTGTCGATTGCGCCTTTTCCGAGGTTGATTCCCGTGACGAAGAATGTGGCCTTGAAGCCATATGTGGCGAACTGGTCGAGGACGCGGTCGGTGTAGATGTATGGGCTGGATGCTAATTAGTCGTGCTATCAATACGTGGGGTTGTGAATGAGCCTACCCGTCATCGTAGGTAATGGCGACAGTGCCAGCCTTCTTGCAGGCGTAGACACCACCACCTCCGTATGCGACGCTGCCCCTCTGAGGACGGGGGTCGTTGCGTGTGCTGGCTCCACCAGGTGTCTTGTTGGCGTCGCAAGCCGGGCCAAAGTCAATCAAGCAGTCAGGAGCTTGGCAGTGATCTTTGGTCGTTCCGCAGTATCCCTAGAGCGAGTCAGCTATTGTAACAGTTCAAGATCTAAGATCAACATACGGCACCTGAGCAGCAGTAGCCCGCAGCGCACTTGGCGTTGGCGAAGCTGGGTCCGCAACGGCCGTTCTGACCACCTTGGCGGGTTTCCAACATGCCATCCCTTGGCTGAGCGGGGTGTCGAAGCACGCGAGCAGCGACAGGAGGTTTAAAGTCGGCTTGCAAGTCTCTCGGTAGGCCAAACATCTTGGGTGCCCCTGGGACTCCACCATGAGCAGCCACAAGAGGCGCCACAACACCGACGGTAAGGAACTCGGAGAAGCGCATCTTTCCCAAAAATTAGATAATTAACAATAAGACCAAAGTCAAAGTCTTCAAAGCGAGTGACAGCTGCCAAAGGAAAAGATTGGCAAAGTGAGAGACTGATAAAGGCCGGTGTAGGGACGGGGCGCAATAAAATAAAACAACAGCAGCAGCAATATACTTATAAACGCCAACCCCATGCACACATCTCGACGCATCGATAGAAAAAGACCGGAGAGCATGACGTTTCTGGCAACTAATGAGCGTGCGAGCTAGGTATCGCAGATCAAACATCGCGCATTATAGCCAAGAGGCGCTCGCGCCGGCACACCTCAGAACGAATACGAAGGAGACGGCGGGCGTGGCACTCGGGATGTTGGGGGAGATTCCCACATGGGCCGCGCCCAGAGCATGGCTACCGTACTCTGGCGTACGATTGGGATAACAGTGCTGCAGGCAAACCCCAACAACGCATCGCTAACACTGTTAGCACTGCCGGACCATCGAATTGCCGCCGCTGTCATGCTGTCATTCATGTAGGGACCGGGTGTAGGAGGGCTCCCAGCGCGATAAGAACGGCGATAAAGAAGCAATTCCCAGCTGTGCGACGGCGCACCTTGGCTTCAACAAGCTGACTGTTCGGGCGAGGGAGTTAGGGGGCAAAGTCGGGTACAGAAGTTTGCCAAGATTCGGGAGGATGCAGCGGCGGAACCAAGACTTGCCCAGGCGCACCTAGCGACGCTGGGCTGTTCTAAAAACAGAGCTGCATGCATGGCGTCGACTCGCGAGTGCCTTCTGGATGCGGCAATACTTAGTTGCTATTGATTTTTTGACGCTGAAGTTTTTCGCATTTTTGCGCTTTTGAGTTTCGGGAGTTTTGCGCATGTGGGAGGAATCTGGGGAAGAGATGATGTAATGTGGTAGTCGGATCGGGGCTCCGCCACGCTATCGGATGAGGTAAGCGCACTGGCACAGGCGGATCGTGAGATCTGTCTCACTGGCCTAGCCCTACCTAGGTAGTGTAGGCTGACAGAATTCATGCCCTCTGACCGTATCTTCAAGATTAGCTCGAGTGATTTTGCACGTCTGCCTCAGTGTCAATACCCTACTCTCGTATTGCTACTTGGCTTTCCCCGCTCTACCTCTTCCCCGTCCACTCCCTCTGCCTTTGCCACTCCCGCGTCCTCGTGTCGCAGCCGTCTTCTTCCTTGGCGAGTTCCGCTCAGTCATATCCGTCATATCCGTCTCACCATCGCTTCCTTCGGCAAAGAAGTGGCTCTTGACTTGTGCGTCACTTTTCCTGGCTGCCTTACGCCTCGGCGCTGAACGCGTAGATGGCGGTGGTGTTGGTGGGTCGGAAGGAGCGCCAGAGGGTGTGTCGTTGTCAGACCCTGATTCTATGAACGTAGACTTACGTTTTCGCGTGGACGCTGTCAGGGCTTTGGCTCCGCGACCACGTGGACGTCCACGACCACGAGCTGAAGATGTGGTGGTCGACTTGCGACGAGTGGACTTTGGTTGAGGCACATCCTCTTCGTCTTCTTCGTCGCTGTATTCGTCTTCTGGAGGTTCAGGTGCGTCCATATCCTCGTCCGCATCTTCGTCAGGACGCTCGCTAGATTCGCTGGGCGGCTGCTGAAGCGCCTGCGTGAGGGAGATCGGTGTGCGATACGTACTTTCCGCCATAGGCGCGCGTGACATGTCTTTCTTTTCGCCGTGTTCAATGGTTAGATCCCCGTGCTCAGGGTCGTCTTGACTTGCTGGTGAGAAACCACCAGCCATGTCATCGTCGTGTTGTGTACTCTGGTGCGTCCGTTCAGGTACGAAGCCACCGCCAGAATCAGCGCCATCGCCGCGCATGAAACCGCCCTCGAAATCGGTATGGTTCTGAAACACTTCCCATTGCGATTTCTTTTCCCCACCATCTTCTTCGGGTGACACCACCTTTTCCTTCGCTGGCAATTCGACATCCTCACCGTACTCTTCTCGCATTCTTTCCACGATTCTCAGTCCACTCGCAAACTTTCTCCAAAGTCCCAATAGGAACTTCTCCCTCTTTTCTCTCTCTTTCCGCTGTTTTTCTGCCTCTTCAACTTCCCAAGCATCAATGAGCATATCCTCGTGCTCCTGTGCAATCACAACACCGGTTATTACAGGCACAGCGCGTTGCTTTCCAAACTCGAACCCGGTACACGCTTCCGCGTGGTCTATGTTAAGTTTGCGACATATGCGCGCCGTACCCCTGAGTGGAACGTGAACAGCGCCTTTCGGCACCATCGTGGGCACATAAACGTCAATGTTTCCGTATGAGTTACGCGGGATTTTGCCGTCAACAATAGGATCAGGAATGATCCAGTCCGTCTGCGCTTTAGAGAAGAGACCTTGTTTCACTTTCTCACCTTCAAGACGTTCCTGCTCTTCCATTTCGCGTTTACGTGTTACCGTAACAGCCCGCCTGGGTACGAGCTTGAGGGGCTGTTCACCCTCACGTACCTCTCGGCCTTCTTTGTGCCAGGATTCTTGGGTCTTACAGTTTACAACGTCCTTTCGCAGATATACCGGCTCGGTTTTCTCGTTGCCGCTTGTGCCGAAGGTGAAATGTCGAACGATCTTGGCGCCGGGTATGAGTGCCTCCTCGCGACGCAGGTGGCGCTCGAGCACGTATTCAGTGGAGGTCTTATAGCCCTGTAGCGTCTCCTTTCCGCCTTCGTGCATTTCCTTCTTCTTTTCTGGTTCTACCAAGACAAGATCACCTTCATCTTCAACTTCATCCCATGGCTGACGCTTGTCGTGAGGTCGTGCATAGGGGCGCATTTGCGACTTCACCCAGTCCCACTCTTCCCACCGTTTGACCTTGCCGCGTTTGTTGTGTATGGGTATCTTCTCAATAGGCATGCGGACACCCCTTGTCCGACCAGGCCACTTGGGTACATATCTTACAGTGACATCCTTTGCTGTGCCGTCAGACGAGAAAGCGATGAAGTAGGCCGATACCTGCCTCGCCCTGTCGGCCGTTCCACCGCGAGCGTAGAACTCAGAGAACTTGTCTAAAGACGCCGCACTCGCGATTATTGCCTTGGGAAGCGGCGAAACTGCTATAGGTGTATGGGTGAGATGAGAAATGGCCTCTGTCCAGTAGGTCGGAAATGGCAGTTCATCGCGGACGTTGCGTGACTTTGGCGTTTTCTTAACAGGCCGCTCATCTTCGGATCCCGAAGAGATAGATATGACACTGCTCAGATCGCTGCTATCATCCGGGTCAACTTCGGCCATTTTACCACCCTTATTCGTAGCGGCGGGAGGTTTTGCTTTGCCATTTGTGGTTGTTGATTTCGAAGGCGTGTTATTGTCGGCAGGTTTTGCATCCTTCAGTTTTTCCAGATTCCTAGGCGTTCCTTCTTCGCTCTGATTCCAGCCATAACCAATTGGCTGTAGACTGACTACCATGCGGGCCTCGATGCCGAGCCCTCGTACTAAAGCGGTGAACAATTGCTCTCCCAAGTCCCTGCTCCCCTCACATTTACGAGCTCTGTCGCGAAATGCTTCTAAGTTCTCCACTCGCTCGCCAAAAGTATCGGGATGATCGGGGTCCTCCCTCCAGGTATTGATCTCGGCTTCTAGCGTCGATGGCGAGAGGTAGCCGCGTTTGCGTAGGCTCGGAGTTGTGATTTGGAACTTGGACTTCCAATAAGCAGAGAGATACTTGAGGAGGCGAAGTAGAGGATCCCCAGCTGACATGTTTGGGGCTTTCGGCTCGAGTGGTTCAGATGTCGCGTTCCAATCGCGACCCTTCTTGGCGCCTTTGGCATCGCCCTTGCCCTTGCCCTTGCTTACGGGAGCTTTCTTCTTGTCTTCGCGAGCAGATGATCGCTTGTGCGGGCTTTCGTACACTTTGACGCCGTTCTTTCCGCTGTTCTTCCATGTACCCTTCTTGTCTTTCGTCACCTGCTTGGGTGGAGGACTCGGCGCCCTCTGCACAACGACAAGACTAGGGCCGTCTGTGATTCCGGCGTTATCCCAGTACCTCTCCAGTTCGCGCCAGCAGCCGGCCGACATGCCTTCCACTAGTATCTTCTGCACTTCCTTGTCTTGTATCCAAGCGTTTCTTATGAGATTGTGGTACATCAGGCACTGTACGTGCATACAATGTGTGACATTTCGTATTTGCCGCTGTATCTTGGATGCGCCCTTTTGTCCTTCCGATTTCGAGTCGAAGGCGGTCTTTGGCGCGGCGGACAGGGTGAGGGCGATGTCGCCAGTGATGACGGGTGCAGGACCGTGGTCTGGTTTATTGTTATTCTGCGCACCAAGCGCATCTTCCCAATCGTCGGCTTCGCTCTCGTCGCTATCACCACCAGCTGTCGCCCTTCCCTTGCCTTTGCCCTTGCTTGCGCCGTTCAGCGGAACATCTTCGAAATCATCTTCGCTGCTCTCCGGTTCTGACAACTCGCTGTCATCATCTTCTTGTTCCAACAGGGCTTTGGTCTGGGCCAGCGTGAGCTTGGCCTTTGGCGGTGCGTCGAGGGTTTCGAAGACAGACTCTTTGCCTTTGCGCGTGGGTGCAGTAGCTTTGCGAGCGCGCGCACGCTTCGGTGGCGGTTCTGTTTGCGGTGAGGCGGATCGCGAGCGCTTTCGGGAGAGGATGGGCGGCATTCTGATGCCTAGTTGTCGTTAACGCGATCGTGACATGGGGACAGGCGTGGTGCGACTTGTTTGTGAAGGTTGAGGCTAGATGGCTGGAATGATGACGCACTTTCCCCTGTTGGAATTCCGATCTGGCGGGACGATCTCGTGCAAGGACCCACAGTCGCGTGGCGCCTTTTCGCGCGGTCACGAGCGTCTCACGTCACATCAGGCACATTGTCCAAAGTCCCTGCATTGACATTCTACTACTCCAGCCCCGAGCCAATTTATCCTGTGCATCATAATTGCTTATTTGCTAGCCCCAATCAAGACCGGTCTAGCCTACGAGTCTCGTGGAAGCCAATAACTCTTCTCAGACCTTCTTCCAAAGTATCTCTATCCATTGAGAAAAGAAAGCGGAAATTGCCTGGCTTTTCATCATGATATGCGTGGCCGGCCGACATCTCTACGCCGTGATCATACAGTGCCTGTCTCAATTCATCTTCACTCCGCCACGTCGCGCTCCGTAAACACGCCGAGAGATCGATCCAGAGGAAAAACCCAGCGTTACTAGGTCACATGGTCCTGTCAGTGACTCCTGCCATGCAACAGCTCGAAAACGCTGGGGTGTACTTACGCTTGCTTGTAATAGCGAATTCCAGCTTTGTCAAGTCCCTTGGTGACAAGCTCTTGGTGTTCACCCAGCACCCTTGCACTCTCGGCTAGAAATTGGTTGTGCCATTCGTCGTCCTCAAGTATAGTAGTGGCTATAGCGTCTGTCACTGGTGATGCGCCGTGGAAACGTCTGCCAAGTAGACGTATTAGCCTTCTTAGCTGTACATGGGTGCTCAAGCAGACCTACGCTAGAGATTGCACAGCTTGACCGAGTTCTTCGTTTCGGGTGACCAGACATCCTAGTCTCAGACCAGCAGCGGCGAAGTCCTATCAACGCATCAGTTACAACAACCATTTTTCGCACAAAAGTGGTCTGACCTTCGACATCCCGTACATTACATGGACAAGCTTATCATCAATGATGCCGGCCATGTCTACAGAGAGTACTGATGTAAAGCCTGGATGAGACTCATCCGTTCGATACACTGACTGAGCATAGATTTCATCGCTGATGAGATGTATCTTATGCTTTGAACAAAATCGTAGTATGGCCTCGAGAGCTTTGTGAGTATAGCACTGCCCTGGAAAGATGAGTCAGTTCGACAACCTTTACGAGGGTACATGGTACGCGCCAAGAGGATTGTGCGGGTTGGAAATGACAAGTGCCTTCACGTCAATTCCGTTTCGGCCCGCTTCTTCAAGGGCGCGCTCGTAACATTCGACCGCTCCGGTAATGAACTGATCCACGCCATGGAATGGGGTGTAAACCAACTTGCAGCTGTTCCAAGTTCAGTGGCTGCTGAACGCAGTTATTGACACGTCGAGACTCACTTCGACATGCTTCGCATATCTGGGTTGAAAGAGCCATATATCGGCATGCCAAGGAGCAAACCTTCATTCTCTCCATCGGTCAGACATAATGACAACATGTCGTTCAATGCCGTCACACCACTGACAAAGGATATTTCATCCATCGCCACAGCTGATGCGGGCAAGAAGCGCTTGTTGATGAAGGTAGCCATTGCTTGTCGTAAGCGTTGAGAGCCGAACGGGCCGTCATGATAGGTCAATGTGTCGAGTTCAAACGAAGGAACGCACTACACGATATGTTAAGTGAGACCCTTTTGCTCAAGTGGAAAGACCAACCTTGGTCGTCACGTAATCGAGCACTTTTCTGCGCATGAGAAACTATTCGGTGCATTAGCTCTGATACTCAAAGTATTCCAGCAATGCTGTTCGACTCTTGCTTACGTTCTCCGCATTCCTAAACGACACAAGACCTGTTGGATGTTTGGTTTTGTCGTAAGGGAGGCCACGATCTTTCGTGTAGCTTGCAGCCAGATCTAAAGCCGCATAATTGCGGCCACGTACAGAAAGCATATTCTTGTAAGGGTGAGTCTCAGGTTTCTAGGCAGCTGATTGCGAGAGGCGTCGGTTCATGAAGCAATGGCGCATCTGAAGCTCTGATTCGCAATGCGGGGCAGCGGTCGCATGCATGCCAGCTCTACCTGTGAGCTACTCAACAAGGTACCTACCAAAGTGGTCAAGTGCATGATAGGCTGTGAGTCATATAAAAGGCGCAGCAGGCGGGCATGGTAGCACCGAGTTACAATAGGATGCCCTTTGGACGAGCCTTGCTTACGGACATTGTCTCGACTGCTGCCTGAGAGGCCGCCCCTCTTGAACATCGTGGAACGCCTCAACGAACGATTGGACATGAGATGTGCGCGAAGCATGCAGTATCCGCTGCCAGTTTCCAAAAGGGATAAACGCCAGATGAGACTCATCAACCTGCGATATGAATAGTACCAACACCGGCTGCAGTGGTTGCCTTGTTGCGTTGACGACGTGTGGCGTGTTGTGCTGAGGGCTGACTTGGGAGGTGTCGCGCCGTTATATATCGAGTGCGCATCCTCAGTCTCATGGAATCCATCTGAACCTTCTTGAGATGTTGTTCCATTTAGTGATGATATTCAACGTCTTTCATAATTACGAGGGCGCACTTGGTTGCCGCCTGCCTCTACGAGAGCCACTAAGCGACAAGACCAACAAGAAGATACTAGCACTTGTCGAGCTAGAAGAAACGAAACGATGCGTGAAAGGAGGTGGAAGATGCGGTGAACATACATCGGGCAAGAGCTGTGAGTTTCGCGCGTTCCAAGGTTCCCGCGCGATGACGCACGTGCACGTGACGGAACTCGACGGAAGGTCTGCGGTCAACCTCAGCTCGAGGTGTCTGTTGCTATTGATTCACAGCGCTAAATTCTGGATAAATCGACAGATAGTCACATGTCTTGCGTTCGACAACGTTTCGATAAGTTGCACAGCACCAAAGTCACGAGTGTAGGGAGTTGAGCCGGGCACAACCCCTCACCAAGTCTCAAAATGGTATGGCGCAGGTACCCCGTCGGATTGATCGCTGCACGGCGCCGTCGCTCGTCCCTTCGTCACAACCACATTTACACGTCGCATCGCATCAAGAGTGCACTTTCGTCGCTGCTAACCCCACAACCTGACCAAATCGCCGCGAAAGACGCAGCGAAACCGCCAGAATGCTGCTCGACACCTACATCATCAACATAGCCACACCTGCCCGTGACCTGTGGCTCCTCAGGCAGCCGGCCTCCCTCCCCAGTCCTCTGCCCTTAGCATGCATCGGCTGCGATTGACCTTACGCCCTCTTCTCTACTTTTTTCTCACCTGCGTTGCTACTCTTCACCATAGTGTACCAGCTTTGTTACAGTCTGATTTTGCATACTGTTGACGTTCTCACACTCTAGTTCCGTCATTCTCGTCGGTCCCACATCTTCCTGTCCTTAGGCATCCAGATACACACCGGAGCATGTACCCGCTGCTGCTCTTCACAGTAATTATTACTGTCCTCTCCGGTTCGGTGGAAGCGTCAAACCCGTTTGCAGACCTCATCGTGTCTGACACTCCCATGGACGGAACCTACTCCGGCATCGACGGCGTGCTGTGCCAGCTTTGCTGCCTGCCCTTATGCCAATGCATTCACGCGCACATGGTAGGATCACAAATCGCTTCCTCATAGAGCCTGCTAACAGTTTCATTCAGAACCAATATGGCGCAGCGAGCCCTCTCTACGTAGACCCCAGTGTCTTGCACATGCCACCGCTCGGCTTCGATCGGACGCAACCAGACCTAGCACCGATATATAACTACGTCAACGGGGGACAGCCCTTGCTCAGAGAGCACGTTCAGGTCATGGATGCGAACGAGACCATGGTGCAGCCAGCCACTGTGCAAGCGCATGTTGAAGATACCTATAACCCTGGTGATCGCTTAGCGACACCAGGCAGTCGGAAGCGACAAGCACCTCGCCCGGGTGGTTTCCATTGCGATAAGGATGGCTGCAGTAAGACTTTTAACCGTCAATGCGATTTGAAGTAAGTCCTACTACTGGATCAAGCGTACTCGATTGTCGGCTTACCGTTACAGTCGCCATCAGAAGAAACATTCGACCGATAAGCCTCACGTGTGCTCGAAATGTCCCATGAGCTTCGACTATCCGAAAGATTTGCGGAGGCACCTACCACAACATAACGACTCTTCTTTGGCAACAGACAAATACCTCTGCCCACATCCCGGCTGCGGTAACCTTGACGGCTTTTCTCGCAGGGACAACCTCCTGCGACACCAACGAAGGCAGCATCCTGCACGTTAGGTGTTGCATCGCTACATGAGTCCTCATAATCATTCATTCTTATTCCATATCTATTGTATCACCACAAAACTGAGTTTAAAGGGGTACTGGCGTTTGTATACATATTTCCTTGGCTGTTGGCAATACCCTTTCCCTGATTTCATAGCAAGCGCTGCTCATGACTCCTGTGGCCACGCGCTTTACTTCATCATCACTCAAACGTTACGTGTTTCTTTTCCTGTTTAACACAAAAATGGTGGTATATACGGATATCTTGATAGTATTTGTTACTTGATCAGTCTCTTCCTCGCAGTGGGAATGGAAGCTGGTACACTACAGTCGACGTCGACACTACAATAGACATCTGTTTCATATCCTAGTCGCTTGGCATGTTTGCTTGATATCTTGTATCCCCGTGACTTGTTTGAGAGGTTCAAGTTTCTGAAGGTCAAGAAGATGACGATGTGCTACTCTACCCCCAAAACTTTAAGATACTTGGTGAACTGACCAAAGCCCAAGCTTAAATCCACGAGATATTGCCCGGAGTTTGTGGGTCTGGATACTTCTCTGCAGCACTGCGCCACTAGGTATCTTGTGCGCCCGATCTATCCGGAAACTCAATCTGCTTCAACAAGTCTTGTGCCGCCGTTCGAACGCCGTCTTGGCTTACAAAGTGCATGTCCGGCAACACTTCCCACTTCGCGCCCCACACTAGGAAAGAAGGGAGCGGATATTCGATCTTGATCCACTCCACTTCCTCTCCTCCCGTTACTAAACATCCACGAACCCGCACTGGCGCGAGCTCGCCTTCGCCCGGCGACCACGAATGATGGATAGGAAACAGCGCATGGAGGTTGTATCCGCCCGTTCCCGTCGGATTGCCTGCGCGAACTAAATTCAGTGTACGCAAGAACCCTACCGCGTCGCGAAAGATACCAAGCTGCTCGTTCTCGGGCGAGAACATAGAGGGCGTGATAGGTGGGCCGCGCTGGCAGAAAATCGCGGTGATGTAGTTACGGAGAGGCGACCCAGCTGGTGTATTTTCATAAACCCATCGGACCGTGTCTAGACGACAAATAAAGTACTTCGGTTGCATCAGCGCCATACCCAACCTCAACACCGTATTTTGAGTCCTCCAGATTCCGAGTTCGCCGGCCAATATCTAAGACGTGGGTGTGACAAGTCAGTGAATGTCTCATATCCCGTTTGTACATGAACATATCTTACCCACAGTTTCATCAGGTCCAGCAATTTGGTGTCAGCTTTGTAGTCAGGGGGTTGGCGCTCGTATAGCCATTTGAAGAGGGTTCGGAAGGTATCAGGTTCGGCGTTGGGGAGATGGATGTCGCTTAGTATGATGCGGGGGAGGCCGTTGGGCATGGTGAATAAAGGGGAGACTTTTGAGAGGAGCGAGTGGTGTACGTCGAATCGCGTTGAGTTGGCCGTGGGGCCGACGACGAAGGTTATGGGTACGCCGACGCCTTGGTAGGCTGTATAGGGGGGCAGGGCCATATTCGAACAAACGAGATAGGGGTTACTTTTGGAAGGCTGGGAAGGCCCGATGGATTGAAATATTTTTGTAGTCAGATGTATCTGAATGGCCTGAGTGTTTGCTCATCGTTAACCGAGAAACTCTTTGAGAAAGGAGAGGGTGGATTGATACAATTTCGGATAAGGCAACAGCTTATCTAAGAACACAGTGAAAGACTGTCTCGGAACGTGATTGTAATCCAAACACCGAGCTTCCACACACGGCTACACACTACTAGAACTCTGTATTGTCTTAGAGATTAGCCCGCAATTGCTGTTCAGCTGGAAGCATAGCTGGCTGGACAAGTGTTGGATTTGAGGCAGGGCTGATACCAACATGGTCTTTTTACGTAGTGTATACTTTAGTCATGCAGCAGCTGGGAGGTATTCGCTATTTTTCGCGTTTACGTAGGACGAGAAAAGATTGCGTGTATATCGCCAGGGCGTAGTATATAAGTACCGTACAACTTGGGGGGTTAGAATGTAGTCTGCAGAGACAAACTTTAAGTTGACCCAGGACTAGGCAAAGCATAATACATATCTCTAGGGTGTACACTTAGGTAGAAAATGACTCGCGACACAAGTGTGTAGTCTACTGAGATAAACTTCATATTGTAGGGTCTCCTATATACATTGTTCTATCAGACTGCATTATGATGTTGTTAGCAATCGCGCCTCCAGCCCGGTGATCCTTCTTCACGCTTACGAGATCTGCTACCCAATAACAAAGATCTCGTCAGGTCCAAGTCGAGCTGCTTCCTGCTCATGCACCTTCATCAAATGAGGAACAAATGCGACACCGCAGAACTCAGCAGGACCTTCTCCATGGAGTGCGCCGGTTTCGTGCTCGGGTTCTGGCCATCGTAGTATGTGAAGGGGGAGTTCGCCGTAGAAAACACAGACTTTGTCGCCGGGCTTGCATCCTGGCGTGGCGACACCGAAGCGACCGCCGGTGGTACTGAAGAAAGAATGACCAGTCATACCATGCAATCTATCTGCCCAGAGACTCGCCCGCAATTTCCGCTCAGCTGGAAGATCGAAATAATATTGGCAATCATCATCTCTGAAAATATTCCACCCGTCTTCGTAAGCGATCGCTGCTTCCCTATGGATCCTCGTATCCATGAGTAGAGCCATCATATACTCTGAGGGCATACTGTCGACATCTACTTCTGCATCGTGAGCCGTCTGACGAGCTAGATGGAGGCTGCGGGTAAAAACATCGACATTTGCCGCATGTACAGGATTGCCCATATTGCGCGCTCGGAAATCTGCATTCGTTAAGGAGTCGTAGCAATTTTGCAGTTCTTGGTTTTCCACGACCTCTGATACAGTATCCAAAAGATGACCGCAAGTGTGCAGGTAATCATCCTTCTCCCCGAACGAGATGAATTTGCGCGATACATACGAGGTCGCCAGCTGTCTCAGGTCATTTGGCTGCTGCATTTCAACCCCTTCTTCTACAACCTCCTGTAGAAGTTGTTTATGTTCTTGTCCGCTTACAGGATCGGCCCAAGCCCCTATTATCAAGAACAAACACGCCGGTACACCCTCCAGAGCTGGGCACCAAGACGGAGATGATTGCGACCTTCCCTCAATTGTGGGCGGTACTGTCAGTAGACACAGCGATTGCTCTGCGGCTATGATCGTTCTCGCGAACCGCATGTGCGTTCCCCAGAAGTCGACACGAGCGTTATCGCTGTAATCAACTTCTGGCTCCAATTCCGATCTGAGATGATAGCTCAACAATCCGGTGATTGCCCAGGCTCGATCCACTGGCTCCCTTACATGTCGGTCGCGTAGCGAATAGAGAAGGTAGGGTAGTTGATTGATCGGTACCGCTCCGTTCGATAAAACGTCCTTGCGGTATCTTCTCAAGGTTAGGAACTGGTCCGCACATCTCCCTAAGCCCTTAAACATCTCGACGAGCCGCGGCCAGGAGTACATATATGCCTCAGTTCTAAAACACCCTTCACAGATCAACTCAAGAAACTCTTCAAATTTTAACCAAAGAGGTCCTAGCAACATGATAGGCCGTCTTGCAAGAACTGCCTCTTGAAAGGTCCATAGACGTTCAAACCACTCGTGCTTGCAAACTTGTATCATGCCAAGCCAGAATGGCTCATCTGCACGGAACAAATCCGGTTTCTGAACCGAGGGTTGAAGACCCTGATCGAGCATCGAACTCCACTCCTTTTCCATTTGAAATGCGCTGGAGAACCCGAGCATGAACTGCTCACTCTGCGCCGTGGGAAGGCCCATCCATATGACGACAAAAGTAGCGAATGAGTAGATTCGATGCATCAAGGGTATTTGTACCGCCTTCTCCTCAGAGTCTTGCTGATTGATGCATATAGAGTCCAGCCAATACGGGTAGTTTGGGGTTAGATAATGGAGCATCTCGAAAACAGTGGGAGTAACTGCAAGGTTCTTCCCATTGCATAGGACGTTGATAGAAGCTTCTGCTGCCCCCCAGACATAGGACACCGCGTCGTATTCAAGATCATCTTGAAACTTGTGCGGGGTGACGGTCAGCCGCAAAGTATCCGTGTCGCGAACGATGGTGAGGAGTCGGATTTCATCAGGCTGAAGTAGCCGTTCGCTATAAGGTGATGTGGTGTTTGCGCTATCGCAGGGTTCGTCGGGTTCTTCCAATGCGCACTCTTCAAACTTTGCTTCCAGACTGTCAAGTGCCATTCAGGAGTCGGTATTCGCCGTTGCGCAATGTTTGTAAGCTGCTAGGAGGATGGTTGATGAAAAGCGGGGGCGCGACGCTCAAGTAGCCCGCCACGGCTGACAGCACGAAGATTGGGGGCTGAATGTGGCTGCCTTGCCAACCTGAGGGCGTGACCCGGTGCGCAGCAAGCCACTCCTGTATCAGCCCAAGAGTGACGAATCCTGTCCACTGTCGTAATCATGAGAGGATGTAAGGCGCATGTACATGCGCCAGTTGAGTAAAGCATCACGGTGGGCTTGAAGTAGTAGGGACGCGCGCGTGAACTAGGAGGCGGACGAATTACGCTAGAGCCAACCTTGATGATGTCATCTCAGTGCTGATACAAGGAAGAAACTGAACAGGGGCGTTGCAGAGTACATTGTTATAAACAACGGTATTTGGCGAAGTTTCAACGCAATGTAGACGTCTAGGTTATCGAATTTGGTAAATGTGCAATCTGTTCCTTTGGTATGGTGCTGTAACAGATATAGAAATTGCGGCGCAATCACGTCCCGCCCAGCGCATGGAGAGGCTGGGAGTGCTCATCAATCTTGCACCGACATACTGATACGCTTGATTCATGTGTTCGTGGGAAGATATGTTGTCTTATGAACGTGACCATCATGGCCAGTTCTTATTCGGCGGCCCCTGCAGCTTGAAGTAACCCGGCTGCAGCTTCTGGAAAACCTCAGTAGGATCGTACTTGCGCGCGATAGCCCTCAGCTTGTTTGCACTCTCCCCATAACTATCAACCACATTCTGGAACTGGCTGGCGTAGTTCATATAGATGTAGTCGTTGACCATATTCCTGCGCTTCGCCTCGGCCTCCATCTTCCTGACGATGTTGGCGTTCGCCTTCAACACGCGCTCGTCGTCCTCCTTCTTATCCCAGCGGCTGCTCAAGTTTATGAGCAGGATCGGACCGTCGGAAGGCGAAAGGCCCAGCGCATTCCCGCCCTTCTTCTGCATCTGCGTGAGCTGTGCGACGGTGATGACCTGGAAGGTGTTTGCAGGTAGGATACCGGCCACATCTCGGATCTTCTCGAACTCTTCAAAGGTGGCGTCGAACATGAACTCTACCATCCCATAGTCTAGTTTGGATGAAGCCGTCCAGAATGAGTCTCGATAGCCTTTGGGGTTGCTGTCGTTCAGCATTTGCGTGAAGTTGGCCAGGGTGTTCAATTGTAAGGTGTCCTGGAAAGCTGGGACTGCGCGATACTCATCGAAGACTGGAGCGTCGAGAACCGGGTCAGAGTACTCCAGCTCGGCAACCGCAATCTTGGTGTTCGAAGCGGCATCCAGGAAGATAGCCAAGAATTGAGCAGCTTTGGGATCAGCCTCTTTGTTCGACCCCAAGTTCACGAAGGCATCGATAGCAGCAGGGAAGCTTTCCTCAAAGAACCTTCTCTGTCCACCAAGCATTAATGGGCCGTGAGCGAAAGTTTCGAGATTGAAGGTTGTGACGATGCCGACATTGTTGCCGCCACCTCTCAATGCCCAGTACAGGTCTGGGTACGACTTCTGGCTTGCTTGTACGATGCGACCCGACGCGGTAACGACCTCGAAAGACGCAACGTTGTCACATGCCCAGCCGTATTCGTTAGAGAAGAACGAGATGCCGCCTCCCGTCGTGAGACCTCCGATACCGATAGCAGAGACGCGACCGCCTATGACCGCAAGATTGTCCTTGGCCAGGGTTGAATAGATGTCGTACCAAAGGCTACCAGGTTCAATGGCAGCAACCTTCTTATCTTCCGACAGGGTGATCTTCTTCATGCGCTCGAAGATGACAGTGATGCCACCATCATTGCTCGATGCTCCAGTGAATGCTGCATGCCCTCCACTTCGTACTGCAAAAGGGCATTGGGTGAGTCGCGACAGCAGAACGAGAGTAGACACATCGCGTGCTTCCTCGGGTTTGAAGACGCAATACGGTTGTGCTTCGCGCTGTTGCTGTGACCAGAAGTAGTTCACAGCTACGCCGTAGCCTGTCTCTTCTTGAGTGTCGACCTTCGCATCACCAAAGATGCGTTTGAGAGAGCTGCACTAAAGTCGTGGTCAGTACCATACCTGAAAAGAGATAACGTGTGGAGGCAGGCGGGACTTACAGCAACCGAACATGAGCCTGAACTGGTTCGCTTGGATAGGTCGGTTGGGTCAGGAATATCGGAGACGTTTACACCATTGTCCAATAATGCAGCAGTAACATCAAAGTCAGGTGACTCGAATGTCTGTTGTGCAAGTAGTACGCTTGGGAAGAAGCCTAGGAGAACAAATTGACTAAATCGCATCATGGCTGGATGTTAAGTGCCCAAGAAACAGGTGCGAAAAACAACAACCCCACAGCACGACTCGGGGGCACTTCCTTATAACATCCTGGATTCCTTTGCCACGAGTGAAAAGTGCATGAGCCCGCCAGTCTGGTGCTGCCGGGCGTGATCCCGGGCAGTGGCGAGCTGTGAGGCAGGGTGGGGACCTTCCTAGCAACACCATGGCTTGTCTAGATAGAAAGTTCGTAGCTGGTCAAGATTTAGTCAAGATGCCAGTCGAGTAATGTACGATGGTACCTAGGTTGTGGCGGCCACTACATGAGTAGTTTCCAAGACCAGCACGATGGGGATCTGGGGCTATCCTCAAATGGGCCTAAGCCGTCTCTCCAAGTACGCGTGCGCCCGCCACGATTGTGAACTGCAACTCAGATCGCCTATAACGTCTCGTGGAAGCTAAAACACTTGCTGAATCTATATAATAATTCGCGTCAGTAGACATTTCTTCAGCTGCTGTTAGTTCTCATGGCGTCTCGACGCAGCGGAAAAACGTAGCCGTCGGTGCATGTGCAGGAAGGTCCGATCGGTGAGCTTCATGCAATAAGTGGGTTGCATATATTTCAATAGCTGTAACAGTATTCTCGCTTACGAGAGATTCGTGGGTTCACATTGCGTCTTGAAGATGAGGGCGAAGAGGTCGTTGTTCCTGGGCTGATGAGGGGAGCGGCTCCGAAGGCCGGACCAGGAAAGCGGAGTGAGGCGTGGGTCAACACTAAGCTTGAACTAGCAACGGCAGCCCCACTGCTCGCCTTCGCTTTCTTATCGCCTTTGGAAGTTTACCGTCTCGCTACCTATGCTTTTTGCGAAGCTCTTGTTACCATAATCGACTAAGGCATGGCGGCAATGGCCGGCGCCGTGGACCCCCCATGGCCTCGCTCCTTCCGTCTGAAGCCAAAGCCCAATGGCTCGCGGGTACTGTTCAGCCACGATTGTTTCCAGGGTCCGCAAGATCTACCCCCTGAGGTTCTTTACAGCGACAACTTGACCAAATCCGAACAATTGGCGCGCGACTTTCTCGATGAGGCTGTCGTGGGCTTTGACATGGAATGGGTTTGGCCAGAGACAGAAGTTCTCAAGGGAAGAGTTGCGCTCATCCAGGTTGCGAGCGAGAGCAAAATAGCCTTGTTTCACATCGGACGTCATGACGGAGATGCAGCCGATCAGCTCATTGCGCCGTCGTTGCGCACGCTCATCGAGAGCCCCACTGTACTGAAGACTGGCCAATCTATTATGGGAGATTTCTACCGACTCAACAAGTACTTCCAACTACAACCGAAGGGCGCGATCGAGCTGAGCTATTTCCAAGTGTTGGTCAATCCGGGCAGGCCAAACTTTAATTCGTCCTATTATCCAGGAGGTCTCAGAGGTCTGGTCGAGAAGTACTTCCCGGGATACACGTTGAAGAAAACTGAGCACATGCACAAAGATTGGCTGGCGCCGCTTGAAACAAACCAAGAGCTTATACAGTACGCCGTTGCAGATGCATATGCAGGACTTATGATCTACCATCGGCTGAATGCGTTACGACTGAACATGCAGCCTTGTCCGCCCCTACCAGCACGGGTAGAAGAAACTAGGGCTTACAAAGAATACACTTCGGGTGCTTTTCCTGAGCCCAAGCCAATTTACTTGCAGTCCATCCACCTGCATGGCTCAAGTCGACAAGCTAGTTGGTTCTTTTCGATGGAAGAAGATGATGAGGTGGCGACGGAACTTGATACTGATTCGAGAGCGTTGTACGACCGGCTGGTAGAGCTTCGTCAGAAGATAGCGAATGAGGAGGAGATACAACCTGGCGAGCTCACTACTGACTGTACACTTCGACATATTGCCTCAACCCGGATTGCGACAACGGACGAGTGCATAAAGCTACGCGGGATCTTTCCACAGCTGCGCAAAGTCTTAGCCAGAGAGTACGCTAAAGTGGTAAATGCTTTCCAAGAGGAGATCCAAATTGCAGCGGCAAACCAGCAACCTGAACATGGATCTCCAAAAATTGGTGAAGATGCCAAAGGCACCGTCTCAGATCCTCCCCAAATGCCAGCGGAAGAGACCGGCCAGGCACATACTGGACTTTCATTCTCCATGGCAGAAACTGGGATCGCTACGGACGAGCATACCGGCGGCGATACCGAGCCTGAGAGCGATGCCGACGAAACGAATGATGTTTCAGCAATTCATGCTTCAGCTGGCGTTGAACAAGATCAAGACACCGACAACCATAAGGATGATGCACCGTTAAAGCGAAAGCGTTCAACGAGCCCACAAATCGGTCGGCAACCTCCCGCGAAGAGCTCCTAGACGCTTTGCCGTGGACAACTATACGTCCGATGACGCAATGGTATGGCTGTGGCCACTTAGCGGCTACGTTTCTATTCCATACGAGGAAGCAATTGGACGTCTACCTCCTGGAAGTCTGCAATGTTTTAAGGGTTTTGTCAGCTTGAGGTTCAGTATCAGTGTAGACTGCTGCGCATCTGTTCGGCTTTCCCTTGCACGAGGTGCATCGAGGGCTTGACCAGAACATGACCGCGTTTGAGTAGAGAGGGGCTTGTATACATGCGGGAGCGGGCCTAGATCATGTCAGAAAGTCAGCTTGTACGAGGGAAGGCAAAGGAAGGGACGCCCCGCAGCTTACGGCCGAAGCAACGCCGATTAGGGACCAACGGGGAGTACCTCTTGGTGTATGTATACTCATGGAATGACGGCTAAGCTTGCTTACTCGCGTTGGTTGGACTGAGTAGGTGCACTTGTCAAAAGAGTGTACGAGGCTGCCTGCATGGCTCTCGCATTAGGCGTGCCTAGCTAATGCAAGGCGTAAGCTGTGTATTGTACAAACCCCGCGCCCGTCCACAGCTCTTCTTCATGTTCTCAAAACAAGCCTCTCATCTTATCTACCTTACCTTCAAGTGCGAACTGCCTCCGAACCCAATTAAAGATGCCGATCGACTCGTCAACATGGAAGGAGTACAGCAAGATGGACGCCGAGTTGGAAGCCGTGCGAACCATCAGCAAGTCCATACACGCACTTCGCTAACAGAGTAAGCTGCTACCCAATCTACCACCGAGCAAGTCTTTCGAAGACTACTCATCGGCTGTCGAATTGCGTCAGTCTTTCAATGAGCAAATCGCTCAGCTGGTCGCAGCTGGTATTGTGGCTTTCCCAGACTGGACTGGGTACCATCGATCCGAGATTCAGATTCCGACGCGCGATGGCGCACCCCTGCGTTCGCTCGTGTACCGTCCAGAGGGAAAAGAAGCAGGGCCATTGTACGTGTACTTCCATGGCGGAGGATGGAGTTTTGGGATGCCAGAGTATGGCGAGGGCATGGCGGAAGTATTGGTAAAAGAGTTGGGCTTTACGGTGGTAAGCGTCGGGTATAGGTATGGGCCTGAACACGTCTTCCCTACTGCCGCGCATGATGCTATCGATGCGGTCAAATGGGTAAGTGCATGCACAATCATTTCTTCCAATTCCAAGAGACTGATTTACACATCTTCAGTGTGGCGAGAATGCAGCGTCGTTGGGCGCCAACCCTTCTGAAGGCTTCATCGTGGGAGGAACGTCAGCTGGAGGTAATCTGGCAGCTGTAGCAGCTCATCAAGTTATTGACGACAACTTGTCTCCGAAGGTGACTGGCGTCGTCCTCCTCTCTGCCCCGTTGTGCCATCGCGAAGCCATGCCAGAAGAGTACAAACCCCACATATCCAGCTGGGAGGACCACAAGGACGGCCTGGTACTGAGCCGACAAGCCATTGAATGGTTCTATGGCAACTACAAACCAGATCCTATGTCACCGTTGATGAGTCCGTTGATCTGGAAGACCCATAAAGGCCAACCCGCTGCGTATCTGCAGGTCATGGGGTGAGTGTGGTATGTCGTAGATGCTGAACAGTGCTGACGGACGTAGGACTGATCCACTTCGTGATGAGGCGCTCGTGTACGAAAGTCTCCTCCAGGACGCCGGCACACCGACCAAGGTGGAGGTTTACACTGGGTTGCCACATGGCGCACCCGACTTCTTTCCCATGCACAGCGCTGCGAAGAAGGCATTGGTGGATCTGAAGGAAGGTGTGAGTTGGATCATGCAGCAGAGCTCGGGTTGATACACGACGAAGGATGTATGCTAGAAAATGGTAGATGCTAGACAATACATCGATCTGGTTCGCGTCTAATGGCTAAATCTCACGTAATGATAGCACATGTGAAGAGACAGCCCTACTGACCGTTGCTGCCCTAGGGGCTCGCTTAGGGGCGGGACCCTGCTTGGACGCAGGTGGCCTGCACGCGTTATGGCTCCGTCATAGCGCGCCTTTCTTCTTTCACCCCAAGACACACGATACGGGACATCGTACGCCCGCACACACGACGGGCGACGTCCTGCACCGCAGGCAGAGAGCGCCAAGATGTCGAACCATCCGCGGTCAAGCCCCGCCGCCGCGAGGCCTGGCACTCCACGCGGGGCGCGACAAACAAACAGCGACGCGAACCTCCTTTCACACCCGCTCAAACGCCTGTCCCTGCACTCGGCCTCCAACACCCCGCTACCGCAGTCCCCCGCCTTGAACTCGCCCAGAAGTTCCGCTGACCTGCGCCGGACGCCCTCGACGCCCAATTTCAAAGCCAATGCCATCCAGCGCAGCCCCAGTGTAGCCAGTTTCCGCTCTTCTACGCCCACCCTGGGCAGGAAGACCTCGACCTCTTCCCTCCGCGGCGACCCTCCCCGACCGGGCACTCCCCGAAGTTCCGCTTCCCGCCGGTCGTCGTTCAATCCCAATATGCAGGCACCCATGCCCAAGAGCCCGCTGGGCCCCACACATGTAGAAGAGAAGCCACCACTGCGCGCATGTGATGTCGCCGAGGAGTACTTCAAGAAGGAGCTGGCCCGACATGAGGGCATGGCAGGCGCAGTCAACGCAGGAACTGTCGTCATCGTGCACGACCAATGCTACGGCCATCGCTTCTCACGGCCCAAGACATCCAAGAGCCACCTCAGCTTGATCATGGAGCGACCTGAGAGAATACTGGCGAGCGTTTTGGGCATATCGGCAGCCTACGTACGGCTCGGCGAGCGCCACGCTGAGGGAGACAACCCGCCACATCCACACCACAACCCACCCGAACGCGTACCTTTCAAAATTCGCAAGACTTCGCGGGCCGTCGACATCACTTCGCAGGTCGTCACAAACGTACACGGAATAAAGTGGATGGGCGAACTCAAGACTCTGTGCGACAATGCGGAGAGGAAGCTCGCATCAACTGGGAAGGAGCTGGCCAGGGACGCTCCTGCAGTCCAAGGACAAGCGCCCAAGCAGCAACTCCACGCCGGTGACCTTTATCTCTGTCCCGAATCGCTCAACGCTTTTCAGGGTGCTCTGGGAGGTGTCTTGGACGCCGTGGACGCTGTCTTCCAGGGAACAAGTCTAGGCGGTGGTCCTTCCAGAGCTTTTGTCTGCATCCGTCCGCCTGGCCACCACTGCTCTGACGACTTTCCCTCGGGTTTCTGCTGGCTGAATAACGTTCACGTTGGCATTGAACACGCTATGATGACGTACGGACTCACTCACGCGGCCATCATTGACTTTGATCTGCATCACGGAGACGGCTCGCAGGCCATAACATGGGCGCGCAACAAGAAGGTCCAGAACATGCCCAAGAACACCCCCAACTGGAAGAAGACCTCGATCGGCTACTTCAGCTTACACGACATCAACTCATACCCATGTGAGGACAGCGACGATGATAAAGTCCAAGCGGCTAGTCTCTGTATTGACAACGCCCATGGTCAGTCTATCTGGAACGTCCATCTACAATCATGGAAGACACCCGAGCAGTTCTGGGAAATCTATGAGGAGAAGTACTTGGTACTACTTGAAAAGACCCGTCAATATCTCAAACATCACACCAACCGCTTACGGTCCACACCAAACCAGCCCGCTCCAAAGGCAGCCATCTTCCTATCCGCTGGATTTGATGCGAGTGAGTGGGAGACTGCTGGAATGCAACGTCATAGCGTCAACGTGCCTACTGAATTTTACGCTCGTTTCACTCGGGACGTGGTCCGGTTGGCTGAAGAAGAGGGCACCTCTGTGGAAGGGCGTGTCATCTCAGTCTTAGAGGGCGGATACAGCGATCGAGCGCTCACTAGTGGTGTATTCAGTCATTTGAGCGGCCTCGTGGACGGCCAAGTCCTGAAGGCTTCAGAACCATCAACGGGTCTCTCTCACTCTATGCGCAACAGACTTAGTGGAATCAGCATACAGGACGAAGACGTTCCCATGCAGTCTGTCGAAGCAGAGCTCACGCCCGTCAGCTACGATCCTCTATGGTGGCATGCGGATCGTTTGTCTGAATTGGACGGCCTCGTTCCGCCTCCGCCTGTACATGTGTCGAAGACGACACGCACTGACCGTCTGGCCCATTTTTCTTCGCCCACCCAGTCCTACGTAGCCAAAGTCGTGGATCCAACCAAGATCAATCGAAGCCTTTCCGCCAAGTACGCCTCAAATCCATTGAGAGCGCCCACCCCACCACCACCGGAGGTTGACTGGGCTACTGCCGCCCATGCTCTGCGTACTTTGCTGGTACCATCAGATCGCCAAACCCGTAGCCACCGACCAGAGGATTTGGCCGAGGTCAAAGCCAAAAAGGAGAAGCCTGCTGCGCCTGCTGCGGCCTCAGCCCGCACAGATACATCAGGGCGACAACTGCGTGGTCGTAAAGCTGCCCCCTCCTACGCTGAGCCTGGTTCGGATGACGAGAAGACATCTCGTGTAGAATCACGGGCGAGTAGGCGGCAGACCATAGCCGACTTTGCACCAGCCAGCTCAGAAGCTCCAGGTACAGCAAGCTCTGCTTCTCGTCGCATGAGTATTGCTTCGAGCGTCTCTTCCATCGGCGACAACAGGGGTGTTAGTCGTGCGCCAAGTGTAGCAGCAAGCCGGAGAAGTGTTGCGCCTTCTGCAGCTCCAGCCAACGGAGTTGCGATGAAGAAGGCACGGGGCTCAACAACGACGGCAGCTGCAGCAGCTCGTGCGCCTCCATGTCCAGCCGTTACGAGAATGCCTTCGACCCAATCTGTCAAGCCCAGTGCCCCTAAAGACAAGGAGAATGATGGCATGGACGCACTTACTTCAGGCTTAAAGCGGGTTACGTTGAAGATGCCCTCAAAAGAGGAATATGATGCACGGGAGAGGGAGAAGGCTGAGAAGTTGAAGGCTGCCGAAGCACCGAAAAGAACCACTACCCGAAAGCCACCGGCTGCTCGCGCTCCTCCAACAAAGCCTACGACCAAACCCGCGACGACCGCAAAAAGGGGTCCAGGTCGTCCAGCAAAGACTTCCAAACCTGCATCCCCAGTTCCCGAGGCCCCGCAGATGCAGGTAGCTGCTGCTGCGCCGCTCGAGCAGCCTCAGCCGGTACAGATGGATTCGTCTACTGTCTTGCCACAGCAGGAAATGCAAGCTTCCATGGAACAACCTCCAATCGATCGTCGAATCTCTGGCGGAATCGTGCAACCACCCACTGAATTGCATGATATGGCTATAACACCCGAGCAAATCCGGGAACAGCTACCTATGGTAAGTTCTGACTACGTAATGCACATGAAACATATGCTAACTTCGCAGCCCTCTTTCGTCACTGTAACAGAGCCGCTCAAGGATGTTTCACCACCTTCCCGCGCCGATACGCCTCCACCTCCACCCCCATCGAATCTTTCCGAGTTTGTCAACTACACTGCGCAGAACTTTGGCGGAAACTCAGAGTTCGTAACTCCGCACGACGCATCAGATCCTCAGGCCTCGGCAACTTTACAGTGGGTTGCCAATACACATGCTGAGGATACAAGCATGCCTGGAGTTCCACTCATGTCACCGCCAAGCAAGAGGGCTGATCTGCCTGTCTTCACATCAAACGGCGCGATACCATTCGCATCAAACTCGAACGGAGCCATGAACTCACACACTAGATCGGAGGATGCCGGTGCCGGATTGAAGAAAGAGGAGAATGGAAGGGATATCTGGGACATACCCGACACGCCAGCTCGTTAGAGTACTTCAGCACTACAGCCCCTCCACTCGATTTTGTTCTGCTTTCATTCTTTGATCACGCGTACCGCGATGCGATATCGCGGTTGCGTTAATCAGTGGTTATTGCCGGCTTACGCGAGGCAGACTATACCTGACGTTTCCCAGCTTGGTGTTTACTGGTGGAGTTGATTTCACTCTAGCGAATCGGCGCGTGAGCCGTAACTATTTGGAGTTGTCTTTGTAGAATTTCTGTGGGGCAGATCGTCGATTGTAGCTCTACCTAGAATATGCGCATGTAGAAGATAGATACCCCCGGAGGCGAGTATGCGAAGGATTTAATGCGAAATTTCTCATACTACACCCGTCTTTCAATCGTGTTCAATGGCTTCCTGCGTTGTCTAAACAGCTTTCAATGTATCAGAGCTGAACCAACCCCGCGGGAGTGAAGTTCCAACACCACCCAAAGTACCAATACACCCCTCCCACAATTGCCACAACCCCCAGGGTAAGAAACCCTGCCTAAGCGCCCGTCCGAATCCCGTACTCAGCGCCGGTGTAACTGCAGCCCCCGCAGGCGGCCGCCCAAGTACATGGTGTAGCATGTCAACATCGGTGTGGGCAGGCGCGGGAACCAATGATTAGCGTGCATTCCGTATCATGGGACAAGGTTTCGGTGCGGGGCAGCCAAAGCGCGACATGCGCATCATGCACGTCCAAGGGTCTTAGCTTACGGGGCGTGACGTACTTCTGGGTCGCGTCCTTGATTGCGATGGTTAGTTGGTTGCCTGGGAGGAGTGTGTGTAGGAGGATGAAACGTACACGGGGATGGGGGGCAGCTGGAAGATGGGGGCGAGCACTGTACTTATGGTGGCTGATCCGACGGAAAGGTTGATACGCTTCTCCTTCGCTCCTGCCTGTGCACCTTTTGACAGGACGCTTGGACGTGGTTTGTTTGCTGGGTCCCGGTACTTGATTAGGGCGAAGGCGTGGGCTAAGGTGCAAGTACCCGATTGACCATCGAACCTTCCACTCTACTCTTCGTTTGTTCAGCTTGTGCTACCTGGTTCTCTTCTTCCTCTTCTACTCTTTTGCCCCCCTCCCACCGACAACACCACCGACTTCTACACCAAAAGTTGCCCCATCCATACCCCAAACAAACCTCACAACCATGGCCGACGCCGCCCCCGCCAACGACTCCAACGGCGGCAGCAGCACGCTCAACCCCTTCGCGAAACGCACCTCGCACTCCGACCAGTCCATCCTCCTCTACAAGATCACCACCACGATCTCCTGGCTGCTCCTCGTCATCTCCGCCATCTACACCACCTTCGCCGCGCCGTCAGGCCCGCACTCGCACAAGTTCTGGCACAACAATCCGCAAACCCCGTTCGCGCAGTCCAGCATCTTCACCTCCATCTACGTGCTCATCATCTTCATCCTGCAGGGCGGCTACGCATACGCCCTGTACATGAGCGACGAGACATACGTGACTGCAGCTGCAAACCTCGGATCGCACTTCATCGCCAACAACCTTCTTCTCTTCGGCTTTGTTCACCTCTTCACCCGCTCGCACTTCTGGCTTGCGCTCTTCTTGCTCGTGCTCAACTTTGGTAATCTCAGCTTGGCTTATTTCCGCCACTCTGCTGCCCCGAGGACGATCCATGTGGGTACTGTGAGTGGACCGCTTGCGTGGAACTTTGTTGCGTTGTACTGGGTGGGTGCTATTGCGGTCCATTCAAATCACTTTGCTGCGAGGATCGTGGCGAATGTGTTTATTTGGGGGTGGCTTGGGTATGGCATGTTCTTCTTGGTCGCGTACAAGGATTACACCATGGGATTCGCCTTGAGTGTGCTGGCTTTCTGTAAGTTCGACCTCTGCTCTCTATCGTGCGAAAGTGATTTGGCTAACTTGGCTTCTAGCAACCGGTGTCGGACAGTTCCTGACTCGCCCGCATCTCTTGCAACTCCAGTGGATCTTCGCTTTCTCAATCGGCGGTCTACTCTTCCTCCTCTCGCTTGCTGTTGGCATGCCTGGCCTGCTCGGACGCGATCCCTTCCCTCGTGGTCAGATTGTCAGCGAGGACAGGGAGAGGGCACCTCTGTTGGCTGATGACTAGATGGTTGTCGAAACGTCATCACGGATCTATTTGCAAGCTGTATTGCTTGAGATAAGGAGATGATGATCTGATTGGGCGACTATTAGGATATGATTTTCGAGGTTCAAGTTTGAGGATATGTACACATGGCACACACCATATTGGTTTAACCGTCGAGACGTATAGGCAACAAGAGCCTATGATACCTATGGCTCACATAGTTGAAAGCGTCTGCTACTATTGAAGTAGCATAAAAGTCTCACCTCCGTCAAGCTTTGTGTGATGTACATCTCCCCGTGATCATTACACTATCTACAAACGTCTACTAATACTAACTGCCCCCTTAAAGTAAAAGATCCTGATTCCCGTCGTTCGCTCCAGGACTCAAAACCATGTGTTGCGGCTCATTCTGATTAACTACCCATCCACCTCCAGCACCGCCGCCGACTTGATCCGCAATAGGACTTCCACCGAAGGTGCTTTGCCTCCCTACACTAGCAAAATACATGTCTGCATCGCTGACAGCGTTCGCCATGCCATTGCCATTTGTCGGCGAAAGTGATCCATTACCATTAGTAGTGGTATCGAGTCGCGATCGTTCGGCGGCGGAGCGGTCTCGAGCCTGCTGTGCTGCTTTGACAGTCGGTAGTTCGTGTTTCTGAAGTGCTGGTGAGTCTTGCAGTTTACGTGGGCGAGCGCTGCGGAAGACTTGGTTAACTGGCTTGAGGTATACTGTAGCCAATGTGCCGACGTTCAGACACATTTCTTCCAGGGTACCAGGGTCGAGCTTCTCGGACTCTTCGGCAGTAATTGGAGGCTTCTCACCCATGACGACCTTCTTCGCTTCTTCGGGTGCCGAAGAGAGTAGACGCCAGTACATGTACCCTCGATCGCGGAGATCGGGGTTGTCTGTTTCCTCAGTTGCCCACTTTAGTACCTTGGGTACTAGATTAGAACCACGAGTAGGTCTTTGGATGAACAGCTTGACGGTGGCAGTGAGTAGTGCCAGTTGCACCTCATGAGTCTCTTCTTGGAAGGTATCCAAGAAGTCTTCTAGCAAGACGTCTGAGTCTTCTATTCGGTCTGCGTATTGCCCGATGACCCAGATCATAGCGGCTTTCGCTTCTGGTTCATCTAGGGAGTCGAGGTTCTCACATAGTGTTGAGATGATCGATTCGTATTGGTTGGGGTATTTTCGGAAGATATTGCGGATGACGACGGTCGCCTCTTGTACGATGTACGAGACTTTCGTGCTGACGAGCGAGAGGAGGGTGCTGATGCACAATTGTGCAGCTGGCGCAATTTTGATGGCGAGTTTGCCAATGGCGCGTACGGACTTGCGCACAAAGTCGACATCGATTTCAGTAGCGTATCTGTCGTGGAGTCAGTTACCCATATTCAGAGTGACCTTAGAGTACTTACTCAGAAAGCTCCGTCAGCACTTCCTTGATGTTTCTCTCCGTCGCCAACATGAAGATGAGCTCCAGCTTCGTCACCTTGACGTATATAGGGTCGTTGTATTTGCAAAAGAAGACGCGGATATCGTTTCGCAGTACCTCTGGCCTGCGCTGCAGGATCAGAAGCGCATTGCGTAGTGCTAGGTACTGGATCTCGGGTCCTTTGGAGAGGAGTGTGACGAGCGGCGGTGACAGCTTGTTGCATAACGAAGTGACGACTTTCTGATCGCTGATGTAGTTCATTAGGTAGAGGATAACGCGAATGCAGGTAAGAACGACGGCAGAATTCGAGTGGGAAAGGCGCGGTGATATGCGCTCCGCGAGGAGAGCAGCTTCGCTCGTGTCCTGGGGGACGTAGTTCATCATAGCCTCTAGGATGTAGGTCTGACCCCATTCTGAGCAGTCTGGCAGAATCTGAACAATCTTGGATGCGCTCGCATAGTCGATCGTGAGCTTGATGTTCTCACTTCGCTCCCAGATGTCCATGAGTCCTGCCAGTGCACTTGACACTACTGTGGGATTCTCGTCTCTTAACATGCCATTCAGCCTGTCGATCAGATCTGATTGTTCCACCAAGTGTCGGTCGTGATCGTAGAGCTTCGCCACGCAGAAAGCTGCCGTCTTTCGAACGTAAGGATCGGAGTCTTTGAGGAGGTTCTTCAGGTGCGGCACGGTTGCCTCGACGAATTCTCGGACGTGAACGTAGGACATGGTCCGTAGGGCGAGTGCTCGTACTAAGGGGTTGTTGTCGTGCATGTCTTCCTGAATGATGGGCAGCGCTTTGAGCGCAATGTCAGGTTTTATCCTGGCATAGTTGACGAGATACAGGAAACACCTGCCCACGTCAGCATAGCCCTTCCTCACATAATCCTCACTACGCACATCTTCTTGATCTCCAAACTCGGTATGTGCATGCAGCCCACGATGTCCATGAATAGCGCGACCATGTCGTTGTTGCTCATGGTCATGTTGGCGACAATCTTCTTGAGGGCCGTCTTCTTCTGGGAGAAGTTCTTGTCCTTCTTGTTGCCATTGTTGAGTTCGACACGGAGTTCCGCGACTTTGCCCTGGTGAGTGCGGAGGTTTTGTAAGCGCGCGTTGTCAAAGGTGTAGGGTAGAAACATCATCATGGCAGTGGATGCCCATAGCAGACAGACAGGCTGAATAGGAGAAGATGCAATTGCACAAGTCGGAGACGTGGGTGGCACGAATGACGAGACAGACGTACCCTCGCAAAGAGCTTCGCATCTTGGCCGCCCTGGCTCATGTTGGGCTAATGATGTCGCGTATGCCAGCTGGGCTGTCCTCCCAATGCATGTGCCTGCCGTAGCACAATCAAGATAACCTCCCTCGCGACTTAGCGCCCCTCCCTTGCCGTCTCGAGGAAGCGTGCGGGGTTCGATGGCTGATTCGCTGGTCTATCGGCTTCGTATCGTGTCGCGCATATCGGAGGAACGTGGAAGAGGGCTGGAGAGGCGTAACGACAGAAATGATTTGTGATGTTTAGGGACCGTAACTTTTAGGAAGCCTGCCAGCGGTCAACACGGAGGAGGGGACGTGCATCCGCCAAGGCCGCCATATGTGGAGCTCTCCAGAGGCCCGCTCCGCAACACCACGAGCGAAGTTGCAACATCGTGAGACCCTGGACCCTGGCCACCGCAACACCATCTCAGACTCTGCTATCCGATACTCCGCCGTCACGAAGACGCCCCATCATGTCGAAATCGCCTCCTCCGCCCCCGCAGTGGGTGCTCGACCTCAACTCGACGCCCGCATCCAAGCCGAAGAACGCCTCGCTCTCAGACCCACCGGGCTACACGGCTTCTCTCACCAAGAAGGAGCGCTCTCAGGCATCAAAGACGCAGAGGCAGCCCCCGACCCCGGAAGAGATGGATACACTCAAGATGAAGAAGGCGTGGGAGGTCGCCATCGCGCCCGCAAAGCAGTTGCCCATGAACGCTTTTGGTATGTCATTTGACAGGAGACTCTGTGAGCAGACGCTAACAACACCAGGCATGTACATGACAGGCAACACTCTGCAAATCTTCTCCGTCTTCATGGTCTTCACGCTCTTCAAAACTCCCGTTCTCGCTGTACTAGGTCTTCAACGCACCTTCGCTCCCTTTGAAACCCCCGGCACATCTGGACGACTCCTCGGTGTCAAGCTCGTTTACATTGCATGCAACATGCTGATGTTGGCGTTGGGTATATGGAAAGTGAATGGCATGGGACTCTTACCAACGACAAAATCAGACTGGCTGGCATGGGAAAGTGAGAGGATATGGTCTGAAAGGGCAGTACCGAAGGAGTGGTTGTGAACGCAATCCTGATTGGAGATACGTATTCTATGATTACTGTGACGGAATAGTCGCTAAGGCTTTATACAAGGCCATCATGCTGACTTCCTCCGTTCCATCTTGGTCATCTCTGATCCTTTCCCTGGTGTCCGTCTCGTGTTGTTCGTTCTTGTCCTTCTCTTGCTCGTCCTCCATCAGAAAGCGGTGTTCAACTTGCCTCAACCGCTACGGGCCCATTCCTCGTCCTTGCCAAACTCCACATCTCCGTGTTTAATGAACCTCATCTCGTCGTCCGTAGATTCAGGATTCACGCCCGCATGATCGCTTCCAGCCAGCGTCACAGAATCGTCTTCTGAGATTTCCCCTAACGCTTCATCGTCGGCTGCTACCTCAATCACAGCTGGCTCTTGTACGGCGCGGTCGAGTTCAGCAGCCGTCGCCAGGTCGGCATGCAGCAATTTCATCAAGGCTTTTGGTATGAGATGTGGACCTTCGTGTCGCAAGTCCTCAGCTCCGTCACGGAGATCGGAGACACTGTGGTACCCATCGTAATGTCCACTGAGTGTCATCTCGACGGCGGCTAATAGAACGATGAGAGGGTCTCCGACGTCATCTGTGTCCAGGAAGGGGGCGACATCGCTCCATTTGGTGATGGTTTGCTCTATGACCTTGAGCATATCACTCTCATCCTTTTCAATGGCGTCTTCAGTGCTTGGAGCGGTGGCTGAGAAGTCTATGAGCAGAATGTCTGGATAGCCGCGATACCGATGGTGATGGACAGTCGGGTACAGGTTGAGCATGATGTTCGATGCCTCAATCTTCCCGTGTACCAAACCCTCCTCGTGTAGGAACCATACAGCATCGATCAGGCCCAAAATGATATGCGCAACGAACCAGCTGGGAATGCCGCCATGATCATTCTTAATATTCGCTTCGCCGAACTGCGCCAGCGTGGGACCGAAAATGGGTCGGAGACAGGTGTACGAGGTGGGTGACGAGTCGGCGTACTCAGCGCGTAGGACATATGAGCCGATGAATAGCGAAGCTTTGTCCCTCTTACGGTGCTCCTCGAACTGCGTTGCCTCATTGCGGAGCACGTCCTCGTCTTTCCTTGTCTTGACTACGACCAGCTGAGGCAGCAATCTCAGGTGCTGCTCTGATAGCGCAGACGTACTATTTTCCTTCATGCTCTTGTACAAGACGTCGCCCAGGTTCTTGTATGTCAACAACGGCAGTTGCTGTTGGAGACGCGCAAATCCAGATAAGGTCTTCCAAGCGTCGTGGTTCTCGATGGTGTCATCGGAAATATCCGGATCAATCTTATTTGACGGCTCGAATGGAGGGGGGAGCGCGCGTGGTAGACAGAGATACACTCCCGCGGAAGACTTCGGCGCTGAGAGGGTCTTGACCACGCGGAAGGATTCAGATGGGGGCCTGGGGACGGCGCCGGGGAGACGTTTTACAGCGGACGCCTGATCGAGCGACGGAGCGGAGGAGTCCATATCCGTAAAATTTTGGTAGAGATGTGGTAGAAGAGATGGTTGCAAAGTCGGTTGCAGAGCTGGTTGCGGAGTTGAGTGAGAAGACTGCCCAGTTGGGAAATCACGGTGACTGTGCGCATGATAACGTACGAGTCCAGCATATGACAGCCCCGGAGGGAAGTCATCACTGGCACTACACGTGTGAAAGCGCTCGACGCGCTAACAACGTCATATTAGTTGGGAAATAGCGTATCAAGATGAACCTCAGTGGGATAATGCGTGCACTATTGACAGCCAGAAAGGGCATGTGGTCTGCGAATGTCTGCTTCCAAATTCTGGCGTTAATGTGCCGCTCGATTTGTGCTGCCAGGGAAGTGTCTGGCCGACTCTTTCGCTGGACAAGCAATGGCCATAGAGATCACAGTCTATCCAACAGTGGGAACGATACCGTTAGATACTTCAGTTAGCGATTACTGATGCTGATGCACAAGTGTGAGCGCCACTCGTATAATCCCACCATGTTACGTCTATCTCGCCGACAAGATACGTGGTGAAGGACACACCAGATTACCTAGGTACAGTCAGGCGCTATGACCCTCCCTACTTGCGTGTAGGCTTTCTTCGTATCCTCTAACAAATCACCCCACTACTGCTTGTCTGACCAACATCCTGCCAACACATCTAGCTTCTCTATACGAACATGGCTTCAAATGGACAGCCCTATCAGCAAAAGCCGATTGTACAAACGCACCTTCAAGAAGTTCTAGGCAAGCTTGAGCAGCCAACGCATGAAGAAAGGCTGCTACTACACCAAGTCTCTTCAGTACCATACGACCTGTTCAACGCGGCTGCATGTGAGGGGAACCCAAACACGCTTCCACTTGAAGGCGCTTTACTATCATGCCTTCTTCGAAACTTCCCTGAACACGGTCTATCCGCGACATTCATCTACGCCATTTTCCACGCCCTCCTCGCCACGCTTACCGCACTACACAAACACTCCGTCTTCCACAACGCCATCACCGCAGAGAAGATCCTCATCAAGAGGCCAGACAGACCTCCTCCTCGCAATGGCTTCCGCGCTGAGGATCTCACGATACACCTCCTTCTATTTCCGACTTCGTCACTATCACCAACACCTATCACGCCCTCACAGTCGGTTCCAGACACCGCAGCTGCAATCAAGCTAGTCTACGGACTCACCCAAAACCATCCCTACTTCATTCACAGAGCGGCCAACCAGGCGCTCTGGGCTCCTGCGCCTTGGGGACCACCCTACATCGCTGACTTGGCCGATGAACTGAAGGAGGAAATGTCTGCCCCGAGATCGTTGAGAATCGCGGAGTACCTGTGGAACGACTACATGAAGGCACTGTTGGGCATGACTACAGGGCTGGATCATCACATTCTGAAAGAAATCTGGCATGTGGCTGCGTGTTCTAGGATGGAGAGGTTGCCAAGGTGGTTGGAGTCACAGATCGGGTACTGTGGTCAGGTGGTGAATATGCTTGGAGTGGGGATTGAGGATATAGAAATGTGGAGATTGAACAACGCGGAAACAGACGCCGACACGAAGGCACAAGGATCTGAGTGGTTTTCTTTCCCGATCATGTTTGGTTCGATGGATTGGGCATAATTTTGCGAGCAGGTGAAGCTGCTTTCGAACTTGGCTATGACCCCTCCGCCGATAGTCGTAGACAGTAGATATCTTGCGCAATACACCCTTCATTTGATATCTTGATACTCAGCACTGCTCTTCCAATTCTTCGGGTATCCCCTTGCAATGCGCCACTCCTCCGCCTTAGTTCTCAGCCGCTCATATGCACTCTCTCGCCATCCACCATCACCATCTTCCTGGAAACTGAACGTAATTCCAAAAGGCCAATACAACATGTTTTCAACGCGAGCTCCATCCTTGGACTCCAACAGACCGATAGCGATGTCGAAAATCTGCGGTCGTTTGCCAGTAGTGTAGAAGACCACTGCAGAACATGTGTCGCAGAAGTGGCGATAGACATCGGGCGAAGAGTTGTAGTACTTCAACGTACCCACAGCGGGGTTCTTTGCGTCAATGAGTTCGTTGAGGGCGTACATGTCGACGGGGAAGTCTTTGGTGCTATCTTTTCCAAATGATATGGACTTCGTCTCTGCGTACGTCCAGTTAAAGATGTCACTCCCACTTTGCAATCTGCAGCTGTCGCATCCACAGAAGCCGGCTTTGAGCTTCCTGCTGACAGGTTCGACGTTGGAGGGCAGCTCATCTTCGGCCATGTGCTTGTAATCGCCACGCTGGAGTACCAGATCTACCCCGCCACATTTGCAGCGTATCGGTACACTTTCTTCCCCTTTCGCTTTGAGTTCCGGGAGAGTGGAGGGTTGTGGCCAGTCCGCAGGCAACTCCTTCGCTCCAGGGCCACGACCGGCTACCACACTTTCGTAACGCTTCAGATCTTCCCCTTCGCCATTGAGAGCACAGAGCCAAGGACTTGCACCACCATCTTCCGTGTCGGCCACGAAACCCTGCCCACCGAACTTGATCAACTGGCGACCTCCGATGTCCACGTTACCGAGCGCACCAGTGACCACTCCCAGATTCCTGGCCGGATCTTTGAAGGCACAGAAGACCGGGCTTGAGCAGGTAGGGCAGAACAAGAGGTCGAAGCGCTCCCAGCAGCTGAATGTCCGAAGGCTGGAAATGTCGACGTTGGCGCGAGGCTCAGGCCATGATGTGAGCGATGTGTGGAGCGAGCCGCACAGGTGCCGACAGGTCGTGCAGTGGCACACATGCCCTGGTAAGGGAAGAGCGGATGCAGGAAAGGTTGTACTGTAGTTGTGAGCGCCACAGAGACATGATGCCGTTAGAGTTACGGTCTCGGTGGAAGAAGACATCGTAGATCTCGAAATTGGAAACGATTCTGCAATCGTTGCAGGACACTCTGGAGATGATCCTGCTAGTTATAGGATATCCAAAGTCACTATCAGGATGGGTCTCCTTACTTGCTACGTTGCATGTGCTACGCCGCAAGCATGACGATGCCAAAGTGTGACCACATGCCGGCGCATGTCGAAGGGCGTGGCGTCGGATTGGTCAGCGTACATATGTGGGGCTCGCATTTTCGCGTCGTACCTCGCATTCAGGCTTGGGTGCACAACGAGTTGCTGTTAGCGGCTTGGTTAATATTGAGACGAATCCTGCCGTCGGCTGTATAACTTGAAGGATTTTTAAATCTTGACCACCCGCATGACGTCGAATAGGCCGGTCTTCTGCTTATCGGACATGCCTGCTTTCAGAAGACCAGTTGCATGTTCGCCCTCTCGGCCCCGCTGGTTGCTCACGATCCTTGTGTCGCCTCGCTTGAACTCACATGTGCGGCCTGTCATACCCGAGATCCACATCTTCACATTGCGAAAATGAGGGCCATGTAGCAGATTGGACCCGTATGCTGATGCCCAAGGCGCATCTACGTGCCAGGAGTCCAAACAACCAGGTAGATCTGGCGCGAAGGATGTGACAACAACGATTTGTCGCTCACCCTTTGACGTTCCGGAACATTTCAGTGCTAACGTGCCACTCGGTGATGCATTGGGGCTGTTGACTGCATCCAAGAGCCACCTCAAGTCCCTTTTATGCTCCGAGTTGTGCTTGGCGACGTCCCACATCTCTATACCGATATCCCTGTTGAATTCGGGCATCTTTCGCAGCACAGCAGGTGCGTCCGAATCCGGTATGTTACTCCACAGCGTGCAGCCAAGCAGCGTAATGTTCGTGCCCGGCACGTCGCTTCCCGTCTCGTATAGTATCTCCAATTTCCCCTTCAGAGAAGGCTCTCTCTCCATCTTGTGCGCCAACTGTAAGCCGTCCATCCAGCTAATGCCGTGGAACTCCAGCGGACCGAGAACAAGAAATACCTTCTCATGAAGACCACACCGTCGAATCAGGAACCACAGATACAGCTCGTAGTCTATAAGCCTGCCAATGTTTCCAGCAAGTATCAAGAAGGGCGCCGCGACGGGTACGTGGAACGCGAGGTATTGTGATTCGTAGTCTAGGTTGAGATCTGATAGGACCTGGAAGGAGGTCTTCGGGTTCGAGAACAGGCTAGACAGGCGTCGCAGTTTGCTCGGTAGCATCTTCGCGGGGGCGGTTGTATAGCAAACTAGAAAAAGAAAAGGTGCGAACGAGCGTTGGGATGCACTTGACGACTCAAGCGCTGGTAAGGAGACTGAGGGGGTTGTGTGGACTAGAGACAAGCTAACAAGATCAACAACACGCATGAATGAAGCGACGGAGAGCCTGAGATACGAGAGAAAGAGCTCGTCTTGTTGTAAGGGCTGAGCGCGGCTGCGCCATGAGAACCGATCGCGGTCCGCAGCATTGCGGCGCCTGTGTTACTTTCCAACACCGTCGGTATCAAAGACGAGCAAAGTTGCGACTGTGCCCATCCTTTCAACCCTTTCGATCTTCGCGGAGATTTGCTATTGGGCGCAGCGCGACTGTGCGGCGTTTTGGTGTTGGAAGTTGGTGGCTGTGAAGAGAGATGGCCTTCTAGTAGGGATGGAATTAGATCCCGTCTAGGCCGAGTCCGGATGGCGCAATTTCGGCCCGGCCCCACGTCATCTCCTTCATCCCCTTCTGACCCAGCAGCGCCAGCTTTCGCGACGGCGACGACGGCGGCCTCTACAACCCTCAATGCGTTATAGTTATCCTGCTAGTGTGTGTAGTGCATACAGTCTATCTAACTAAGAGCGCGCTAAGACATAGCATACGCTAACATAAATAAGTAATTTTTAAAATATAGTATACTAGCGTTATACTACTTAAAAAAATTAGCGTACTTAGTAATAAAATTTTAATTTAAATAATTCTTAGATTTATTTTAAATTAATTTAGACTAGATTATACTTATATTATAATATAAAGCCTTTTTTACCTATATTTAATACTAAGCTTAAATTTCTTAACTTTAATATATTAAACTTAGATATTTATAAAAGATTTAATTTATATTTATCTAGCTCTAGTAAGAGTAATAATAGTAGTATTAAAGACTAAGTTAAAGTATATAGTTAAATTAATTTTAAAATAATTTTAAACTTATTTAAACTAAAGTATAGTTTAACTTACTTCTAGAAATAGTAGTATACTTTTTTTAAAGGCTAAAGTTATTAAGTATACTATATATCTACTTTAATACTTTAGTATAAACTTTAGAAGCTATACTTATATTATTTAAGTTTTAAAAGTAAATAGATAATATTCTTTAGTTAAGAAAGTATTATAAAATACTAAAAGTATAAGTAGCTTACGTAAACTATTTTTAGATTAATTTAGAACTAATCTAGTATAAGTAGTTTTAATACTATAGAGCTAGTAAAATAGAGAAGAAGAAGACTTTTAGTCTTTTCTTAAATTTAACTACTTAAAAATAAGTTTTTAAGTACTTTAGTATTAAGATATATAAATATATTTAGAATTAATTAAGAAATTTTACTTACTTATAAGTAGATAAAAACTTATATAAAATACTTAAGTAGATAAAAATATCTATAAACTAAATTAAGTAAAAAAAAAAAAAAAAAAAAGCTAAAAGCTACTTTAATAAGCTTTAGTATTAGTTTAGAGATAGTATTTATACTAATAAAAAGAGTTCTTATAGTCTAGAGTTATTTTAGATAGAATTAATAGTATATATAGTTAAACTATTTTAGAAATAATTTCTAACTAATTCTAGTAAGTAATAGAGTCTACTTCTTAGTTTATTACTTATAGTAATTACGCTCTAAGTAATATAGAGTACTATATCTAGAAAGTACTACTAAGAATTAATATTATCTACTTATAAGCTCTTTTAGATAGTAGAGTAAAGAGCTTTTATAAAAACTATAATATAGTTAAGCTCTAGATCTTACGTTTAAAAAACTATAGTAAGTTCTTAAAGAATATTTCTAGATTAATTCTAAACTATTTTAGATACTAACTATACTTAGAGTTAAGGTAAACTTATTTTATAAAACTATAATATAGTAATTAATATTATTATTTTTCTATATTTTAAGTAAGTTTTATACTTTATAGTAGTTTTAACTAGTATATACTAGTATATACTTTCTCTACTTTAGTAGCTAGATATAGAATTAGTTAAGAATATAGTTTATATATTTTAATTAATATTAATACTAAATACTATAAAATATAAGCTATTTTATTAATATTAATTCTAAATTATTTCTAAACTATTCTAGCTACCTTTTTATAGTCTAACTAGTTTACTTTCTACTTAAAGTAGCGTAAAGTTTTATTAATTAAGAAACTTTATACTACTTAGATAAATAAAAACTACTTTATAAGAATAGCTACTATCTAAAAATTAATTATATTTTCTTTAGATACTAGTCTAAAGAGAGTTCTTTTTAAAAAAAAAGTAAATTATTCTAACTCTACTACTATAAGCGCTATCTAAATTATTTTTTAAATATTTCTAAATTAATTTATATAAGTATATATCTACTAAATCTTACTAGCTAGTAAAAGCTATATTATTATCTAAGTATAGAATAAGTAAGCTAAACTACTTATAAAATAAGAGACTTTCTAGATAGATATATCTTTTAAGCGCTACTATAATAGTTAGAGAGAAATTCTTTTTACTACTATACTAAAGAGCTATAAAAAGAGTATATAAATAACTTTTAAATTAATTTATAGCTAATCTACGTAGTTATTATATTTAAGTACTTTACTACTAATACTAAGTTTTCTAAAATATACTAAAAGATATTTACTATTTTCTTTTAGACTATTAAGAAGTATTTAGATTAGCTAGTATAATAGTAGTATCTCTACGTACGTAGTTTCTATAGTATTACTATTAATATAAATACTAAGTAGATAGCTAGTAAGTTAAATTAATTTATAATTAATCTATACTTATTTTAGCTTAGAATTTAGAAAGTATCTTACTAGCTTTAACTAGCTTAATAGAGACTAGAAGTACTACTTTAGCTACTATATAAGATTTTATATTATTTACTTTCTTTACACTATTAATAAAGTTTATTTTAGTATACTATATATTAAAGATTTTTTATAAAGTAAAATAAAAGTACTACTTACTATAGTAAGCTAGGCTAAGTATTTTAAGTTATATAATCTACTTATTAGTAAGTAGTCTAAATTAATTCTAGAACGTTTTTAAACTATTCTAAGAAAATACTCTAATATCTATAGCTAAAGAATAGGTAAAAAATAAGAAGAACTCTATTATTACTATAGAATTAAATATATACTATAGTAGTATATCTAGAGCTACTTAGAATATACTAGAATTCTATATAAATACTATAGAATAAGTATATATAAAGAGCTATTATACTAGCCTAAGATATAAGCTTTTAGTTAGTATTAGACTATATATTAAATTAGTTCTAAATTATTTTATAACTAATTTTATATAGCGCTATATAAATAGACTTATAAAATATATAAAAATATAAAATTTATAAAAAGTATAGTATTAGATATAAATTAAAGTAAAATTTAAGTCTAAGTAGCTACTTTTATAATAATATAAGGTAAGAAAAAAGTAAGTATTTAGTTATCTATATATAGATTAATTCTAAACTATTTAGAGTATAAGAAATAAAAGAAAGAAAATAAAAAAGAAGATAATATTCTTAAATTACTTAAATTACCTAAACTATTAAGATAGTAATCTTACTAGCGTCTAAGCTTTTAGCTAGTAGCGTAGCGCTTATATATATAGATATTCTAGTTATTATTTTTAGCTTTATTCTTTCTTAGAGCTAATTTATTACTAGCTCTATAAGTATAACTATTTCTAGATTAATCTAGAACTAATCTATATAAAGAATACTCTAATCTAGATATAAACTTAAAAGAAAAGAAGTGTAAGCTTAAAAAAGAGTATAAAAAAGTAAAACTTTAATAAGAAAAAAAGTTACTTTAAATCTAAACTAAGAAAGCTAAGTTAAAGCTCTAAGAAAGAAAGCTATAAGTTTATTTTTAGTATAAATTAATCTAGAACTAGTTAAGAGGTAACTAAACTAGTTTTAGAATAGTTAGTATAATTAAAGAGTTTTTAGCGCTAGATAAAATCTATTAGAAACCTATATTCTAGATAGTTAGATAATATTATATAATCTAACCTAGTGTAAGTATAAGTAGATCTAAGAAATTATTACCTAGAAGGTAATAATTTATCTATTCTTACTAAATAATATACTATTACTTTACTATCTCTTATATTTTATATTAATTAGTAGTTACTTATTTAATATTTAAATTATTTACTTTATAATACGCCTATATTATATAATATCTACTTATAATACTTATAGTAATAGTTATATACTAATAAATATTAATAATAATATAAAACTATTTAATATAGTAGTATTAGCTATAAGTTTATTAGTACTAACTTCTATTAAGAAGAAAGTATATAAGCTAATACTTTTTATATCTAAAATAGATAATAATATTAGTAATAGTTTAATTCTACTACTATTACTATAAGATTATATTCTTACTTCTAATAAAATCTAAAATATTCTAGAAAAGGCTATTCTAGACTAGAAGCTGTAACGCCTTTATATTTAGAGAATACTCTAGCTAAAGTATATTAAGCTAGCTAAGTTATAGAACTTTTACGCTAGAGTTACTATAAGTAATCTAACTACTTTTAAGAAGAATATAAAAGTATTATTTATAACTTACTTAAAAAATACTCTTTTAACTAAAAATCTTCTAAGATTTAAACTTCTATAGTTATTCTTAAAAACTAACTAAGCGTAATATAATTACTAGAAGTAGAATTATAAGTTATACTTTCTTTATATACTATAAAGCTTTATAATAGAGATATAGAGAGTAGATCTTAGTACTATATATATCTTAGAACTATTAAAAACTTTATAGTATATCTATTAAGTATTAGAGAAGTACTAGAACTCTATTTAGATACTATTATAAGTAGACCTTAAGTATATTATATTAAACTTACTTAGTTCTCTATAAGAGTATAAGTAATATACTTATAATTACTTTAAGCGCACTATATAGTATAGTAATTAGAATTTTATAAACTTTTTAGATTATATAAGACTATTATAGAAGAAACTTAGATTAGACTAAATACTAGATATATAAGTACTAGAGTATACTATAGCTTTATAGAATAATATTAGAAAGAGCTTACTTTTACTTTTTATAAACTAATACTTTACACTTCTATAAGTAGAAGAATATACTAACTTTATTTTCTAATAAAAGTTTTATATTATAGAAAATAAGCTATAACTACTTAAGAAGAATAGACCTTAACTTATTTAAGATTAATCTAATATTTAAAGTACTAGTAGACTTCTAAAAAACGCTAAGCGCGCTAGATTAGCTTAAAATAGATTAAAAAGAAGTAGTTTAGGTAATAATAATATATTAGAAAAGTAAATTATATACTATAAATATAGTAAAGTTAGTTATTATAAAAATAAATATTTAAAAGCTAATAAGTCTAATACTATAAGTAAGTCTACTAATAAGTCTAAGTTAGAAAAAAACTAAAGATAGAAGAATTAATCTTTTATCTTACTATCTATATCTCTCTAAATAAAAAGAATAAAAATATAGAAACACTACGTAAAGCCTTATAGCCTACCTTATTCTAACTTTTAATAGTAAAGTTTACTGCTTTATTAAGTGTGCTAGTGTAGAAATACAGGTATAACGCGGTTAAGTAATATAGTATATAATCGCAATATAGGTGTATTTTCTAAACACCTTATTTTATAGTAGGCAGTAGTATATATTCTTTTAAAGGTTTTAGAAATTAAAACTAAGCTATAAAGTTTAACGCTCTTAAACCTTATACAAAAGTATAAAGGCAAGAAGCAAGAATCTACTCTAGAAACTATAGAGAAAGAGGTATAGTAGAGTATCTACGCGTTCTGTATATCTCTAAGAGAACATTTAGAAGTTGTATATATATCTTATTACTCTCTAGAAGCTCTATGTAGAAGCAGAAGGTAGAATAGTAAAGTTTACTTTTAAGATATTTAAGCCTAAAGAGGTAATAATTAATAGTAGTTTATAACTAAACTTTATCTCTACTATATTAGTAAAGAAGTAAGAATTAGTTATTAATCTTTTACTTAACCTTCTTATAAAAGAAGTTAATAGTAGAAAGCTTACTATCTATAAAATAACTAAAGTAG
This sequence comes from Alternaria ethzedia, assembly GCF_023757985.1. Classification (NCBI taxonomy): domain Eukaryota; kingdom Fungi; phylum Ascomycota; class Dothideomycetes; order Pleosporales; family Pleosporaceae; genus Alternaria; species Alternaria ethzedia. The sequence goes on along the minus strand of NW_026056205.1, from coordinate 9,693 downwards.
ATATTACTATTACTAATTTATAGAGCTACGTAAAGATATAGTATATTTTATTTATAGTATTTAACCTAAATAAGTATACTATATATTTAGAATTACTATAGATTAATAACTATAACTTTAAGTTAAACTATACTTTATAGCGTATACTTTTTAGAGGTAATAAAGCTAAGAAAGTTAGCTCTTTTTAAAAAATTATAGTAGAAAATATCTAATTATTTAAAAAGAGTATATATAATTCTAGTATAGACATATATATATATCTAGTAGATATAGTAAGTTAGAATAATCTATTCTTAGCTTAAATAAGTAATATACCTTTACTATATATAGAGTTTATTAATATTTACTCTAAGAAGAACTTAGTAATTATTACTAAGTATAGTCTATAAGACTTAGCTTTAAATCTAGAGCCTAGAACTAATCTACTATATATACTATTATATAATCTTTCTTAAACTAAGTTAAAGCTTTTTAAAAAGTATCTAGAAGAGTATATAGTATAAGAGTAAATAAGACGCTTAAAGTTACTAGCTAGTATACTTATTCTTTTTATTAAAAAGAAGAATAGCTCTATAAGACTATATATTAACTATTATAGCTTAAATAAGATTATAATTAAAAATAAATACTTATTACTTCTAATTATAAAGTTTTTAAATTACTTAGCGTAAGCTAAGTACTATACTAAGCTAGATATATAAGAAGCTTACTATAGAATTTATATCTAAAAAGAAAATAAGTAAAAGACTATATTTTATACCTAGTATAGTTATTTTAAGTATACTATAATACTTTTTAGCCTTATAAATATACCTACCTAGTTCTAGATATATATTAACTAGACTTTTATTAGTCTAATTAATATATTATATATTATCTACTTAGATAATATTTTTATCTTCTTTAATACTCTTAAAAAATATAAAGTATATATTAAGAAAGTTTTATAGAGACTACGTAAGGCTAAGCTTTACTTAAAGCTTAGTAAGTATAAGTAGTATACTTAATATACTAAGTACTTTAGTTATATTATTATACTTAATAAAATTAAGATTAACTAAAACTATATTAAGACTATCTAGAATTAGCCTAAACTACGCACTATTTATAATATTTAGGTATTTATTAGCTTTATAAACTACTATTACTAATTTATTACTAAGTTTTCTAAATTAGCTCTACTATTAACTATTTTAATCTAGAAAAGTCTAAGTATAGCTAGAGGTAGCTACGCTATATAAAAAGAAAAGAGCTAGTTTTTAGATATTAGTAAAGCTACTAGAAAGGCTTTCTATAAGCTTAAGAACTCTTTTTTAAAAAAACTAATTTTAGCTTACTTTAAAAAAGATTATAAGATAAAGATTAAAGTTAATATATCTAGAAGTATAATATTAGATATTCTAAGCTAATATATTATAGAATTACTTAAGCTAGATAACTAGTATCTAGTTAACTTCTAGTTATGTAAGCTTATTATAGTAGAGTATAATTATAATATATATAACTAAGAACTATTAGCTATTATTAAAAGTTTAGAATATTAGTAATATTATCTTAAAAGTATCTATTTTAAGATCTTTACTAATTATATAAACTTTAAGTAGTTTATAAAAACTAAAGCTCTTAACTATTATTAAGTTTAGTTTTATCTAGTACTTACGTAATATAATTTTAACTTAATTTATTATTCTAGAAGCACTAATCTAGTAGATAGTCTATTACGCTACTCTAATTATATAGCTAAGTTATAAAAGCTAGTCTAGAAGTATAATAAAGCTTTTATATAGCTTATAAAAGATCTTATTTTTAATAAAAGTAAAAAGACTTTCTTAGCTATAGCTATACTAATAAGATCTAGTTCTAGATTAGAACTACTAAATAAATTAAGTAAAGTACTTAATAAGTTTAAATAAGTTAATTAGACTAAACTAAGAGAATAAGAGCTTATAGAAGATTAGAATACTTTTAATAAAGCTAATAAATTCTTCTTAGATAAATTAGACTTAGATATAGAATAGATAGACCTATTAGAATTTATAATAAGTTATAGTTACTACTAAAAGCTTACTAATATAGAAAGTAAGTTAAAGGCACTTATAGAGTACTATAATAACTTACTAGTAAAATATTTTAGAGTAAAATATATATTAGAAAAGCTTTAATATTAATATACCTAAAAGAGTATAAAAAAGAATATTACTAAGTATTATTATAATTACTTAGCCTACTATAAAGTAATACTAGCTTACTATAAACTATATAGCTTATTAGAACCTCTACTACTTCTAGATTAACTATAGAAAAAAGCTACTATAGATTTTATTATAGAGCTTCTCTCTAGTACTATATAAGATTAAGTTTATAATATAATACTAGTTATAGTATATAAACTTACTAAGATAGCTTATTATATTCTAGTAAGAAGTAATTAGAATAGTTTAGACCTTACTTAGGCCTAGATATATAAAGTTATCTACTTATATAGTATTTTAAAGTAGATTATCTTAGATAGAAGTCTACTAATAAATATAAAGTACTAAAATATCTTTTAATACTATTTAAACTTAAGAAAAGTTTTTATATCTATATTCTACTTCTAGACTAATAGTTAAACTAAGTAGTAGAACTAAATACTAGAATAGTATCTATAGTATTACTATACGCTAGAATAAAATAACTAGACTTTATAGATATTTATTAGAGAATTTATGTATAATAATAGTATTTATATAACTACTAGTATAACTCTTTTTTAAGTCTATTATAGTACTAATTTAAAAGAAGTAGACTAGCTTAGTATAGTCTAGAGTAAGAAAAAAAGCTTTATAAAGCTTTCTACTACTATAAAAGTACTTAGCTTATAAGCTAAGTATAAGAAAAAGATTATTATAGCTAATACCTATTATAGTAAAGTGTTAATATAGAGTAGAGTAATAAAACGCAGTTAGTAACTCTATATAGTAATCTTAATATAGGTATATTTTCTAAATACCTTATACTTACTATATATAGCTATAATAATTAATAAAACTCTCTTTATAATGTTTGCTATAGATATAGCGCTTTAATAATAATAATAATAATATACTTATAGAGAGTAATAGTAATAGAGGCTTCTCTAGTATACTTAGAGGTAAACTTAAGAGTAGTAATAAGCAAGCTATAGAGCTATAGAAATATTAAAATATTCTTAAAAGTTAATATAGAAGCTTTCTAAGCGTAGGTAAACTCTAGGTCTAGAGTAATATTAAATTATAGTATTATACTACTATAAAATGCAAAAAGATATTTGCGTAGGTAAACTATAGTATAAAGAATAGTAGCCTAGAAGAGAATTATATAAAGCTTTATATATAGAGAATACTTCTCTTTATTCTATATCTTTCTTAATACCTCTACGCATATCTAAAAAATCTACTAATATATCTACTAAATATAAAGAACTTTCTATACTAAACTTTTCTTCTATACTTATAATAGAGGCTCTAGTTCTTATAATAATAATAATAATAATAATACCTAGCGTAATAGAACGTACTACGCTAGTAGTTCTTACTAGTTATACGCGTAGCGTGTTTAACTTTCTAGTCTATTTTAGAAAGTTTTTAATAAAAGACCTATAAGATATAGCTATAAGAATAGAGCTAGAAAAAAGCTTCTATTAGAATAGTATAAAGTAAATAAAGGTAATTACTAGTAATAGAAGACGCCTTATAGCTTTATATATTATAGGTATATACTATCTCTTCTAAATAAACCTTTCTTCTAATATTCTAGTAATTATAGAGAAATAGTTTAACTAACTTAGTACGTTAAATAAAAAGCTAGCTAAGTTAGTAAATACGCTAGTAACCTAAAATAAGCTTAACTTTATTAAGCTTATAAAAAGTACTATTTTTCTTAGCTAGAGAGAGGCAGCGCTTTACTAGCTATAGAAGATAGTATATATATAGTGTAGTATTAGGCTATACTAATAGACGCGCAATAATAAGTAGAATAGATAGTTAGTATACTAGAGAATAGCGTAATATAGCTACTAATATAGCTAGCTTATAAGTAATTATATATAGAGTATAAGTTACTAGTAATTATATAAGTATTGTGTGCGCGTTATATAAGTGTCTTAGATTAGATTAGGCTTTATACTAGTAGTAGGCTTACTAAGTTACCTTTTAGAGATGCGTAGTTATATAAGGCTAGTATTAGTACTAGTTAATAGTCTAGATAGCTATTAGTAATATATAATAAATATAAAGTAGTTAGCCTATTATAATTACGTATATTAACTATTATATTAGTAGTAGAGGTAGTATAAGTGTAAGTGTTGTAAGTTATAAATCTAGGCTTACGTTAGAGATTTTTTAAGTTTACTTTTAGAGTCTAATATAGTAACGCGTTATTACGTAATTACGTAATTACGTAATTATTTAATTTTAAAAAAAGTACGCTATAGGCCTTGTCTCTTAGACTTAAGAGAGATAGCTAATATCTATTAGAAAGTATATACTAATAAAAAAAGAATATCTCTTCTATTTAAAGTAGAGAATTAAGTTTTAATTTCTAATTAGTATATACATTCTACTAAGCTAAAGAAGAAACTAGATTAGAAGTATATAGGCTCTAGGCGTATAATAGTCTAGATTAGCCTATCTACGTTTAAAATTAATATACCTAAATTAAAAGTAGTTTATCTAGTCTTTTATATATTACTTCTAGAACTATATAAGCTAACTAGATAATTATTATACTTACTAATATAAAGTATTAATACTATATATAGATTTAGTAATAATATATATAATATTAACTAAATTCTAGATTAAAGGCGTAATAAGAATAATTAGTAGAAGTATTTTATTAAATAGTAAAGCTACTCTAATAAAAAGAACTCTTAGAAACTAGAACTAAAGATTAGCGTAAAGGTACTACGTAAGTTTTAGAATAATAAAGATATATAGTTTTAATATTAGTCTAAAAAGAAAAAGTCTAAGTAGAGCTATAGATAGCTCTTTAAAAAGAAGAGAGATAAGTTAAGATAATACTTAAAGAATAAAGCTAAGTATACTTTTACTAGTTTTTTTTCTAATTTAAATCTTTTAATATAGTGTTTAATAGTACTATAGTCTAATAGCTTATCTTAGCTATTCTTATAATAATTATATACTATCTATTATAAATTATTATAACCTAATCTACGTTATAAAACTTTACTTCTACTAGTTTTCTATAGATTTTAGATTCTAAGATAAAATATTATATTTCTATAAGTTACTTAAAAGATATATTTTATAAGACTTTAGTAATTCTTACTAAGCTAGGTATACGCTAAAGAATAAGCTATTAAAGTTTATTATAAGTTAGAATAATCTAAAATAAGCTAAGAGTTCTAAATATTATACTTAAAGGCTACTTTTCTACTAGATTTACTACTAAATACCTAAACTAGTACTTAATACTTTAAAATTAAGCTATATACTACTAGAATAATCTAGAATAGCTTATTATAAAGTATTTTACTTATTTTTAGTATTATTATAGATTATATTAGCTACCTTAATTTTCTTAGTAAAAACGCTCTTCTAATCTTAGATAGTATTAACTCTACTATTCTTAAAAGTATAGATTTTAGTAGCTTTATCTAATATAATTTTCTTAAGCTAAATCTTTTTAGAATTAATAACTATATACTATTATAAGTTAGAATAGCCTATAATAGCCTAGTATAGAGAAAACTTACTTTCTTAAAACTATTCTTTATTATATTATTAAAAGTGTACTTTTACTTAGCTACGTAAACTTAATTAGAGACTAAAACTAACTTCTTAGAGTAACTAGAAGTAGAGAGGTAAACTAAAAATATAGTAGACTAATAATAATAAGTTTTACTATTATAAAGAAAAAGCTTTTTTATATAAAGATAATATTATCTATTAAGAGTTAGAATAGTCTATAATAGCCTAGAATAGCTACTTACTTTTTAATAATCTTCTTAAAAATTATAGCTATTTTTAGAAGTTTATTAGTAAAGCTTTAAATTTCTTAAGTAGTATAATTATAAATAGATTTAATCTACTAAGCTAGAGCTAGAACTTTAGTACTATTAGTATTAGTAGAAGGTATAATCTAGGCGCTTTAATTATTAACTTAATAAAGTAGATTATAGTTATAAATAGTAATAGTGCTTTAATTAATCTTTTATAAAAGATTACTAATAGTATAATTAAAGTAACTATTACCTAATTCTACTTAAGAGAACTATACTATAGATTAGTATAGGTTATAATAGTCTATTATAAGGTATTATAACTTACTATATAGTAATCTTAGTTAAGAATCTAGTACTTAAGGTACTTAGACTAATAGTAAGTTTTACTATTTATAACGTAGAACTAACTACTTAGAAGACTAATATACTTAGTACGTTTTAGAATTTTTTCTTTATCTAGTAAGTAGATAATATAATAGCTAACTTTTCTAAAGTACTTAATACTACTAGTAGAGAAGAATATAATATAGTAGTAATAAGAGTTTATAGCCTACTTACTATATTTTATAAAAGTATTTAAAATATTAGTAGAGTTTATAGTAGACTATTCTAGACTATAATAGTCTTAGATAGGTCTTTTAGAGGCTAGATAAGGTAGAGTTATTAAAAGTAAGTATAAATATAAGTAGAATAAATAGTATAATATAGATAGTTATCTACTAGTATTATATTAGCTTAGTTATATTTTAGTAATTTATAATACTCTATAATAGCCTATAATAGACTATTATAGGCTATCTAGGCTACTAGTAGAAAATATTAAAATTAGAAGTACTTATTTAATTATTATTAGTTAGTATAAAAGTAATAGTTAAGAAATTTAAAAGATCTTAATATAATACTACTAAGACGCTAGCTACTAGCGTAGATAGTAGTATTTACTATAATATTCTATTATTACTTATTTTAGTAGTAAGTAAGAAAATTACTAAGTAAAGATAAAAGTAAGTTTAAAAAATAGCTCTTTTATAATATAGCGTATTTTATATCTACTAATATATATTTTAATTACTAGATAATAATAATTTATAAAATAGTCTACCTTAGTCTAGAATAACTTATTTTACTTAACTTTAGAGAATTAAAGCTAAGAAAAGAGATATTATTAAAAACTTATATTCTAGATAGTTAAATAACGTTATATAACTTAACTTAGTATAAGTATAAGTAGATCTAAGAAATTATTATCTAAAAGATAATAATTTATCTATTCTTACTAGATAATATACTATTACTTTACTATCTCTTATATCTTATATTAATTAGTAGTTACTTATCTAATAAAATCTACTAAAACCTACTTTACTTTTTAATTCTATCTTTTCTATATTAAATATAGTAAGTAGAGTTCTTTCTAATAAGGTTTATCTCTATCTAACTAATTCTAAATTAATTACTAACTATTCTAGCCTACGTATACTTAATATACTACTTTTACTATACTTTTATATAGCTTTATAAAGTTTAACTTTAAAAACTCTAAAAGAAGATATATTATCTTCTATAGAAAACTCTTTTATTATATAAAGTATAATAAAAGCTTCTTAAGTCTTTATAGTATAAGTCTAATAGTTATCTAAAACTCTTTATAGATTAATTTTAAACTAATTCTAGTAGCGCTATAAGAGAAAATTAAACTTTATTAAATATATTTATAAAACTTACCTTTAGTACTTTATTATACTAGTATAATACCTTTATAGATATACTATACTACTTATTACTTTTTTTAAGAGATAATAAAGTGCTATAATAACTCTAGAGTAGTAAAAAAGAATACTATTACTAAGAAGTAAATTTAAAATAAACTTTAGAATTATTCTTTAATTAATCTAAAGCTAATTTAATCTACTATCTAACTAGCTACTCTCTCTACTAAACTCTTATTAGAGATACTATACTTTATATTCTTAAATAAGTAAAAAAAATAAAAAAAAAGTAAAATTAATTTCTAATTAGTTTATTACTTACTACTTAAAAATAATAAGCTTTTACTATATAAATTCTACTAAAGTAAAAGATTTAAATATAAGCCTCTTTTTACTATTTAAACTTTAATTAATATATATTTTACTTACTAAAATATAGCTTATTACCTTTATTAATAGTATTATAATACTTTTACTTTTTAAAACTTATAGAGAATATAATTAAAGTTATAGTTTTATTAAATTTATTTTATATATCTATTTATTCTTAAATTATTTCTTAATTATTCTATAAATAATTCTACTATAGTTTTAGTTCTTATTACTATTAGACTTAGAAAGAGTAGCTAGGCCTTTAGGCTTAGAGATCTCTCTAGAAAGGTTATAGAAAAACTACTAAGAAGTATATATAGTAAACTTATTATAGAAAAAAGTATAGTCTAAATTTTATTAGAATTAATTAAGAAACGTTTAAAAAATAATTTAAATAAAGCTTACTCTCTAGGTTTTTAGTATTAAGGCCTTCTACGTTATACTCTTAGTAAGAGAGGTTAAATTTATTATCTAGATTAGAGAAATACTTTTAGATATAATTTATTATAAAGTTATAATTAAGCTATATTAGTTAGAAATAATCTAGAAACGTTTAAGAAATAATTTACTTAAGTTTAATCTTTATTAAGCTAAATAGTATTCTAAAAAGAGCTATTATTCTTCTTCTCTTCTTTCTCTTAGCTAGAGATAGCGCTCTTATCTTCTTATTTCTACTTTTCTTCTTCTTTCTTATTTTCTTCTTCTTTTTCTTCTTTGTCTAAATTAATTAATAATTAATTTAAATTCTCTTTAGTAATAGAGAAAGAGAAGTTAGTAATTATATTATAGTTAGCTATAATATTTGTATAGAAAACTAAGTAGAATTAATTTAGAAATAATTAAAAAATAATTTAAACTTATCTAATTTAAGCTAAATTAGCTAGTTAGAAAGTATACTAACCTACTTAGCTATAGCTATAATTAATTTATAGGTAGTAAGTAGATAGTTTCTAAAGAAGGCGTAGCTAGTAAACTTTCTCTAAAAGAATAGTTAGAATTATTTAGAAAATAATTAAAGAATAATTTATATACTATAAAGGCTACTACTAATATTAATTATATAGTATAGCTAACCTATATAGATAATAGGCTAACCTTATATATTTATAGTAAAGGCTAGATAACTAAATAGTAGCTAGTTAAGCTACAGAAATTACTTAAATGTAGGCTAAAATTTATTAGAATTAATTAATAAATAATTTTAGAATATTTTATACATTACTATAAAGTATACCTATAATTTAGTAGGCTATAATTTAGCGTAGTAGGTAGCGTAAGATTTAGTAGCTTAGTTAGTAGTATAGATAGTATAGTAGAGTAGTATTATTATTATTTTAAAAGAATTATTCTAGAAATAATTTCTAACTAATCTACTAAAGCACTAACCTAGCGCGCGCACAGGCTGCGTATAGACGCTCTAGCGCTCTAGCGCTCTAGCGCTCTAGCGCTCTAGTACTCTAGTCTTCTAGTACTCTAGTAAACTCTAGAGCTAACTAATCTATAAATATTTTAAAATTAATATATACTAATATCTTACTAGCTATTCTATCTATTAAGGTTCTACTAAATATACTTATTATATTTTATTAAATTAGTATATAATAATATCTAAAGTTATTTTAACTA